>NW_026947497.1:48821993-49506993 GCF_034190915.1 Cavia porcellus
CATAGTAACTCATAGTGAGTGTATGCTATAATAATATTTAGGAATTTGGTTAGGGGGAAAAGCCTGTTGTGATGTTTTCATATCTGTTCAAGAACTACTGTTTGAATGTATTTTCCTAAAGTTACACAACCAGTCTAGTCCATTAACAGCCTGTTAGTCTTACACTGAGAGCTGGGTTCACCAAGGCAAGGGATGGATTGCTTTGAATATCACAGCCACTCCCACAGGAAAAGGAAGAATCTGACTACACTCCTCTGAAATGTAGTTCAAAGATTTCGTGTTTAATTCCTATCGATGATATCAGAAAAAATGGTAGTCTGAATTAAATATCAAATTAAGTGATGGCAAAAATTTTGGTCGTCTCCAAAACCACAGAAATTAAAAAATAACCCAGCAGAAAAGTAATCCAAAAGAAAGAAAAACCTTCCCCTTTGCTTACCATTGAAAACCTACATATTAGATTATAGCTATTTTTATAGTTATAGTGATACTATAGTTAAAGTGATCATGTTTACTTTGGCCTAATCGGTTAGTGAGTGAGCTATGGGGTACCCTGGAGAGAGCACCCTAAAATCTAACCTCTGAAAAATATTTTTTTCAAGTTAAAGAAATCTCATGTGGTCTACTAAGATAATGTATTAGAAGTAGGATTTCCTGTTAACTTTTGGATTCTAGGGATTCAAGTTACATGTGTACCACAGTCTACATCGAAGGCACACAATGAAAAGTTAAGTAGTTGTTTAGAAATACAAATCAAATACTGGTCAGGTTGCCTTAAATGGCCCCTTTGCGTAGATTTAGCAGATGACCTGGAGGCGATGAGGCTCGCTACCTTCTTAGGCGATGTCTAATTTCAACACATTTTTAGCATAGTTGAAGAGGAAACATAAGTAAATTGCACAGACTTCTGAAATAAACCATATTCTTTTCTATATGGAATATGAGGTAGAATTTGAGTGCAGGCAAAAGCCTCAGAGGTAATGCAGAAGGCATCGACGCTGCTGCTTTCAACATTCCATAACCTAGCTGGGCATAACCTAGATGCCCATAACCAGGCATGCTGGCCGATGCCTGTAAGATGGACAACACCATATAAATCTAGCCTGAACAATTCAGGCACTTAACAAGACCCTGTCTCATGATAAAAACAGAAACCAAAGGACATGACATAGAGTTTACCTTGTTAACCACTCACTCTCAAGAGCACAGGCAGTAGCAGTAGCTGTACACATTTCTGCTCAACACATTCCTAGCCAAACTTCGCACTGTGTGTGAATTTTCACATGGCTTAAGAAGTGGGCTTTATCTAGCACCACAGAGCAAATTCCTTTTATAACTTTTTCTCCTTTGATTGCTAGATCCCAATTCTTCCTCATATTTCCTCTTTAATTCTCTACCCACCCTGTTCTTCACTTTCTTCGCTTCTAGACTTCTATCTGTACCTGTGTGGTAAGGCTACTCAAATGCTGTCCTTTAACATTTTTGTAACACTTTTGCAAAATAAGTTCTATGTTTTTTTACCTTTAAGTATTATTACATTTGATACTTGTGGATACGCCAAATATTGAAAGACAAAAGCTTGAAGGACATATTATTTAAGCTTAAGTTAAAGAGATTTTTGAATACGGAAGACTTTTAATCATATGTAACATAAATATAAAATAATATGAAATTTTAAATATTAATTCATTTGATTTTATTTGACTACTGTTTATTTTGGAAATTAAAATTTAATAGGAGAGACATAAGAAATGCACTTGAAAGACAGAATTCACTGTTAAAAATGACAATCTAGGGTGAGCCAGTAAATTTTCAAGAGATTTCCTTAGACATTTTCCTTTCGTAATTAAGTCCTATTAATCTTTATATTTAAAACTCCAAGTTTTATATTAAAAGAGCTGTATTACAAGATTTTTGTATTAAAAGATGTAACCGCTCAATTCCATAAAGTCCTAAATCAAGTAAGTGGAAATACTTTTGGAATCATAAATACCAGATGTGTGAGGTAACATGAACATATATTTATGATGTTTCTTTTTATTAAAATTTTGTAAGCTAAATATTAATGTTATGGTTAAACACTTTACAAAAGTGTGGCTTGATGTATTGCATGAAGATTTTTCTATGTAATCTATCATTTTAAATAAAACCAATTCACAAATATGACATTCATATTAAACTATTTCTGACAATGAAATTATTCAATATCTCAATTTCTTAAAAATTGAAATGATATTTGTTAAAGAGTACAACTATTTTAAATGGCTTATGGTTTTCAAATAATTAGTATTTAAATGGGCCTTAAGTTCATCAGCTTTCCAATTATTCACAAGCATTAAGTAACTTGTCTAAATCAGAAATTTTGTTAATGCACAGAAATAGAGACTGAATATCCAAATCTTCAGGACCTAGATACACACAGAGCCCCATAAAATATTTGATTAAGCACTGTGTTTAGAAAAATTATGTTCTGTTAAAAAGAAAAATTCAGTTTATTATCATATTATCAACACTGTAAACTTCAGAGATAGCCAATTATACATTTCTGTATACTTTGTTGACAGCTAATAAGACTTGAGTACATTATATTTTAATAGCACTCTGTTCAGCTTGGAGTAAAAATTAGGTGTAGAGTACATTCCGGTGCTCTAAAATTATTCTTAGATATGAAAAACATTCAGCTAAATTAATTCATACATTATTAATACAATAGCATGCAGTATTTTGATAGCTTTCAGCTTGGAAAACTATGCCCTTAAAGTTTAAAATGCAAATAATAACTCCACTTGTTTGTGCTTCCTTATGCATAGTGTATGGTATCATTAATACAAAGTCTTCTCTGTCCTGCAGATTAGTTAAATTCCTGCGCGCATACCCACATAATGGGACTGACTGTGAGAAGAGGAGCAGAGTTTTTCTCTTGATCTCATTTCCTTGTCCTGGGGTCTCTCAGTGGGCTGACTCAGGGTCCACTGTGGACACACAATAGCTTTGGTATCACTTATGCATACGATGACACGTCTCATCCTTGGGGCTTTGATGGACACCGAGAGTTAGCAAAATTAGTTGGGATTATTAGAAAAATACCAACAATATTCAAAGAGCTTTGGTCACCACTGAGTAATATGCAAATGCTGGGCAGAATCAGCACTGTTACAGTACTGATTATACACTGTGTCCAGTGTTTTAGTTTTAGACACAAGCGGCAAATAGTTCAGATTTTAAGATAATATTATGCTAGATAAAAGAATCAATGCTCAAGTGTGTGATCTTGCACCAATAAGCCAAAAACCAAGGTGACACCAACCACAGATGAATGTGGCGTCGATTAATTCATAGCCACAGAGTATAAGGCATGAGGCTTGCCACAGTTGGTATTTAAATCACCCAGGTTTTCAGCAGCCCACAAATACAGGGCAAGACATTAATTCAGTCCAGTTGCCATGAACACTAATACATCTGGACGTCTTAGTGCAATTATAAAGTCTAGCTAGCACAATTTAGATTGCAAAACCCTTAGAGCTAGGTGGGATAGAGCAAAGGAGAAACTGATGGAGTATCAAGGCCTGTGGGAACGCGGTCACTGGAGAGCAGACACTTTAGGTAAAAGCTCTTTATGTGTTTATTTGCTTTTAAGTGCAGACTGTGCTGCTGAACAACCCATGTGTCTGAGGTGTAAATTGGTCTGAAATCTGATTTTTACAGGTCAGGCCTATGTTTTCTGTAAGTACAAAAGTAGATCAAACTACATTCTAGATCAAGATACTAACTGCAAAGAAAGCCTGCCACCCAAATGTACATTCCTAAGACGTGGAATCCAAAGTAAAGACATGCAGAATTTATTAAAGAATGGTTGGGGGAACTGAGGATTCTGTGTCTAGTGCTGAGAAGTGTAACAAAGAGATGGTAGTTTTCTTCATATATTATAGCTACCAGCAAAATTCTTTAAAAACAGAATTAAGGTAAATGTTTAGAAAAGTAGTTAGAAATGTTAGAAAATGTTTAGAAAAGCAAATTATGAATCATAATTATGATTCATAATTTGCTTGGTATAGTCGAAAATAGTTAGTGTGGTGAAGTGCATACATGCAATTACACATGTATGAATACAACCCAGGAGCCAGTTTGCAATTCAGTCCTACTGTATAAACATGGGAAGGTCATCAGAAGACTTCCTGTAGTGGAGGGAAATTATTTGCAATGTGAAACAAGTAGTCACTCTAATACTTTAATGCCTTGATCCAAACTCAACAACATGGCACTGTGTGTGTGTCTGCGTGTCTGTATAAGCAAATAAAAATTAGAGATTATGAAAAAAGTTGATTATATTGGTTAATTTGACTGCTCTAATTTAACGGTGATCTGTTAGGCTGTGACTTTCTTTTCTATTGTCTTTAAAGCCATGTGACAGCTTTCGGGACATCACTGTTAGGCAGCAGGCACACTGGTAACCACTGGACTCTGTCCTGCAGCCTACTGCTATGTCTTAGCAGACAGCTATTCACACCCTACTGGTAAGCTCCAGGGTGATGTTTCAACATTTTGGGGTTACCAAAAAGAAACAAAGCAGTTCAATAACGAGCACTAAGTTTCCTCTATCTTGCAAACTTTGATTGTAAAACAAACTTGGTTTGGTTTTAAAGTAAAGCCATTCACACTGTTTCCCTTACATGAAAAGCAATACAGCATGAAATCAAAGACAGACAATAGGAAAAAATGGTGGTGAAATTCAGGACAATATACCTAAAAGTGCACCTTGACTTACATGTGTTAAATATTCTTTGGCTTACTAGTCTCATTTTTAGTCGGTATATATGATAATTAATTTTACAAGGCCTTACAAGATAAAAGAATCTGATGCTGAAAGATAAAAGGAGGCTGGAAGGAGGGGAAAAAGGGAAGGCATTGAGGTAAGTGTTGTATACGCCCCAGTCTCCTACAGTGAATGTAATCATTGCTTTATGACACGAGGGATGCAACCTGTGTGTTCTGCAAACACACACTAATACGAAATCAAAATTGAATGGTTCTCTATTAGAATAAATTTGTCTCTTATTTTAAAGGCAACCTGGAATGCCATACTGTGGCACATCACAGTGGAACTGTGAGAGCATTTGCCATTGCTTAAATTTTCAAATTTCCATTTGTTTCCAAAGTTTTGTTTCTTTTTAAAAATGAGCAGCCACCTTTACCCGCTACTTTTCTTTAAATAATCAGAGTAGGAAAAAACAGCAAAATTACATGCTGAAAAGGTGGATGATAAATTCCTTTGTATCACATGTTTCTCCAAATATCAGCAATACATAAATATTCAGTAGAGATCTGGTTCTAATACAGTCAAATAATTGCACAATTCTACTCGGTTCTGTACGAAGCTTTCAGGCTGTGTTTATTACCATGGCAACTAATGTTAAAAATCCAGGAAAGAAAGGCAGGGATGCTTCTTGTACTCAAACACAATAATAAAGTGAAGAACACTAAGCCATGTAAAGTACCTGTGCAATTTATTCTGAAATTCATTTTCTCTGTGAAGCATCTAAGTAGAAATCTTAAAAGGGTTTCCAATGAGATTCTAAACCCAAATTGCTTCTCTATTGTTCTCGTCTTTCCTGGTAGAGTCACCATTCCCATCATCTACGTGGGGGATGAGGGATGCAGTGAGAGGAACCACTTCCTGTTTGCATAGACGATAAACTGACGCTTTCTTTCATCTAATTACAGTAAAAACTTTCAACCTATGTACCATAAAGTGCTCTCGAGATGCCCCAGGTAGATGGTCAGAGGTTGCACTGACATTAGCAGAGAAAAGCTGTGGAATGAAAACAGCCTAGTAACATTTTCACCCTGGAGAAAGCAGCTGCTCTGCACAAGAACCTGAACTTCACAAGCGGAGGAGACGCACTCCTTTCCTAGCACATGGCCACCATAGGCACATGACTTGGGAGAGCCTCTGCTACACTGCCTTCATGCTCCATTCTTGAGCCACCTGAGGATCACTGAGTGAACTGCACGGCCCTTGCAATGAACAAAAATTTTTTAAAGAAAACAATAACCAGGGGCTGGAGATACAGCTCAGTGGTACAGCAACTGCCTGGCAAGATCAAAGTCATGAGTTCGATTCCCAGTATGAAAAAAAAAAAACAAACAAAATAACAATGACTAGGTCTAAAAGTTTGGCCTCCTCTTCACCATCAGCCCAGCAGAGCTCCAGCAGAGCTCCAGCTGGCTGACATGAGGCAGAGCCCCTTTCCAGCCTGAGACACAGCCCCTTTCCAGCCAGCTCAGAAAGACTGTGCTCTCAGAGTCTTCATGAATTTCACTCTGCCCCAGATGCACTGTGGAATGGCAAGAAAAATGGAGATGTCAGAGAAAGAGAAAATGCTGAGCAGACAGGAAGTGATTTTAACTTGTCCCAGATTATCTAGTGGAGGCTTCCACGCTCAAGAGCTGTCAGCAGTGCAAATTGCTCTGCTCTAATCAAGCTCCTCTCAATATTACAGGTGAGTGTGACCGAGAAGACAGTAGGCAGACCGGAAATAATAAAACAGTGCGGAGAACAGGCACAGATCTGTGCAGTGGCTCCCACACAGCCAACAAAGAAATCATGCTGTGTTATTGCTCGACAAAAACAGTAACTGGGAAATATTTCATTGCAATGAAATAACTCTTAGAAGAGTTCAAGGGGGAAGCTGTCAAAATGGCTAGAATATTTTTATTTCTAATTGCATTTCAATATTTTATCCAAACATCAATCTGTATATTTTACATCACAGGACATTGAATTGATTATTGCCATGAAAAGGAAAATATCAATTATAGTTGGGGTAATCATGATTATAATTTAGTGAATTCTAGAGTTGAACCTGTCTAAAGGAATATTTCCAATTAGTCAACCAATTCTAATAAGGAATAGTTACATTAGTACTAGCTATGTATCATCTGAACTATCTGTATATTACTCCAAAAGACTATGATATAAGTAATCACACTGTAGCTTCATGGATTATACTCAGGTTATTTTGTTCTGCAAATGGAAATGCTCAATAATAAGAAAAGGAATACCTGTACTTTGGTACTGCTTTGAATCATGTCTGGCCAGTATTAGTGCCACTGAAAGTCACTGCTTGTTCAGCCACCCTCCCAGCAGAGAGAACCGGAGGACAAGCAGAGTTTGGTGAGCAGGACTTGGGGTGAAAGTGAAGATGTGGTGCTCATCTTCAGGTTAATCATGGGCTGACAGGGCAATGACCATTCTATACACAAAAGTCATTTCCTATCCTAAAAATCTACCTTCCTGAGGATATAGAATGCACATGGGTCCTACACAGTCATTTCCTACTCAGATAACTGAAGATCTAGCCTATCTTACTGAGGGAAAAACTGGCAACACAGGAAAATAGTGGCTTATAACTGAGAACCTCATTCTCTCTTAATTGTAGGTGACCGACATTGGCACCACAATTTGGGGCCATCAGCAGCTCCACAGTGCGTCAGACATCAGGATCATTCATTCTGTACAGGAATGTGGGGGCTCATAAGCAAAGAACCATAAACAAAAGGAAAATGCTGACCCCTCTCACTTCTCCTGCTGGCTACAGTTTCCCTCCATTTCCTTTTTCTTTCAAGCAAAATAACAAAGTAAATATTTTATTAATGTTTGACTTATTGATGATGATTGCAGGAAAGTACAGAATTTTAATTAGGAAATTTACAGCTAAAACTGGACCTCTAAAGATGTTTACATACTCACTGATCTCATTAAGCAATATTAATAAATCAGGTTACTAGTAAATTATAACTGACTTTATAATTTGATATAATTTATAATTAAAAGCACTTTTATCTCAACAGTGGTATTTTATGAAGCCTTTAATTAATATTGAGACAAAAGACAAAGAACTCAAAATCCTACTTTTCAATTCAACATTAATCTCTAAAGAACACTGATTTTCATTCTGTAGTTGTCCTTTAAAATTTAGATACCAGTGTAACTGCTCTGGTTAGTCCCTTGATGGTTAAATCCAAAGCTCTTCCTAAATAAAAACAGACAATTTTGAGATATGCAGTGGAAGCAGAACTTGAAACAATAACATAGCTAATAAAATCTCAAATTGTAAAAGAACACAAAAAAGGGGAAAAAACTATCAACAAAATCAAAAGAAGTCACATTAGAAAAGTAAATTATAAGGTTGAGCATGTTAAACATTAACAAATGGGCACAAGATTGGCCCACGTGTGAAGATCTTGTTCCAGGAACCCTGGTCTGACAGCGACTGTAACAGATGCCCAGGGAACAGTGCATGTGAGGTAGGCTTTTGTCTGCCTGCAACCCACTCATCTATGGCTCTGCAGATAGATTGGTACCATCAGGATCACTCTACCTCCACCTTGTCCTGAGCATGTTTTGCTGATAAAATAGGTTAGACCAAAGACTGAACTTAGAACTAACTTAGGTCAGACCAAAAATTGAAATCAGTGAACACTGATTTTAGGAATAGAGTTTAAGATTTTGCTTTGCAGCATTTTCCTGCAGAATCTTCAAAGCCAAACACCAACAGGCAGACTCTAGCACACCTTAGGGTTTAAGGAAAGTTGTTCATGAATATCAAATATTTTTGTCTTTAAGTTCCCTGAACTTGCTTGATCTCATTTAATGTATTTTCAATAACATTCTGAATAGAACATTTTAGTTCAAAAGGAAATGCCTTATTCAGTTTTCCCATATTGATGCAAAAAATTATATATGAAAAGGCATTCAGCCATTTGCCTATACTTAGGAAGTCACGGTATCTTAGAAAACATTCTGGGGTTCAAAGCAAAAGTCAGATTTTCCTCATTCCATTGTCAGGGGCATAACAAGACTCAATTAGCAAGTATTAATACAGGCAGGAAACCTGCTCAGGATTACTCATGAACCATAAAGACAGTCTTACTTAATCCAGCTGGGAGATAAAGCCTTCCATCGTTCTGACTTTTCTGTATCACAGTGCTACCCTATATTTCAGTGAAAAGGATGGTATTATAAGCTCTCACTGCATGCAGCTATATTAGCTCTTCTTATGGCTATAAACCCAGTAAGTTCTCTGGCCTCAGGTGCTTTGGAATCTTCACTCTTCTTTCTTTACACAAGAGAATGAGTGAGATGCTTTGTTCTCTGAGATCTAGCCAGTGACACAACAGCTCCTTTTGGAACTGCACTGAGAACAGCGGGAGTCAAAGGCTCCTGATGCTGAGCAAACACAGGTGTGGTCACTGAGGAAGCAGGGAGACAAATCTAGAGACCTGATAGTACACAAGAAAAACTGTGCACACAGAAAGAACCCTGGTTAGGTGCAAAAGACCTCAGGACAGTACTTAGCTGCCTGAATTTGGACCTTTCCCCCAGATTTATCATAAGTGCTAAACCAAAGTCATTGCACGGATGTATTAGCCTCTATTCTGTTGCCCTAACAAAATCCCAGTGCTGTGGGAAGCTGAGATAGGAGAATAGCAGGTTAAAGAGTCAGTGAGACCCTGCCTTAAATTTAAAAAAAAGAGAAAGTTTTAAAAATCCTGTGGTCATAGCTCGAAGTGAGGCTCTGGAGTCAGTCTTCAGTGTTACAGGAAGAAAGACAAAAGCAGAAAGATGGTAGCAAGACAAAGGAATGAAAAAAGGAAGGAAGGAAGGAAGGAAGGAAGGAAGGAAGGAAGGAAGGAAGGAAGACAAAACCAAGTTCTTAGAAACTGAGTGTTTTTGGTTTTGTTTTTGTTTTTGTTTTTTTTTTAAAGAGGCTACTTTAGGTGAGAGTTTTGCAGGGCACCACCATCTGCTTAGCGTCTGGGACATGCCTCTTCTGCTGGGTTACGACATGCAGAAAAGCAATAAGGGCACAGGCCACAAGCAGAAGAAGCCAAGTGCAAAGGAAAGCCTTGATTCCTAAGACTCTACCATCACAAGAACACTTTAGGGTTCTGCAAGAGCTACATTTATCCCCATGAAGAGGAGGCCACCAATGGCTTACTTAACCCCTTTCTGCTAGGTAAAGCCCAGCTCTCAAAGGTCCCAGCAACTCTCAGTGTGCTATGTCGGGCCCTGTGGTTCCAGTACATGCACATTTGGGGAACACTCAAAGCCTTAGTCAAAGCCTAGCTCTGGCCTAGCAAATAAAGGTGTTCTGATGTTCAACTAGGTAATGCATAAGGCACCGCTTTGACAAACTACGGCAATAAAATTAATGATTTGGTCAAAACACCCACCATGGATTTCTGTTACTGTAGGAAAAACAACCTCTACAACCCAATGAGAAGCTTGTAAGTGCTCATTGGAACCATGAACCCTGTGAGGTCAGGCACTGAACCAGCAGAGAGGTAACACTGATGGTTCAGCATCGTCTTTCTCTTCTCGTCTACTGGGGACTTTGTGTACTGTGACCATGAAATCCTGACATTTTATTAATTCACACATGTTTTTCTATGACTGACTGAGTTAAGATATTCTCAAACTTCCTGCATTCAAACACATTTTTAAGTTATTCTCATAGGGTTAAGGTTAAGGTTACAGTTAGGGATATATACCATATATATCTGCTTAAGACCCCAATTAACCAGCTATGTTTAAACATTTTGATACAATGTGTTCTTTCACATAAAGAAAAGTAATTGAATGAAAATTATTAGGTCCCTAGTCTTGATCTGTTAATGTAAGACTACAAGTTAAATGAAAAAGCTAATTTGCATAAAGTAGGCATATAATAATTGAATACCATATTTTAAAACTTAGGAGGTTGAAGAGTTTTGTTAATTTTCCTTAGAGCATTTAAACAGAGCATTAACAAATTTCATGAGGGATGTATCTGCTTCTTCACACAGAATTAATACAACTGATGTGAACATGGATATTTCAATTATAGACTGTTCAATATAGTTGAAGTCGTATTTATGAAAAATAAAACATGCTTTTATTTAAAAATCAATGCTAATTAATATAAAGTTAGCCATGTTTTGCTTCATTTTTTCCCAAATGCACTAGTTCCTATAAAATTACTTCAAAAGCGTTAGGAATCAGAAAATACTAAGACATCACTATGCAGAGGGATAATAAAAATTCAAAGAGACACCATCAAAAGCTGAACAGAGATCAAGGTAGAAATGCAGTTACTTTCACATAAAACTTTGGCATGAGCATTAAGGGGAGAATTTTACAAATATTAAAGTAAATTTTAAGAAAAAAAATTCAGAAGCCAGTCAGAGTCTCTTACCCTGAAAAACTCTTTAGTGGAGCCAGAGTCTAATGTTCCGTAAGCAATTTCTGTTTGCTTAGAGAGATCCTCGGCACTTTCAATGGGAGACACCATCCTCTCTACAGTCAGGAAGGCAGCTAAGTTAGCCGTGTAGGAGGAGATTATGATCAGGGTAAAGAACCACCACACACCTCCGACAATGCGCCCAGAGAGGGATCTAATAACAAGCATGAGATCGATTTGTAAAGCGAAATGACTGAACAACAAAAAACAAGTTAGCAGCAATATGCAAATACTGACTTACAGGGAAAGATTTCATTGTACGCTTTTCCACATGTCGACTAGCTCATGAAGTTAAAACATCTCATTAAACATTTGGAGCGAGGGGTACAGACTGACTAGATTTCATGATATCCCCAGTGGCCAAAACCTCAGGTTCCTAGGATTCATTCATAGTTATGTGCTGAACTCCACAATAAGGTGGCTTTGAGACATCAACAGATAGTTCATCTACAATCACAGTACTTTACCCACCAATGGCATAAGTAAATAAATACAAGATAATCTAAGATCACCAGGAAAATTCATAAGAATGTACACAAACAAAATCAAACATTAAAAAAAGAAAGAAGATCCATAGATGTAACACTAAAAATAAAGAAAAGGCTACCTACACATGACCTAGATCTTCCAAGTACTCAAAAAGGCCCAAACATTCATCAGGATTTTATGTGCACAAAAATGTGGCTATTTAATACAGTGTAGGAAGGAAAATGGAAAAAATGATACTGCATGCAAAGGTATGATACAACATGCAATTCTTAATGAAAAAGTCAAACATACTGCCAGGGCCCTATTCCTTGTGTCTCCTACTTAGGATAAAAAAATCAAATGATAAACAAATTGGATGGTAATCCAGGTCTTTCCCAGAATGAAATATATAAGTGTGACAGCATTTCTGTGACTACGAATTCTTACAATGCCTTCAAATAATTGATTTCAAATAATTTGTTTCAAAATTTGAAGTATAGATACATCAATGCAGAAAAAGACACCTACCATATTGTTCTGTGACATTTGATGGATTTCTTCATGAAATTAAAAAATTGGAGCACTAGTAATTATTATCCAGTGAAGTGACTGTTTTGTTTTTAATAACACTGCTATCTCTAAATTTAGACTTGCTAGAATAAAATGATAATATTTCTAAACATTTAGATCACAAAATTTGGAGGGTATGGCCTAAACTAATGTTCATGGTAATTAGCATTAAGAAAAAGTATCTGTGATAAACAGGTGCTAGACTGAAAGTTTAGGTGAGAGAGAGACAGAGAGAGAGACAGAGACAGAGAGACAGAGGCCAGCTCATTTAAAATGAGAGATGTTTTAAGATAAAATTATGTTGCTTAAAAAAAAAAAGAGAGAGAAATAAATAGCCATGAAGGAACAAAGGAAGAACAAAAAGAATGTAATTAAGAGCCTGTATCTCAAGTCTTCAGGAGTTGGGAAGAAACAAATATGATAACATGGGAAAAGTGAAGCCCTTTTCTTTCTACCCTGAAATGGGTATTAAATACACTGTGCATTTGTGAAATGCCTTAGGTGGATGCAGACACTCTCAGAATGTCCACTATTCCTTCACGGCGGGGGTTATAATCGTTCGAACTCCTTACAACAAAACTTGATTACCAGCTAATTGCTTTTGACTCCATATGCTGCATGATAATTTAAAATATATCTAGAAATCATTTTTAGGTGTTGTTCTGTCCCAGTTATAAAAGTAAAGACAAAGTAATATCAATTGTCCTCAATTCCTGGGCTTAAACCAGCACTAATGGGACTCAATATTTTGATTAAAATGTATAAGGTAGCTCAAAAGTTTATTGATCGTGCAAGGTTTCACTCCAAAGTGAAAAAAGCTTAATCAGTTCATTATTTATTTTTCAATCTTTTATAGCATTAATGTTTCTCAAAGAGTTCTTGAGAAATATTACTCAGAGAGGTAAATTCAATTTAACTTATGGTGAGAGACAGAAATGGTTTCTCTAAAAGAGAATGGTTTCTCTAAAAGAGAAAAATATTTATTTATCATGAGCATTAACAAACAAATAAATGCATAATTTTTTGGTTTTAAGCTTTATTAAATATTTTAAATGCTGTTATCTTTTTATATGTACTTAAATGTTTCAGAGATTTGGAGGAACAAATATGGCATAATGTTCTTACAATTTCTGTGGTTCTAGGGTTCTTATAAAACTGTCACTTATAGCGAACATATTCTAAACTTAATTTCAGGAAATGACCAAGTCAGCATGTCCAATAAATTATTTTAGATTCAAATTTAAATGTGTCACCAACATTAATAATAGTCACATCATTTAAACTTTTTAAATAGTTAAAGAGCATTTCTCAAGTAATATGTGTATTTCAAATATAAAAAAAATTGAGCTGGGGATTTTTCTCAGTGGCTCAAGTGCTTGCCTGGTAAGCACGAGGTTGTGAGTTTAATCCCTGTACTAAAAAAATCTATTTAACTCTTCTGATATAGAGTGGCCATCCATCACTGTGTTCTAAAACATGATACTGGGTTTGTTTATAAAAATCATAAAATTTGCCAAAAATATAGAGTAGGTTCAATTTTTTTTTTTTGGTCTTTTTTCTTTTTTATCGGTACCAGGGATTGAACCCACAACTGCCTGCTTGCAAGGCAGGCGCTTATGCCGCTGGGCTAAATCCCTAGGCCCGTAGGTTCAATTTTTATATGCATATAGAACATAAAGGGAAATGTAAGTATATTCTAAGTTTTTTTTTTAATGAATGAATGTTACATATTTGAAATACAATATAAACAAGCAAAAATATGCTACCCAGAATATGCTATTATCTTATAAGAAATATGCTATGCAAAATACACTATATATCTTATTAAGAAATTAATATTACACATGGAAAATTGTAATGAGACAAGACTCATGAAAGAAATCAAATACGTACACCACACACACACACACACACACACACACACACACACACACACACAACCTATTCAGAAGCAGGTTTGATGAAAATAAGGTGTGTATATGTCACAGTGGGCCCTGGGGCATTAACAAATTGATCTGTGCTCCAGCGAATACGTTCCCACCCCTCAATAAACCCTGGGAACCCAACTGGCACCCGGAGAACCAGCAAGTGTGTGGGCAGAGGTGTGTGAAAGACAAAACAGTCAGCGCCTGGGAATCCAGGTCATTCTCTCTGCTTCTGACCAGCCCTACGCACTCTTTGCTGCCCCACAGAGAACACAGCTTAGGTCATCGGGACAACTGTTTCACGTCTCAGAACAGAGACTGTGGCACTGCAGGCAGACCATTGCTTTAGAATTGCCCTGCAAGATCTCAATTTGCTTTGCTTTCTGTCTTTTGTTATTAGAAATTATTTTTTTAGTTAATTTAGATAAACTAAATATACAAATGAAACTAAAACTCCCCAGCATTTTGTTAGAAATAATGCATATGTATATTCACAGTCCCTCACACATACACATCCTCCCTACCAGGCACACGTCACTGCTGGAGCGGTTTCCACTCTACAGGCCCACAGAGAAGCCATAAAACTTCTGACAGAACTATGCTTTTAAAAAACAATCTGTGCTACTCATGAAAATGTGACTGTGGAACTCACTGCCACTATAACTGTGTACTACTAGAGAAGTCATTGAAAATTTCTGCCTCCTATTGTACTTATTCCGTGGAACGTGCTAAAAAGATTGTCAAATACACAAAGAATTGAGCTTCTCGTCTGGTTGTGTGAAATTAGTCACTCTTAATTTTAAAAAGTGTTCCAAAACTAAGAATTTGAGGACATGAGTTTGAAAAGCATCCCCTTCATTAGCTGACACTTGGAATTAAAGAATGCAGACAGCCAAAACTGCCAGGTGTCAGTCCCCACATGTCTGACAAGCATGCTAGCTTTAAATGTTAGTTATAACTGGGAAAGGTATGATGTATTCCTCTGAAGAGTTGCATGTGGTTATATTCTCATTCCTTTATAAAGATAAATAAAATCAATAGATTTACTTTATAAGGCCCCCTGGTACAGGCACTAATATATCCTAAGGAGGACAAAGATATTCACATTTATTCCTTCATCTGCATCCAGCAATATTCCACACAGCAAAGACTTTGGGAATGAATCTTTAACACCTTCTTTATATTTCTAGATACTTAGAAAATATGTTAGCCTTTTAGCCCACCCATTTAACTTCGGAAAAAAAAATGCCTCTCTCACACCATTTCCACCAGCTAATGTTAGGAAAATAAAAGAGATGGGAAGCGTGTTCATGGAGCTTTGCTGAACAAGTCGTTGGTGGTGTAGTTAGTGAATAACATTGCCCATTTTCCCATATACAGGTCTGCAGGTCGGCCTGCAGATGACTGTAAAATGAGAATATGCAGCAAAAACACGGTACCTCTCCAAGAAGGCATGGAATGATAGGAACCTCATGCATTTTATAGCCTCTCCATGGTGTGTACAATTTCACCAGGGAAATACATGATCAATATTCAGAGAACACTGATCAGATACTTCGCAGGCTTACACCGACCCTAACTGTGTCCTTCAACAGCCTTGAATGGCTTGGACAAGCAGTCGGCAGCTGGTAAGGTCTTTGGGGTGAATTTATAAACACCATGAACATCTACTGGGACATAAAATGCACAAAGTTGAAGCAGGTGAGTGACCAACCTTGGCGAAATATCGCATCCCTGCTGCATAAAGGCACCCAAGGAAAACCAGAGACTATTAAAAATCCCAAATTCATTGGTCGATTCACTACTCTGTGTCTCTCTTCCGTCTTCGAACTCCTCAGTGTGCCACTCGTAGGGGCTAAATCTGCTGACCAGGAATAAAACTACACTGACCCCAATGTAGGCAAAAACAATGCACATCCAAATCTCATAGGCTAAAGGATCAAGAAAGGAAAACACTCCTGGCTTTGATTTCTGGGGCTTCTTGATCATGATTGATATCCCGAGGCTCATGAAGGGCTTGGAGAAGTCAATCACTTCCTCCCGCACGAGGGTGATGGTTAGCGGAGCAATTGCAATATCGGCTTTCTGTAAGGCAAACACAGGAGAGTAGCCATCCCTGGAGTCACAGCAGACAGAATCGTGGTTATGACGTGGGATGAAAGGGACAGGGAAGGAAATAGAGACGTGACAATTTTTATTCCCCTTGGGGAGGTCCAGTAAAGGATAAGCAAGAAAGTAATTTGTTTCCCAACATATCTTCCATTTTTAACAAATAAACAGAATACCCACCAGTCTTAATTCTAACTACACATCTATGCCTCTCTGCTTTGCCCCCTTTTATATATATATAAAATCCTGTATGCTTTCAAGATAAATGATACCCCTGCCTCAGTCACCAGCACGTTTACTTCTGGCTTCCACCTCACTCTTTCAAATATCCCCATAATAATTTCTATATGCGACATGAACAATCTCAGGGATGGATACTTTAGAAGAAAAGATGAGCATTCTGGCTACAACAGTTCAAACTGAATGACTTCACCTCAGAGGAGAGCTATACTTACCCCATATACAAGTTCTCCAACCATCCCATTCCAAATTTTCGTGTCTGCATCCCTGGCCCCATACTTGCCATCCCCGACGATTGTCAATTTGTACTTAAACCCACAGTGTTTAGCGATTTCAGCAGCCAGGTCTACACAGTAACCCTCATAGCGTTCATTGCCTTCAAGCATTTCGTGATTTTTCTTCATCATAACATATGGAGATTCCTATACAGAAAGACAGCGCTTCAGCAGATCACAAAAGCTTGATTAATTACACTCTCATTTAATCCAATCTTTAGGTCCCCTGTGAGCCACATGCGAGGAGGAAAAGACATGATGGTCAATGTTAGAGAGAACAATGGAGGTGTAAGACTTCTCAAGCAAAGATCCTCCCAGGTCTGTCCTTATAGTTTATTAAATGGCTTGTACCTAGCTATTTCAGCATAAACAAGACACACAAAAGTCCCAACCCGTTAGCACATCTGCTTAGTGTGTTTGTAATTCCTAGGGTTTCAGAAGAATGCTGCTCCACATCTAATTTACCCAACTCTAGATCTTTCCTAAGCTTAGCCAAGGTTAAGTTGTGATTAACCCGACACCCAGCATCGCCCCACAGCCCTACAATCACTGAAATCCAATGACAGATTCCTGGATTCACAGCCTGTGACACATGTATCAGGAGGACAGTCACCACAGAGATGATGGATTTTAGCCCTCCCCGCTCCGGCCTCAGGTCTCCCTTGGTCTGTGCAGTGAATGATATTCCAGAGCATGCCACTAGGACCGCTAAGAGATGCTCTTTGCTATGTGCAGAAGACAGAGGAGGCGAGAAGGAAATAACTCATGGCTGTATACTATTTGCCATCAGGAAGCGGCATCAAGGATATCTGACAATTCTGTGAGCTATTTCCATTCAGCACCAGCAACATGATCAGGGAAAGAACCCTCAAATGTCTCACTTGCACTTAGTAAGAGATTGCCCAGTGCCTAGAACCAACATTAATCTAAATCACTTAATAATCCTTGAATATTGAATATCATATTATTAGAATAATAGTTTTCACAAAGTTATTGTCCCACTGCTAAAGTAAAACAAAACACAAAAATTTTTTTCAGGGTATCATATTCAGTAATAAACTCTAATGTCTCAATTTCAGTCTTAGCACACCTTACGGGTGCAATCCACATCACTCTTCAATCGATGCGAACTTAAGATACTAATACGCAGCTCAATCTTGCTTCATTCATCTAGTATGCATCTATTTTGCACCAGGCATCTGTGTTCAAATGAAGGGTAAGAGGAAAGGAGATCAACTGTTTCTCCAAGGAAGTCATAGTTTTTATGAAGGAACAGTTGACAACATCATTAAGCCACCTGACAAATGTAAAGATAGAGTTCATTCAGAGTTGGGTGAGAATAGAAAGGCAAACCATCTGGGGAAGGGTCAGAAACATTCTCTCCGACTTTTCCCAGTTGTTCACTTGTGTATGCAATAGGGTTTGACTTATTTCCATGCTAGATTTTAGTCTAGTATGAGAGTAAAATCTGTCAAAGCAAACATCTGGAATACTTTAGCTGGAGCTTGTAGAATTCTCTCAGCAAACCCGCAATAAACGGTCATAACTGGAAAATTACCTTCATAAAATTATTACCATAAAGCAGAAAGAGTAACTGTCCTTGGAGGAGAGTTTTCATAAGAAGAAAAGCGGTGACTATGAAAGCAAATGTGACTAATTACCAGAATCGTGGTGACAACAACAGTTTTGTTCTCAAGGCCAGAGGTGTCATTTCCAGATGGGAGCTCAGTCAAGGTCACGACCATCTTGTCCACTTCGCTCCAGTATCCGATCTGCAAGAGGCCACAGCAGGAGCCACATGCACAAGGGGCCTTTATGGTACAGCATGTGTAATTATCTCAAAGCCACACCACAGCCTAAAACTACAACAATCTTAGTGGAGCTTCCGAACAAAACATGTGACCCTGGCATATGTGGATCTAAAAGCCCAATGCAAACCAAATAAAATCAATTTTGCAAAGCCGCTCGCTTCTTGTGCTCCTCCTTTTATAACCTCTGTGAGTAATTTCTCTGAGAGTAATCCCATAGCAACATGAAAGAAATGCCACACCAGGGCATTTTAACCGCGATAGTTAAAGGACAATTGTTAAATGACTAATTATAATTATATGCATATTTGTACCAGCTAAATTTGCACCAGGTAACATCAAAATAGTTTTTTCTTCTTGATATAATATTTTCCTACTGTAGTGTTAAAAAGAGAAGGTATGGCAGTTTTACTTAGAGGAACGATTTAAAATTTCATTTAAATGTTACTTACCAGAAAGGAACAGACTTGGTTCAGAAAAACACTTACTTCACATGCATGCCTTTTAGAAGCCGTTCAGCTCTTATCTTTGTGAAGGTCTTTCCTGGACTCTTCGGGACCCTGCAGTGAGCTCTTAGCTCGCTCACCCCCTAACACAGAGGCCTGCCTCTCAGTCACTAAAGGTTTACCTTCCGGGGCCCATTAGTTTTGAGCTCCATGATGTTAATTGTGTAGTTTATCCTCTTCCCATTCTGGTCAAACTTGATATTTCCGGAGAGACCTTCAACCTGAACCTGTTGAGGAGAAGGAAAACAAGCAAGAGCTCTTATTTACTTTAGCAAAAGGTGCAAACCATACAGATCAATCTCGCTGAACACGAGGGAAGAAAACTGCACCAAAAATGTCTATTTCATTCTTCAAAACAGCAACGCATTGGTGGGAAATAAAGTTACCCATATATCAAACTTGAGAACTGAAACAAGGATGACTAATGCGGGAAGAAAAATATTGATGGTCACTTTAACGACCACTTTGTAGGACTGACCTGCTTGAGGGCTCTTTCTATTTCTACGCCTTGACCCCAGGGCACTGCGGGGTTGGCCAGACAGTCTCCTGCATTCCCTCTCCGGGAGATCTCGATTCTCTGCTTCCGTAGGTTGCGGAATGCCTCAGTCATCACTTGGACCGCATCGTAGGTGAGGGCGGAGGTGTACTGAAAAAGACCACACACATGTTTATGTAATGGAACTCTACTCGGCCATCAAGAAGGATAAAGTGGAGGCTTTTATAGGTAAATGAAGGCAATTCCCACCACACTCATAAGCGAAATAAGTCAGACCCACATGTGTTAACATCAAAGTGTCTCACTAGTGTGACAAACTGAACAGTGGGTAAGAGCCAAAGTGTACATCAGATACTGTGAATTGGGAAAAAAGCGTTCAAAAGAAAAGATAAACTCTGATGGAAAGGCGAAAGGGAGTAGGGGAAAATATATATTTATACACAATGGTTAAGACAGATAGACAGCCAGGTTCTCTTAGTTCATTGAAAAGGAAGCTTTGTGCTAAGACTGTATGGACATCATGCCTACATCCTGTATCTGAATACCACAAAGATAACATATATAACACAGCATACAATGTGTTAATTATTGTAATTTTCCTACTAACCTGTCTTGAGACTCTGTTGCATTATTATTTTTATCTTTTTTACTCTAAGAAAGAAAGAAAGAAGAGAGAAAGAAAGAAAGAAAGAAAGAAAGAAAGAAAGAAAGAAAGACAGAAAAAAGAAAGACAACCCAGAACCATGCATTCCAGTGTGCAGGCCACACTGTGCATTCCTTCACTGCACAATTCAGAGACCATGCCAAAACCATGAGAAATTAAACACAGTTGGCACGTCTAGAAACCCAGGAATCCAGAAGAAGGAGTAGGGAGTGTTGGTACAATAAAATGCACTCTTCTAAATTTTGTATTTTGAGACAGAGTTTTGATATGTAGTATAGTATAGCTGTCCCTCAGTATGTAGCCCGACTCAGCTTTGAACTCACAAATCAGCAGTCTTTCCTGGCTAGTAAGTGAGTCGTTTGTCCTGTATCAAGAGCGCAGATGAGTTTCAGGACCTCCATGTCTCCCTCACCCCAGTGAGTTCACATCCCTGAGTCACCCTGGTTGATCCCGGAAATCTGGTAGAAGAACCCAGTCTTCGGGGCTTCACTGTGCCCGCTTTGTGATTTAACAGCCTGTGGTCACAGGGAACCCACTCGACCTTGTGGTGTGCAGAGCACAGGGACAGCAGAAGGTTTCCAGGAAGTGAAGCAGAGAGGAAAATGCTGCACACACGCATGGCATCGCCAGTGGCTGAGCAGGTGTCACCTCACGCTGTGTATCTGCTGTCACCCATCACACGTACAAGGCTACTGTCAGTAATAATCAGTTACCCTCTGACCCTGAAGCTTGGTTGAACCATGAGACAGTCTTTGCCAATGAGCAGTTTTCAATCTGAATGCAACTGGAGAAGGGTGTGGCAATGTCACTGACTGTGACACACTCCAAATCCATAACTGGAATTCTGAGATAGCAGGCAGGGTCCTCGGTTAATACCCTACACCTTGGTGCTAAGGCGGCTCTTCACTCACCAATGACAGCTTCGTATCCCTCACACTCTTTCCTGTGTGTCCTGACCTCCACACATGACTGGCCTGAGCTCTTGCTGATGACCTTCCTTACATACCACTGGGATCCAGAAGCCATCAAATCAAGCTCCAAATCTTTCTGGCACAGCACTGCCAGGGTCTCTGTCCTGCCTGCATCTTTGGGTGATGGCTGAGAGACCCATCCTGTTCTCCAAGGCCTGCAGTGATATGGACCGCAACTTCCTTAAAGACAAAGACAGGATTTCTGCTCTCAGCCTCTTCTCCCTCCCTGATCCTCAGCATGGGCGTCTGCACTCATGGTGTGACAGCATCTCCTCCCCCTCCCGAGACCTGCTCCTGACCATAGGCCCATGCATGCTTCCAATTTTCACTCCATTTTTCTGCTTCCTTTCCTGGAAAGTTCTTTGAGAGGAATGTTCCAAATGTACCCCTTCCCACCACCCTGCTCACTCTCTCTTTTCTCCTGTTATCTATGGCTTTGAAATCCATGTATGGCCACCAACATTCTTCACTCATGTGCCTTCAGCTGCTCTGGGCATCCTCAAGGAACCTGGTCGGTTTCCTCATAGCCTCTCCCAGCATCTGAGCATCATGTGGGTGAATTCCTGCCTCTATCACACCTCTCCAGAAAGAATATTTGCTCCAGGGAAGTACTGAGCTTGTATGCTACCCCTGGATCCTCACAGCCAAGGGCAGGGACAGGCACAATGAGGAGACTTAATAAGAAGGAAGGAAGAAAGGAAAGTATGGAGGGAGGAAAGATGCTCTGAGGTCCTCTCTGGATCCCACCCTTAATAACACTCACATGTACGACCAGTCCAGAAAAGATACATAAACAGATAGTTACACCATACTGTAACATTATAAAGAGATTACATGTGAGCCTATGCCTGATGCCTGATTTTACCATGTACTACATAAACAATAGTTATGTGGAATGACCTATAGCCTCCATGCTGCCTGAAGTTCTACAAGTTTCCATTTCTATACAGAAATGATAAGGTGAGATTCTTAGCAATCTTTATGTGGATTAGTTTAGTGGAATGATTTTCTTTTCATCATATAACTGGATAGTTTTGAAAAAGTAGAAGGAAAAGAGAAAACAAAAAAATTAGTTTAAGACTATGTACTCTATAACTGAATACTAACACATTAATAATACATTTGTATTTTTAAAATATTTTTTTCTTTTAAAGAGAATAAAACAAAAGAGAACAGAACAAAGCAAATCAGAACAGAACAATACAAGCAATACAGCACTTCACAACAAGAGAACTGGAAATCAACAGTAGCTACCATATGTCTCTTTTCTTTGGAATAGTTGAGCATACCTTCACACACAATAGTACCAAACATAACAAAATAGTACAAAACCAATCAAGAGAATGAAAGCATTATAGGACTTCAAAACCAAATAATAGGAAATGAACAATGGCTAGAATATTGTCTCATTTTTGTCAAAAAAGTTGTCCATACTGTCATACATAATAAAATCAAATAAAGTTCAACAGAATAGAACCAATCAAAACAAAAGAATAAAAGCATGATAGGACTTCAAAACAAGATGATAGGAAATCAGTTACCAAAATGTCTCATTTTCTTCAAAATAGCTGTTCATACCATCACACATAATAAAATCCAACAAAAAATCAGAATAAAACCAATTAAACAAATGAATTAAAGCATTCTAAGAACTCAAAACAAGGTAAAAATAAACCCACCATGATTACCATAACACGTCCCATTATGTTAAAAATAGTTCCCCATACCAGCAGACACAGTAAACTCTAAGAAAACAAGACAGAAAAAAGCCAAACCTAACAAAATTGTAAAAACAATACAAGCATTCAAGACAAGACAATAAGAAATTAACAGTAATTACCAGCTTTCCCTCCCAGGTGTTTCCTCACCTATCACTTTTACAATAATTATTTTGCTTTTGGATCCCATTAACTCCTGTTTCTTATGCTAGAGTTCATGCATATGAGTTCAAACTGTTTCTGCCATGAACATGATCTCCAGTTGCGTCCATGTACTTACAACAGTCTTGAGATTATTCTTCTTTAGAGCTGTGTAGCTTTCCACTGCATGATAATACCATACATTTCTTATCCATTCTGCAGTTGATGGGTAAATTCCTCTTGCTTTTTTTTTTTCTAGTCTCCTGTCACATGGAGCAATTGTTTGCTCTCCTTTGATTCTTGGGCTATGAATTGCCTTTCCAGTTAAATGTGTTTCTTGTCTACAGTATATCGATGGACCTTGTTTCTTGATCCACTCTCCCTGTGTTTCTTTTTATTGCTGACCTGAGGCCATCTACATTAATGGCTACAACCAGCATATGTTGGTTCATTTCTGTCCTGCGATCCTCCTGCTGTTGGCCCTTCACTTTTCCCCTTCATTCAACTGCTTGTCTTTTTTAGTGATCCTCTTCCGCTGCTGTTCCCAGAACCATGGTCATCTTTATCTCTCTCTATAATATCCTTTAGCAATCTCTGTAGGGTTGGTTTAGTAGTCATGAATTCCTTCAGTTGTTCTTTATCATGGAAGTATTTTATTTTTCCATTGATTTTGAAAGAAAGATTTTCAGGGTACATCAATCTGGGTTGGAATTTGTTTTCTTTCAGGGTCTGAAACACTTCACTCCAAATTCTTCTTGATTTGATGGTTCATGTTGATAAGTCTGCCATGATTCTGATTGGTTTTCCTTTATAGGTAATCTTTTAATATTCTGTTCTTGTGCTAAATTTCTGGGATCTTGATTGTTATATGTCTACGTGTCAATTTACTTTGGATATGGCTAGTTGGAGTTCTATATGCCTCATTTGTCTACATGAGAATCCTTTTCCCATGTTTGGGAAGTTTTCTGCTATTACTTCTGTAAATAGCCTTTTTATTTCATTTGTGTTGACCCCTGCTTCTTCACTTATACCTATCACTCTTTTTTTTTTTTTTTTTTCTGTCTTTTTCCTTTTTATCG
This sequence comes from Cavia porcellus, assembly GCF_034190915.1. Classification (NCBI taxonomy): domain Eukaryota; kingdom Metazoa; phylum Chordata; class Mammalia; order Rodentia; family Caviidae; genus Cavia; species Cavia porcellus. The sequence continues at coordinate 48,846,246 of NW_026947497.1, forward strand.
GTACCAGGGATCAAACTCACGACTGCCTGCTTTTCAAGGCAGGCACTTATGCCGCTGAGTTAAATCCCCAGCCCCAGTACCTATCATTCTTTAATTATACTTCTTTACATCATCTTGCAGTCATCAAATTGTTATTTCCTCATTCCTTGCTATTTTTAACAGATTTTTCCTTTCAAAATTGCTACCTACAATCCTATCTTCAAGATTTGAAAGTCTATCTTCAGTCTCTTTCAAGAAGTTTTGCTAGGTTTCAGTTGACTTTTTAATTTCCTGGATATCTCTTTGAATGTGCTTCATGCATTGAAATTCCATTAAAATGTGTTCATTCAAGGTTTCCATCATTTTCCTATGCTCCTTTTTTTAGTCTATGTCTTCTTTAGATATGCTAAGCAATTCTATCATTATGATTGTGATTTCTTCTTTTACCTGAGACATTATTTCTGATTTGATTGCTTTTACAGTCTCATGAAGTTGTTTCTTTACTTCAGTTGCTATCCCCTCTCAAAGAGATTTCAGGTGTGTGACTTCCATTTTATTCCTGAATGTATCTGCAAGACTTGTCCTTGTGGGTTGGAGGTCTGAGATTGCCTTTTGCTCTTTCACGAACTTCTCCTGGGTTCCTCCCAACAAGCTGTGTGGGGTCCCAGGTACTTCCCATGTTGACTGCCACTCCATAGTGTAGGGGAATGAGACAGGCACCTGGGTTCCTCTGATCCCAGATTTACAGAGAGAGGTAGCATGGCATGGATCAGCCTTCTCCAGACCTGTGCATCTACATTGAGGCTTCCCGATGGCCAGGAATGCATGGAGGTCGGGCTGCTTTTCTAAGCCTGCATATTTATACCAGGAGTCCCCTGATGGTGGCAGGCACACACGGATATGTTTGTCTGATTCTCCTATTGGGTGACGGCTCTCCAAAGGAACCAAGAGCCTCCAATGGTGGCCTACAGGTGCTTGGGCTTACCTGCTGTGTGTCCCTGTTCCTACTGGCTGCCTGCAGGAAGGAGCTTTTTGGCGGCAGCAGACTGTCGCAGGCGGAGGTGAATCTGTCTCCTCTCTGCCTGTGCTGGCTGCCCACAGGAAGGAGCCTGATATTTGTATTTATCTGGACATTTTCTAAGTTTCCTTGGGGTTTGGGGGAATTTCTGGGATTGAACTAGGGCCTGACACATACTAATCCTGTACTCACACAGCTACATCTCAGCCCCACCTGCATGTTTTCTTCCTAAAAGTTCTCCACGATCCTACCAATTAAAATTCCTCCTCTTGTGCTGCAGTGTCACTGCAGACCCATGTGTAAATCTGTCTCACACTCTCAGCTTTCTGAGGAATCTCTCAACATTTCCTGAATATGTATCTAGATATCTCATGATATTTTCTCCCACATTGTTGCACTGAGAACCCTAGATACCTCAAACCAAATGGATCTAAAAAATAAGAAAGCAATTCGCTGTTACCATCTGTAACATTTACTTTTGAACACGACATACAAGAAAGTAGGCAAAATACAACATGTTCCAGATCCATTTATTCAATTAAAATTTTCCTGTTGTCACACACATAAAGAAATCATTGATTAGTCTTCTTATATAGCAATCAGTTCATTGACAACTTAACTCATAAAATAATGTCTAGATCTCTGAATGGCAAATGGAACTTAATTGAATAAATTGGGTTCTAAAAGATACTCTAATTTGTTTTTTTAAAAAAAAAATATGATGCTAGAAAAAGAAAACCAAAAATCTTCATTGAATCAACCTGCTCACATTCCTAGGAGAAACCTATAAATCCATTAACCAAATTAGGTCTATAAATGTCGGTAAATTACACTAAAAAAATAAGATCAGCTCAAACGAACTCAATGCATTTAAATCTGTGCAGGATATTAGCATTCTGACTCTAAGCATTTGCACACCAGGAAGCAAAAGCCTTGCAGCCTAGTTCAAATGTTCAGATCCTGTCAAGTCTTCAGCCTATTATGATTTTAAATCAAAATTCACAATCACAGAAACACGACACTGGGCTTTGAGAAAATCGACTGCTCGTGTACCCAGAGTTCCTTCTGGTTTATGTTCTGCATACCTGGCTCATTTGCTTTCCTAAACAAGAATGCTCACATTTTTTATGAGACACCTAAATATTTCTTCCTCACTCAGCAGTTCACTAGAGTAGATGTAAATTAATCTGAAGGGAACGTGATGGCAATGTAACTATCATCTTCTCCAAAAACAAATTCTCAGTCTCTGCTATGCTGTTTATGTTCTGTGAAATCCCCAGCCTGAGCGACAGATTTATTCTTCAGTGGGGTGCTGTGATGTTTCACAGTGCTATTTCACACCATATTGTCTTTATGGTCCATTTTCCAAAAGTACTTTTTATTCCATTTTAAGTATATGTTTATTGAGACTTGCCTTCTCAAAACTAAAATGAACATGCCTTTTAAATATGTTTGTTATATCCAGTAGTCATCCACAAACCATTTCATAATGCTGATATCAGAATATGACATTTCTGACATAAAAGGGAAGAGAAAGTATGGAAAGTTCTACTTTCTTCTTAACTTTTTGAATCTAAAATAGGATACACTGACTTCAGTATAATATCTTATGGATTGTTGTAATGATGGCATCTTTATCCAAATATGCCACGTACATCATGATCACTTATGAAAAAGGTTAAACATATAGGTAACACTAATGTGTTACAGTTTCTTTTCAATATCTCTAAATTCTCTTTGTAATTTTCAATTTGGCTGAGTATAGTTCAGAAAGCACTGGATGTAGCATCAAACAACAAAACTCAACCTTATATTTTATCATTTGCTACTCCATGTTAACTAAATTATTAGAATCTAAGCTTTTTAGTAAGACAAGGATGATTTTCTATGTCACTGGATTGTTGGAAAATCAGGGGGAACTGGAAGAATTCTTGTTCCCTCACTGTAGCCGACTTGAGCAAGTCCTCCCATAAAAGCCCTGTGCTGCAAACTGGAAATTTCACTCCAGTTTTACACATGAAGATTCCCAGTTATAATGACTTCTTTAATTCAGAGACCCTGTTATATGTGGCAAAGTTTGAATCCAGGTCTCTGTTTTCCTGTGCAGGGAAGTGTTTATAATTTGGTTCACGAGGAACAGTTCTGGAAAAGGAATTCTTTTATTGTTTTTTAATTTATTTCAAAGAGAATTATAAAAACAATAAAACAATACAGAATTTCAAAACAAGATGATAGAAAATCAATAATGATTACTGTACTGCATACTGTTGTCTTCAAAATAGTTGTTCAGATTACCAGATATAGGCACGCAAAATTGATCTCACAATATAAGCACTAACTGTCCCTTTCATTGAACTAATAGAATGGGTAATGGAATTACATTAGCTATCTTGTACATGTATTTTTCCCCTATCTTTTCTCCCTTTCCCTATCCCAGTTCTTTCTTGTGAGCAGTTTCTTCCCCTTTCATTTTCAAAATATCTGTTATACTTTTTTGGATCTTATTTACTTTTTCAGTTTCTTACACTAGGGAGACAATAAACATGCAAATCTGATTTATTTCACTTATAATTATGGTATCTAGCTGCATCCATTTGCAAATAAAATCCTCAAATTTAGTCTTCTTTCTGAATGAGTACCTTTATTGAATAAAAATATCAGAACTTTTATCCATTGCTCAGTTAATGGACATTAAGTTTGTTTCTAAGATTTAGTTATTACAAATTATGCTGCTGTAAACATGGGTGCACATAAATCACTGTGGTATGATATTTTCAATTCTTTTGGAAAAATACTCAGAAGGGGAATAGCTGGGTCAAATAGAATCTCTCTTTCTAGTTTTCTTGAAGAATGTCCGCACTGATTTCTACAGTGGTTATACCAGTCTACACTCCCATCGATAGCAAAGAGTCTTTTTTCCCCACAGTCTCTCCAGCATTTGTTATTGGTTGATTTCTTGTTGACAACCATTCTTTCTGGAGTGAGATGGAATCTCAGTGTTGTTTTAATTTGCATCTCTTCAATGACCAGTGATATTTAACTTTTTTCCATGTATTTATTTTCCATTTGTGTTTCTTCATCTGAGAAGTGTGTAGTCATCTCAGATGCCCACTTTTGGATAAGGTTTTTGAATCTGGGGTACTTGACTTTTAAAAAAATTCTTTATATGTTCTAGGTAGAAGTTCTTTGTCTGAGGAATAGTTGACTATTTTATTCCCCAGTTCATGGGCTTTCTTTTCACTTTCTGAATGATTTCTTTTGAGGTGCAAAAACGTTTCATAAGACGAGATACCAGTTGCTTATTACTTTGCAGTACTTCCTGTGAAGTTTATTTTTTATTCATGAAATCTCACTATCTCTATGTCTTCAAGATTTCTACATCTTGCTCTTCCAGTGTATTAATGTTTCTGTTTTTTGGTGATAAACATGGGTCTAGTTTTAGTCTTTGGCATATGGAAAGCCATTTGTTTCCAGCACCATTTATTAAAGAGGCTTTTTTCCAGTGTACATATTTGTCGCATTTGTCAAAGATAAGTAGGCTGATTGTGTTTTCAGTTGTGTGTTCACTTTCTATTCTATTCCACTGATCCTCACATCTATTTTTTTGCAAGTAGCATGCTGATTTTGTCACAATAGCTTTGTAATACAGTTTAAAGTCAAGGGAGTGTGATGCCTCCTGCCTTGCCCTTTGTTGCCCAGGATTGCCTTTGCTATTCTCGATCTCTTTTGGGTCCAGATGAATTTTAGGAATGTTTTCTCTAGATCTATGAGATATGCTAATGTTATTTTGAACAGACTTACATTAAATTTTTGTAACAGTTTTGGGATTGTGGCCATTTTCACAAAGTTGGTTATCCCTATCCATAAACAAGGATTATCTTTCCATTTTATGAGAATTTTTTTATTTCTTATTTCAGAGTACTGTAATTTTCAACATATAGATCTTTTAGTTCCTTTCTTAAATTGATTCCTAAGTATAACATTTTAGGAGGTTCTATTGTGAAAGCTGTGGTTTCCTTAATTTCTCTCTCAGTTGAGTTTGTGGATTGTGTACAGGAAGGCTGCTGATTTTTGAGTCTCTGTATCTAGGTATGCACCTGAATTTGGTTATTAAATCTAGATATCGTTTGGTGGAGCTTTTAGCGTCTTCTCTGTACAGTATTATGTCATCTGTGAGTAATGATAATATAATTTTTTTCCTTTCCTATCCTTTTTTCCTTTTATTTCACTCTCTTGTCTAATTTGGAGCAGGAATTCTTGAGTCCCAGGGAACTCAAAACACCAGGGTGCCTGAGAGAGTTTGTACCTTAATTGGGAAATAAGATAAATAAGTGTATAGATGAGAGACGAGAAGCTTGGTGATTTAGAAATTATAGTAAGAATGACAGCTAAGGGCCAGCAGTTTTACTTCCTTTTCTCTTTTCTTGCCATCTCTCTTGGTGTACAACTAATTTGTTTTCATGATTTTTCAAAAATCACTATTCTGTCCCACAGAAAGCCATTCTTTCATCCAATGAGACAGAAAATGATCTTACAATGGTATGTTATAAGCTCTGAAAAATTCTCAGAGGGGTAATTCCAACTTGGCTATTTCATCAGCAGTCCTAGATTAATTACCACTTTAAAAATTTTCTAGACCCAACTTACTTTCCATGAAAATGCTTTATGTAATATTCTTTAATACATCAAAAGTTATATGGCCTGGTAAACTTCACACAGCCATTTTTAAGGCAGCATAAATTATTTAAATAAAATTATTATATACTTAATTATATTTTCAGAAGATCTTTCACAATATAATTGTTTCTTCATTTTATAAAATAATTATAAAATTACAAGCTTTAGAAAAAAATAAGTAAATTTGTATAAAAATTTGGAAATTTTTTAAAGATTCCTAGCAATATTCAAAAATCAAAAGAAATAACTCTTTAGGAGAAACAAGAGTAGGTGAAAATACCTTATAAATTTAAAATTATTCACTTGGCTTAATTTCAGATTCAGCAGCGGTCTGCCCTCTGGAAAGGGCTGTCTGTGATAAGGTCATCTTTAATTTACTGTAAAGTGTTTTGAGCATGTGCCCTTTGAAACTTCACTGCAGAAAGGCAAACTATCTTCTAAACTCTTCAGAAAACTCCATATCCTAGATAAGCACAGAAGCCCGGAGATATTTTCCAAGGGTGAAATCTGAGCTTTGTTGGCAATAAAACAAATTAACATCTTTCATTATTCTTTATGAGTAATAAAAGGAAGTTTAGCCTGTGGTCAAGAAAAGTTTTTCATGTAAAAGTAATGCATTAAAAGCAACACAGTTTTGGCTTAAATTACCAAGACTGACTGTTGACCTTCAATGAATATCTTCATTGAAGTCTAAGCCCTTTCTATTCTGAAACTCGGAATTACATACTTAAATATTCAGATTTTCACATCAAGCTCATCAGATTTAGCCAGACAGTAAAAGAAATTCGGGTCAAAGCAGTGTGCGGTTCCGGCTCACCCATAGTGAAAGGTTTCCTGAGAGGAAGTGCTTTTATTTTGTTAGCTTCGTAAATCACTCTTTTCCTCTCCCACCAACTCCGTGTAAAAGCTCCTTAGATTTCACCATCTGTGATTGCACATGTTATTCAGGGTGATTTCACTTCAATTCGGGCATCTGGAGATCAAAGATGCTTACCGGCATGACTTTTCAAGATGGTAGAACCACATGTGATTTCAGAGACTCAGCAAAAATCGGAAATAGTACTATCAATTTTATTGAGGGCTCAATTAGCTTTTCACATAATCATAGCAATAGAGATTTGAGAGGAATCTTATTGATCTACACTTGGTCTTTTTACAAATAAAGAAAACTGAAAACTAATTATGAGCCCAGATGAGCTGCATTAAAATTAGAAATGTTAGTAATGTATTTCTATGGTATCACATGTACTTTTCAATGAAGTTTTAAAAAATATGTCATTTTATTATCAGTTTTAAAAACTTACAGGTTGATTTTAATCATATGTAGTTCTTAAAATACATAGTAAATCTGGTCAAGCTCCTGGATTGTGGTAGTTAAAATAAATGCATTAAGTAAATGGCAGTGGATTAGCTGTCATTTTGGTCAGCTCAACACTGAAATTAATCCTATTAGGCTACCAGGGTATCATTGCATGCACACTATTAATTACTAGACTAAAAAAGATTACGCTATTTCCAGACAGGCCTAATAACTCTCCTAGGACAGCAATTACAAAACTTTGAGATGTATGCTAAGTCATTTATTGGGTAAAATGGGGTTTTTGTGAGAAAACCACTATTTAAAATGCCACGCAAATATCAGTGCTGGATCATCACTGAATTCCTCAACACTGATGGGACCCCAAAGATACAAAAGTGGAAAATGAGTTATGTGACACAATGGGATGAACTGCCCCAGCTCCCAGGCTGTGGGAGACACCAACACCCCCAAAATCTATCACAAAATACAAGTATTTGTAATTGCTTTTCTAGAAGGTGAAAAATCAAACTTATGATATGTCTCTATTCAAAAACTTTTCGGGGAAGTAAAATATCTACTTTGATGGTCCCTCATGAAAAATGCAAGTGCTGGAAGAAGCTTGGTTAAATTTCTACAATCAATTAACATCCCATCAAGTAAAACTACTCATAGCACGACTTTCCTGCTACAGCTGACCAAGAGAACATTCCAGATGCCCTGATAGAAATCCAAACCAAATTCAAGCACAGCAAGGGTCATTCCACATTTTTTCATTCTCAGCGAGGTGATATTTTCAAAGTGTTTACTTGTATTGTGCAGCATGTTGGACATGCCTAAAAACATCTACGGGGCACCTGCTCTGTGGAAACCGGTCCTCAGGTCGACGACCTGGAAGATACAAATGAGAGACCAGACCGTGCCTCTCAGAGTCTCCCCTTTACAGCTACCAGCAGGTTCCATGAGTATTTGTTTATCTATTTATTTGTGATGACTATTTTGTTTATAAATAAGGAAGTGAAAAGAAATCTGTAAATAAAAACTCATCTGTTTCTCTCCATCCACCTGTCACATCCTCAATGCTGAAAACCCCGGTCTCAGCAGGATGGTTTTGCAGGTCCCTGCCTCCTCCCACACTGCGGCCTTCTCTGTCACCAAGGAGCGCCAGTTATTGCAGTCACTGGGCATCCGGACCATGACCTGTGACCAGCCCTCTGCTGCAGGGCTTCCCTGCCACTCTCCAAATGCGATGAGGATGCTCTCAGAAGCCCCACCGTGCCTGGTATCCGGGCTCCTGGGGATGTGAAGCCCGAGCGCAGCCCCAGCTCTGGGTTCTGCAGGTTCCTAAGCATCAGGTCTCACCCTTCCTTTCAGACACCCCCATGAGGCCTTCAGCGTGGTGGAAGTGTTTCTATCTTCCCTGCCCTGGAGAGGACACCGATCCTCCTTCCTCCACCCTCAGCTGCCTCCTCCTTTCTGCTAACTCCCATTTCTCTTTGTGCTTCAGGTTCTACAGTGCTGCTCCCACGCAGCCTTTTCTTACCTCCAAGACCCAGTTCCCTGCTTCTGACAGTGGTACCATGGCCTTCCTCCACTTGCTCATATGGTTACATAGGTACTGCATGGGAAGCACTGGGCTAAAAGGCCGAGAGGATATGATTAAGCACAGAGACAGAAAGGGGCTCTGACGTTCAAGCAGTAGACAGGCAATTAAGATCTAAGTGAACAAGTTATTAGAGCACACTGGGCTGCAGAAATGAAAGAGAAGCCGGAGCAGAGAAAGAGCAAGGGTCTGCCTCCAGCTGATCCAAGGACACCGTTTTCAATACAGAGCCCACCACTGGCTTCGCGGGCCCTGAAGCAAAGACGAAAAGGGATGATGGATTTAGCCATGCAGAGATGCGAGCAGAGCTGGGTCCATTCAGGAAGCTGCACAGCGGCCCCAAGGCATAAGGTCTCCAAGGTGCAGGAAGAAGATCAAGAAGCCCAAGGTAGAAGCAGCAGAGAGGAAGGGAGGGGTCAGAGCTAAGATATTAGGTCAGGAGCCTGGTGGTAGAGCATTCAGGGACTCTGGAGCCAGCACAATGACTCTGGCTTTCACGCCAAGAGAGATGGAAAGGTACGCGCACATGTGGAGCAGCCCTGGGACACACTCTCCTTTAGGTTTCCAGAGGACCAGACATGGAAGGCAAGGAGGACAAGCATGGGAGAAGGAACCCGGTTCAGGAAACCCTGGCAGGGTCCTGGCAGATGCAGGCATGGTGGCGGGATGCAGGCAGGGACAGAGGAGGCAGGCGAAAGTGACAGAGCTGATGGCGCGATTTCCTGACCAATGAGACATGGCTACCAGGAAGAAGAGGAGGCACGGACACCTTCGGGTTTCTGATCCAAGTAGCATGAAAGTGGAGAGTTGACTTCAATGAGAAAGGAAAGACTGGGAAGAACAGGCCATGCACAGTGGAAAACCTAAGTTCAGTGTTGATCGTGTAAGTGGAAGAGATCTGCCAGAGAATTTCTGTCATTGCTCCTGAGTGACTCCTGGCTTCTGCCCTGGAGGTTAATTCCTCAAGAATAAAACACCTATAATTAAGTCAGTCAAGGGCTACAAATTCAATAAATATGTGTTGAATGGATAACAGAATATTCTAATATAATTGTTAGTATACTAGGGAGAGTCAGATTTAAAATCTCAATTACTATGATGCTAGGGTAACCTTTTTTGTATTTATAGAAGGATGAAAAACTTTAAATACTGTAATTGTATTTGCTGCTTATTAAATCATGCTAAGTATTAAAACTGAATATTTACTTTATATTTATTGAATAAAATTTATTTTAATTAGGAAGCTATGGGAAGCTGAATGAACTTTTGGGATAGACTAAAAATACTTTAAAATAATCATCTATTTATTATTCCTACATCCTAGTGTAATTTTAAAAGCCTAGTTATGAAGGAATTTGATGTAATAAAATGTACTTTTATAGCTTTTCATGCTATAGCCTGGTTTTTATTGTAAAGTAGTAAAATGTGATTTAAATACCAACAATGTACCTGATATAGTTAATGGCTGAAAAAAAAATGTTTCAAAGGAAGTAACCTCATTAGAAATAATCTCATTAGACCTATTTTTGTTCGCTTTCTCTAAGTAAATCACACACTGAGAACACATTAATGTATTCAGAGAATGCTACAGAGTGCCCTGTACAGCTCTTCCTCCTTTCTTCTGCCTATGGAAGCAGAAAACTATGTGAAGGCATTTCAGAATTTTCCCCACATCTGCACTTTTATTTTCATGGTTTGAAACTAGGAAATGAAAAATTCTGGAAATACATAATTGAGCAGTGTTAAGCCACATTGTGTGGTGAGGAGCACCAGGAGATCTCACGCCAGCCCACTCCACCACACCCAAGGCGGCACCTTCTTCCTCTTCTCACGACCTCTGTGCCAGGCATACCACCCCCCTCGCTGCTGCTGGGTAGCTTAGTGAGATGGGCCACTGTGTGTGGGCAGCATCTGTGTGCCAGTGATCTTTAGCTCACTTCATAATCCCCCCAAATGCAAGTCTAGCACTGCTGGCCACTGGTTCTCTCCAAGAGAAGCCATCATGTACATTCTTCAAGAGAAACTTCAAAGGTTTGCAGCAAATTAGGAGAGAAACCACTGTATGCTGAGGTCACGGTAACTGTGTCTTCAGCTTCCTACAGCTTACCACCTTGGCATTGTATCCTCTCCAATTGTAAGGGGCAGAAAAGTAGTGATTTCAGTGTAATAAGATATTCTCAAAACCACAATGGTGTAACATTTATCACAGCACAGGGTAATAATTGTCCTATTGTGTTATTAGTTAGTATGATTAATCTTACTGTGCTTAGTTTACAAATTAAACCTTCCCCTAAATATATATTACAGAAAAAAAGCAATGAGATGGATAGTGTTCACAGTTTCAAGCATCCACTTAGTTTCTTAGCATGTGTTCCTTGTGGCTAAGGGACAGGGGACCCCTGCATGTTACAGGCACTGTCTGTTACATCTGCTGACAATGCAGTACACTTACCTCTTACAACACACTCCATCTGCCCTGTTTCAAATACTGAAGCACCATAAACATATATTCCTTGCATCTTCTTTACTACTGTGTCACACTGACTCTGCCCTTGTAGTTCTTTACCATGGACGCTCCCACTCCCCCTTGTAGTGGCATGCAAAACACAGTGACTCAGGTGACTCACTTGCAAACAGCATTCCCCAACCTCCCTTCCATACTCAGTTGTCCTAACTGTCTACAGGGAACTGGCAAACATCTACTCATCATGCGTGGGCCTGTAAATCAAACCCAGGGCACCATTCACAGGCTGGGCAGGTGCTGTGCCACTGAGCTGGACCCCCAGCCCCCACCATCCTCTACTACTGATATGTTTAGAGTTTGTGATGTGTCTGTCTCCCTGTTTCAGGCTGTGGATTCTCAAGGGCAGGCTTTGTACATTTTCATTTCTTTTCTTGTTTAAACTCAATTCCTGGCCCTCGGGTCTATGAGCGATACGTGTCTGTTTTAGGATGAGGTCCCCACCTCCAGAGATTGTACCCTTCCCAGGGGTTTTCAGTAGTTTTTATTAGGCTTGGATGGCTTTATAATGGATGCCTCTGGGATGAAAGTAAAAGGGTCACAAAATGTTAAAGCTGAAGAGACCTTACAACTGGCTCATCTCAGATGGGAGTAGGGAAAGGAATCAACCTTCATTGGCACAAAGGCTTTGAATACTGCGAAAACATTTTTAAATGTTACTTAACCTTCACAGCAACTTGGGAAGCAGCAGCCATGACTCACGGGGCAGAATTGAACCCCAGACACCAAGGTATACAACATCTTACAATGACAGGCCACAGGGAGCTCCCTGAAAATTAGCAATGGCCACCAACAGGCAAGCACCATGGAACATGGGACAGAAATGCCACTGTGGGAGGCAGCAAATAAATGTCACCCTGTTGTCTCTCAGCAGAGTGAAATCTGGCAGAAGCTTGGGGAAAATGCTAACAGAAGGCATTGCCAAGAGATCTCTCACACCCCCTCCATGCATTCTGATGCAAAACACAGGAACCTGAATAATGATAAGGTCTCCAGGATAAAAAAAAGGAATCTCATTTCCCTTTCATACTCCCATAGCAGGCAGCAGTGGGGGCAGGTAATGACTGAGAACATTCCACGGAGTGCAAGGCTCCCTAGCAGCATAGGTGACACAGGCACACCTTAGCAGAGAGCTTGGACTAAACCAACCACCTCCCTGCAGAGGGAAGCCTGAGTCTCCCCAAGGAGGACCAGCAGGTGGCCTTCCAGCAAGCAATGCTGCAGACTCGCCAACACTGAGCCCACATCTGCATGAGAGTAGCATCAGTACCATCCTGGGTCACAGTCATCAAAGAGGAAAGTCACGGACTTTGCAGATGGATATTAGTTCATGGCAACATTTTGAGTCTGCTGTGGGATGCTCCGCTGAAACTGACTGAAAATCATGAGGACCTATTATACGTCTGTCCCATAGGCAGAGAACCTCAGAGTATCTCCTTGCAACTCAAGCCAGTCCCACAGCAGGGCATTCACTGGTAGCCGAATGCCCAATCTCTGAGGTGTGATCCGCTCCACTGTGACACTGTACTTCACTTCTCTCATTTGCACACATGCAGTCTGCTTTCTCATGCACAAGCAAACAGAGCCATCGGACGTCTGGCCATGTTCTAGTTCTACACTGTCTGTTTCCTGCTAACAGTGGAAATATGCAACACTTGAAAGAAGACAGAAATGTGCTGCATAAACAAATGAGCATCTCAGTGTGTTTGAATCCATGGAAAACAGGGAATCCATGTAGCTTGTACATCCCAACAGGGTACATAATTAGCATTCAAATATCCTTTGACTATGTAAGCATGATACTCATTTTTGAATTATTAAAGTAAACCGAGGTTATTATCCCAATTCTACAGTATCTCAGAGGCCAGGATATTTATTAGAAGTTACTTTGCACATCACACACAAAGGCACACATTTTGTGGATATGATCATAGGTCTACTGACTGAACTGTCTACAGTTAATTATTTTGAAGATTAGGGTACAATGCTCTCTATTGTTCTTTATTTGTAAATGGGTTTTTTTCTCAGCAGCATCCAGGCTGCCTTGTGTTCTTCAAGTTTTATATTGAGAATTTCCTCCTCAAAGGGGTGTTTCTGGCACATGTATGTTAAGGTGGTCTCACCCTGTGTCTTCCCATATTCTCTGTTCCCTTCCTGTATGGAATTCTCTCAAAGCTTATGGTCTTTCATCCACTACCTTGTGAGCAGACAGGAAACTTTCTGTTTGTTTACTGCCAAGATACCTGGATCAGAATCCACCCAACATAAAACAATCCTCAATAGATAAATGAAAGCACATAAAAAATGTCACTGAAGAGTAATACGGTACAGCTGTGCTGGTTTGTGTCATAAACAAAAGTTGGAAACCAGAGTTAGCAGTCTATATATTTGTCAAATTTGAACTGTGTTCTCTATTCCATCTTTCATCTCCCCTCAAAATAGGAAAACAGAAACAAAAGCCAACCTTAATGGTAGATGTGTGAGCTCCAGGATACTCTTTTTCTTCTAGTGTTGACCATCTTTCTATGAATTTAGACACCAAGGAATCGTCATAGTCCACTATTTGGAATCCAGACACGTTCGCACCACCAAACTGAATTTTCAGTAGGTCGCCGTCAGTAAATCCCTAGGCAGAGAACACACTTAGGTCATTCAAATGGAATTTACCATTGAACACACAATTCTGCATGACAGGTTTTTATATATTTCAAAGAATACCTGATAGAAAGGTTGCAGCCAACCTTGGATCACATGACTCTCACAGTAGTAGTTACATAAAATTTCTGCCTTACCGAGAAATTTCTTATACAGCTGCAGCTGCTTACAGCCAGGAAACACACAGTTCAGGACTTCAGCCTTGTAAATCATTTCTTATTAAACTGGTCTTTCATTCACATAATACAAATATCTTTAAAATGAGAACAGGGCTTAAATGCCCAGACACTGCTAAAATTAGTTTTATAAAATATATTAAAACAATTTGTCTTATTAGAATGAATTCATTCACTACTAAAACCATCATACGTTCTCTGCACTGACTTCAAACATTGTTAAAAGGATTTTTGTTCCAATAGGTCTGTATTTCAAATTACCTCAGTTATACGCATCTTTGCATTTTATATTTCTTTATTATTTTGCACAATGTCTTTTCTTTCTCGTTGATCTTCAAATACATTGCTGTTTTGCTGGGAGGATGATAAGTATCTTTTTTTGGTTCATGATTTTGCTTGCATTTTTACCAGAAGAAGACAAACAGTGAAAAAATTATATAACAAAAATCAGAGTCTCTGCTCTATCGCTTCCATGGTCTCCTGAAGTTGCTTCATACTTGCATTTTCTGTACCCTCATTTTTCATGCATTTATAAAATCTGCATTCCTCCATGACACACTTATATTACTCTTTCTTAACTTGCCAATTTCAGATATTTTATTGAACTTTTGTTTATGCCAGATGAGCTTGTAACTCAGTTATATCGCCACACCATTTATCTCCTCTCCCATCTAACCCAACACTTACCGTTTACAATTGGTAATTGGAAGTGTTATTCACGAGCAAAGCCAAAAGACACCGGCATCTCATTTTCTTCCTCTAACATTTTTCATTGCAATGTTAGTAACTGTCTCCTCTATTTGCTACTAAAATGTTTTCCAAGCCTATCCTTAATGCTTTCCAGTTGTTCCATGAAAATATTTCACATAAGGAAGAACAAATCTTTTTTTAGAGATTTTTAGTACATGGTGATAAGTATGGGTCTAGCTGCTTTGTTATGTCCTCTTTTGTCTTAATCTCTTTAAAATAAAAAATAAAACTTCTTTAAAGAAGGAACAGTCAAACAGTGCAGGAAATACATATCAAATTTTTCCTGAACACTTGATTTCCCGAGTCCTCCTAGGCCCCTGAGACCTGAATGGGTTCCTCTTCCCATCAGTCTATCCTGCAGCCGTCGCCATGAAGTGACCCTGAATTTCTCAGTTTCTTTCCTGAGGGTAACTTGTCCCCTTGCTGTGTTTCTCTCCTTTGCACTGTTTCTTCCCTCTGGTGTACCCCCCAGGAGTTTCCTGAGACAGACTGGAGGCAAATGTTTGGGCCCAGCATGTGGTTGAAAGGACTTTATTTTACCCTGACGCTTGGTCAGTACCTTGTCTCAATGTGGAATGTCCAGGTGAAAATTTCATAACTGGAAAGCACTGTCCCACTGGCTTTTATTTTGTTGGTATGGCTTTTATTTCATTGTTGCTATGAGGATAAAAAGCCATTTCTAACTCTTCTCTGTATGTGACCTCACTCCTACCAACTCCCTCCAACCTCCAAAAAGACCTTCAAAATCTTTTCTTTATCTCAAAATTCCACAAAGAAATTTTTACTAGGTTCCTCTTCTTGCAGTTACTGTGTGCCTCCCTGGGCAGAAATGTATCCACTCACACTGGATGTTTTTCAAAGTGGTTCTTTTACATTTCCTTTCTCTTTTTTTCATTTGTCTCTCCTTCTAGCCGGTCTCTGATAGAGATGTTAAATCTCTTATGGGTCTTATGCTTTCCTATATCACATTGTCACTTTGTTATATAATCCAGAATGTTCTTCAAATTCATCCTCAAGGTCATGTAATTAATTTTAATTGCTAAATAAATAAAATCAATTAACTTTCTGTAGCTCTTATTTTTCTTTTTCCTTGTTTATAAAATGTTCTTTTTTATGGGTAATTTGTCTCTTTTTCTATAGCTATTAATTATGTATTTTAAACATTTTTTCTTGTTTCCACCCCTGGTTCTCTTTTTCTGTCTTTTGTTTGTTTCTGTTTTTGTTTGTTTTCTATTGCATTTTTCATGCTTCCTGGTGAAGTTTTCCTTGAGTGCCTGTCATGCTTGGTTATTTCAGAGGGAGTCAGGGCATCACTCTGGCCATTCTTCTGTGCATCTGTCAGGCCCATTCCTAAGCATGCTTCACTGGATGACCAGGCAGGGTGGACAGAAGTGGGTTTGGCCATGTTTGTTTCCCTGTCCTCTGGGCCACTCAGTTCCCCCATCTTCTACACATGCATGTGTGTCTCATTAAACTCTAAAGAGAGAGCAGTGGATGAGCCACAGCAGGTTGGGAATTCCACATGGGAACATCCAGTAACTGCCTTGTGTGTCTGTCTATATCTTTACAGTATCAAGAACTTCTGCAATTCCTGTTCTGTAGAAAGCAGCACCATCAAGAGAAGAGTGGGTACTCAGGGAGCAGGGCTTGCAGCTCCTCCCTGGTGGTTTGAAGTGTCCAGTCACTGCCTACAAAAGATTCTGAATCTAATCCTGTATGGGGCTTGGTGATGGTCCCAGTTTCCTGAGATCCATTTGCAGAGAAAATCAGGGCCTCTGGCCAACAGCTCAGACACACAATCTGTCCTGCAGAGCTACCCATAGTTACTGTGGCAAAAGTAAGTAAAACCTGGGTTCAAAGATGCCTCCATCTTGTCTTTCATGGCAAAAAGTAATACGATTATGCAACACAGAGCCCTGAGGGTCCAATGGAGCCCCCCCTTAACCACAGTCATGCCACCCTACTGCCTTCCTGCCATGCTCTTCACACGCCCTGGGAATGCTCCTGAGAATACTTACTGTCTGTGTCACACTCCTCTAGGGGAGCTACTAAGACACACCTCCTTTGACTCACACTTTCATCTTGCTGTTCATGGCTCCTGGATCCTCCCATTAAGGACATCACAGGCACAGTGCAGAAAGAGCAGGCTCTGCATCCTCTCTGCAAACATTTTGAGTATTCCCTTCCTTCTCCCACCCATCAACCAGTCTGTGTCCTGAGAACACTGTCAAAGTCTTGCACTGTTGATGGTTTCATTCTCATTTTCTCTTTCCTTAAGGGTTTCACATCATCTTTAGCCATTTACTAACATCTTTACCAACAACACTTTCAACCAAAACCTCAATAACGATTTTAAGGGGCTTCAGTGAGTATCTGCTTTCCTCTAAATTTCCTTTCTTCTTTTCTCAACCTTGTCAATTCATAACAAGCAGAAGAGGAAGAAAAAATAAAAAAAGAAGAGCCGTAGCAGAGGTGTCAAGGGTTAATGACATAGCTGGAAACAACTGTTCCTGAGGATTCATTTCCAGAGTTTCAGAAGAGAAGGTACGTCTTAACTAATGCTGTGCCAGATCTAAAGGCTGAATGTGGAGATATGTAATTAACAGGACTGTGGAATCATTGCTTCTTCAGGAACTGAATTCAATTAAATACTTGCGACCAGCATGGTTGAAGAAGTGAGAGCCGAATGCTCACATGTCCCCCTCTCTCCTTGCCCAATGGACTAATTAGCCTTTCAAAATCTGAACCAGGAGCCCCTCACAGCAGTCAGCAGTCCTGTTCGAAACAAGTCAGTAATCTCATCTGCCACTATTTCTCTCCTCCAGGATCACATCTTCTCGCTCGGTAGATATGAGCCAGGAAGGCGGGGAAGGCTCAGTCCAAAGTGTGCAAGAGGAAGCCCTTTCACTCTGGGTGGCACTGTCCAACTTCCACTGTCAGAGAAATTGCCAAGTGTCCTCTAAAGTCCCAGAAATTGTGGCAAAATTTCTCATTCAACTTATTGATTCACCAGAAGTTCCTCAGGATGAGGAAAGCAAGGTTTCAGAAAAAAATAAAAGTAAAAGCAGAATTGGCGACCAGATTCAATCACCAGTAGGTGATTCTCAGAAAAATGACAGCAGCATGAGCTTCCTTCTTTGAATGACTTGGATCACTCAAACCCTTCCTGCACATATCACAGTATCACATATAGATGCTCAAACTGATGAGTGACTTTTGTCATTTCTTCTCAGTGCTGTAAGGTAATCTTCTCCATCTGTGTTTTCAAGACCACAGCTTTCAAGCAACTGTGAGCTGTTTGTCAAATGGCAGGGTCCACAGGAGGCTCTGAGAACCCCACTGATCCCTGCTGATGGAGGGCTCTGCAGAGCCTGTGCCTGGGGTTCCCTTTGCTTTCACTGTCACCTCTCTGTAGAGTCCCCTTGGTCCCCCTCAGTACACACCAGGGGAAAATGCTACAGCCTGCATAGTCCTCATCAATGTCACTGCCAAATGGTGATTTCACTGGAAATGACCACCTTCTTCCCATGGTATGTTCCTTTGAACTCTGACACGCTAAATTATGGCTGATACCACCTCCAGTAAAACAGTAGAGACTAACCCTAACCCGAACTCGAACCTAACTCTAACCTTAACTCTAACCCTAACTCTAGACACACTGTGGAGTTGTGGGTTTCATTTTGATTTTAATTTCTTTGTGTCATCATTGATGAACAGTAAGATACTAGAAAACTCATGCACTTAATCTATGTTAGTACAATGTAAAACCTTTTTGAAGTCCTGTTATGCTACTTAAAATAAGCTTGCATTGTCCGCCTCAGAGTGGAGTTCTGTTGTTGCACATAAACTTGTGCATTCTGCAGGTTTCCCTGTTTCTCCTGTTTGTTTTCTGAGGCTGTGTGAGGGTGGAGGGGAGTTTAATCTCAGTCACACAGCATCACGTCAGCCTCAGCATCAGTCACTTTTGAAACAATAAAGGCCTAATTCCTGAAAAAAAAAAGGCCATTCTGAAAAAAAAAAAAAAATACCTAATAAGTACTCTAAACTGGTGACTCTGAGTATACTTCAAGGGAAGTAATCTGGGCTCCTCTGTCATTTCAGGATGACCTTAATATGACAAGAATCCCAGTGAAAGAGGAATCAGCTAGAGGAATTCAACTCTCATGCAGTTAGTAACAGAGTAAGCAGGAAATCAGAAAAAAATAATTCATAAAACATTGCCATTACATACTGCACAATATGTTATATTAATAACATTATCATATACCCAGGTTTAATTGTGCAATAAAATGTATTTCCACAAATGTAAAAATATTTCAGATATTACATGTACTAAAACTTAAAGGAAATATACATAAGGCAAAGTTTATAAAATACATGTTACTGTGAGAAATGAGGAGATACTTTGATAAAGTTATACTTTATATATTTTTGAAAATTTTCTTTTAGTGAAACTATGAAACTAATTTGTTAAGTTAAATCATTCTATAAAACTTTACAACAGTTTTTATAATAGGAAATTAATTGAATATGTCAAATGGGATGTGAAAACATGGAAAAGCTGTTTAAAATATAGTAAATTGAAAACATATTGCCACTTGTAGCCTCATAGATATATCACAATAACATTTGTAGAGCACCACTAATAAATGGTGATGATCAAAGTTGATTTTAGGAAAAGTAGTGAAATAATAAATAGGAATCAGTTTACCTACCAGATTAGCAATGATGTAGTGGTATCCTTTAACATGTTTCCCAATAGTAATAACCTACCAGAGATAAACAAAAATCATTTAGTAAATACAAATATCATTAATATAAATTACTAGTATTATAATGTGTTTCAGGAAAAAATATATTTGCTATGTTTTTGTGAAATCTAGAGAATATCTCTCGCAGGGAAACATAATATTACATTTCATTCTTGAATAACAGTTATCTTTCAAGAAGACAATCACTAACCCAAAATAATTATTCCATTTTTATCAATAGTGAAAATAAGGCCATAAAATATTAAACATAAAGTCAATTCATAATTTTATTCCTACAAAAGGTACGATGTCTTTTTGGTAAAAAACTAAACAACTGAAATCAACATCTGAGATTTTATAATTACACATTAGTCAAAGATAAGCACAGTTAGATAACTATAAAAATTTGAAAAAAGAGCAAATAAAAGATTTTTACCTTGAAATATAAAATGATAGTCCTACCCTCAGAATTTTAAAGGCCTACAGCTGAGTTCAAATGGACATTATTTCTAATACACAAAGCAAAGTGTCAGAGAGGCTAATTTCTCTGCAGAAATTTAAGAGAAAGATCAGTGCCGTGAAAAGCAGAACTGTGGAAGCTGTGGCACAAGGGGTCAGGCTGGAATGCTCGTAGCAGATGTGGATGTTGCTGCAATCAATTTAATGTGCACTGAACAACAATATGAAAAGAGTGGGCAAGGGTGCAGGGGCCGTGCTGCCGTTCTGGAAAAATGGTTAGACATTTTATAGCTTATAATGAAGGTATGCCCTGACACACAGACACCCGGAATCCCAGCAGGCCAGGCAGCTGGGGCAGGATGATCACAAGCCTGGGTGTCTTACTGAGATGCTGCCATGAGAGCAATAGGTATGGGAGGGGGAGGAGAGGGGGAGGGGAGGGGAGGCGAGGGGGAGAGGAGGGATGGGGAGAGGGAGGGGAAGGGAGACAGAAAGACAAAGTAAGGAGCAGCTATAGCTCGGTGAAGGCCTCAATCCCATTCCCCAGTACCACGCATACTGACAGACACACACACACACACACACACACACACACACACACACACTCACACGCACACATAAGCACTTAACATACCTAACCTACAAACTCTCACAACTTGACCAGGAAGGACCTGGTGGAGTATGAGGGTACAGTACAAGCTGGCTCCCATCTTGATCACTGATTGAGGGCTGAAGGTTGATGGAAGCCAACCATCCCGAGCATCGCAGCACCCTGACACTACTACACTGCACACCGTTGCCCAGCAAAAGAACAAAATTTGAAAATCATAGTATAGTTTCTATGGAATGCCTATGGCTTGCACACTATTGTCAAGTTGTATGGTCTTAAATCAAACTATCATAAAGCCAAGAATATCCATACTCAAATATAATCTTTATTCTTAAAAAGAATAAGAATAGTCACAGTGGAAAAAAGCAAGAAACAGCAAGGTGATAGATAAATGTTCCAACCACAAACTCAGTCTTCTAGCTAACCTGACTTGGTAATTTCCCAATGCTTTTAGCGTAATACACAAAATCCTTAATTCTGGTGTTTTTGTGAGCTTCTTCAGCCCATATTCTCCAATATCCATGCTCAAGTCTCATGGCACCTTCCAGATCTCTGAACACTAAAATACTGAATTTCACTCCATCACTGAATCTTTTGTCTTATACACTTTTACAGCATGATGACTCTCGGCCAAACTCGTTAGCTCCTTGGAGCAAAATTCCCTGGTTTTCATCATCTTCTATAAAGACAGATGTGCACAAGTAACCTACTTAGCTGATGAGTGAGTACAAAGATCCTGGGAAGAATTCTACCATATGCCACTTTGATAATAAGTGGTAGCTATTTGAAAGAAGTTAGGGTTTACATTGCTTTCTAAGCCATTTTTATGCAATATAACTAAATTGCCTTTTCCAAGAAATTGTACCCTCAATGCTGATGGCTTTTAAAAACTGCACATCCTTCTGAATGAATGACTCATGAATTAATACCAGTTGTCTCAAGATAATTGTGTCCACCACCTGTCCTCAAGACATCTGCTGGCCCTGCTTCCAGTCCACAGCCATTGCTGAAGCATGTAGAGCTTCCTGCTGAGAATTCAGATAAACACAGTATAATTGGTGATACCAGGAGTCCCTAAGGGTTCATTGAGAGAAACTTGAATAAGAAAATTCACTAACATCTGTATAAAATTAGCGTTGGCCATATAACTGTTATAATTTTGCTTTCTAAAACAATATTATATGAACAATAGAAAATACATTGCTAGCATGTTTTTGCTGAATGCTTTTCTCACCTACTCAAAGCTGAAATAAGTACCTCTAAGGTTTTAACAAATGAAAATAAAATAGGTATGGTGAAATGCAGTTTAATTCCACTGCTGACTTCAGGCAATTGAGAAGATAAAGAGTTTCATCTCCTCTGTAAATACTGCTGGCATAAATAAATAAGCAGTATTTCCTTTTCTTTGAAAGCACTTTATCTCCAATTTGTCTGCCAAACTCTATTCCTTGTGGAACAGTCAAATCTAAATTACTTTTTCCTGAAATTCTCTTTTAGAATGCTGCTTTCTTTGCAGTCATGATATACCCCATTGTTGGGACCGTGTATTTGTTTCAAATTCACATTAATACACCTCAATAGGGCTCTGTCTATTTTGTTTAACATGACTTTTTTTGGACCTAATGCAGTGTCTTCCAGGAAGCTGTGAACACTTTAGTAGTACTTATTTAGCAAATAAGTAAATGAACCCAGGCAGTGGAAGCACACTTCTCTGTGAACCCTTGACAGAGACGCTGTGCCCTACAAGGAAAGTACTTCCTCCTCATTTCCAGCCCACTACTGTATTTGCATCACGAATTTCCCCACAGGCCCATATTTCAAGGGTGTGTCTCAATGAGATGATAAGAACGGTTCTAGAAATCCTTAAGAAGTAGGGTACAGTCAGAGATTTTATATCATTGGGAACCTCAGCCTCAGAAGGCACTGTGGAACCTGGTCTCTTCCTGCAGGCATCATTTCCAGCTGCCAGGAAATGAGCTGCGTCCTTCACCACGAGTTCCCACAATAATGAGCTGACTTGCCATAGGCCCAAGTGCAATGGGCCAACCAGCCATGGGACCTCTAAAACTAGAAGCCAGGGTAAACCTTCACTTTCTGTAAGTCTACTCGTCTCAGATATGTGTTATAGCAATGGAACCTGACTGACATGGCACACTGTATTATGACTTGTACAATCACAGGTGTGCATTTTGTCTTTCCTTCTAAGCACTAAGTTCATGGATACAACTGTGACTCTTCCTTATCTTTCTTTCTAGAACATTCTAGAACAGAGGGCATCCTCAGCAAATATGTGCTGAGTCACACACGACCCATTACATGTACTCCACATATTCAAGGATATCTTGTACATGTGTAGAATGCTCTGCATTTGGAATAACAACCCATAAGAATATTTAAATAACCATTATGACATACTTTCTTCTAAGCATTGCTTTGCATGTGGCGTCAATTTCTTTTGTAGTGCCTCTCTCCTAGCTTTGTGTAGTGTTATTTTCATATAGGCTTTCACCAACATTCATGATGATGTACCAGGAATAAATGTTTAAATCAGACTAATGTGTATCATTAAAATACAGGTTTAATGAGAATTTCTTGTGAAATTCAAATGAGATTTTGAGATTCATATCTCAGCCAAAGGCCTTCAGGTTAAAAACAATCTTAAATTCATATCCTGAGACAAGATTTTCCCATTGAAATTATTTATCTCTTTGTCGTACAATATTTGGTTCCTTCTTGTAACAAGTTGATTCAGTTATTCAGTATTTCGTAAGAGATTCACCTCTTATGCTTTAATGCCTATATTATATATTCGGGCTTCATTAACGTTTACATGTCTAGAATATTTTGTGTTGAACAAACCAGTAAATCTAACTTTTGCCTCTAAACTTAGACGGGACAAGAAATGCATATGTAACTGTGGATTTTTTTTTTTTCAGTCGTATATATTTCCAAGGAACTAGTGAGGTCACTATTACAAACACACACACACACACACACACACACACACACACACACATACACATCTCCCAACTAAAAAAAAAATCATAGATAACATCAAACTCATCTCTTTGCTATCTCTTTACTCAATAAATCATTATGCACTCTTGATTAGTTATCCTGTTTTTAAACATGATGAATTTTACTTACCATCATGATATCACCGCATAGCCACTCTATCCTAAAAAAATCGTATACTGAAGCAAAGTAATAAAATCAGTACAAACATAAAAATTTGTCTCTAGCATTATGTTATGCTTTCAAGTAATCCAAATGGATACCTCTGGTTAACTTTCCAATAGTGAATGTGGTCTAAATGTTTTTCTTTCATATTTTAACTTCACAGATGTTAGCTTTCATAATGGCACAGATCTTTTAATATGAAGATAAAACCTCTTAAAAAATAAGTACCTACTCTTCCTAGAGACATGGACTGAGTTAGACAGTAACACCAGCTTTTTACATTAGATTATATCACACTGTATATATTCTAACATGTACTGCAGCATTTGATTTAATTCATGCAGCTCAAAGAACACCTTCCAATGTTCCTTTAGAACTTAGATTTTGGCTTCATATGTACGTCTATCTTTTTAGCTAGTAAAACTTCAGCAGAATTTAATTTAAATTTTTCAACTCAAATACCACAGTCCAGTGCAAGACTTATATAAAACATGAAAGTAAGGAATTATATATTAAATTTATTTCATAGCGAATATGACCTGTTGGTATAACTGACAGCCGTCTTCCATTGCTAAGTGAACCCAGAGACTGTGAATTTGATGGGTTTTGCTGCATTCCACATAAATCATGAAGCGAAAACCGCTGTCCAAGCATTGTGCTCAAATGTACCACCCAAAGGCTGCCTCACATACATATTCTATATCTGGCAAAGACAGAGACACAGAAGAGCAAACCTGGTCCACGATGTCATTTACTTTGTCGCGTTCACAGTCCAGGATCACACGCCGCTCTTTTTTTAACTCCAGATCTTGGAAGAGCGAGCGGTAGGTCTCATCTTTCTTGTCATTGTTGATGTTCCCCACGTTGATCGCAGTCACCTGCCATTTCTTCTCAGCTGCAGAATCCAGCACCGCTTGCAGCGTGGACAAGCCTTCAAGGGCAAAAGAAAATGATGACTACTCAAACAACTCCTATGTGGGGCATGTAATTACCAAAGTGCGCACAGTCAACGCTGATGTGTTTGTATAACTGTGGGGATGTCGACCTTCCAAAAATAAAGCTGTGATCTCATTAATGTCTGCTTCCCATCAAAAACTCATGATTTGAATACTATCGTTCTAACCAAAATGTGATGGGCATTATCTCTTTCAACCCTGGCAGCTACATTTTGAATATAACTGAAGTGTGATATATTTAATGTCTCTGGCTTGGGTGAAGTTAAAGGATTTTGCAAACATTTCTTCTTCTTATAGACTGGCAAAACTGTTTTCTTATATGCCTGTCTATCACTGGATAGTAATATCCTCAAGGAATTCAGTACATTTCAGTGACAGGTAGCTCTGTGACCCCATGAGAAAAATAGCCAATAATCTCCACGAGGCTATATAGTATTTCCTCCTATTGATTTGGTTCTGCAGTTTTATTGCTTTTTTTTTTCTTCTGCAGCCTTCCAGTTTATTATCGTCTGTTATAAGGACTGATCCCACTGCAGTTACAGGGTCTGCCAGCTCCACGTTCTCTGGTACAGATACTTTGATTCCTAAATCCAAGATGACTTTACCACTTATTAGCAATCTTGCTTATAACAGACATGACTTAGAGAGATTTTATCATTTTAAATTCCCCAAGTGTTTTCTCATATTTAGGACCAAGAGACTTAACAGCTACAGGATTTATTTCCTTATGAGTTCAATTTGCAGGTTAGCACTGGAAAAGCCAGTCATAAACTCATCTCCGTCACCACTCTCACTAGACACAATCAAGTCAAGCTCCGCATCTATATGAGAAACAGCAAGTCAAGGTTACTGAAGACATTCTAAAGTCAACATATTACCCTCCTGATTCCAGAAAGGCCTGCATAGTTCTCAAAAGAATAGTGATTCTTTTTTATTTCTAAAATGTATGATTAGCCTAATATGATCACATAGTCTATTACCTAAAAACAAAATTTTATTTAAACCTTTTTACCATGACAAGAGATATATAAATTATACATCTTGCCAGCCAGACACTACCTCAATTAGAAAAAAAAAATATTGTTAAAGTTATTCAGTATTAGCCAAAGAGTTTATATGATGGGTCTAGAAAACTAGGATGCTGTCCCCACCAGAGTCTGTGTCAAGGACACAGGAGCCAACTTGGAGAGGTTGTCTTCAAATAAGGATAAAATATTTGGAATATTAATTAGAATAAATGCAAAAGACTAAAAGACACAAGATACTTTAAATCTATGAAGCCATAAAAAAATAATTATTAGACTCTATTATTAGAAGTCACGTGCTTTTCTTCAATGGATCGGAAACAATTAATTGTTCTGAAAGCTAAGGAAGAAAATGAACATCTACAGCTCCTTCCTGAATAAACTATACCTTGGGTAACAATGAATTAAAGGTTGATCTTTTAATAAATACTCCAGCTAATTCCCAATGAGCAAATGTAGATTTAGATTTATTACCATTCTGTGATGCCTGCTAAAGGAATGAATCAAGCAGTGATCATCAGGGGCTGCTCACAACACGAACAAGGGGCTACAGAGACCACTATAGTCTCTAAATGAAGATATTCAGCACAACCCATGACCTCTAAGGCCACCAATTTAGACCTGAATCACATTCACCTTCCACTATCAGTTTATAAGAAATATACTACAGGGTAATGTCTTTAACACTGGGTAAAATAACATGATGGTGATTACCTATTCCTAAAAAAACTGCCCAGAAAAGAGGGCTATAGAAGAAAAAGCAAAGTTACTCATCTCAGTCACTGATAAAGCTGGGTTAAGGATGCTTAAGTGGGGAACACAGTGGTACACATTGGTCACTCATGCACTTGGGAAGGCTGCAGGAGACCATGAGTTCCAAAACATCCTGGCAGTTAATTCTGCAACTTCCGGCGACACTGATCCACAACAACAAGGTGCTAGGCGGAGATGCAACTCACAACTATGGCCCTGGGTTCCACTCCTAACACTACCAAAATAGTACTTAGGGGACTTCCTACTATTCTAGCTGTTATTTAAATATTTCATATTTCAATGAACATGAAAAGTTAGCTTGATTTCAAAATGAACAAAAAACTGAAGTTCAAGAATATCAAGTTTTTGTTTTGATTTTTTAATAGAAAAATACAATTAGTTTCATGTTCCTAGTCTTATAAAATTAAGATGTTGATAAATATGAATTTCTCAAGTGATAATGTGAAAAGATTACATTTCCATTTGTCAGATATTTGGAAATAAAGTATAAAATTTTAAAACTATTCCAGAGCCCCTATGAGCTCTGTTCATTCTGGATAAATTAAATGCTTCCACGCTGTAATTCAGTTGCCTTCCTGTCTCCATGATCAGTAGAGGGACGACATTCCCAGGGGTGGTCCGGTCTTAGCAATTCCACAGCTACCAATGTGCTTGAAAGCAACAATCAAGTTTGTCTGTCCAAGCAAGAAGCAAAACATCCACATTTCTAACCCCTCTCCCACTCTGCAGGTCCTGGGTTTCCAACTCCAGTCATTGCACATCTCCCTTTGCTAGCTTCTCAAGAATATTTAAGAATCCCTCAATGATGTTCTTATGCACTGCATGTTTTATCAGACAGCAACTCTAGGGCACAGCCTTCATTCTTGCAATAAGTTATTTCATTTGTCATGCACTTCACATGCCACCTTTGGACAGACATTAAAATGAACTATAAATGCAAATCCACTTAGAAGCATTTGAAGAGATTTCAGCAAGTGATCGTATTAAACTTAATATTTACTGGCAATACATTCTGCTGCAGAATATGGAGATGATGCACAGTCAAAAAGGATGGAGATTTTAAATGTCTGACTTTCACACTTACTCATTTTAGGTGCTAAAAGTAACTTAAGTTCATTCTGTCTCTGTCACTCAGACTCATGATTAATGTCTTGTAAAAATGTCGTCTATTTATTAAGAAACTGAACTGCTCAAGTAGTGCTGTGTCAGTTTTGATGGTACCTGAGTTTATTCAGAAGACACTCAATAATTCTAAACTGCCTCCCAAGGAAAGCCAGAGGTCATTCACAGACCATGGCACAACCCAACAGGTAATGTGAAGGTTACAAGCCATGGATCCGTGACTCTGCTATTGTTCTCTGATTACCAGCCCACATGGCTCTTCTTCAGTAACTGTAACAGACGTCTCAGCCTCTGTGCACCTGACCTCCCCCCTCCTAATGACTATGTAGAACTTTTGTATGAAGTTTGATTTCTTTATAGTTACTAATTTTAAATGCATGGATTCCTAAAAAATGATATAATATGTGTTATGATCATGAAGGTGAAATTGTCCTGAATACATCAGTAATAACGCAGATTCATGATGATCATCTCCCACTGTCATTTTCTAATTCCAAGAAGAACCTTGTTACTGGTGCTATGCTTGTTCCTTGTCCATGTAAATTAATATGGAAATAGCTTCATGAACACATTTATCCAAATGTAAACTGGTATGGACCCTGAAAACTCTACATTAGCATAGTTTTACTTAAAGCTACCAGCAGGAGTATTAACTATAGTAACCATACTACTGTATTGGGATACTCAGTTTCCTGATTTCTTAATGCTGAATTTTATAGAACAAAGAAAATTGTTAAGATACAGAACTCTTCATCTAAAAATAGAAATGAATTTAAAAATATTTTCATCTAGTAAATATATCTAATAGGTAGTCTGCAATAAAGTTTTCAAGAATAATATAAGAAATGAAGTTAAATACTTACATGTACTGAATTTTCAGATGTTTATATAAAGTCTAATTTTAGACTAACAGCCCGACTATGATATTATTAAATTGCCCTAATTTTTCATGTGCCTATTGCAACCACTGGCTCTCACTGTATAAGCTACTGATAAGTGAATGTCCTTTTGAAACTCAAAAGAATAGCAACAGTAAGTAACAGCTTCCTCCAGAATGATGTGAATGACACTGAGAAAGTCACAACTTTTGCACAGAGGGCGTCCTGGTGTTTGTTTGCACATGAGAGTAAAATTTAACATGATGATTGAGAAAGGATGTATTTCATTCATGCCATGTCTGTATTCTTAAAAATAATTTGTTCCATGTAAAATTTGCTGTGTTTGGTTAATATCCATGGTCACTAAACCCTGGCTCAGAATAAACTAATACAGCATTCCTTCATCAGCTTCCTCCAGAAACTCAGAAAAGAAATTTATATTTTGGGAGCATTTTTGTTCCATGTGCCATGTTTTCCTTAGAACTAAAACCAAAGTGCTTTCCCCGCAGGAAACAATTCTTGCTCGAAATTAGCATCAAGACATAAAGATATTTTATCTATTCCCCATGAAATGCATTACTTTACCCTGTTGGCACTAAACCAATACATAAAAACCACATTTTAATTAATGGTGTCTTCTGATATACCACATATATAGCTAAAGATTGAAACTAGAACATTTGGGCCTGGGGATTTAGCTCAGCGGCATAAGCGCCTGCCTTGCAAGCAGGCAGTCGTGAGTTCGATCTCTGGTACCGATAAAAAGGAAAAAGCAAAAAAAAAAAAAAAAAAAAACTAGAACATTTAGTGAACTCACAAAGGTCACACTGCCCCACTCTTGAAGATGTGCTGAAACACTACCTCCTTCTCTCTCAGGAGTCATAGGACACATCACTTAGGAAGGATGAGTCCTCAGTGCATCCTGAGGATGCCCATGCCTGAGGGAGACAGGACATTAGCAATCCTCAAAGGTCACCCGGCCTCAGTCCAACCACCCCTGCCACCAACACATTTAGATTAATCAAAGATGCTTCTGTCCAGAGACCAGAGTGCCTTTGTTCACCAGTGGGATACAGGCTCTTAACTTGCTGCCCACACTGGACAGAAGGTCAGGAAGTGGGAACGACTGATGGCAGTCAAGAAAGGTGAGATGAAGCGTTTTGAGATGATTTCATCCTCTGCTGCTCTACAATCTGGGCAGAATGTCAGGGAGATTTTCATGTGTGGGTCCTATGGTACTTCTCTCCCAAAAAACATTCATTTATACATTGGGCACCATTATTCAAGGGGCTATTGACCTGATCCTGACTATCTGAAGAGGAAAGAAAGAATATTGAACACAAACACCTAATGAAGGAGAAGGCAAAGGTGTCATATCAAGATCGGATCAAATAGTTTGAAACAGTGGTGTGTAGGGATACAAGCTGAGAGATGAAACCATGGAGGCTGTTTTTCAAAGTATGGCTAAGATGGATAAAGTGAACAAAGGTGCCTTCTCCAAATCACAGAATGTTAAAGGAAGGAAGAGCCTCTCTGAAACAAGCGGAAAGGAAAAGGGCTGAGCCCAAAGGAAAGAACGAAGTTTA
Organism: Cavia porcellus; assembly: GCF_034190915.1. Taxonomy (NCBI): domain Eukaryota; kingdom Metazoa; phylum Chordata; class Mammalia; order Rodentia; family Caviidae; genus Cavia; species Cavia porcellus. The sequence goes on from NW_026947497.1 coordinate 48,876,263, forward strand.
CATGAGCAATGTATGAGTGACTTTCTGAAAAGAGTATAAAGTCAAAGCCATAAAAATTAAGTCATTATAGAATAAGAAAATAATCAGAGAGCAATAATCCCATTTTCGTGAGCCAAGTAAAACATTACACAAAGGTCAAGTCTTTTGCCAGTGTTTTGAGATTCTTACACATTTATCTCTGAAAATAGTTTTAGTTGAAAGGCCAGTGTAATATCTCTCACATTAAAACATCAGAAGCTCCTTGATAATACCTTGAAAATGTATTCATAAGGTCATTTGGCTTTAATATATAATTACTTAATATTATTATCATTCTAATGTTCTTCGCTCAACAGATATACTTGACTCAAATCAATTTGTATAATTTAATAATTGTAGATTATCTCATCACTCCAATTTCACTTAATTTTCCCAAAGTATTAATAAAATCACTTTAAAGCATCCCAGATCCTCTCTGCTAGTACAAAGCTCACTCATCTTCACTCCCAATTCTATGACTCCCATTTCTCTCCATTTCTCTTTTCACATACCAGAATCTGTCTTGGTTTTATACCACCTGTTGTCTATTGAATGGTCTCAAAAGCTCAATTTTAAACAGAGGGAATAACGGTGAGGGTGACAGTGAGATACGTTCCAAAACTAAAAATGGTACCTTCAGCCTTGGGAAATAACAATGGCTAGATCTGATCTTTAGCTCTATCAAGGAAGATTCAGTTTCTAGTATTTCAAAATGCACAGACGGTTACATAATCCATAGAGGAGCTTCGATCATAGACCACCACTCTGAAAGGTTGAATATTCAGGTACAAACTGCACATCTAAGGTACTGACCTGCATCTGGTCATTGCCCTCTTGTGTTTACAGCCAGCCCAAACTGCAAATAGTGCTCAGTTAGATGACCAAGTGGCCTCTGGAAGACAGTGCATGAAGCACTTCTTAACTGACAGACTCAACATCACCATTAATTGTGAACTGCACTAAGTCATAGCAAGAAAAATAAGACGTCACTTTGCGAGGGAGAACAGTGTAAACCTGAGAAAGTGATATATAAACCAGATGCCAAGGAGGACTTGACACAGGCTACTGATATCTGAGTGAGAGCATGGCCATCTGACAGAGGGAAAGGTCAAATGGATTTGGCCTGAGTAAGAAAGACAGCAGAATACACCAGAGAATTTAGCAGGATCCAGGCATCAGGAAGCCTTAGATCCATGCTAAGAACTTTTCTTTCATCCCTATCATATGTGAAGCCACTGAAGTGCTTTAAGAAAACGATTGAAGTTGTCAAAGGAAATCAAACAATAGCTCTGGCTGCCTGGTCCAAAATTAGTTAAAGCAAGACACATGTAGCATGGGAGAGATGGGGAACTGAACACAGGGGTTTCTGGGATGGGCGATGGTGATGGGAAAGAGGGGTGACTGGAAATAAAATGCAAACAGTGACAGAAATCATATCAGCAAGGTGAGAGGGTGAAAGGGGCTTTAAAATATACCCAGGCTCCAAACTGGTTTCAACCAGATGAAACAATAAATGAACTTTAAAAAGCGATGAGTGGAAGGGGGCCCAGAGACAGAGGGAGAAAGAACAGGGAGAGGGAGGGGGATAAGGAGAATTCAGACGTGTTGAGCATTTGTGCCTACTTCCTCTGAAGAGCACCAAAAACACCTGCTATGGAAAAGAATATTTAAAAGAGCAGTTAACAAGAGTAAAGACTAAAAATAACTCCATCGACTCAGTTTTATAAGCTCTGCTATCACATTAATAAGAAGTATGCTTCGGAATCATCTAGTGCACTGGGATCCATATTTACTATAAACTGTACTGCTTCCGTTTTCAACCCCTGTGGGGACACCAGAGCACTGCTTCTCACAGCTGAGAGGGAAGGTGTTGACACAGCAGTTTCTCCCTTAGCTGCAGAGTACTGACGGTCTCTTCCCCACACTGCTGCCAGGAATGGCAGGACAGGGCAGAGGGCAGACACCTCACTGGAGCTCTCCTGAGTCCATCTCCAGCAGCCAAAACCTACAAACAGATCAATGGAGAGCTGATAGGCTGGCTCTCTTACTGTCTGCCCTTGTGAGTAACAAGGTGCCTTCCTTGGGCAAAGCACCCTTCTGCATTCCATTTGTACCTTTGAGTATTCCAGGGAGCAAGCCACTAAAGGACACTCACTGTGGGACTGAGCTGCACTGGGACAGTGGTACCTGGCTTGTGGATATTCTCTCTGGGAACATTCCCAGAAAATGTTTCTCATCATGCAAAGGCCTTAAAGATTCCCAGAGACCCAATTACGCATTGACAAATGGTTTAAGATCACCTGGGCTTCCCTGTCATGAAAGTCAAGCAAGGGAGATCCTTTTAACTTCCTACAAGAAATGAGAAAATCATCATGGAGAAGCTCCCCCTGTAAAGTTGAGTGTAATGCATCAAGTCTAGTGTGCAACTCAAAAGTTTCTCACTGGAAAAAACCTTATGGAGTTGTATAGAAAGGCTGGCCTGGTGTCAGACACTGTGTTTGAGTTACACCACACACAGGTTAATCACAAGCAACCCCATGTCTTCTCTACAATTTGGAGATCTTATTTTTATACAAAAGTCATAAGAATAGTGTCTGCATCCGGCAATATACAATAACTGTAAGTCACTGGAAACATTCTTGTCCATGTGTTTATGTGAGTTTCACACAAACCACTTCATTCTCCTTGGGCTAGGAATATTGCCTTCACACAATCCTCATGGATGATTCCAGAAATTTCTTTTTGTATTGCAACGGAACATCTGTACGTTGGAAGAATGAATTATCTCTGTAAATTGTACACACACTTTCTTGTTGTGTTATTTACTCTCAATATGTTGCCCAGTTTTCAAACTGCATTATTCATTTGCACCACCAAATTAAACCAAGTGATCCTTGGGCCTTCGTACACATTTAGAGTTTTGCAAAACCCTCTAAATGCTGAATGCAAGTGTTAAATTTTGGCCCATCATAAGACTTTTGGCTTCCTGTCACTCACCCCTGTCACTGTCATAGAGGTACGCAAACTTGTCCCACTGGTAGTACTCGATCAAGCTCAGCAGTGCTCCTTTGAGGTCAGGTCTCATCTGAATGACGAACGGGTGTGTGCCATCTGTTGGGAAGCTGGGGGTGATGAAGGAGACGTGCAGAGTCCCGCAGAAGGACGTGATGGTATTGACAGATTTCTTGTCATAAAACCCAAAAATCGCATAGACGCCTCTTGAAAACTGGGAACAGACTGGAAAAACAGGAAAAAAACAAAAGATACATCACTGCAATTTGCATAGGATCACATCATGGATTTGTGTGAAACATTATCCTTTATGTAAAATACAAAATCATTAATAGATTGAGGGAAACACAGAATTCATCTTAAGGATCCATTAAAGCTTATGAGCACTTATTTACTCAGCAGTACTGAAGGAATTCACAGAATTGCAGACCATAAAATGCTATAATTCTGGCTATAAGAAAATGCTTACATTATGGCTTAACAAGCTGCAAAAGCAGAAACATATTTTGGGACAGTGACATAAAAATGTACAAGAAAAAACCATTAGTTATAAGAACAAACTCTAGTTTCCTAAGATTTATATACATTCATAAGAGCTCATTCCCTGCAAAATCTGATTCCTTTAAAAGCTCTATCGTATTTCAGAGGTTTTATATTAAGTCAGTGTGCATACAAAGAGTTCTGATGTTACTCAAAGTCTCTTTGAGAAGAGTACTAGCCTCAGTTGCATCACAAAAACCAAAAAGAGGCATTAGTACACATCATTCAGCAGCCAAGTAGCATTCAATGAAGTTCAGGATTCCCAATATTCACCTTCCCCACAGACCTAACTTACCTGTATGTTCCCATGCATAAGAAAAGAGAATATGAGCAAAAATTTTGACTATAGATTCCCATTTTTAACAGAAGAATGATATCATAGTAAAGACTCCCCACTCATCACACACACTTTCCTCTCTCTCAGGGGATCCACTTTCGTGAATTGCATCTGGCACTACCTCCCCCTTTCCCTTCCCCAAGACCAGTCCACGGCAAAATCCTGCTCAGTGTAACACAAAAACACACTCAAATGTGCTCCACATTCTCTTCTCACCATGCCAGCCACCCAAGTCCACCAACAGGAGACATTTGTATTACACTGTGCCTGCTATAATGCCTTAATATACTAACTCATTTCTTTTCAATGAAAGACCTTGAGGTAGAAACTATTCTTTGCAAATCACTGATAAGAAAATTGGCATGCAAAGAGATGAAGTGATTTATCCAAGTCACACAGCTAGTCAGGGATACATGCTACCTTAAAATATAGGCATTCGAATTCCACACTCAACTAATGGATCACATGTTACTTAAATAGAAATCTGTATTAGTGATACATCCATCCAACTGCTGGACTATTATTTCTTCTCAATTTATTGTCATTCCATGCAGTTCTTCAAAAGGATAAGCATTTTTCAGAATGACTTTCTAAAACATAAATTTGATATTCTGTTATTTGTCTGTTTTCATCTCTCTCTCTCTCTCTCTCTCTCTCTCTCTCTCTCTCTCTCTCTCTCTCTCCTCCCTCCCTCCCTCTCTGTCAGAAGTCAGAGTTACTAAGACCAAGACTGTCCTCTCAAACTCTATAGAAACCATAATCCTAAAACCACTAGTACAAGTCAATTAGATGGCTCTGAATAAATGAATGGCTGCTATTTTTCCCCTTTAGGGACCATTTCAATCCAAAGAATAGAAATCCGCTATCCAAGAATACAGTATAACAACCCACACATAATATCAACCATCTTACTACTATTTGAAAGATAAGGACAAAGTAACATTGTATTTTATTTCCTTCACCAAAACAGTTTATAGAAAATAAGTTTTCTTTATAAATAAAAATATTGCTAAATAGATGCAGATTCTAATTATCAATCTGACAATTAATAGATAAATAGCAGTAGTTTTAGTAACTTAGTGCATGAATGAATTGAAAGGAAGTCAAGGTTAACTATTTCCTTAGATGGTCCTTTTCAAAAGAGATTTCCATTTTCATTTACATATTCTTTGGTACTCAATCAACTTTTGTCCCTGTGAGGTCAGTTTCTGGAATGCGAGGCCATTTCTGTGGGACGCCAACTATCCAGTCCTCTTTCAGCACCATTCTGCAGGTGGGCTGTGTAGTTTAGATCAAACTGGTTGTTCACATCAATTTTACACCTTAACACATGCCATAACACACTGAGATCACTGTCACTGATCCATATCTTTTCTTCTTTCCTTTGTACAGAGATTGGAAATAACCTGTATTTTCTGGCTCTGTTGTCCATTAATTACGTGCATGCCAAAAATTTTCATAGGTAAAACCCTTCTAGGAGATCCCTGCCATGATTCTTGCTTTATACAGGGGCATAGGTAATATGTATACCTTAAATTCACTCAGATTTTTGTGAAATCTTACATCTAAAATGATGAAAATGTGACATATGGAAAGTGAGAATTGGTCTAAAATTCCAGAGTCTACTTTTTTCATTTCCTGGAAAGTGTTGGCACGTCATCCACAGACAACAATAATACCACTCGATATGATTTATTAGCAAAACTTCTCGTCATAAATGAAGAGACTTCTACAATGGAAACATCAGCCTCAACTTCAGCAGGATGCTTGATGGCAGATGCCACTGTTCGAACTCACAGATGATCTCATTTCCCACTTGTTTTAGGGTCTGGCATGGGGTGTCAAGGGACCTCTTAGTTACTGTGAGCATCTGGAAATCTGGCCTTCCATGAACCACAAACACAAACCGTACATACTCCGGAAGAAATTACAGCTCATTTATCTCATCAGGCCTTTATTCTCCAGGCTATTCAGCTACATCTCCAATGACCATTATCTCACAGCCTGGACCTTTCTCTTCCTCATAGCCTGTCTTGGTTACTTTATGCTCGTCACTGAGGCAAAATACCTAATGCCCAAGTTGGGAAAGGAAAGGTTTACAGTTTTTGGAGGTTTCGGTCTACACTCAGTTGACTCCAAGACAGGCGGGCATGGCTGGACCGCAGTTCATGGCAGCTGCAGACAGCAAGCTCGAACCAGCAAAAAGAAAGACACACCTTCTTCCTGCCATTACATCACATCCTGGCTCCACCCCTAGGTGGGTGGAGCACTGACACCATCAATCCAAGCGCTAGGCAATGAACCAATCACAAATACACAATGCAAACTCATGAGGCCTGGGGGACACAAACATAAACCATGACATACCCCGTCCCCCAGAGTCCGCTCACCTCATTCTTCATGTTTTTGTGACATGGACACAATTGCCCCTTGACCTATAGCTACAGTTTCTCTGGGTATTTCTTTCCCAATGTTCACTTCCCTCACTTTCCTTAGGCCAGTCACTAAGTGTCCTCAAGCATGATACAAATGGCATTGATATCAATGACCAGGAACCGGAGAGTGCTGAGGAGCTCGGGGGTCTGGCGTACCGGGAGCATCCGTGGAGAACCACGCATGCTCACCACACAGACATCCCGGACTGCGCTCCTCTTGCTGCCCGCACCGGGGCAGCACAGAATCAGGAGCCTCTTGATGTGGTACCCGGACAGCTAGTTGCTCTGCTTTAGAATTATTCCTCACTTGATCAGAAATGAAATTACTCCTCTCACGTTGACTTTTCCCCTACTCCCCAGAGATGGCTTCAAATGCAAGCCAATCTTCCTCTAATTTCAATCCCTCTTTGAAAGAAGGAAGGTTTATGACCACTGAGAAAATCCAAAACACTGGGTAAGAAACTCTGAAAATAATTGCAGAGATGACTTTCTAAAATGAGTTAGGCAATACCAGACTCCTACAAACAGCTGTCACTGCAGGCAGAGTAAGGAACAGAAAGTCTGTTCCCACTTCCTGGCCATGTAATTATACTGCCAAACGGTGCCATAAGACTCTGAAATGATTAGGCTGATTAATATTAGAATTGCATTGATGACTTTAAATTCAAACCTGATTGCAAAGAAGTTGGGAAGATGTACTGAGCTCTACTAGAACTAAATATTTAGTATCAACTTTGAGAACTCAGCAAAGGCAAGTCCTTCTACAAGACACTTTAGGTCAAGCAGCAGAAATGATAATCTCCCGGGTGTAAGCAACTTGCTGATTATTTCATTTTTTATTATAAGCCCAGATGGTCTCAGCCAATAACAGTGCTGATGGTGCATCCCACGCGTCTTTTTCTGTTGGGTCGTTCTGCTCATTGGTGCTGCTAATGTAGCAGACACGACACAGTCTGGAAAACTTTGCACGGTGATTTAGTAGGAAGGGAAAAAATGTAGGCATAATTTTTTTTTATTTTACATATTTATAAGTCACCATTCACATCAACAAAACAGCACAGGTTGCTTTCTAAGCAAAAATGGCCCCTTTCCCCTCTGCAGGGTGTAGAGTCTGGTGAAAGTGACAGCCTTGCAGAATATGGACTCCAAACTATGAACACCAGGGCAAAACTGCGTCTTGCATTCATCACTAAACTTCCGACATGATTTCCTCGTATATGAATGCGCCTAGTTTGCTACTGAAATTTCCCTAGCACTTGCTACTGAGGATCTCTTAGTCATTAAATCCAACGACCTGTTTCTTGGGTTTTAACTTTCTTAATTTCCCTGAATCTCTTAATCAAAACTTTGAGTAATTAATCAAAACTTTGAGTAATGTTCTCTCTCTCTATCACTACTAATCTTATCTTGTTCTCTTCTAATTCCATCTCTACACTGACACCAAGTAAAATCCTGCCATCTTGGTATATTTTCTCTCCCCCTGAATAGCTTTTATGACCTTAACGTCTTTTCTGTTATTCAGATGTGTAAGAATCCTCCAACGGTTTGTCTCCTAATTGTTTGTTTTCTTACATTGTATGTGTTACCGGTTTCTTCCCTTTCAGCAAGATCAAATTCCAATTTTATTCACATTTCTTCATCATGTTTCATACTATTCTTGTAGCCTTTTTACCAAGAAAATACATACTGCCAATAGTCTGTGTGGTGGGCTTCTAGTAAGGGAACAGGGAAGGACAGAGCAAAACAGATGACCACATGTTCTTGGCGTCAATAGCCTGTCTCAGATCTCCCCCCATCCTTAATTGTCTCCAAAAAGAAAACTTCTAATTCCACATAATTCCAGCTGATTCCATGAAAGTAAGAAGACAAAACTAAAATTTTTATCCAGACAAACCACTTTCCCCACTCATCAAATTATAACTATTTATACTCAGTAGCTCGGGATCATGAATTTACTACTTTTCTTTGTCCTGTGCATGCTCTCCATGAACAAGGTCATTTCATTCTCCTTCATTCACATCAAGTTGCCCAAGTAATTTTAAGAACCTACTACGCTCTGCTGTGGACACTGTACCAGCATGAAGCGTGACAGGTCCATTCCCTAATTACAGAGAGGGCACAGTGTACTCTGTGAACTTCACCTGTATCTCCACCAACCTTTTCTCCATTTGCTTCTGATGTGCCGAGCTGCATCCCACTTCTCCACTCTCCTTTCAATTTCCTCTCTTACCAACTTCCCGAAACACACCGTACAGATTCATTTTCCAAGGCTTCTTGTTCTCACCTGCCTTTATGCTCTGTATTTTAGTGATCTTCTGCCCCTCCACAAAGTCAAACTCAACTTTCCGTTCAAGTGTTTCTCCATCTTCCATCATCATGTCAGGTGCTTATTTCTAATGCCCTGTCATTTACTGAGAAAATGATTACTATAAATTTGTCATATAGTATAATTTGGCAGGAAAGTATTCGCACCAAAATTTTGCATTGATTTACTCATTACCATAATTTTTATTAAAATCCTCAGTTCTTCCAAAACCTCAAGAATGATACTTCTTGAATAAAAAGAAGCAAGGGAAACTCATGGAAAACCTCTGTTTTATAAATTATAAAAATGTATAATTTTATCTTCCGTTTAAGTATCGTGGGGAAGTTGTTTTGCATTCAGGAATCTTGGGGGTTACCACCTCAGGTTTGGAAAGCCAGAACTAAAAGCCCAAAAGTGAAACATCTGGAATAGGATCTCGATTTTGTCATTGTCTAGTTGGACCGTACTGGACAATTTCTCTTCTTCCTCTCTTCTCAGCACACTCATCTGAGAAGCAGAACACTCACATGACCTCCTGTCTGCCTTACCCAACACTCAAAATTAAGGAAGGAAAGTTTATTTAGCTCACTATTTGTGGAGGTTTCAGTCCATAATCAGCTGACTCCAAGGCAGGGTGGCATAGCACCAGGGCAGCACTTCAAAGACAGCAGTCAGTAAAAGCATCCAGAGTTTATATTGTACACAGGCCACCCCTACTTCCAGGAAGGGTGTAGCACTCACAAAATCTTCCTGCCCTCCTCTTATACATGATGAAGATGTTTACAAAGTAAGAACCCTGGCTCCCTGCTGAGTCTCTCAGTTAAACTTCTAAGCTATTCAAGCTGACACAGTGTATCAACCAGAACACCTGCCCTCTTTATCTTGGGGCAGGAAGGGGTGGTTAAAGAAAGCAGAGACTGGGAGCAGTGCTGACAGCCTGCAAGCCTCTGGCTCTGTCTTCCACCCTCACCCCCACTTTTATTCCATGTCGTATTACCTATTAATCATTCACCAGACTTTTGCCCATATTTACTTCTAGCTTAACATTTACCAGGAAACAAGCACTCTGGGGTTAAAATGGAGCCCATCTTTCAGGCTAAGGAATACTAAGAATGACTCCTGACTTCGTCCCTTCCTTCATCTCCAGCATGCGAACTGTGGCCAAATACTGCCTGTCTGACCTTCCCAGCTGTGCCACTCTGCTCGGCTGACCCTGCCTGGATAGAGCCCTTAAACATTTATTGATTGAACTGCTGCAATTCCTTCATAATATATCTCTTTTGCATCAGGGCTGCTGTCGCCCTCCTGCTTCAGGTCCTTCACAGTGTCCTCCTCTGCTCAGACAGTGGGACATGCAGAGGCCAGCGCTCAGGTGTGGTCCCACTCACTCCCCATTCCGAAGCCATCTGCATGTCTGCCTATTCGTTTTATGACTGTCTAGTTTTACTGTTAGACTCTGAGTGCATTGAAAGTATAAAATGTCAATTATCTAGGTATCTATCCATCATCTATCACGCACCTGTCTGTGCCTAACAGGTACTTAGCACACAAGAAGTAAGTGATAAAAGCCACTTAAGAAGTCACCCACTGTCCCATGAAAGCCATCCTGCTACCATCTTAGAACACAGCTGCCCACTCCTGCGCAGTGTCTGGATTATTCTGTGTGTGTGTGTGTGTGTGTGTGTGTGTGTGTGTATTTGTGACCATCCTGAGGACAGGAGCTAGGGTAGGAACAGAATAAAAGATGCTGGATCAGAAGCCCAGCTCTGTCTTGCCTTTCGGGACAACCTATTAGGGGAATCATGGATCATAAGACTCAGGTTTTTAATCTACTGAATGGGGATGCTGTCTGCCTTACTTAGAGATTTGATAAAAAGTAATGCACAGGCAAATGCTTGAGAAAACACAAATTGTTAAATAAAATTTTTATTGACAAAAACCCAAACATAGTGATTCTTATATTCTCTACAGATTTAGATTAGAAATTTTTATAAGCATGGGGTCATATATTTGCTGAATAAATATATATTCAGAACAAATTTATTAACATAAGTATAAAACAGGCCATTGTGATAAAATTTCATTTACTGAGATATTTATGTGATCTTCTCATATCTGCACATCCTCCTTTTCTGTCATTCTACAAAATAATGAGCTTAATTTAAAATTGTCAATCAAATTAATTAAGATTTTTGTTTTAAGTTCTTATTTCCCTGGGCCTGGGGGACTGAAGCCAGGGTCTTAGCCTGACCTATATCCTCAGTTCTCTCGGGTTTTTATTTTGATCACAATCACTAAGTTTTCCTTAGTGGGCTTGACCTTGTAATTGTCCAGCCTGGGCCTTCAGAGTGCTGGGGTCAGAGAAGTCAATTAGTTCTCATAATAAAAATAAAATCAGTATTACTCCAAGACAGCAGTCTTTGCCATTGTACTAAGATATCAACAGGTGGAAAAGTTGGTACCAAGAGAGATGTAGCCACCAGCCTATAACCTACTGGATTCATGACGCAACCGGAAATGTCCCTGAAGACGGAACCTGTCTTGGACACAAGTGGATAACATCTTATAACATCTAAATATCTGCCAAAATTCCCTGATTTTTCATTTATATATTTCAAATGAACTCTACAAGCTTTAAATTTTGTAACAAGCAAAATGTATTCCTTTACACATGGACTTGTAATGTGTGGTATATCATGTTGTCCATGAGAAAGCTTGCAATGTGTTAAAAATAGAATGGCAACTCCATTATTCTTAGAAATGTAGGTCAATGAGACACTCTGTTCCTAAATTACCTCTTTTCCATTATTAGGGCTGGTTTTAACCTTTCCTTAGAGGCTGAAGACCTTTTTCCCCACTGATGTGGGCAGGTCAGCATCTTCTACAAAACTCTTGTCCCTAAATCCTGCACTTTGGTCTGCTCACTCCCCATCTCAGAGCCCCCACTACTCCCGATGCAGACACTCAGTATAAGGCTATTGAATGCCACACCACATAATTCAAGAAATAATGCAAATAAATGTGAGGAATGTTAAGCACGCACCCTAGGAGCGTTTTCTACAGATTACCTTGCTAGTGGTTTTGCCCACAGCCATGCCACACATCTTAAAGGTGATGGTAAATCACTCCGCCACATTGTCTCTCAGTTGCTGAGGACTATGAAGTTGCAACAACCCACATGTTTCTTTCTCTCTCACAAATATTTACCCTTCCTGACCTTCCTGTTACACTGAGTGGGGTGAGAAGTAAGTTTATGGGTGTTGCCATATCATATGCTGCTTTCAAAATCTATAACATTTACTTTAGCTTCATTCATCACCCAAGGTAGCAGACAGTAGCAGAACCAGCTGTAACAGGCAATAGCTCTCATGTGAATTTTAATGATGGGTTCTGGACACATAAAACAAGAAAATTACCACCACTTACGTAAAATGCTATGTCATAAGAGCTAGTCCATTCTTCACCTGTGGGACATGCATTTTCCTTGTGATGCATATGCACAGTTTTGGCCTCTGCAAATCCTTGCTTGCCTGAAGCTCTGGGGTAGTTCCGGGCACGCCATGTCCAGGCGCCACGGAAGCTGAATGGGTTTCTGCAGCCCTGGCACCAAATCCGGCTGTGACACCAGCCAGCTGCGTGTTTCTGGCAAGTTGCAGATTTCAAAAGTCTCAGTGACCTCAAAAGACCCATTGAGCTCAAACGTGGGCCTGAATGGCTGAATATCAATGGGAAGAATCCCGGAGCATGGCAGGGAGTGCACACTTATCACCCAATGCACACTTCCTCATGTGGAGTGTGAGACACAACACACCTTCAAGGGTCAAACTCTTCCACTGTCCACAGGTGGTGTTGCCAGCTCCTGCATTTCCTCTTTCTTAACTTTGTGTTTCTCCTCTTCTGCTTCCCCTTGTCCTGTTTCCCTCAGATTGTTTTATGCTTCTTCTTCACTGTGCCCACTCTCAGGCTTAGGGCCTCAAACCTGTCTAATTTCATATCTGACAGTAACTAGACTGCACAAAACTGAAGCATTTCATACTTACCAAGTAGACTAGATGGTATTTCAGTCCAGAGCAATATTTTTCTGTTTATGACAGGTTTCTTTTTCAAAGATTAATAAAAACATACCTAAATATTTATACTAAAAATATTTTTTCTTCGACTGACATGCAGCTAAAGACGGAACCCCAGGCTTTGCTGTTTGGCTGTCCATAGAGCCAGTGTGGTCACGTCTTGCTGGGAGGTGGCTCAGAGGCTTTCTGAAGCTGTCACACAGGACTGCTCAGCTGGGAAGGTCTTTGTGTATGGGCCACAGACTTTATTAACATACAGAAATTAGGTTTTAAAATGAAGAGCTTATTGAATGTCACCAAATGAAAAATTATGTCAATGTATGAAATGTCCAGACCATTAGCATCCATCCCTAAATCACTAAGGAATCCGAGGATCTGGTTCAGGGGTTCACATGCATGGGGGCATTAAATCCTGACAAAATGACATGATGTTTGCTGAGGGACTCTCACGCATGGCTCTACATTGTACTAAGACTCAGCCTGCTTCCCTGTATCACCCCCTCCAACAGGAGGAACAATTGGCTTCTCCTATTTTGAGAAATGTCTATGCACATAATTTTCTCATGTTCAAAGGATTTTTGTTGCTGTGGGGATGGCCTGCTTTTGTTTTTGTTTTAGTTCCTTGTGTATTCTGGGTATTTATCCTTTACTAGAATAGTTGACAAATATGTTCTGCTATTTTACAGCTTGTCTTTACACTGTGTTGATTGCTTCTTGGGGCTGCAGACAAGTGTCATTTGATAGTCCCTTGACTCTAGGCTTTGGAAGGTTGGTGCCTGCTCTTTCTTACATGTGGAAGCCAAAATAGTTGAACTAAAAGCAGAAAATGGTAAGTAATGGCAAAGCGGGGTGGGAGGAAGTAAAGAGGGAAGGCTGGATACTCATGCCGAAATGCAGTCACATCGCCACCCAAATACAGTACAGCAATCCAGCATAACCAGTATATTCTGCTTTTTTGCTATTCTTTGGTAATAATAGATTTCTTTATCCCTTTAATTACTACTAACCTAATAACTAAAATGGTATTTCATTTTTGTCTAGATACTAGAACATCACATTTTGCACCTTTGCCATAGTAGGCTTTATTCTTAATTCTTGTCATGTAATAATTACTGTAAAATTTATGATGCTTTAAAACCACATAGCTCTTAATACCATCCATAAAACAACTGGAAAGGGCCTGAGTGATTTTCCAGGTCTCACTTCAACCCTTGGCAGCCATCCTCTGGATATTATTCTTTAAACGGCTGTGCTATTTTTTACTGGTAAACAGGAAAATAGGAATTTTCAAAATTATTAGTAGAAAATTCGTTTCTTTTATACTTCCCTGCACTGTCTACATTGGTATTTTATGTACAGTTTCAGTGCATACTGCCTTTTAAATCCTCATTTCTAACACACTTTACATATAAATCTCATTTTTTTTCATTTCCACTGGGTTCAAATGACATTGATAACTGAATGCTTAATCTTTAATATTAAGAATTAATCCTTCAAATTGTGTTTTGTGTTATAAGCATTTCTCATGCTAATATTTTGAAATCATTCTATTTGGTTTCATAATCATCCTTTTAACAATTTTTCAAATATTAATATTGGGTTTTGAGGGCATATTGACATTCAGTTTTTCAACTAATTAAGTTTGATTTCAGTTTGTTTTAGGTATAACCTTTATCATAAGTTAAATCTCAGTATGTTCTTGAGCCTGTTTCAGAAACACAGTGTCTGAATTACTACCGTTATGTATTTCTGGAATAACGATTATTCTCAGTGTCCTGTCTTGCATGTTGTTTCATTTTTTTGTTGGTGGTGGTGTTCCCAGTTTTGGTGAAGACTACACCACAAATTAATTGTAAAAGGTAATATTTACAGCATGAACTTTACCACAAATACGTACTGACTCTGAATTTTTATGACTCTCGGCTGCTTTGTATTATTACTTGCACACTTATTAGGTTTATTCTTTGCTACTTTTCCTGTCCCATATTGGTTAGCTTTGTATAATGTAGATTTTCTACTTTAGATATTGCTAATCTCTAGCAAATCCATGTATTTTCCAATGATAATTCCATACCTAGACATCTTAGGAAATTCTATTATAAATTCTATGATTAATTCTGGTTAATTTCTACATGAAAAAGTTATTACTTTTGTAAGAATTTTATTTAACTCATTTTTTGATCTTTCTATTTGAAAAATCACTTCTAACTTTCATATTTCTACTATATTGCTCAAAGAAATATGTTGTAAAATATACCATTAATACAGAATCAATGCAATGAAACTGAGTAAGAATTTGAATAATTGTCTGGTGCATTTGATCAGTGTATATAATTAAAATATTTTACAAGCCCATCATTCATTCTTTCCATAACAGATTGGTTTTTTAAAAGCCTATATATTATATGAATAATTGTTTCAGCTCTCTATTTTATTGTACTGTGTGGTTGGCAGAGAATAAAAAAATGGAAGAAAATTTAATGTAGGTTTCATAATATCAATATTTTGTCATTATTAATATGGTTCCATAGTTATTTACACCCTATTTTCACTAGAACACCATAGCTGGACCAAGGTTAAACAAAAGAATGTTCCAGCCAGCAATGATTCCAGGATTCCAGGTGGAACAAAACTGCAGAGAGAGGAAAAGTAGTGCATATAACCTCAACAACTAGGAAAGGGAAAGCTCAAAAACTCCGTGGAAATTGTATCACAGCAGCTGTGTAATTTCTCTGCAAAACAAAGCAAGGGGAAATGGAAATGAGAAAATACCAGCTAATTATGAGGGAAAACATTAATACCATGATCGTATGCTTGTATCATCAATTATTTCAGCTGTCTGTGATCATAAAACAAAAAGGCACATATGAATTCAGTTAACGGCATCACTTCAAAGGTAACTAACTAAATGGATTTCCTGTCATAGACAGGTAATTTTATTTGTAAATCACAGAGTCATCTGTAGAGTAGGCAGTTTTAAGGCTTCTGAAGTTAATGTAACTGGTGAGAGGATAAAGCAGGAAAACCTCCTGCTGAAGTATGAATGACTCGGTTGGCTTCCTGCCCTCCGCCATGGCCTCTGCATGGTTGCCAGTTCCCTGAGAGGCAGCGTGAGAGCAAAGAGCTCAGGAGAACCACAGCTTCTGAGAGAATTTCTCCAAAGCTCAAAGAAAGTCTTCCGATTGTAAAACTTCCAAGAGCAAAGTTAGGGCACCTACTGGTATTTCCTCAGGGATGACAGTAGTACTCTTATCAGCAAGAGCCACACAAAATGAGACTAAACCAAAGTGAAGAAAATAAAGCACACTTCTGCAAGAGTATAGGAATGTAATCCTACCCTGGTCTTCTGAAGTAGATGCTTCTAAGGGGTTATGGCAAAAAAGTGAGATAATCTACCTCAGACGGCATTTTATGAAGGCTGATTTTGTAGAAGGTCCATGACAACACATAGTAATGAAGGGCGACTTTATTTTACTCAATACATATGTTTGCAAAAAATTATTAATCAAAATTCAGTCTTACAGTAGACTGTTAGGACTTTGATAAATTATTTTAGGAATTATACAATATTTTCATAAAATGAAATTTCTCTTAGAATAAAGTTGAATGATATATTATTGTAGTTTTATTGTATGACCAGATCTCCACATTAACTGAATGCAACAAAAAATTAGTAAATAGTATAGTGATTGCAGTATCTAGATGGCCATTACTCTGTAAAGTAATAGCCATGACATTTAAGTAAAAATTATGAACCAACACTTTTAAGGCTTGCATATTTCAAGTAATTTATCCTTTCCAAAATTGAACATGCAAAAATATTGAATATGATACTCAAATTAACGCAACTAGGCAATGGAGTTAGAATTTGAATTCAGATAGTCTGGAAATAGCTAGAAAATGTGCACACAAACAAATCTGAAAACTTATTTCAATTAAAAAGAGAAATTAATTCCAGAGGAGGTATATATACTAAGTGATACAGCCATGAAAGAAGAATAATCTCTCTGGCATTTTATTTAAAGTTATTTTATGTGCACATGATCAGAACAGAGATCTAATGTGTATGTGGTGTACACAACCACACTTGTATGCCACCCTACTTTATACTTCCAAATAGCTAAATCATACAACTAGAAATATGATCTATATATACTTGTACTTTGTAGACTCCATCTCCACTGTGACTTTTCAGTTAATAAATCACAGAAACCAATTCTAAAGCAACATGTTAAATGAAAGTGAGTATTTATATAAAGTTAGTTAAGGCACTTGAAGTATCATGAATTTTATTAATATATTCTCATTCATATGTATGTATCCAGTATAAAATAAAGTAGGATATAGTGCACAACTGAGTTAACATAATCCCAATCTGCACAGCACACACTTGAGCACAGTCTTCTGATATCTTCTGACAACTACAACATGTGATTTAATTTTCCTAAACAGAGCACCTAGGGGTCGCTGATAAACTCATACAATTCTATTTGCTTTCAATAATAATCAAATGCAGGGGCTGGGGATTTAGCTCAGCGGCATAAGCACCTGCCTTGCAAGCAGGCAGTCGTGAGTTGGATCTCTGGTACTGATAAAAATGAAAAAGACCAAAAAAAAAAAAAAAAAAAAAAAAAAAAAAAAAAAAAAAAAGATCAAATGCTAAACCTAAACCATCTTTTATTATATAACCTCATTATTTTATGAAGAGGTTCTTCTGAAAATCTTTCAAAGGATAAAATTAAATTACATTGTTGAAAAGAGTCCACATTCAGGTTGGCTTTTTATCTTTGTAGCAGTTTTAGAACATTCATAACCAGAACTCTTTGATTATAAACCAAATTATTGCTGCTTTCTCAGCATGGTATGGCAAAGATCTAGTTTTCTTTCTGCCATTTTCCACCTGGTCAACAGTAGAACTGCAGTGAATGGGACATATCAGAAGCAAACACATTTTTTAAAGGGAGCAAAAGGCCTTTTGACATTTTAACTTCAAATAAGCAATATTTACTTTTATTACTGCTTCTGTTCAGTGGTCCAGTTTTCTTTCAACATACTCTAAATATCTAATGAAAATTTAAAAAGCCCTATAATCCTCCAGACAGCCAAAAATTATGTTATAAAAGGTGAGTCTTCCTGCAAAAACACTGAATATCAAGTTATATCAAAATATCCATAATATCACTATGAGTTGAAATAACCATACGTGTGAATACAGACTGAGAGGGCATTTCTCATGTTTCCAATAGTTGAATCACTTACTAAGTGAGAAAAACATTGGCCCAACTCTCCTGAATTTTGAAGAGCTCACACAAAATATATAAGGTAGGGATGGGCACATAGCTGAGGAGTTGAGTGCACAGTCTGCATGTATATGGTCAGAGTT
This sequence comes from Cavia porcellus, assembly GCF_034190915.1. Classification (NCBI taxonomy): domain Eukaryota; kingdom Metazoa; phylum Chordata; class Mammalia; order Rodentia; family Caviidae; genus Cavia; species Cavia porcellus. Next base: position 48,894,363 of record NW_026947497.1, read on the forward strand.
CAAACCCCAGAATCAAAAACAAAAAAATCAAACTTATATGAAATTAATAAATAATAATGTAAAGTATAAACAACAATTTTGATATTCCTAAAAGAATCACGTACTGTGGGAGAAAGAGAAGTGCACTGGAACCAGACTGCAGAGTACCCATCACTGTTCTGGATGATTCATGCTTTTGGTACTCAGAGGCCTCACTTGCAAAGTACTAGTACACAGTCACTAGTGTACACTAGTACACTAGTACACTTGCAAAGACTGGTACACAGCTATCTGACACAGGAGGTTTTAGGACCACTCACCAGAGATCTTCATAAAGTAAAGTTATGGTATGACACAACTAGGTTGAAAGAGAAAAGTAAAGAAGTATTTCACATATAGTAGGCACCTAAAGCTTGTAAACTGGCTTGGATTTAGCACATCATCCGGGGAAGGAGGACAGGGATAGTCCCCACCATGACACGCAGGATGAGGTAGAGAGGAGATAGCACACAGGCACAGGCAAGAAGTAGGGAAAGTTTTCCTAACAGCTGACTTTGCTCTAGGTGGAAAAGAGTCACCCCAGAAAATTCATAATGAAGGCCAGCAAAACTGATTAGGTTTTCACTACCAAGCTATTTGTTGGCAAAACTGAAGCCTGGAAATTAATTGAAACTAAATTTGAATTGAGCTCCATAATCACTAACCAAAGCAAATAAGCACATATTCTCTTTCAAACAAAATGTAGCCCTAATCCAGGCCCTTTAGGCTTCCAACACATTAGTAAAACATACATGAGCTCTGAATTTAAAGGGAACATACAAAAAACACAAGCAAATCTTCCCCTACAAAAACAAAAAATGGCAACAGGGATCAACAGAGATGAAAGAATAATAAAATTACACTTCATTTACATAAGGTAAAATAAATATTTTAAATATTTAAAAGGTAAACAAAAGGAGATATTGAAAATAGAAGCAAGAAGTAAACTATAAAAAGTTCCACTGAAAGTGAAAGAAAAATATTCCAAAAAAAATAATCAGTGTAACTCTTAAAAATCCAGCAGGTAGATTCAACATTCAATGACAACATCAGAATTGTAAGGTGGACTTTTCCCAGAGGATCCCTCAGCTCATGTAAGCCAGCAAAGAGATGGATCCCATGAGACACCTAGCAGCTGTTATCTCAGCAGGTAATAGATGGACTGAGAGACAGGCACTGTTTAAGAATATGGCTCAAATTTTCTCAAAACTGAGGAAAATTTGTTTCAAACATTGGAAAATGTAGCACAATGAACTGACTTTCATGTAGCCTACAGTGGATGCCTATAGGACATCACAGGAAATAGATGAGCAGAAGAGTCAGAGAAAAGCTGCCCACAGCTGGAAGCAGAGTGAGGCGTGAGGTGGGCAGAGAGGTCAGCCACACAGGGCGCTGCTGCTGGGGTCAGAGGGACCAGACCCTTCAAAATAGGTAGAGGAAGGAAGTTCAACCCAGAGTCATGGCGATGTCTGCTGAACTACGGAAACTGGACCCAACATTAAAGTCTAATGTGTATACAGAAAAAATAAAAGTATCATTGAAAGATAGTATGAAAGACTTAAACAGATTTGCCATCTTCGTGGGTGGGAAGACTCAGTATCATAAAGATTTCAAGTCTTCAAAATCCTTTAGAACAAGAGCCGGTAGCTATTAAGGGCTTACACTGAGTCAATACTGTTCTAACTTACTTAATTCTCAAAGAGAAAATTTAAAAACTAACCACGATATAAGTTCCATAATTTTGCCTCACCTCAGTGAATAATTGATGAGGAGGTAAGTTGGCCATCATATTGGAAGAAATGATATCTAAGAAGATTTTATAAATACTTTTATGATAAATGGCAAGAAATGTAAAAGTAATTCATTTCAAAATATCATCCTTTAAATCATGAATGCACACAATGAAAAGTATTACTGGTAATTCTAGCTGTTTGAGTGTGTCACATAATATTGTGAAAAAAGATATAAGAATAATATCTACTTAGCATACTTCTATAGATTAAAGAAATAGTACTTGAAAGTAATTAAGGAAGGTATAATACATTACAAGAGCCAGATACAGCTTGGTTATTCTAGTTTTAAAACCCAGAACACAGTATTAAAATTATTATATATCCAACAATGAGCAGACATGGATTCAAACCCTGGTGCCTGCCCCTGAACAGGTGTGTTTACTCACTTAGCTACACACACTTTAAGCCTAACTTCCCTCAAGGATAACTTTCACCAAAGACTCAACTCACTGCTGAAACTGTGTCAGCAAATCAATTACCATAGTCAATTGCCATAAAGAAAAAAATGAAATAAAGAAAAAAAGCCCTGGATTAAGAATAGCAGAGATACTTTTAGCAATTGGACCAATGCAATGCATAACACCTGGAAGCATACACACACGTACAGGAAGCATAGCCCAAACACAGGGGACCTTACAGGTAAGTACAGAAAAGGTCTTCATTTAGAGGTTGCTGGGTAATCAGCCATAGAAGAAAAACAAATTTACATGTTCTACAAAGAAAGACTAAAAATAAAAACTTTTTAGATTATGTTATCTTTGTGAACTAAAAAGAGGAAAAAAATCTCAAGCAAGACACCCGAAAAAATCATAATAAAGAAAAACATTTGTAAAGACAACTATTGCGATGCATTTTATAAAAATCTATATGGCAAAGTCACTCTGAATAAAAGAGAAAGGCAAACCACAATACTGACCAAAATATTGGTACCCAATATAAGTGAAAGTAGATCAGGATTCTAGTTATATAAAGAACTATAAATTACCAAAAAACACAACCTAATTAAAATGAAGAATGACACTGAAGAGTGGGAATCAAGAGTTTTATGAAAACTAAAAAGATGTTCAACCGTAAATTCTCATTTAAGGAATCAAGGAAATTCTTACACATAAATATTCTCACACATAAATATTCAAAAGTGAAAAGTATGATAATGCCAAGAATTGATAACCTGTGAAAAACAGAAATCATATACTGATTACACATACATGACGTGGCATAGCCATTTTGGAGAACACACAGCATGCGCCTATGGGCTTAGAGAAGCATGCATCAGCAGTAAGTTCCTCCTTTGATATACGCCCTGAAAGAATTAGAAATGTGCACAAGAGAACACATGCAGTAACATTCACAGCTGCCTTGCTCATGATACCAAAGAACCAAGACACCCCCAACAACTCTCCACACACCGTGAGGTATCCCATGGAGAAACACATGGAAGTTAAACTGGTGTTTTAAATCTATAAATGTAAATGTTCAGGGATCTCGAACAGATAGCAGTAAGAAAAAACCAAGAGCATAAAAAGACCATTTGCTCACATAAGGAAAACCATATACTACCTTTTCAATGAAACACAAGAAGCTAGAGGTAGAGCTCAGTGATGGAACATTTTGTAGCACATACAAGGCCCTGGGTTCTATCCCTAGGGCAAACCAAAACAAAACAAATGAACACACAAAAACATAGTTAGTAAAAATGTAATAAAATTTGTAGAACTGGTAGTAAACATCACAGGAGATGCCAGCTCTCTGGAGGCATAAACCTTACTAGAGTCTCTTTGTTTGCTTTTATCTTTTTTGCGCTCGCTAGAGACAAGTTAAGGGCTTCCCCTGTGCTAAGCGAGGCTACACCCCAGCTCAGTAGCATTTCATTTTTCTAATGGGAGCTCCACACTCCACACAGGGACCTTTGTTATGAAAGTGGCACAGATGACTCTAGTCTTACACATTTAACAAGATGACTTTAATGAGTAATGGATGGTTCAGAGATCAAATCTGAAAAGGCAGGTGAAAGTTACTGAGGATCAGACAGAAGGGAAACCACATCTCTCAAATGCAACTGCAAAGCTCTCCCAGCCAGGAAAGGTTCATGTCACTGGCCATGTCCTAATTAGCTTTTTAGTTCTCAAAAAAGTAACAAGCAGGCTGTGAAGAGCTAGATGACCGTTTAATTAGATCCCCTCACTGACCCAGCCTCCTTTTCATGCAGAGTCCACTGATCTCAAACTCGTACCTTGGTAGAATTATAAATTACTTCTTACTGAGTGAAATTCTGGGTCACACCATGTGAAAACAGTTAAGACAATCAAAGTTAAAATGCTCGTGTATTTTAGAAAGCTGAGGCCTACTTTTCTTTAGAGATCTGCTTTTTACTAAATGTCAATGTATTTATCTTTGACAAATACAATGTGCTGAGACTAGAATATGAAAACTTTGCCCAGGACTGGGACAGTGTTTCAGCGGTTTAAGACCCAAGATTCCATCCCTAACACCACAAAAATGTTAATACATTAGAAAAATACCATCATCATCCAAGAATGAAAATTAATTTAAAAAGTAGATTTGACGAATCTTTTTTACTGCTGAAAAAAATTATATCCAATACTTACATGATTTTATTATAAAATTACAAGGTAACAGAACAAATCAAATCTGAATTTTACAAGTGAAATTTGGCAGATTTTCTCAAAAGAGTACTGGTGAGCATTTTAATTTGATTTAAAGGGAATATTACTAAGAATTTTTAAAATGAAAGGTGAAAGCAAAAAACATATGGGGAAATTTGCATATTTATGTGAAATAAAATTTGGACAATAGAAAATACTGGAATACACTAAACAGAGTAAAGACACTAGAAAGTTTTATGTCCATATTAAAACCGATGAAACCATAATACATATATCTACTGAATATATAATGAGTAAATGGATTTTTTTCCTCATTGGAATTTTAATTTAAACTAAATAGGCATTGATACATTTATAATTCCCAAATTATAAATAATTCAGTACTTAAAAATATCACATTAATCATGATAATTTCTTTTGTATTCATCATGTTAATTATAGATCTGATAATGTAGAGCTCAGATTATTCAGTGAGAAAATTTGCTTTTTTGAGATAAAACTCAGTCCTCTATTTCGGATGTGTCTGATGAGCTCAAACTTACTTCTCTCTCTCTCTCTCTCTCTCTCTCTCTCTCTCTCTCTCTCTCTCTCTCCTCTTTCTATCTCTCTCTATCTCTCCCTACATCCCTCCATCCTTCTGGTACTAGAGATCAAACCCAGGGCCTTTGCACTGAGCTGCATCCCCAGTCCTTCTCAATTCTGTGACAGTCTCTCACGGGTACCCAGCCTTTCTATTCTCCTACCTCAGCCTGCGAGATTGCTGGGATTGTAAGCATGCACCACCACTGCAAGCTGAACACTTTGTTCTACAAAATCTAAACCAAATCAGGACTCCAGTTCTTTAAGCGACTCTTATTAAAAGCATAAGAAAACTTTTACAAAAAAATACAAGAAGTCTAGGTATAGACATTTCAATGTTCTAAAAACTTTACAAATAATAAATGAAATCTGAAATTTTAAAGACACTGATTTTGAAGCAGTGCTTCTTTGCTCTATCTCTGAGGTTGTAAAAGGTGCACAAAGAGATACAGACAAAATGCCTGTGAATGAATAAAAGGGGTACTCAGTTTGTCTCACTGTCTTTCGGGAGGATCTGCGCAGTCTCTTGAATGTCAGCTCCTGCACATTCTCTGGGCGCAGAACGACAAAGGTCAGGTAACCTTTGCAGAGATAACTTGAGTAGAGCTCCTACTTGGCTACGTGCAGTGGTGGCAACTGAGATGTTTAGTTTCGATTCTTGTCCATTTTCACCATACATTTTCTGGCTAAAGCAGAGGCCCCCAAAACAAAGCAAATCTTCTAAACCAACATAGAAACAACCTCATTCTCACCCCAAACCCCAGTCCAAAAGGCAAATCACAGAGGATCACCTCTTCATCTCCCTCCTGCTCCTCCCAGTGCATCAGGTCACCCTGCAGCCATCTTCCTGGGCCCTGACAAGTCCTCACCAGCACTGCTTCCCACTCCTCTGCATCCTTGATCTATTCCTAATTGCCTATTGTCCAAGTCTCGTCACTGCATTAAAATGTCCTATTTCTGAAGACAGCCCTATTCTAGCTTCCTCTTCTAAGCTCCCTGGTACCTATTGCCTGTCGACACGGGTTTTATAAGAGCCCTGCATGCCGGCGCCATAACATGTCCACCTCTTCCTTTTTTGCCTTCAACACTGACCTCAGGCTTGGCCAAGTGACTCAGGGCTCCAAACATTTGGGCCAGGTTTCCGGGCAGAGTAGCAGACAGGGGCTGGAGGACCATCAGAGTCTGTTTGAGGCAGCTAAGCAAATGGCCAGTGGTTACCAGAGACCAGGAAAGAGAAAGCTGCTACTGGACACTGAAAAGGTAGAAACATACAACGTTTACAAAAACCATGGGCAAAACCCTCACCTGGTGCAGTGGAAGGCCGTGGACACAGTGAACTTGTGAGTCGGGTTAGGACCACTTTGAGGCAAATACGGAAAGTGCTAGTCTGTCTTTCCAACACTTACAAGAAGGTGGAGAAAGCTATGAGCTAGAGTGACAGATTCAGTTCACAAACTCTGCACAGAGGAAGTGAAAAAGGATCAGGATATGCTGAATTGCAAAATGAAGCATGTCACATTTCCAGGACCTTCCCCCGTCAAAGTGAGGAATGGCCTTGCAGGGAATCTGAATCAGAATTACTACAGGGCTGAGAGCTGGGGCACGCTTTTGTCCAGCACACAAACAGCTTCCAGTCCACTCCTGGTGCGGGCAGAGAGGGTCCTGTTAGAACACAGCTCCTGTCCTCTCCTTTAAGCTTTGGGAAGATAAAAGGCTTTGCCTGAGTAACCCCTGGCTTAGACCCAAAGGCTTTCAAGAACATTAAGGACATTGTCATCACAAAGAAATTTATAGAAAGAAAAAGGTCCTCTTCAAAACCTTGTCAGATCTGGCTGTGGAAACACAGCGTGAAGGCCAGGTAGTGTCATACAAAGTCCACAAAAATTTTAAGGTGAAAATTTTCAAAGCACATCAGCTTGGGACTAAAATGTACACAAACAGTTCAAAAGGAATTTCTAGCGGAAAATAAAGAAGCTGAGAAAGCCACTCACCTACCAACGCAGCTCATTTCTTATTGAAAACAACACCTGAGCACCCAAACAGCCCAGCAGGGGTTGAGGGAACCTTCCTAGCTGGGGAAGGTGGCCTAAGACAGGAGTCCCCACCCTGGAGCTGGGACCCTGGCTTCACCAGTGCCAGACCAGAGACTTCTGGTTGTGAGAACTGAATTATCACTCTGAATTATTTGTCTTCCACCATTTAAGAAGAGATGGAACAAACATAAAACTTAAGCTATTGTTTTCATTCAGTTTTCTGGATCAAGAGCAGCTTTTCCCTCAAACCCAGAGATAAGACCACAGATTGGAGCTTGGTGCTATGCATGGGTGAGACTTTGAGGGCATTAGAAAGGCATAAGCATATCTTACATTTGAATTATCAGATCCAAAGTGCACGCAGTATTGGATACTTACTCTAATGAATCAAAATAAACCACATGTCCTGCTACTCACACCTGTACTTAATCTCCTTTCTCCTAGATTTAGGGCGAGGTCGTGAGACTTAAGATATAAGCGAGCAAAAGCATGATAAGTACTCGCACATGGAGCCCTTGCCTTTGTTGAAGTGTGAAAAAGTCCAGTCTAGCTCAGCCTTCTTAGCACACACGCACATGCATGAAGAGAGAGACCAAGCAATGCTGAGAACTGGGAGACACCAGCTGGGGCAACTCCACAACACCCTGCACAACCGTGTAAGATAAAATGATGGCTGTTTTAGGAGGGAGACCCTATGCAGCGACAGGTAATTGACACCACCACCTCCTTTACCTCTGTTATTGATGATCTGAGCTCTTCCAAGGGGCGCTGAAGCCCTCCCAAGGAGGGTCACTGAGCATCTTGCTTGCCCTCAGAGGGGTCCCAAGAGTGCCCCTCTCCTTGCCTCCCATCCCTGGACCCCTCCCATCCCTGGATGCCTCACCACTCAGAGGCTGTGTGTCCAGATATTCTGCCACTTGTAAACACAGCCACAGTTTCAGCCAAATGACAGCTCAACTGTTCTCTTCAATCTAAGGGTTTACGTGGCTTTAAGAATGAAGGCATCGGCAATGAAATCTCAGTGATGAGACAAGGCACTATTCTCTTCCAAATTCACTGGTGATTACTTTAGTAGAAGAGAAAGTTGGGTTACAAAATCCAGCCTGAGCATTCCCTAGCTGAGTAAATTTCAACTTCCTTATGTTTAATAGTGAAAAACATGCTTGCGATAAAGTCACTAATATTGTCCCTAATTTAATGATTATGTTCACATTAAATTTATTTTAGAAATGTAACTGTATAATTTCAATATTAATGACTACATCTTCAGTCTCTTCTTTCTATTCAGAAAAGCTTGTAGAGCCTTGGTGTGATACTACATGCCTGCAATCCCAGCATGCTAGGAGGCTGAGACGAGAGGATCTCTCCTTTAAGCTCACCAAGGACAACTACTCAGTAAGAATCCATTTCGAAATTTAAAAGAGGGGGGCTGGGTATAGAATACAGTGCAAAGGCATTCATTCAATCACCAGCCTCAACCCCAACCCCCCACCAAAAAAAATCCTTTAGTTAAATAAAGATGACTATGAAAGTATTGAATATCAATCATTAATAGTTGACTACTTGGCTTTCATACTGGAAATTAAGTATTTCCGAATGTGAGAGTATGTGAAAGTATTTCCATCACTTTGGCACAGTGATGAAAGCCATACTTAATCTGATGCCTGAAAACCTGAATTTATCTTTCTGCATGGTTTTGATTTCTTTCCCTTTTAAATAGTCTTTAGTTTTTAGAGGAATTCAAGGCTGACAGCTCAACTGAGCAGGAATACATAGCATCCCCGGATTCAATCTTCCCACACATCTCACCTCCTCCATTTCCAACACCCTGGGCCAGGCTGGTGCATTTTTATAATTAATGAATCTGCACTGAGGCAACATCACCACGCAGCTTCCCTAAGGGTTCTCCATATTCCTCTGCCCCCTCCCTCCCCACCACACTCAGCACTGAACCTTCCCGGGCTCCCTATCTCCATGGCTCTCTCCTCCCTCCCTCCGCGCAGGACTCCCATGGTATAGGAACTTCCCAGACTGCTTCCTGATCCTTTCAGCTTCCTTCAGGCCTTTTCTTGACCTGACAGCACATTTCTTTTCAGTGGACCTCAGTGTTTCATCCTCGGTGTAGACCGTAGTTGTGTATCCATTCATTTCCTAAGGACATCTGTATTGCCTACAAGTTTTGTGTAAAAACAAATTTTCAGGTCATATGAGTAAATAACAAAGAGCATGTCTGCTGAACTGTCTGGTAACAGAATGTTTCATTTTGCAGGAAGCTGCCAAACTGCCAAGCAAAGTGTCCACCCCTCTGTGCATTCCACCCGCAGTGGACAGGGTGCCTGTAGCTGCATATGCTGGCCAGTCTCTGATGGCAGACATGCAATGGACATTTAATGTGCTTTGCTGTGAAATAGAAGGTGGAGTTTCTAGATAACAGACCTTTATTGTATCTATCTTTGGCAAATAATCTGTTTTTCTCTCTTTGTCGCACTGCACATAGCAGAAGATAATAACGCTAATGAAGTTGAGGTTAGCAGTTAGTTTTTTTCATAGATGGTGGCTTTGGCCTTATATCTAAAATGTAACCATAGAGCTCCCCCATCTAGATAGTCTAATGCTAAGGTCTGGGAGTTTTACGGTTCTGCATTTCACATTTAGTTCCATGATCTCATTTAGGTTAATTTGCAGGAATAATATATGATGTGTCTGATTGTTTCGCTTATCTTTTTCCCCTCTTTGGGCATTTGGGTATCAAGGTATATGTCCATTTGACAATATCTACAAAATATCTGCTGGAATTCTGATCAAGGTAGTGTTAAATCTGTAACTCAAGCTGAGAAAATCTGGCATCTTGGCAGCACTGAGGCTTCCTGTCCACGATCAAAGCTATCTCTCCACTCATTTAGTTGTTCTTTGATTTATTTTACCAATTTTGTGGCTGCCTTCATGTAGAGAGTATGCATATTTTATTAGCTTTACAACTACGCATTTCACTTTAGGAGGAACTGTAGTTTTAGTTTTAAAGTCCATGTTTCATTGCTGCAGTGTAGGAAAGCAATTGGCTTTTGAATATTAATTGTATGTCCTACAAACTTGCTGTAATCATTTATCAGATCCAAGGATTTTAATGTAGTAAAAAGAGTTACCAGCACTAGGTATAATAGTCTATGTTAAATATATTTAGGCCTCAGTAAAATGAATCAAATATCTCCTTTTCAGAATGCACAATGGTTTGTGTAGTGTTTGATAATAAAAAACACCTCACTGTCAAAGCAGCTTGCTTTATGACTGTACAGTGCGAGAAAACAAAGTTCCAATGATGTATGTTTTTTTCAACCCACCCATCAAATGCCCAATCATTCCTGTTTTCTTGCTACACCTCCAACTCATCTTCAGATTAACCAGCTGCTTCATCTCCTTCAGGAACCCTTTCCTAACCTCCTGGCTCTGTCACTCCTGGCCCCACCATCACACTTAGGTAAGCCCCTTAGGTAATGCCCCTGCATGTGACACACCATCCGCTGGTATGTTCTCTGCCAGCTCATGAGTATGTTTCCTGCCAGCTTCCAGGCGGGAGCTGAAGATTCTATTCTCCACTTCTCCAGTCTTAACTGCCAGCATGGAAAATGTTCTAGAATAATTGGCCACAAAATATTTAAGAATTTTGAATTAGGCAATGAAAGAACGAACTAACAAGTTCAAGGTATCTTAACAACCAAGAAAAAAATCTAACTCAACATTTAATACACTTTCAATATTCACAAATTTGCAATAAGAAGGAAATCCCTCCAGTTCCAGACAAGAAGGAATTCCGAAGGCAGGGGCCTCTAAGCTGCTGGTGGCCTGGGCTCAGCGCAAACCAGCACCTTGACGTTCACAGCCACTGCTCTCTGGAACAAGAAGACTTCCAGCTGCCTCTGCAAGACTCAGTACATGCCAAGGTTTGGGAAAGGCAGAAGGTGAGAGGAAGGATAGGGACACGCAAGTCGTTTGTATCAAATGAGTAAAAATAAAACTCTAAGCGAGAAATAGCAGCATGCAGTGTAAGAAAAATCATCACTGTGAACAGGAATGAAATCCAAGCCTAACAAGTAATTCTCTTCTCCAGGAAGTCTCCCCAGCCAGACCAAGCTCTGACCTTCAGTCAGAAAACCAAGCATGGAACGCACACAGTGAAAATGTACACAAATCTGAGGAACATCATTTAAATTCATTATGAAAAATATCATAACTTCCAGAGGAAATTTATCAAAATAATTTTAAGCAAAGCTTCTGAAGGAGCCACTTTCAGTGGAAAAAGTTAGCTATTAATATAAAATATAAAGCAATTCTGAATTTAAGAGAAAAAAAATACGAATTCATTTATGTTAAAAATCCTTTTATGTGGGAACAAAAGGAAGCTCTTAGGTATGTCATGCAGCCTCTGTCACAGTAAAACAGGTAACCACATCATAAAAGCTTGCAGATGTCAGATGTATATTATTTTAAAATAAGTGAATTCTAACAGATATATTGAAATTTATATTTCGGACTAGTCAAGGAGTCTATAATTGTCTTTGCAAAATAAACAGCCAAGGGCCTGGGGATTTAGCTCAGTGGCATAAGCACGTGCCTTGCAAGTAGGCAGTCGTGAGTTTGACCCCCGGTGCCGATAAAAAGGAAAAAGACAAATAAATAAATAAATAAATAAATAAATATAAGTAAATAAATAAACAGCCAAATAGCTTTTGATTTATTATCTTGTTAAAATTGATTTATCTTGATTTATTACCCTTGTTAAATGCTGGACTACCTGGGCTCATGTAACCCACTGCAAAAAAGGGAAGGAAAAAAAAAAAAATCAATAGAAGCTTCATGCCCCTTCCCCTGGAATCCTGCAACAGCAAGGAGAATGAGTCATTCAGGCCACTCTGCTCTCCTGTTGTTTGATTTGGTCAAGTTATGTCTAATTTTAGCATTTAAACTCATTGATTTGTTAAATGAACAAACGTTAAACATGTTTGTTTAATGTTTAAAACATTAAACATTTAAAACATTCAATATGTTTTTCAGGTCTCCAAGTTCTGACACTAAAATTGCTAAATGGGACCTGAATTAGTAGAATTAGTAGCCACTGAAATTTCTGTCTACCTAGACCACATGTCATTCAGATACCTTTGGGTTTCAACCTTCTCTTTCTTCCAAGCAGGGAACCTAATTCTGGCCTTGTGTCTCCCTTGATTCCAGCAATGCTTCTTCCTGTCTTCCACACTGTTTTGTTCATCTCTTTTTCAGTGTAGCGTCGGATGGAAAGACGGAACTAACTCGTGGTGTGAGGTGTGATAAGAAGTCTCCTGACTGGACTTCCCATGGCTCTGCTGTCATCACTAAATTACAGCTGATGTGAGACACTTGCATATGTATGTATGTATGTGTGTGTGTGTACACACACTGTCTTGGTTACTCTCTCATTGCTGGGACAAAACACCTGAGACCCACAAGTTAAAGTAGGAAGGATCACTTCAGCTCACAGTTTGCAGAGGTTTCAGGTCATGGTTGGCTGGCCCTAAGGCAGGGCAGCATGGCAGAGGGCATCACGAGGAGGAACAGTCCATGGCACAGCAGGCAGGAGGAAGCAGCAGCAACAGCCTGCCTTCCTTCTCTCCCTTTATATTCCACCCAGACTCCAAGACTGTTGATGGCTGCCATGCACACACAGGGTAGGGCTTCCCATTACCCACCATCAGAACAATGCTGAACCAACCCATGTTCATACACTCTTAATCCACATTCACACACGCTATATGCAGACTCCTCCCAAAAGCCCCACATATGAACCCATAACACATTGGGGGACATCTAGATACAAGCCATAAAACGCACTCACATCATTTGTGTGGATGCATGCTTACATACATGTAGATGGATGGGACACTTGTGTTCTAATTCTCCACATATCTTTCAAATTTAAAGCTGGAAGAAAGAAAAAGGCTAGGTACAGTGGTCCACACCTGAATTCCCAGCTACTGGACAGACTGAGGCAGGAGGATTTCCAATTAAAAGCTACCCTGGGTAACTGAGTATGACACTGTCTCAATATAAAAATGAAGAGGGGTGAGTGCTCCCTTGACTCAATCTCACAGTACAACAGAAGAGCAGAGCAGAGAAGAGATGAGAGGAGAGGAGAGGAGAGGAGAGGGAGGGGAGAGGAGGGGAAGGGAGGGGAGGGGAGGGGAAGGGAGGGGAGGGGAGATGAGCACGGGGAGGGGAAGGGAGGAGAAGGATACTTAGTAGATGATTACATAATTTCTTTCTTTCTAACTTTTCCATAAATCATAATTAATCAAATACAACTTATATCCTAAGAAAGACTTATACACTGTATTTAAAACTAAATAATCACTCAGGTAAAATAAAATTGAATTAAGTATGTAAATTCAAAATACAATCTGTTACCTTAATAAACAAATTGCAAACAAATTATGATTCCTTTAAAAAAGGAATTTTTCCTAGACTATTAATGTTCTTCCCAAGTTGTTTATCTTCAAGTATTTAATTCACTTTAAATTGCTTGAAATAACTAAAATATAATTTCTACAAATCAGTTATACAGTGCCTTGACATCACGGTGAAGATAAATCCTCTACTGATGTTAATATATGTACTTTTAAAATATTTTAAAGTCTGCACTATAGCTCTCTCTTTTTACCATCAAAAATTGAGACACCACCAAGTCCAGTAATTTGCAAAAAAGACACACATTTGGTCAGCCACAGATTTAAGTTCTGATGCAGGCAGTGGGTCTCCTTGCTTCAGTAAGATTTAATGCCATTAGGTTCCAGCACACAAAGACATGAAATAAAAATTCCGTACCAGGAAAGCCAAGCTCTTTTACATGACATGTATAAGGCATGGGACAGTTTGTAAACTACATCATATGTTAGGCATTTCGTGGAGCCTTAGGTAACTCTAAGACAACTACAGATTGATCTCAGTGGTGAATCCCCTTGAATCTGTTTACAGTTTCAAACAAGTACGTCATTTGATTTGCACTAAACCTACTTATTCTGTCTCAAGGGACAACGTTTCATAACTGTCTTACCATGAAATCTGGTGGGTAAGTTCTTGTTTATTTTCCTTCAGGTTTTATAAACTTTGATCATATCTGTTTTCAACACTTTGACTTTCCATAAAAAGAGTCCTTTCCAAGACATTAATTAAAAAGTCAACAGTGGAGACTCATTTCATTTCAAAGTCATGAAACTTCAAAGGAGTCCAGACACTTGTTATCCAGGCATGTCGAGGACTCAAAATAAGTATGTCAACACACTTACAAGTGACACTGCAAAAACAAAATAAAAAACAAAACAACAACAACAAAAAAAAAATACAACCCTTGGGAGAAATATACTGGCCTCATTTCGTCATAAAAAAATTCTCAAGCAAAATGCATAAAAACAACATACACTTTTCTTCACATCTTAATATTTTAGCTGTCAAAAAATGTGGCTAATGTTAATTAGAATGATATGAATAACAGCAGCAAGATGATCAATCTTTGATCAAAAAGCTGTAGTAATTCTTCACAGTATTAAACAGCGTTGATTTTTGCAACATCCCATGTTTATGATTTAGTTTTAAAAATATTTTTGGCACAAAGTGAGCATTGCTTTTTTCCCCCAATATTATCAGCACTTCCTTTATTTTTATCTATTTATTTTCTGAGGATCTCATGCTTGCCACACAAGTGCTATGCCCTGAGCTCCATCCCTGGCCCCTCTTTATTTTTGAACCAGTCCTATGCTGCCCCTTGCCTTCCCTGACCCTGCAACTCCCCAAGTCCCTGTCCTCACATCTGCATCTCCTCCCCAGTCTCCTATCACTTCGACCTTCTCTCTGAACAGAGAAGTCGACTGTAAGCATGCTTTGGAAAGCATTTCCTTTCTTTCTGTACCCTCGATGACCTTTGCACCCCCAGCTACACTCATGCAGAAATCTATCAAACCCCCATCTCCCGGGGACCCTGAGCCTGCACCCAAGGCCAGGTACTGCTAACCTGACTTCTAAACAACTTCAGCTGAATGCTTTCTTGGCTTTTGAGTTCCATGAGGGATTCTAAAATCTATCTCATCTCTTTGCTTCAGAACTTTCATCTTCTCCACGGAGAGCTAATTTAGTATTCATATTTCCAGGCAAAAAGAACTCCCGATCTCTTGTACCACACACTCTCCCCTTGGACTCAGTGGCTAATGACCCCGTTCAGATCCGAGTTCCTCTCAGCCCTAACAACTTTATAATCTACCCAGCAATCATTTCTACCCTGGGGCCCACCGTGTTCTCCAGACTGCAACCAAACTGATGTGAGCTCAAAGGTGATTTTGAATTATGCTTCATTTTTCTGATTAAAACTAATCAGTCTTCCTGCTGCTATCATTTTAGATTCCAAAATCCCTATGTGGCCTGGCATGGTTTGGCCACTATTTTCCTCCCAACATCACCTTACCAACTTTCCTCCTGGAGTTCTCTCTGCTAGTCAGCAGAGAACCAGCTTTGCTAAGCCCCACTCAGAGCTGAAACACATTTCCTTCCCTCTAGGACAGGGATGCCTGCTGGCCACCTCACCAGGGGAATGTGGCATCAGTGACCCTGCATAAATTCTGTCCGGTCTATAACAGGACAGTCAGCATCCACTTTTGCTCTCTTAGAACATTCATTCTCAAGAACATTCTCGGCTGTAGCATTCACAGGTGCAAAGCCCACAGTACACTGCAGCTCCGAGCCAGCGGCCAGTACCACCTGCCACCACAGTGACCAGCCTGCTTAGATCTTCCTGCTGCCTAAGGAGCAGCTGAATGTACATGTCATCCGCAGGCCAGTGCTTCTGTCCAGGTGACTCTAGGAGCCTACAGACATCAGAGCCAGTGATGTTGTTTATGCCACTAAGGTCTGGGTAGTTTGTTACACAGCAGCAGACTCCAGAGGCCCCTGCCTAGGTCCACGCTGCCTGCATTCTAACTCAGAAACAGGAACAATTTGCTGATTCCCATCCATATTCCCCACACTTTCCACAATCCATTGCATCTTAAGTGCCCCATTATTATATATTGGCTAATCTAAGTAAGTAATAAATGAAAATATGAATTATTAATATCCCTTTGCAACAAGGAAAATACAGAGCCAGAGAACGTACGTGTGCTTTAGGAATTGGACAGACAAGAAAATTAGTTCTCTGCTAGAGTCTTCACAAGAAAATCAGCCCTGCCAACCCCTTGATTTTGGCCAATTCACACTAATTTGAGACTTCTGACCTTCAGAAATAAAGAGGATAGGTTTGCGCTGTTATAAGCTTGTGGTAATTGGTTATGTGATATAAGAAAGGCAGTATATTTCCCATCAGGCTCATAAATCTGTATGCAATTCCAAAAATCAATAGATGACCACATTTCCTATATCGTCCTTGGATTTATGGCATTTTGTTCAGATATTTCGATTTGTGACCATTAGCTTATCCTAATTGTTATTAAAATATTTCACTGTAGACAGAGATGGCTATATTTCATTTTTGTGCAACTAAGTAAAATATAACAATAGGAACAGGTAAAGGAGAAAAGCAATAGGAATATTACTATTAATCTGAATAATTTAAGAATATGTTTTTGGTGCTGGTAATCGAACTCAGGACCTCACACTTGCCAGGCAGGCAGTATGCCGCTGAGCTAAATTCCTAGCCCTAATTTAACATTTTTTAACATAAATCTGTACTAGAAATGTCAGCACTTTACTCTTGGCTTCTAAGGGGTTGGGGGAACTTTCTTTCCCTGATTGCCCAGGGAGATAGCAGAGCTGTTGAATTTATTGCAATTTTAATAAATGCTCATTAAACCTATACTGTAACAGTATATTTATTTCAAACATCTAAAGCTTCTGCCAAGGGAGCAAACCCAACACTCTGTGACTATTAAATTGATTTAGTGCGACAGAATGCAGAATCTCTCATATGTGTAAATGAACCCTTAACCATATGCTGTGATGAGTTTATATGCTAATCTCTTCAGAAGTAGCAGAAAAAAACCCTTGATACCACCTGGCTGGCCATATTTTCTGAACTAATTCCAGTAAAATAAAATAGAATCATAATACATGATGTCTGCATTTTTAAAACAGCCACAAGAAAACAAATAGATTTCTTAGCATATTAAATTCTTAGACCTCTTGTAAAACACTTGAGTTGCCACAGACAGAAATCTACAAAGAGAAGCATCCAAAATATACCAATTATTTCACTTGAAACAATCTAAATATTTGTAATTGCTGTAGAGAAAACAGGAAGCAGTCTTACTCACAGTAAAACATGAGTATCTGCCTAGTTCTCTACGCATTCACCATGAAATACAGCAGCAGGAAAGAGAAAGGTTTGGAACAAGCAAGGGTTTAAAACCAGCCCCTCTGAACTGAAGAGCTTACTGTGATATATCTTCTGCTTCTCCACTCAGTGAAAATAACTGTAAGAGCGTGGTCTGGTTTATGTAAATCTTGTTATTCTATGCTTACCTCAGCAAATTTAAATGGCAACAAGAAATGTCATATTTTCACTAAGCAGAACTTCAAATTAAGTACTGAGTTGAAGAATAAATTAATTAACATTATGTCTTTTATATAAAAATATAGCTTGATTATCATTAAGGATTCGGTTTGGTGTTACTTTTTCTAATCTTACTTGAATAACTTTGATCACTAAAAAATCATTTTGGAAGCATAAGCAGGAATGAACAATAGAAGTGAAAAGATTTTCCCAATAAGTATTTCTGACAGTTTCTGTATTTTTTTTGAGAAGCTGACAGGAGAGAGCTAAACAGGGAGAGTGACTAAACAAGACTGGTTTTTGGTCTGTTGATCAGACAAAGAGTTACCAAGATATTTGTTTGGAGGAAACCCAAAAAGGCAGCCAATTAAGTAGTGGTTGGAACAAATCCAACCCCAGAACGAGGTCACATGGTGAGGCTAGACCGTGGCTCAGAGGCCAGATGGACACTCAGGTCTCCTCCTTGACACCTTCTGGTATCAGAGATGACTACCAAGACAGTTCATTGGACATTCACCAACCGGTGCGGTGGGAAATAATGACCTTCTTCCAAATTTGCTTTAGTTAAGACTAGCCAAGGAACTTCTCTGCATCTGTGCTTAAGATTAGACCCCATCCACCAACCAAAGTTACTATTTCAGAAAGACAGGGTTGCAGAAAAACAAGGTTGAGGAATGATAAATAGTAGTCTCGGAATTAACTGCTTAAAGTAGATAGGGACAAAACAGTAGAGAACAAGACCAATAAAACTTAGGCATTGTAAACATTACAGGACTTCCAAAGAAGACAATAGTCAAACCAGAATGAGTATCTTAGTGAATCTTATTGTCTTCAAAGTAGTTGCCTATGTCTTCAAACTTGATACTATCATATAGAATGGAACAGAGTCTAATCAGTCAAAACAAGATCGTGGGAGTACTACAGGACTTCAAAACAAGTTAATAGGAAATCGAAAAGAGTTACTATTTATATATCCTAATTTTTTTGAATTTTTTCTTTAATTAAGACAAACATAAGAAATGACTAAATAATTTTTTTGAAACAATAATGGGGAGATTGAGATAAAACAGGACATAACAATATAACAATAGAGGTCACAGCATGACTGTTTCAACAACCTAGTACTTCACCACCTTATAACCTGACTTAATAGTAGTTACCATAGTGTCTTTTTCCTTGAAATATTCGGATAAAACTTCATATACTCTAGCTTCAAATATTTTCATATCAAGAAGCCCAGAATAAAGCCTTTCTAATTAATGAGTGAAAACTTTATAAGGCTTCAAGGCCACCTAATGGGGAATCATGATTACCACATATTTTTATATATTTGAATCATTATTTACATTAGGGAAACTATTCGGTATTCACACATGCGAGATTGATTTATTTCACTAATGAGTATGGTCTCAAGCTGTGCCCATTTATTGATAAATATCTCAATGTGATCCTTCTTTATAGCTGAATAATACTCCATTGTATAGAAATAACACAACTTTTTTATCCATTCCTCAGTTGATGGGCACTTGGGTTGTTTCCAAGATCTGGCAATTACAAATTGTGCTGCTATAAACATAGGTGCACATATATCACTGTGGTATGATGCTTTCAGTTGTTCTGGGAATATGCCTAGAAGTGGAATAGCTGGAATAAATGGGATTTCCAGTCCCAACTTTTTGAGAAATCTCCAGACAGATCTCCACAAAGGCTGTACCAGTCTACACTCTTGTTTTGACTGATTAGACTCTGTTCCATTCTATATGATAGTATCAAGTTTGAAGACATAGGCAACTACTTTGAAGACAATAAGATTCACTAAGATACTCATTCTGGTTTGACTATTGTCTTCTTTGGAAGTCCTGTAATGTTTACAATGCCTAAGTTTTATTGGTCTTGTTCTCTACTGTTTTGTCCAACTTTATAATATCTAATAAGATAGACAATTCTTTTTAAGGAAACAAGGGACAACGTTGATAACCATTGTTGATAAACTTGTACTCTGTTCTACACCATGTGCTATGTCTATCCTTGGTATTGACTGACAGCTTTGTTTTGCCATATTTGACTGTATTCTTCCCCCCCCCCAAAGAAAGTAATAAGCACTAAGGAGTAATAAAATCCAAGATGTGTAAATTTTGTTGTAAAAAAGAGAGGGAAAAAAAAAAAGAAAAAGAGCTCTAACGGATATAACAGCAAGTGTGTTTGGGGGTGTTAAATAGCTGACTTTATCAATGTTTTTGGCACATTGAACACAGCTGTTTGTAGTCTCCCTGTTTGAATGTCCACCTTGTGTTCTTTGATACTGTGATTTGAGGAACTATTTTCAAGAAGATAGTGTGTAATCTACTAGCAGGTGATTTCTTACTGTTATGTTTTTTTATTTTGTTTTGTTTTGTTTTGTTTTGTTTTGTTTTTTGTAGTTCTGTATTGCGTGTACCCTTACGCCGCTTTGGTTTGTTTTGTGTTTTTCTCTTTTTCCTCTTAAATAAAAAAATAAATAAATAAATAAATAAAGTAGATAGGGAAACCTAGACCAGGTGCTCAGAAAGCCTTCTTCTAGTGAAGATCACAAATGATCCCCCTGTGCAAACTTGTGAATTATGCAAGTTTTATTCTTATATTGATCATCAAGCAAGGAGAAAATACCTACATTATTTTTGTCATGAATCTTTAATGAGTCCCAAAAAAATATGATCAGGTATGGACAAATAATGTTATGAGGTCTCAAATTAATTCACTGCAATTCTAAACACATAACAAGTGAGGAAGAAGGGTATTGCAAAATCTACAAAGTGATGCTTAGAGTCCTCCAAAGCCCAGAGTCCTCTGGAGCCTGAGGCAGGAAGTCTATCATCAGCAAGAAAGAACACATGTGGACAGGGAAAGCAGGTCTGGGTAAAGGGGACCAAAATTCATAAATAAATAAAACATCAGACACTAGAACAATAGAGACTTCCAATGATGATTTTACCTGGGCTACTCTAACAAATTCAAAATAAGTGAAACCTTATGGAGGCACAGAATTTTGTTTAAATCCTTAGTAACTTAGCTAGTTGAATTATCACAAATGACTTCCAATGAGAGAATCTATGTGACAGGTGTGCCATTTAGCAAATTAAAATATTTCCCTGTGATTTAGTCACAGAAAAAAATTTAGAGAAACTACTTAACTTCTGAAATTTTAATGACCCTGGGGGATTTGTTTGTGTGTTTGTTTCTTGAAAAAGAGAATAATAAAGCAGTACCCAGACCATATCATATGTCCAAGTATTTGTTTTACAAATTTTAATATACACATGGCATTATGGACAAGTATAGTATGGAGAACAAAATAGTAACATGATTAAATGCACAAATTCTGAAAAAAAAAAAAAAAAAAAAAAAGTTAAAGCCAGAATTGAAGTAAAGTATTGTATGTAAGTGTAAATCAGCCAGGAATGGAGATTTATTTTTAAATTACAGGATCTCCCAAAGCTTTGTTAAGCATGTTACAGGTTTTCCCCTAAACAATGTCAAAGAACTTTAGAAATACAAGCAGGACTAAAGCAAAACCTGTCCTGCTATAGAGAATGGAAATGAGAGGAAGAGAA
This sequence comes from Cavia porcellus, assembly GCF_034190915.1. Lineage (NCBI taxonomy): Eukaryota > Metazoa > Chordata > Mammalia > Rodentia > Caviidae > Cavia > Cavia porcellus. The sequence continues at coordinate 48,915,561 of NW_026947497.1, forward strand.
GGAACGGGAAGGTGGTGGTAGAGGAGGAGGAAGAACCAGAGAAAAGGAAATAGGAAAAAGCACAAGAAAAAAGGGGAAGAGCATAGTCCACAGTGACAGCCGAGGGCACGTGACAGAGACCCCTGCGTTCCCCTGCTAACAGGGTCCCCTTTCTTCTATAGCATTAGCAACCTTAGTCTAAGACAAAGAGGACAGTTCCAACCCACTGTGCAATTAAGTGTGGCCAGCTCACTGGGTTCTGGCCAGCGACCTGCAAAAGGAAACGGTATCTGAGAATCCCAGGGCTGAGTGCTACACGCAGGAGAACTACTTCCTCACTCCTTTCATAGCGCTAGGGCTGGGGAGTGGGAGAAAAGTCGCCCTCCATCAAGCTGGTGGCACAGATTGACACAGTCCAAATTCCCACCGGACCACGTGATGCAGCTCTAGCGTATCAGCGTTCAGCATCAATATCTAGCGGACCATGGGACAGATAATTAAATGTTTAAAGTGATCAAGCCACAGATGTAGAGGCTCTTATTTATACAAAGCCAAAGCAACAGGCGTTCAGAAAGTTCACACTGGCTGACTGATATGCAGAATGTCTAGACCAGATGATGGGATGGAAAGGCTGAGACAGAAAAGAAAGACATGCAATGTCTAGAATGAGAAGATTTACTTCTTTTTTTTTTTTTTTTTTTTTTTTTTTTTGCAGTGGAAATTCACAGATCCTTTTTTGTTTTGTTTTTGTTTGTTTTTTGAGACAGTGTCTCACTATATAGCTGTCCTAAACTCATTATGTAGCCCAGGCTGGCCTTGAACTTGCAGCAGTCCTCCTGCCTCAGGATTTGTAAGTGCTGGGATTACAAGCATGTACCACCACATCCAGAAACATAATTTTTTAAAGAAGAAATGATTTCATACGTATCAGAGAATTAAGGGACATAGAACAAACTTTAAGAATGGAAGGCTGGCCCCGAGATGGTGATTAAGGCATGTCATAGACTGACAGCCACAAAGTAAGAGCAGCAATGAGAGACATCGTCCAATTTGGAGATAAAATTGACAGACCTGGCTAAGTGTATTAATAAAAGCAAGCAGACAGAAAACCTGCAATCAAACAGCACCTTTAAAAGTGTCACAGGAAAGTAATTTTAAGACTATTGTCTGGCATTGGTTTGCCAGGAATTCTTTTTAAATGTGTTAAATGCTAAACAAGTTCATGTGACAGCTGGAGTACATTCAGAGACTGGCAGCGACAAGGGACTGTATTCGGGTCCTCTGGAGCAGGAACAGCTACAGATGACAGGGGAGCATAAAAAAAGACTGGAAGGAGTTATGTAACATGAAAGAAAAAGACAGGAAGTGGAATCATATCACGTCCCCCTTTTAAATTATTTTCATGTCCTGTTCCCCTCCCAGGAGAGGGGGGTGGGTGGAAGGCAAGGTTCATAGGACCTGTGAATGTCACAGTGCCTGCAGCACGGCCTCACCTCCTAGGGATAACTGAGCCCTTAACAGCTTTTGTCAGGAAAATCCAGGTATGGGCAGCTTGTTAAGGGGAACAGGATGTGCAAGCAGCTAAACGGACTTCTCCAGAGCAGCTTCACTACCAAGGGTACTGCCAGTCTCTAGACACCAGACCCTGTTTTGATACCTCATAATGTCAGTTCTGGTGAGGCTGCCCCACCCCCTTGGTGCCGCCATCTGTTAAAACTGCTTCCTGCTCAATCGGCTTCATAGCCATTGGGATCTTGATGTTTTTGTCAGGAATCAGTCATATTGAAGTTTTGTTATCCAGATTCCATAAGAGGTAGCTTTTGTTCTCTTCAATTGCATTAGCCAAAAGATGAGTAGTAGGACAAACTTTTGTTTACATATTTTTTCTTTCAAGAAAATAGTGACTTTCCTAATGTTTTTAGTTAGAAGATTGAAATAATACTGTATTCTTGGTCTCACAGCTGAACTGAGGTAGTGTGCGGAATGAGTTTAGGAATTAATCCAGTAGACTTTCACAGGTGCCCACTCTTACACTGCTATTCCACCAAGAAGCCACAGCAAATACCAACTATAAACACTTAGGGGAATTAGGCGAAGACTCATTGAACTTTATGAGCAGTTAGAGCTACATTTTTAAGACACATGCATTCTTTCAGGCTTCAAAATAGTAATGATAAAATTTTCCTTCAGTTGCATGAAAGAAAAATAAATTCTGTGAACAAATAACAAGCCAAGAGAGTGATGAAACCGTGGACAGAAGAAAATGAAATATAACACAGCACCCAAAAAGGATCACAAGGGTGAAAGTGAAAAAGATAGTCAGAAAGAGGGAAAAAAAAGTGAGTCCGTTATGCTGTTAGTGTCTCTTAACTGATTAGAAAGGAAATTTTGTGCTCGAATAATTGGAGAGATCTGTATGTCCATGTCTTATACCCTGAGCAACTACTTTAAAGATAACATGTGCTGTATTAACTATCATTATTCTCCTATTATTTTATGAAATATTTGTTTTACCTTTTTTCCATAAAATTAAAGAAATAAAAAAGACCAGAAGGCTTGGAATGAGAAATCAGGGGTCCCATTCTAGCTTCATTAGAGTGGGCGATACTAGGGATCAATATGCCTGCATCTCATGCTTCTTGTTAGTAGAAGTGCTGCATTGAGGCTCCCGTGAAGGAGGAGGGTACCCAGGGCAGCTGACAGGGAGCACAGCTGCTCCCACTGTCATAGCTGATGGGGCTTAGACAGCCATAGTGTGACCAGAAAGCACATGTAGAGGGACAGCATGGGCACCCTAAAGGCTAGCACCTGCGGGGATGGTGGGTTAGCTTTCCTATGCTTCCCACTCAATCATTCACAAAGCAACAATGCTCAAAAACTCAGAAGTTAACAAGCATTATCAGAGAGCTGGTGTCAAAACCTTTTCCCTCATTTGTCAGAAACAACATCCTGCTGCATACGTGAAGGGAATGGTTCCCAGGGACTTTTCTGCTCCTTCTGAAATCATCCCAGGCCCTCCAGCATCTTCCTCTAACCTACAACTTAACTGTCACAAACCCAGTGTTCCCCATTTTGTGTACATGGACCCCTGTGTCTCCTTTATCCAGCACTCGCCTGACAATTTTTAGTGTAGTTTTCACTTACATCCCCTTAAAATCTTCTTCTACTAGTGTATAACAAGGTCGAGTAGAGGCATGCACTTCTCCCATGCAATCATTCTATTCTGGGATCGGATAGGTTCTATGATGAACCTGATTCTTTTCCACCTGGATTAGCTTTGAGCACCAGACCCATAGGGCTTTTGATTCTCAAAAACTCTACTACAAAAATTATGCTTTCACTAAGATGTCTCAAAGTAATTTCAGCTCTATTTTATAGATGACCATATTAAGAATCATGAAAGCATCTTCCTTTCTACACCACATAGAGCTGGTCCTGCACACTCTCAGTATAACAAACCACGAAGGGAGAAAAGCTATCGGGCTTCCTCTAGAGCCAGCTCTGTTCACATTGGTGATTACTCCAGAGCAGAGAGATGGTCACCAAGTGGACGGAGCTGCAGAAGGTGGTTCCTCAGTCCTTGGAAGTCAATAAGGATGGAGGACTTCACTCCAGCCTGCTAGCCAGAACTTAGTAGGTCAGGGGTAACTGGAATGATTAGTTTACTTACATCTGAGATCATAATGTTAATTATATCCAGAGTTTGAGCTGATCACATTCTTTTTATGTCACCAGGAAAATCCAATTCAATTAAGAGTTAATGAGTTTATTATATGCAAGTAACCATATATGTGATAAAAATTAGATTGTAGTCTAATTAAATTTATGACTAATATATGGTCATTATAAAGGAAAAATGTCAGAGAAAGGAAAATCAAATAATAAGAGAAAATAAAAATATAACTGTACCATCGATGGAAAGCAGTGCTCAATAATCTAGTGCATCTCCTTCAAGGACAGTTTATAACCACATATAGAAACAGGTCTCACACACACACACACACACACACACACACACACACACACACACACTAGCATGTATGCATACACAGTGCATAGTACAGAATGTTAGTATTTTCATCCCTAACATGTAATGAAATATTTCTATCTCCCTGTGTATAAAGTTGCAGGCAATTTCATGACTGCAGAAATATGTCAAACTGATTTATCATTGTGCATCGAACTGATTCATACTTGGTTTTTCCAGAGTTTCACCATCAAAAAGAATGAGCACCATTTACTTACCTCATTGACCATACCTGAGACTATCCCAGGGACACATTGCTGCAAGTCTAATTGTAGGTGGCCCTAAGAGGTCATGGTTCTCCTTCTGGATCCTGAGGCTGTGTTCTATCCTGTCATCCGAGCAAACATTTAGTCCCCTAAAATATTTTCTGTGTAGATGTACATCAGCCCACCAAGGTCCTTCAAGAATTTAACTGATATCACAGAACTTCAAATTCTGTTTTACACCCCGAGAAGCAGTACCTCCTCTGGAGGAAGGAAGTAGCAAAGCAGTTGGGCCTTGAGCTTGGAGGTGCAAATATCTACCAACAGCAAGGGAAGTGTTTCCTTTGATTTTCAGAATCCAACAATTCTTGGCATTCCCATAAACTCTTGATCCCCGATTCCACTTTAGGTTGATGTTATATAATGGCAGCTCTAAAATATCTATAGATTGTGAAGCCCAGTTCTCTGAGATATAAAATATCAGTAATTAGTTCATTGTAGAATCCTGGCTCCAGCATGCCCGTCCAGCATAGCAAGACTCGGGAACCATAAATGTCCTCTACATGGAGACTCAAAGGCAGTTGGGCCTAAAACTAACATGGTAATTTTCCTTCACAATTTCTAGTTCCTTGGTATGAAAATGGGAAAGAAGTCTGTAGCAACAATTATGCCTAAATATATCTTTATCCTCTGCAGTGTGCTCGGCTCTGCATTGATGCTCCAAGGCATGCACTGTGAGTTTTAATTATAATGCTGCTCATAACAAAACACAGATCCCGTGGAGTATAAGGCTGAATCGTTCACTGAGCGCCTACTTCCTATCCTAGGCTCTGCCAGCCATGACTGTTAAACTGGAGGTACACTCCCTGACTCTGAATGGAGGCCACTGGCATTGTTAACTAAGCTACCTCACCTTCCCATAACCGATAGCTACACGTGTAAAAATCACTCCAGCTTTCACAAGTGCGTACTGTCACACCAAGGCTGAAACAGTTTGGAGGTTCAGAAGACCCCAAACCAATGAGGAGAAGACCAAAAGACCCCAAACCAATGAGGAGAGGACACTGTAGAAATGCATCCCAGTGCATGGGAACTTGTAGGCTTGTGTGCAAGCATCCAAACCCCTAAGCAGTAACAGAACAGTTGACAGTGTTCAATTCAAGGGGTGCCCAGAGTCATTAAATGACATAGAAGGGTGCATAAAATATCTCCTCGGATCATGGACTCCTTGAGAGAGTCTCTAGGCCCTTAAAACATTTTCTCACAAATAAGAGGCATGGAAATACATATGAAAAAAAGAAAAAAGAAGAGAATAAAGTATAAATACTATAGTTGAGAAGTAAATAATGGTAAATAAGGACTTTACCAACCAGACAGAGTGTATGTTTGATGAAAGAGTAGCAAATGATTTCCCAGAGAGGCTCATAAAGTTATGCACATCTGTCCTATACTTCAGAGTCAACTCTAACAGTGGCTCCAGAAAATCCTGTGTCTGCTTCTTGCGCCCACTCCTCCCTGCGCTCCGCCTCTGCACACTTGTCCCCTGCTGCCGCCATCCAGGTTTGAAACTGCAATCAGCTTGCTTTACAGCTTGCCTTGCTGAGCCAAATCCAAGGTGTACACTAGGGCAACAAGTCCCACTGTGTGCTTTTAAATGGAGTGTCCATGCCTTGGACCGCATGTCCATCACTGAATACCTTCTCCCTGTTAGATACCTTCCTGCGTATCTCTCTTGATTTAGGAGCCCCAAGTTGTAACAACCTCCTTTCTTCTATTCCCTTTTTTCAAAAAAATAGTAAAGGTATTCCCTGATGTCATTAATCAGGAGAATCTCTGCAGTTACTAAAACCATGTACTACTGATATTCAAGGGTATTCTGCATTCCATCTCCCCCCTTTTGGTGTGTTTGTCTTTCCTTCCTGTGACATATTCACAGTGTGCTGGGAGCAGGTTACTCCAGGATTTGCTTTCAAAGATCGCCTGGCACACGGGTAGGCACAAGAATGCCCCTGGGAGCAGGATGCTGATGACAGGGAGGCTCTGTTACAGACATTCTTCTTATCTGCACAAAGCAAAATGAAAGGAATAGACAACAAAAACATCCCCATTTACTTATAGAAAATGAATTAAGACATACAAAATATTGCAAAAGAAAGCAGACCTCAATTTTTATGTTACTTTTATAAAAATATAAAAATTCAAAATGAAAAGAAATGAAAACTAAAATTTAAGCCTACACAATATTTTATATGAGAGTATGAAGCCAATTTCTAAGACACTTAAAGCTGCTAAGAAACAACTGCTCAATATTTCTGTAAATAAACATCATCTCATCAGCTCCAAAGTAAAAATCTCTACAAAACTACATGAAAATAGACAACAGCCTTTTAATGTCAACATATGCTATTCTAAAATGTAGTAAGATTTACAGCTTTTCTCCATTTAAGGGTAAAACCTGAAAAGTTTCCAAATTTAAATTGTAGAAAGCAAACTAAACTCAAGGAATCTGATACTCATTCTACAGTCTCTATGGTGGGAAGCAGCAATATTGCTACAAAGTGCAACACTGAAATAGAAATAACCGAATTATGTCATTAAAATGCATGTGAAATTACATATATCAAGGTGTTAATTTGATATAATAACTATAAAAATAAAACAGCAAGAAAAATTCACTTGCTGAGTTCTTCTTATATATCAAGTATGTAGCAAAATATGTTTATACACATGTCACCTTATTCAAATTTCACAAAGTAATTAAGACCAGGAGGTTAACTAGCCTCTCCAAAACCAGATGGCAAAAACAGTAAGTAGCAGAGTTAGAACTGCTAATGAAATATGAGATTAATAATGAAAAAAAAAACAAAAATCATCATGCATTACAAGCTGTCTGCAGAATACAAGAAATCAGTAAGATGACATTTTTACAAAATTATAGCATAGCATTAGAATATATTCACTAGGAAACTGATTGTCTTGAATACTTTTTGTACTACCAAGATTAACCAGAAGTTGCTACTCTTGCCCTGATTAAGTGTGTGTTTCTCCTTCACCAACCTGGCCTCAAACTCTTGAAACTTGTTATGGATTAAAAACCGGTGGTCAACTTCATGCCAGTTGAACTAAATAGGCAGGGTGATAAGCATAAATGTTCCACATGAGGAAAGTTGCTAGCATAAATAGAAATGTGGAGAAGGAGAAGTGAGGCATTGTGGTTTTCTCTACCTGTTTCTGTTTAAGTCATTGGTTCTCCCGGAGGAGCTCATCATGACTAGCTTCCCCAGGATGAGTTCAGCCACTGTTATCAGAGGAGCTCAGGACCTTGTTGGTGAGAGTGGCTGAGGTCTACTTTGGGGGAGCTCTGTCCTTACATGGCGCATCACTTCCTGGCTCTGGAGGGTAGGATATGTGCTGTTTAATCTCCAGGAGAAGCTTATCATGCTTGCTTTCTGGCTTGTACTTCACTGTTCTTATTGTCAGAGGATCTCAGGACATCTGTGTTACTGAGGGTGGTTGTGGTGCTTTTCAGGACAGCCCTGGTCCTTGTTTTGAGTGTGACTTCTTGGCTCAAGTATAGAATCCTCAACCCTGCTGGCATAGACGTTCTAGCTTTCACCGCTGACCTTGGTCAGCACACAGGTCTGTAAAAGAGACTGGCATGAGTCCTTCTCATGGGCTCTAGACCTCCAGCTGGACATGTAGGAGGCACTGTCATAGGCTCTGGGTCTTCATCTGGACTCATGCAGGACATTGCTGTGCTATCCAGGCACTTGGCTGAATATTCTGAGACTTTAGTATTATGAACAGATTTCCTGCACTTTCTTGTGTTAAACTCTGGGTGACTATCATAAAATAATAATATAGATTCTGTGCCCTGAGTCTAATTGTTCTCCTCACAACGCCTGACTCCAAATCTCCTTCAGCCTTCCAGGACTACAGGCAGGGGCCACTGCTTCTTCCTCCTCGTCCTCCTCCTTCTCCTCTGTTTCTTCTTCTTTTAATGAGATAACACTAATATGAGACTGTCTATGGTAAGAAATGTAAGTCTGAGAATGAAGTTGTGTCCTCTGGGAAGCCTAAGAACCGAATTGCTTCATACAAAGTATAAAGGATACATTCTCTGTTTTCATCTCTACCCGGCCCTGTGAGGAGGCAAATCCCTACGGTCTGTTTTTCAGGTAGTTGGCTAGAAGAAAGGCAGTTAAATTACAGCAAGAATGAATTCATTTAGATACATGGTGCACTTCTTGACAAGCAGAGTTACTCTGTGATGAAGTGGTCTACTGTGACATCTTTCTTCCTAAAACCACCCCACAAAAGACTAGAACTCTACTGTCTTTCTTATTAGCATTTCGTCAATGCTGAAGTCCCAAGGTCCTGCTATTTCTCTGTTAGATTTCACTTCAAGCACGTCTCTAGCACCATAAGGAAACTTCCTTTAATCTGACAATTTTGTAGTTATTGGGATTTAACCATTTCATGAAAAGATCCTCCTCTAAACTCACTCAAAAAACAAACATTTCATGAGTCAGAGAGCATATTCTAGGGGCCTGTCCTGGCCTGGACTCTGCTTCTTTGAATGGCATGTAACTTCCCGTCCATTATTACCTGGACATGGAGAAAGTATAAGTAGAGAGTTCCTGCACAAGGAAGTGAAAGTTCATTCTGCAGACAAAGACTGAGCCTGACAGCATAACAAATCCAGTCATAAATATCCGATGCCACCTCAATTTGTTCCTGCAAATGAAAACAACTGTGGAATTTGGAAATCACCGGAAGATGTGCACTTCCAGTAGGCGGCCTGGTGTATTCAAAGCAGTAACTTCACTCTGTACAACCATTACTTTGTGTGTGTAAAAATACCCCCTCATTGTGTATAAATGTCTATTTTGCTCTATTAGACGAAAAAAATTGGGCAAAATACAAACATTTTGAAAATGAGAATCTTCCTGCTATTAAGTTAAATAGAGCAAAGCAGAAAAGTCTTAAAATAACCAGATTAAAGGTCAATTTCTCTCCATCCGCCTGTCAGATAGAGAGTGCTGATGTACCAATGACATGGCCACAAGGAATCCTCACTCCTCAGCCTGTCCCCAGTGCCTAGGGTAGAAGTGGGAGTCTCAGGTTGGGAGAGCCAGTCCATGATATTCCCCCAAACTGGAGATTCTAGAAGTTAAAACCTGAAAATTCACAATTTAGTTTCAACCCCAGCTAGGGGACAGACTCTGAAGACTGTGAGTTACAGCTTAACTTTAACCCCAGCAGCCTTTTGCTACAGAGCAGTGCACAGCACAACAGATTTCACATCCTTGCAGACGTAACGCTGATCTGTCACTGCCGAAGTCCTCTCCACAGAGCGGCTCATGTCATACCCGCCTACCCCAAATATAAGGGAAAACAAAATCCGAGCAGAAGACTATATGCTGTCTTCGCAAAATGACTGTGTGAGTCTGGAAATTGTTTCCGCTTCTCCATATTGAATATTTTGCCGACATTTGTTCTGATGAATTCAAGCATTCAGATCTTTCGCTAGCTCTATTTTTTACCTTTCAGGCTAAAATAAATGTTGATTTTCAATTTCATAAATCAAAACGCATGGCGCCCAGCCTGCTCTGCAAAGCACTGTGTGCTCCACTCTCCCTGTGCTCCGTGGGATCACGGCCCTGCAGCCTTCGGTCCCACACGTGCTGCAGCACAGCTGGGCTCGCTCTTGAAGCTCTTGGTCCTTCCTGTCCCCTGCACCAAGGAAGAACTGCTGTTTCTGCATCTCTTCATTGTCACCTGGTTGTCATCTGCCCGGCCTCAGGGCTCACCTCCTGCAAGCGTCTCTTCCTCATTCCCTGTGCCTTCACTTGGGTCCTCCACTCCTTAAGCACAAGCCCCACCTGTAACTCTCTCTCCCTCCTTGTTTACCGGGTCATGGTCGCAGACCCCAGCTGCTCCTATGCAGGATTCCGCGAAGGTAGACATCATCCTAGTATTCTCAGCCACCATCCCCTCAATTCCTCACAGAAGGCAGGATGAGAACTGGATTTCTGTGAGTCTGTAGACTTCTGATCGCCATCTCAACTCCTAGTCAAAGGAGGGGCACACTGTGTCTGGACTCCCTAGAGCTACCCTGCATGTACCCTTTGCTGTTCCACCTGTTCTTTGGCACACTAACCCTCCCACTCAGAAGGCTGGCAAAAGAAAAGCAGAACAGAAAGAACTAGTCTAGGACAACACAGCTCACAAAAGTGTTGCCTAGGGGCCTCAAAGGAGCTTGATGGTTTTTGGTGCTAAAGTACCTTTTGAAGACCTGTCTCATGTAGGGGACAGTCACCATAAAACAGAAATAAAGGAAGGGCTTTCTCCTTTTGCCATGCCACGGTGGCGCTGTGTGTCACAATAAGCACTTTTCATTTCCTTTCTACTTCTTCCAGAGTTTAAATCAGATTCACATCCAAATCCAAAGTACTTTTCAGCATAAACACTTTGAAGCAAGATGAAACCCTTTAAACTGTATCAGATTTATGTTATTAACCTATTCAAATGGCCAAAACTAAATAAAACACAAAAGGTCCTCATTACTCACAAGTTTGCTCCCTAAGCTCACTTTGTAACCACCTAGTGAGTATTTCTGAAGTATTTGGAGAAGCATACATTAACACAAGCAGAGCCATGAAAAACTGAGTTCCTCAAAGCTCTTCCCTAGTCAGGGTGGCCAAAGTAAACAAGGTGACCCCTGCTGTGCTTCTTCAGCTCCCAGACTCTAACCAAGGATGCTTTCGGTTATCTGTGTGGTACTGAGCTTAGTGCCATTGTGGTTTTTCCTTCTTTACTCTGAGTTTGCTGTCTGAAAGAATCCCCAAGCCCATAGCCGAAGTGCTGTCTAGGATTTCAGAGCAGATGGGTGTGATGCGCCTCACTGAAAACATCACAGTCATGGTGCTGATGGACAAAAGGTCATTGTGAGTGATCAGCTGTACACACAACACGAGCTGTGTGTGCTCACAAACACATGTGAACAAAGTCATGGGCTGGTGGCTTGCAGAATAGGTTTGGAAAGAGGCTCGCGGTAACCTGATTCTCTTCCCCCAGGAGCAATGGCACAGGATCAGTTAACTCCACCTCAGAGTGTCATTTCAGTAAAGAGTGTTAAACATGCTTGAACAGTTATCTATGAGACTTGGAATGTCACCAGTAACGCTATCACCAGAAAGCATATACATCAGTCTGTTTCAGATCCTTCCAAAATTACTCTGTGAGCTGTTCTTGTTCCTAGCCAATAATGTGTCATTTATGTGGCTGTCACTTCCATGTGTTTTCATTTTCTGAGGTTACAAAGATCCTCCACGATCAACCAGGTAAAGGATAAGAAAAGCTGACAGTAAAAAATTAAATCCCTAAATTCTATGATTCTTCTCTCAATTATTTAAATCTTTTTCCTATTGATTATTCGATCTGCTCAGTATGGGTCTCTCTTTTCAACAGAGTGAAGGAACTGCCACAATCTGATTTCTAAAAATCCTAGAACTGAAGCTATGTCTGAACTTCACACTGAAAATTCAAAATCCATACACCAATTATGAGACATCAAACATTATATATATAAAGTATTAAACTGTTGCCAACATATAAACTGTGATAAAAGATAGCAAAGATGTCAGTTGTGATAATAATCTTTTACAGAATTGTTACAAAGAAGACAAGAAAAACATTACAAGCAAAAGGACTACAAGAATGAAGTTGGAATTGCTAGTGTGGGAAACACAAACCAAATATGCTCAATATTTATATCGTTGCTTACATCTTTGATCATCTACTGCTCATACTTTAATATTCACTACCTTTTTATCTCTGTTTATCTCTAACAACAAGTTTATCTTCTTCTAGCAATTTTCTATGATTTCTAAAACTCCACAAAAGCTGTATTTCCAACAGCCACCCGTTATTGACTAGGAAAGGTAAAAGTCTGGTCAAGCAATCTTGGTACAGCTGTTCAAGGGAGCCGTAGAATTGGCCGGACACTCCACATGACCAGCCTAGTCAGGGCTACACAAATACATTGTTACAGGTTAGCAGTAAGACCTAATCTAACACTCAAAGGCGTAAAGTCACAGAAGAAGGTTGTCTACAGCCACATGTTTATGTTTCATTAAATATAAGAAAGATAAACATTAATTAGAAAAAAGTAATAATTAAACCAAAACAAATAATAAAATGGAAAGAGGAAAATTCTCTACATAATAATTGTGAGCTATTCCTCAGATCTTAAAGGAGAACCTGTTTTCAAATTGAGCACATACATGCACGCACACACGCACGTGTGTATGTGTTTTAAAAGAGGGTTTTGTAAGTGATCAACAAAAATGGACTTAAAGCACCTAAAGAAATAAACTAAAAAGTCTGACTGTGAGCAAGGACAGGAGAGAGTGTTCCCTGCAGATATCAGCAGGTCAGGAAGCTGGGCAGCAGCATCCATCCTGGACAGGATCAGGATGGCAGAAGAGCAGTCCCCGGGTAGACCAGAGCTCACAGCTGGAGACAGGAGAGTAAGGGCATGCTGATGTGCTAAAGCCTCATGAGAGTATTTGACAGTGTCAAACATGAGAGGAGAAAACCAGTGGTAAAACTGTGACTAGGCGTAGCGTGGCACTTGGCCCTGCAGTGGGTAGTGGTCACTTGGTCCTACATAACTGCAAATAATACTGACCTCTCAGATTTAGAGTAAATTTATAAATCATATGTATGCAGATTATAACTATTCTTAAATTTGGCTCAGAAATCTTGGACATGTCATTACTAAATTATGCAGCTGAAAGTCATCTGTGACTGACAAATAGATTCAAGTATTTTACTACTATTTTTTATTTTAAAGACAAAAAACAGAAAAATCAAGAAGCAAACAATCAAAAAACAACAAAAGCAAAATGACAAAAAAAAAAAAACAATGGAGATATAGGATTTCAAAACAAGATGATAGGAATTTAATAATGGTTGTTTCCTAATTATAATAAAAACATTAGGTATAATACATTTAGCAGCATAATTACATAATCACCAGAATAGGCAGAGACAAGTTATATTTATTTCATCTTTGTGTATTATTCAATATATATATATTTTGTCAGTACTGGGGATCGAATTCACGACCGCCTGCTTGCAAGGCAGGTGCTTATGCTGCTGAGCTAAATCCCCAGCACCTATTATTCAATATTTTACAATGCCCATTCTTGTGCAACCAGGATTTTGCTCAGAAACTCTTTACCTTTACCTATATCTTTAAGAGTTTTACTTATTTTATCTTTCAGCAGGTCGAGTGTTTCTGTTCTAATGTTTACCTCCTGTTCCATTTTGATCTGAGTACGTGGTGAGAGATATGGGTCTAGGTTCAACCTTGTGAAGCTGTTTTGAAGGGAAAGTTTTACAAAATAAATAAAATTTGCAGAACTACGCAGCAATACTTCTTAAAGTCTTGTGCACAATGAAAAGGACAATGCAGAACACGATAAAACAGGAGTTGACTTTCAAAGGTTAATGTTTTTGTGACATTGCTACTGTCCATCTACACATATCTTCCTGTTCTGCACAAGCGAAGGCTTGGTCTCCTCCCTGGAAGCTGAGACTCCAGGGCAGTAGATCAGTGACAAGTCGCTGAGGCAGAGAGCACCGTCCCCCTCTGCCATGGTGATCAAATAAAAAAAAAAAACAAAAAAAAAAACTCATGCAATTTAATGGGCAAAAACTACCAAAATGACTATGAAACCTGGGCAGAAGTCCTCCACAAATTATTTATGAACAATGCAAACGTCACAATGAACATGGAAAATGTACAGAACCAAAGAGAGTATCTTTATCAAATACATAAGGACATTTTGAAATTCTCACCATGATGCTGAGGATTGGATGAATGAGGCTTCTTAGGATTGTTGACAGGACTCTAAATAGGCATGAATTTCCTCAGAAACTCCAAAGCATTTAACTAAAGGATTCATGGCCTTTGTCAAGCAATTACAATTCAGTTATCAGAAATGAGGAAAACAACATACTGCATGTGGAAGAGTATTTAATTGCAGCAATGTTTTACCCTGGATAAAAGAAAAACAAAAATTACAAAAACTAAAGATAATTATCTGCATGAATACTGTGAAGTTATGGAAATTTCACTTGCAAAGGCTTTAATGTCATCCAAAAATTCTTCAAGTATAACATTAGGTATAGAAAAGTTTGGAACAGCACATACATGATTATTATCTAGTAATTATTTGTGAGGTACAGTTATTAAGGTCATTCATTTTAAGTTTTGCCAGTTTTTTTTGCCTTAATACGTTACTGTAATAATTAGGAAGATTATTCTAATCAGAGTTTCAGTTTGGAACATTACTAAGCTGGGATGAAATATAAGTATGCTAATGGGCCAAATTTTTAATTTTTAGTCAAAGGTTTTGTGTTAAAAATTACTGCAGGTCTGCTGATGTAAGCTCATTTTTTCAATCAAACAAAATTTCTCAGTTGTACAAAAGCTACACTAAATTACACTGATGACCAGAGCCTTGCAGAAATTGAATGAAATTTATTGTTTTAAATTACACTAAATGTTTAAAACCTTCCCACCTTAATTGTTAATAAAGTGTTAGAAAATGTAAAGTGTTACAAAACACATTCCACGGCTGTTTGCTGACCTGTCTGTATGGTTAGCGCACATCATTCCACAGAATGAAATGCTAAAGATTTGTAAATCTTCCTCATGTTGGACCAGAAGTAATCAGTTCGTGTCTTGCACCATCAGATGGACTGAAAGTGTTCACTGATGCAAGCCGCTCACTTAGCACTTTATGGAGTATTCCAGTTTGAGTAAGATTTATACAATAAACAGCTTGACGTTTGACTTTAGGTAGAACAGCATAAATGGTTTTATAGACAAGGAGGAAACTGAATCTTAGTTAATCAGGCCATGAGTTTCTGAGTTCTTTGGTTTTTCTGAACTATGGTCTTGAATTTTAATATTTAAAAAACGAATATAATCACAGCACATTACTTAAAACTTGTCATAGGTTAAGAAATATGCAAAAAGAACAGCCTGTTTAAGTAATATTAGTGCTGTGACAACAGCCAAAACGTATCATCAAACCTTTATTTACCCCTCTGGACTCAGTTCAAAATCTGAAGTCCTCTGTGATGGCTCTGAGACCCCACAACACAAAAGCATAATTAAGACCACAGAGCTACTCACAAAACAAATGTCCTGCACTTTTTCATCGCTTGGCTTATGACAGAGTTTTAATCTCGATTATTTCATTTACTGGATAAATTGCATCTTTGTTTTTAACTCTTGGAGGAACTCTGTACTTAAAAAAGAAAACCTGAAAAATGTCAAGTCAATAAAGGAAAATGGATTTTTAGATATATACTATGAAAAAATGTAAGCTAGATTCTCTAAGTATATAAAATAAACTCAGTCGCATCAAAAATGTGTTCTGAAGAAAGCAAAAAGGATGGATACAAAATAAAATCACGGACAGGGTCCTGCTCTTAAACTTTGAGTGGGAAACAGCCTTTCTGGGCAAAGCACAAGAATCCTGTAGCAACACATCAGTTTCTGAATTTGAATAAATAAAATTTAAGAATTATGGATTGGTGAAAATTGTAAACTATGATCATGATTCTAAAATCTCATGGACAGATTAAAAACCCAGAAAACTCCGTAAAATAGTTGCAAGCATGGCAAAGTGCTGCTGCTTGGTGTATGTCATAATATGTCATAAAGAAACTCACAATAAATGATATCATGATCAAAGAGAAAATTAGGCAGAACCATGGCCAGGCATATGCATGAACTTACATGCATGTGCATGCACACGCACGTGCGCACACATGCACGCGCACACACACACATACACACACACACACACACACACACACACACACACACTAATGATTCCAATTAGAATGGCAAAATTTTAAAAGTCTTCCATTGAGCACCACCAAACAGGCATGATCCCATGTCCAGGAAACACTGTAAACTGAGAGGACTTCTTTTTGAATAAAGGGGAAAATGGTAAATGCAAATATTTTCCTGCAAGATTTTTCACTCATAAAAATACATTCTACAACCTCAAGGGCAAATGTGACTAAAATAGACAATTGGGTGGGGAGGAAACTAAACGTTAGAGCTCAGATCTGGCATGCCTGAGACCCTGGGTTCACTACCCACCACTAATAATAAAATGAGATGGGAAAGGATGAAACAACCTTAAAAAAAATCTGAATAACAGATCAGTATGCAATGCCTACAGGGAAAAGAGAAGACTCTGCAAATTAAAAAAGTACTTTGATTTAAGTTAAGTTGGAAACCATATAGATAGAGGATAATGTATATTAAACTATCATTCTGGAAACTGTCAATGGTAGTTATACCAGAGGAGAAGAATTTAAGACCCAATATATACAATACCTCTTTTGTAGTATTTTTTAAATTACCATATGTGTGAGTTATTTTCCTCATAATATTTAATTGTCAAAATATAAAGACATTAAGAATCTAAATTCAAAATGACTGCATGCAATTATCCCTAGATCACCCAAATGCTAACAAAATTATTGTAAATAATTACCTTTTTTTACATGATTTTATTACATGGCAATAATTTTTTTTCTAATAGCCATGATTTTCCCATAGAAATTCTCAAATTCCTCTAAAAATCAAAGTTTAGAGCATGGAAAGTTTGTTTTAGCAGCATAACAACAGCTGGTTAGTGTCACTGTTCCTGAGGTCATTCCAGAAGGCTGTCTGCATTGACATTTTCAAACATGTTGTGAAGCCTGCTATTGTCAAGCTTTTAACTTTCTTCTTTGGTGACAAGCTGAAGTAGACTTTATTATAATTAGAATAATCCATGTAATTCACATATAGACTTCCCAATGATTCCTGTGCTCTATTGAGAAGCTTTTGATAATAAACAAGAAAGTATAATTGAAAAGAAAGCATTGTGATTTTCAAATATAACTCAAAAAATTAAAATAGGCTTTTGACAGATGTGAAGTTGGCTTGACGACCAAGATCAATTTAGATCTTCATTTGAGTAGTTTCCTAGGAATGTATTCCAAATCAGCACCTCAGAGGATGATGTTCCCCTTCTGTTAAGAATCATTTCTGTATTCTTCACCAGATTTGCGGTTCCACGTCTTTTTTAGACATGTGATTCAAATCTAGCTCCAAACTAGAGAACAATATTTATAATTGATCTAAAAACGACCCCTACATGACATATTCTAACGCACTGAGAAAATCGCCCAGCTGATCTACGTTAACTACTTCTACTTTCGCTGTACAGACTTTGTGCCCGTCAGCAGTTCCCAGACTTATCTTCCTGTCACTTTAAACGTTACCAAAGTGATCTTGTGGAACAGGCATGCACTCAAAGTTTGAGGAAGAAAGAAAAGAAAGAGGAAATCTTGAGAAAATAAAGAAAGAAGAAACCCCTTGGTGCACTCAGAAACACTTCGAAATAAGCATTTTATTTTATCCAGTCTACTCTGCTTCAGGCCCAAGTCCTGTAACTTTACTCCTAAACATATAGATTTGTTCAGCACAGTTATTTTGACCCAAATTCTTACTACACTAGAGAGCTCATGTGACTGGTGTTAGCTGCAATATGGGGCAGCTTCAGAGTAATGAGAAGCAACACAAAATGAGACAGTGAAAAATTTTTGAACTACAAAATATTTTAGCTTGTAAGTAGGGCACTCTTATTCTACTTATGTCAGTGACTGCATCTTTGTTCCCGTCTCTGTTTCCCAAAGGAAGTAATTTTGAGGCAAGTAATTATTTGAATTTTTTTAAAACCTTCCAGACCTTGAACCAGATGAATAAAAAAGGCAAACAGAACCTCTCTGTTCATCCTGGAGAAGGAGTTCGCAAAGATGATGAAGGACTTTCCAAAGGCAAGATACAGAGAGCTGCACCCAAAAAGACATCCAGAATTATCGTGACTCACACTTCATGTCATCCTGCTCATGGGAAATTCATGTTAGTATCGTTACTGTTCATGTATGTTAATGGCAGAAGCGATCACTGAATAGTATCACACATGCACAGTAACTGTTTACCAAAACATGCCGTATTTTAACTTATGTGTGATTTACAGTTCTTGCTGCTTATCTATTGAATTGCATTTTGGGGATTGAATGCTGAGAATCAAAGACACACAGCCTGTAAAACTGGTGTTCATCAGTTTCATAAAAATGATGATAAAATAAGATCCTACTGTCTAGCGTTAGCTCGAATGTTTATGTTAAAACTATTCTGAAAAATTTCTAGGCAAAAGTGCCCTAAATTTAGAGCAGCTTAGAACAAGTTATGTTTTCTCATCTAGAAACAGATACCATAATTTGACCTATTCCATGGAATTTTCAGAGCAACTGTGAAAAGTGGTTTAAAAAGTTGTGTATAAAGTAACAGAATATAGAATCCTTGCCCATAAATATAATAGTGAAATCTGTATCTGCATCCAGTTCCCAGTAAAGTGCTGATGAATGTGGGAGGAAGAAACCCTGGGGTCACTATGAGGAAGTTAACCTAGTTGTTTATGTTGTCACTTCATGTTCCCTATGATGCTAGCAGGGATGACAAGGAAACCCAACCTCATCCCAAAGACAGAGACTCAAGTTTGTGTCATGAGGCTGCTATTTACATTCCATTCCCTTTCTGCATGGTTCCATGGTCCATGTTCTCCTGTTTTCATTTAAAAAGCATAATTTAATTCATTAGATCCCAAAAGACATTATTTATCTCTAAGACAAAGTACTGTGGTAAATACAAACTGGAAAGATTTACTGAGGCTAACCTGATCCACATTTCAGAAGTTGGAGATGAAGAAGCAATGGCATGATATAGGTCCTCTTCAGGGTCACATTTCAGGTTTTGAAAGTTACTGTCGTAATGTAGTGCCCTAACCATGGTTCTGTGCAATTTATAGGGTGTATTTTGTTAGGTTCTCCTGTGTGTTCCACCAAGCTACGTGAGCAGGAGAAAAACTTACATTAAAAAAAAAAACAAAAAACAGGAAACGCATTTTTCATTTTTCTTTGCCCATGGTCCCCACCACAAGAGTCCTTCAAAACTCTTCAAAGAGTTACACAGGAAGTAACAATAAAAGTTTGATAAACTTTGTACATGGCCAAACACAGCTTATGCTCTCTTATGACTACTGGGTATTTTCTGAACAATACTGCAACCTATAATGCCCTTCTGCCCAGTGGATCTTCAGACACAGGGTAAGCAACATGTCCAGTGTCACAGGTCCAGGGGCAGA
This sequence comes from Cavia porcellus, assembly GCF_034190915.1. Lineage (NCBI taxonomy): Eukaryota > Metazoa > Chordata > Mammalia > Rodentia > Caviidae > Cavia > Cavia porcellus. Next base: position 48,935,066 of record NW_026947497.1, read on the forward strand.
AATAGGACTCAGTTCCAAGTGCAGGTACTGAACAACACGCTCTAATGTTCAGAGTATCAGGGCGACAGACTAGGAAGGAACAAAGGTCTTTATATTCACAGACAAAACCCACAGAAGTGTCCTTCAAGAAAGCAGTGACCCTTCAATTGTCTGCTTGATATAAAGGTGAGGACTTTATTGTCCTTCCTTGCAATGGAATGGAACTAAGTATCATTTTCATATCCTGTTCCACATTGTTGCTTATATTCCTAAAATTTCTTCTCTATAAATAGTAATAATCCCATTAAGCTAAAACTCTGGGGTGGGGGGCTATACATTGTGAAAATGCTTGGAAACTATATAAATTGAAACAAAATTAAAATTTTTTCAAAGAAATGGAACATAAACTACAAATAAAGAAAAAAATCCTAACATAAATTGGAATGTATTTCTCAAGAAAAACTAGCAAAACACACACACACACACACACACACACACACACACACACACACACACACACGAGATCTCTGCTTCCAGAACTTTCTTTACCAAGACTTGCTTTAAGAAGAGACGCTGGCAGGTGTGGAGAGACCTTCCCCACCCTGCAGAGTTGTAGCAGCGATTCCCACGATGTAGGGTGCATGGGAACAACGCTACTTTACAATAAACAGCGGCATAAAGCCCTTGAAACATGCCGAAGAGCTTCCGCCATGAAAATACAAGGCATTTGGGACTTCATATTAGCACTTTTGTGGTTTGTCTGTCTTGATATTATGCCGTTTTGCCATGATTGGTATGACCTTGTGATAAGTCGTGGGGTTAGGAGGGTTGGAGCTCTAATTTTGTTCCTTTTATCAGACTATTCTTTTTTATTTTTACAGAAATGTAAGAATCAAAATGTTAATCTATATGAAAAATGATGTTGACAGTTTGATAAGAGATTGTGTTTTCTGAGTTTTATTATTTTCTTGTATTCATTTTTGGTTCATTCTGTCTTTTATTTTTAATAAAAATATGTACATCCGATATCTTCAAATATTTTGAGAAAGCTAAACTTCCCCACATTATAACCTTATATCTCAGGGTTAAATTAGTCATTTAGTTTTTGTAGTTGTTTTGGTTTTGTTTGGTTTTCATAGTCCAGTCTTATTCTGAGTAATTTTTTGAATTGGTAAAAAAAACACAAAATTTGCATACGGTTTTGAATTTTATTGACTTTATTAAATATTCTCCAGACTTCATATTATTTTTAAATGTATGAGGTTGTTTTCAGATATTTTATAGTTTATAATATTTTTAATTAAAATAATCTTGCTATTTAACACTTAAAATGTTACCTGCATATTAAATAAATAGGAACACAGAATCAATGATAATATAAATCCAAATGCAGACTCCTCTGGGTTCCACGGAAAGGAGCCCCATCGAGAACCATCCATCAGTCATACAAGTGGCTAGCAGCGCTCAAGGACCCCAAGGAAAAGACTGTGAAAAGTGCAACTCCCTGTCTAGTATTCTGTTCTATGTTATGTTTTGTATGTAATTTTTCCCAAGATTTTTCAGTTATTACTTGACTTACGATTTTCAGAAAGTCATTTTTTATCATACCACAGGGATAAATACTCCAGTGGTTTTTTTTTTTTTTTTATTTTCTTAGAAGTATGTGTATTTCCTCTTTTCTTTCTTGCATAAAGCTGGAAACAGTGAGCACCTTCCAACATGAGTTAAAATTATTATGATACTAAGAATGAACTCTTTAATAGCAGCTCAGGGCTAAATATAGAAAATGAGCCATTGATGTGCCAGAGGATTTCAAAAGCAAGTCAAAGAGACGATGGAAGGAGGATGAGAAGAGGTGGGAGAGAAGGGAAGAGAGGCTTGAGCAAGCAAGGAGGGAGAGAGGGAGAGAGGGGGAAGGGGAGGAAGAGAGAAGAAAATACCCCCAACTCTAGCTCCCTGTAGTCCTGCCAAGCACACCCCGTTACAGTGGTCCCCAGAATCTTGCTTCTTCCCCCCAGTTGTTCTTCCACACTTCAAGGCAACTGGTAATTTCAATCCACAGTGAGAAAAAATAATTTTTTTCTTATTCTGAAAACTCCAAAATACTTATTTCAACATATGCAGTCTATCTTCCTACTCCTGCATAAGAAATAAAATACATATAATCAAATTGCTGAAAAATTCTTACTGCAGTGGCCAGAATATTAACATCAGAGTAACTGTGAAATGAATTCTAAATCGAGAACAGAACTGTATGTTAATATGGACATGTAATATCGGCCACAAAATGCAGAGAAGTACATAACACAAGTTGCAGTCAAAATTATACTGAAGTTGGGAATGATGTCATTAGTCTATATTCTATTTCAGATATAAAGACCCAAAAAATATTCCACTATGGTTCAATAATAGTCACAAGATACATTTAGTTTGTGTAAACATATTTCTGTCATTTATAGCAATATAAATTGAGTAGTTAAAAGAATTATAGTAAATAGCTGTGTTACCTAAATTTCACAGGATAAACTTATCAGGACCAAACCAATCATGTAGTGCTTATTGCATGAAATTAACTCTACATAAAAGAAAAAAATAAGATTCATAGAAATATAATGTCTTATTCATAATATATTGGACAAGCTAAAAGGTATGTCATTTCTTAATTCAACCCAACGTATGTTCATACTTTACAAGCTGAAATAGTTACAAAAAAGAAGATATTAATATAGCATAGTGATAAACTATACACAGCTGTAAAGTGAAATTCTAAAGAATAATCCAAAGAGTTAAACTAATAAGTGTAAGTATGTTATTGGAGAAACACGAAGAATTAGGAAGATAGCCATCTAGCAAATAGTTGAATCATAAATTTTTTGTTGTTGTTGTTTTTTCCGGTACCGAGAATCGAACTCATGACTGCCTGCTTGCAAGGCAGGTGCTTATGCCGCTGAGCTAAATCCTCAGCCCTGACTCATAAATTCTTCTTGTACAATGAACCTAGTATCTTCGAAACCTATTTGTGTTTTCAGCTGAAGACAATTGTACATTTCGCTGCTCTAATTTTTAAAATTATCCTTAATATGTAAAATAGTAGTAAGCACTTTGAACGACTTATCCAATAATATGTTAATGTGTAAAAAATACAATAACAAGATATTTTACCCAAAAAGTTAATATAATGCAAAGAAGATAAAACAAAATTATTGGAGAACAAATCTAGACTTCAGGCATACCCATCAAAAATGGTTAGCACACAAAATAATTATGCATCAATACAAACAGAGCAATTTTGCACAGCAAGAAACTATGTCCATAGGCATCTCATTTTCAGATACCCTCTAAGACAGTATTTCTTAATTCTGTAAGTTCTATACAAAATCTCCTCTAAAAGAATTAATATAGAAGTCTGGCTTGGGGACACTCAGAGAAGCTGAGGCAGGAGGAACTCAAGTCTGACTCAGGCCTGGCAACTTAGTGACTTAGTGAGACTGTGTTTAAAATAAAAAATTAAAAAGGACCGAGCACACAGGTCAACAGTAAGGTCCTAAGTTTAATCTGCTGTCACACACAGACACACACACAATGTACGGATAATTCTGGTACTTAAAATTCAGACTGGGGCAGGGAGGGACTCCCTAGAGGAATTTTTGGTCATTCAAAGAATATATGTAGCTTATTTCTAGAAACAGTCGTTTTAAAGTAGAAGCAGAGTGAGACCCCTGGCTTTCGGCTTCCTCATGCTGGGGTGTGGCGCTCAAACCACCTGTGACGTCAGCCACATCACTAGTATTTATAAAGAGTATTTACACGTCCACTGTGCATTTAGTCAATGAATCAGTTTACAATCTGTAAATGCAGCTTTACAAAGAACCGTAACAATTGTGATCATAACTAGTGAGTGGATGAAAGCAAAAGATAAATATGTGATTCTCTGTCTAAGTGGGATCTGAGAGCCAGAGGCAGAACTCGGCAACACAGCACCTGCCTGCCAAGTGCATGGTCCTGAGTTTGATTCCTGGTACCAAAAATAAATAAATAGGATTTGAGATGGAGCCCAAGGATATTGTGTGTTCTGAAATTGAAATGTACACCACAGGCAAAACTCTGATTTAAAAAAAATTAAATTAAATTATACAGGAAAGTCTTTAAATTATACAAAAGTCTAGTACTACAATAAATGTGTATTGAGTAATTATGTGGTGCCTCGATGCACAGGGAACTTAGCAAGGTTTCGCGAAGGACACAGTCACCAGCAGCTTGGCTCTGCCTTCAGACATATCATGTCTTACATTCTCCTTAAAGGACTGGGGTTGGTGCACAGCTGTGGTCCCAGCACTGAGGAGGCTGACTCAAGAGGATTATCACAGAAGTTCAAAGCCAGCCTGTGCTACAAAGTGAGTTCAATACCATCCTGAACTATACAGCAAAAACTTATTTCTAGACAACCAAACAAAGCCCAAATCATATACTCTCCTTATTAAGATTTAAAGATTCCCATTTGCAAATCAAACTGATCAAATATAACAAAATAGTTTTAAATTATACAAGAAAAAGCACACTTAATCAATTCCACTGCAAGAACATTCATGTTTTTTTTCAAATCAGCAAAAGTGGTCTTGAAAAATATTGATGTTTGCAAGTTTTTTTTAAATAATAGGGATTTTGAATTTGTAACTTTGAATCCAATAAATTGTTAATGTGATGTGCTGAACAGATAGAGACCTATATGAGGTCTGGCAATTCTTCAGATCAGTAAAGAATCAAGAAATTTTAATTGAAATTGCTATAAGAGAAGAGTTCATATTTTAATGAAATCTAACCTACCTGCAGGAGAATGAAGTTTAAGAAGAAAGGAGATCTAATTTATTGGGAGACCACCAACACCCCAATCAAATGTTTTAAACTAACACAAATACCAGCTTTAAGTGTAAGGTACTCTCTACCCTCTGCTCACTTACAAATATTTTTGCAAAAAAAAAAAAAATTAGTTCCCTACTGGAGCTTTAGATTCTATTTTCTGTCATATCACATACTCTGCAAGTGAAGTCCATTTATGGACTTTGTTTAAAACAAAGAGAAAGAGAAGAGAAGAAAAAAAGGAAAACCACTCTGCCTATAAACAAACAGTAAAGCATACTGCAGTAATTAGGAAGTGAATGCTTTTTTCCAGCTTTCCTTAACGTTTTGATGTCTCCAAGAAGTTTGAAAGTTTACAGTTACTGCAGACACCACGAGAGAACTGAAGACCTGTTGAGTCAGCATGGGCTTGTCACAATGTCACCCATGCCCCGGTGACCCTCACACCTCACTCCCTGGTCTGGTGTGACCCGGAAATGTTCAGGAGCACCAGAAGCCAGTGAATTCCAGTGTGTGGGACCTGGAACAAGATCCTCGTGGTGATGGCGTCACCCTTGTCTAAGCTCCTCTACCTTCGTAATTAGTTTTAATCTATACACTTAGTTTCACTCATCCTGTAATGGACTTTTTTAACCAATGGCACTTTTTATGAGTAGTTTCATACTATTCTTGAAATTCTCTTGTGATAAGTAATAATAAAATTTATTACAAATAATCCAATAACAAATTATAACAAATTAACAAATTATTATTAATGACACCCAGAGCTATTTTTTTTCTAAATCACCAGTCAATTGTGAGTATTTAAACATCAGATCATAAGCTATCATGTCCTGGTTACGTTCATTTTTTCATAGGTTGAAGTCTTACTGGGGCCCAATCATGCCCGATGTGACTGCAGTTTCAAGCAATCTTCTTATCTCTAAGCAAGTAAGTCTAGCTTCTAGTATATAATTCAACAAAAATAACAAAACACAATGGCCAGCCCAATCTTCAGATTACTGAGAGAGAGACAGAGACCAAGAGACAGAGACAGAGACAGGCAGAGACAGAGAGACAGAGAGACAGAGCAGATCCCATTCTTGCCAAGTGCTAAGCAAGGCTTAGCAAATGTTAAGTTTATAAGCACAGATAACCTATCTCAGTAACCCATAATTACAATTCATAGCTTTGAATCATAGCATGAATTACTGACTGAAATTCAAAGATATAAAATATATTTCAAATACAATATGTAGAGAATCAAGCTTTAAAACCTGAATATATATATATATATATATATATATATATATATATATAATTTTAGAATTCTATCTCTTTTAAGAGTATTTATAATCTAGGCAGACACTAAATGTCTCTTTATAAATCAAATTTATAAGAATTATATAGAAAGCTATCTTTCAAATATAGTATTTTAAATTAATTTCTTCAAATGAGGTGCCATTTATGTCTTTTATTTTCTCTAACTTTGTGAATAACATTCCAAAAGACATCCAGTGTGCACAACAGTTTTATGAAAAACGATATTTTTTCCAACATCTCCATCTGCTGGCTTAGAGGAAAAGCAGATTTTTTATTTGCTATTTCTTCAAATTTCATATTTTATAGTTTATTTCATTCTGTGGAATTTAATATGAAGTTATTCAATTATTATTAGCTACACTAATGGCTGTTTGGGCAACTCATTCAGCAAAACAAATTAGGAACAGATTTAAACACTTGCATATTTAATATTTTTAAACTCAGATCCTATGAGATTAAATACTTGTGTTCCTAAGCCTTTGATTTTTTAAAACTTGCTAATCAGCATGGCATTAAAGTTTACAAAAATTATTTAGCATGTGAATATACCATGTATTTTCCTAAAATCTCTTGGTGTTAGTAGATGATTGAGCCATCTATATATCAATGCCAACATCAAACTTGTTTTCATAAAATTTCACATTTTCAGTTGCTGAAATAAATTGCTTGTGTCTGGACGTGGTGGCACACACCTGTAATCCAGCACTCAAGAGGCTGAGGGAGGAGGATCACTGTGAGTTCCATGCCAGCCTGAGCTACTCTGTCTCTAAAAAACACATTACTCCTGTTCAGGAATCACTAGAACACCTGTACATACTCCTATTCAAATTCTTAGCCCGACCTGAGCTGAAGGCCCTGGGATACTTTTTCAGCCTCAAGCATCCTGCTGCGCTCCGCCTGTGCCCCAGCTGCCTTTGGGGGAATCCGCCCACCACCCCATCTGAAAACCACCAGCCATACATGTGGCCGCTCAAATCCTGCAAATGGAGTGCTGAGCAGGGAATTAGAACCAGCAAATAAAATCAGTTTTCTTTTTCCTTAAGAGACAAGCGACTTCTCCAAACCTACTTGGGTGTAGGGCACAAGCTGCTGCCCTCACCCCTCTGAGCCCAGACCAACAGGCAGACTAAACAGACGCCAGCACCACAGAGCCAAGCTCAGTTTCATTTCCGGAGCAGAGAAAGGCGCCTTCTGTGTCCACGGAGGACGAAACAAGTCTGGATGTATCTGTTATCTCTTCACACGCCCTGTCCCCTGTCCCTGACACACTTTGAGGCAGTGATTGCTGGGCACTCAGCCCCTTCCATCTCCCACCCTTTTTACCTTTTTATCAAAAACAAATGTCCCCAAAACATTATTACAGCCCAGAGAGAGAAAAAGATCAGAAAACAAAATTAACAGCCAAGGGGACACCATTCATTTACCCTCTAACTACCAGAGGGCACTGAGAGCATATTTATGCGTGAATGAACAAATGAATGAGAGAGAATGAATGATTCTTGAGGTTGACCAATGGTTTCAGCTGCTAGATACAGATTCGAATCTCCACTATTTTTTCCTAGTTTTAGCCCATTTCTATATTCCCATAATGAGAATTCTGAGAAGCATTCAGAGAAAAAAAATACTGTTTCCTGTTAATATGACAGGGAAAGAGGAAAGGAAAGAAGCAATGGCGACAGGAAGAAAGAAAAAAGAAGGTGAAAGAAACGAAGGCTAGACATTGGAAATCTCTCTTTATTTCCACAGATATTTATGGAAATAAAAGGGAGCAGGCAGGTATTCTGGCCATCCCACTGCGCCCACGGAAACCGAGGGTGTGGCTCTCAGCGCTGTGCACCTGGTCATTTTACCTGGCTCAAACTAGAATTTCTCCATCTCGTTTGCATACCCACACCCATGCAGCAGAGCTCCTTGCATCTGTTACCAAGCACCAACCACACTGTATCTCAGTAAGTTTTGCTATCACAGGAAAATGAAAATAAATAGTTAAACAAATACCTTTGTTATGGTGAAACTGTATCTCTAACCTATAAATGAATTATAAAGTATAAAGCTCCACTGCTTTGGTAAATAAGTTTAACCCTGTGGGATTTTTAGGGCTTAACTAAAATCAAAATCAAGCTACATACCTCCCATCTAACAATGGAATTAAGAGTAACATTGCTTCCATTTCTGCAGGATGTGAGAAAAACAGGCTTTGGTCCTAGATGTCAATATACTTTGTTACTTTCACTTTATCTAAGATGAATCATGGGGGTCCCCTCCTCCCCCAAAAAGGGGCAAGGAAGCCAGGGTTAAAAAAAAAAAAAAAAAAAAGAGCAAAGCTTGTGCAGGAATTATGGGCAAGCCTCAACTTGACAAATTAGATACTAGAGAATCCATCCATGTCTTGATGATTGACTTTTGTGGTGTTGATAGTTTACATAACCTCCCCCCACACACAAGGAGTTAAATATGTTACAGTTTCTTTTTAGTGCAAAAGAAAGGAAGGCAGGAAGGAAAGAGGGAGAGAGGGAGGAAGAGAGGGAGCAGGAAGCCAGAGGAAAGAAAGGGTTTCAAAACATATCGCTGCCATTTTACAAATTTGAAATTTCTGAATAAAGAAACTGAGTAACAAACACATGAAGTGATGTGTTCAATGAGTCAATGTCAACTCCAGAAAATTCCCCCCCGTTCTCTGCAGCAATCAGTGGGATATTTATAACCTAGGAACTGGAAATGCTGAGACTCCCAATTCGCATGTTGGCAGCTTTGAAGTGCACTTGGTTCCTTCAACTAATCTGCATTAGTGTCCTGGAATAGTAATCTCTGCAAGGTGATTCCAGGAGGTGAAGACATGTGAAAACATATTTTTATAGTACTTTCTCTCTGGGAAAGAAACAGGAAATCTGTAGATAAAATGGAATTTTGATATGCCCTCTTCTCAGAAGTGTGGTCAAAAGCATTCAGCTGGCAAGTTATTTTTAAATAGATGAAATCTATGTGCACATTACAGGAATGCCTTGAGTCTGTGAAAAATCGATGGAATTTAATAGTTTAATATGTACATGTTCGGACCTTTGGTCTTACTTCAATAAAACTGATGTTTAAAAATTTTTAAAAATGTAGAGCCTGTTACCTTGTAAATCCTTGATTTTTATAAAATCCGACGCAGCGATTTGCATCAAGGAACAGAGATTTTGTCGAGGAGACACAGTCGTAGTTTTCTAAGCTGCTCTGCCCATCTACACCAACAAATGAACTTCTCAATTGCTATTTTTTACAAGTACTGCCCTGGATGCTGGAAAGCCACACACTCCCTGTGTCTGAAACCTCCCTGGAGTCCCGGGTTTTCTGGACCCCTCATCCAGGTATCCTATTACATGTAGTTAGATATACAGGACGTTTGCACCACTACACTTGGAATTCGGGAGACAGAGAGACTTCTAGACATTCAGTAAATGAGTAGCCTAATTCTGGCAGGTAAGTAAGCCAAGTGTGAAAGCCTGTACCATTTAAACCACACAGTTTCTTGCATGTTTGTTTGTGAGGTACTAAAACTTGGGGAGACATTCTTCCATGACATTTTTTGCGATCTCTCTGTCTGTGTCTCTCTGTGTCTCCTCACACACACACACATCCACAGTGTGCCTTCTCCTTTAGCCTGGGCCTTTGAAGGAATGGCACAGCAGTTGCGAAGCTCTCCCCTCTCTCCTTCCTCCCTCTAGCATCTCGTTCATCTCATCCATGGACCAGGCTGCCTGCTCCAGCTCAGCTTCCCAGCTGAGCCTTGGGGAGGAGCCGGCTGCTGAGCTGGGGTCTCTTGGCCTGAGCTAGGCTCCGCTTCCCTGTGGGTCAGACGCAGGCGGGGCCGCGGCTCTGCCTGTGGCCTACATGGGGCTGAGCCCTAGCGAACCCTGAAACCGCCCTCCATTGGAGCTGACCTCGGAAGCAGCGCCGGCGGCCCACGCGCGAACCTTACAGAGCCACGCGCTGGGGTGGATCCGCGGTCAAAAGGCGCGGGGCTGAGGATTGGGCCGAACAGAGGATTGCGCGTCCCTCCCCGCCCCCTCCCGCTCCCCCAGCATGGGTCTGGGCCTGCGTGGGCCCAGCTTCCCAAGCCGCGACCCTTGGGTGGGCGCTGTTACGTAATGGCCCGCGCCCGGGTGCAGCGCGCAAGCTCCACGCCTGACAGTTCACCCGTGGCAGGGAACGAGAAGGGGGTGGGGGTCGGGGACGCCGAGTTTCGCGTGGGACCCGGACACGCGTGCAGGAGAGGGGAAGGAGGGAACCAGGACCCAGGCAAGGCCTCTGTTTCGACTCCCCTCCGGGCTGTCGCCCCCGCTGCTCCCCACCTGCAGGGTCTCTGAGCTTGGTTCCCTGCACCCTGCACCCCTGCACGCACGCGCATATTCACCGCTCACACCCACGCGCGTGCAACCTGTCCACCCCGGCCTCCGCGCGGCTCCCGGAAGACATGAATATTCATGACTTACACGCATTGGTGACCGCGAAGCTGTTGGCGACCTCCAGGTTGTCGATGTGAGGTGTCAGTCTGAACTCCGAAGTGGAGAACTGCACCATCCCCACCCGGAACGCGCTGTACTCCTGATCCGCGCCCCTCGGAAACAGCCCCCCTGCAGAGACCGAGCACCGAGCAAGAGAAGCAAGTGTGTCAGTGCCCGCGAGGCAAAGCGGGGCGCCCCACCAGCGAACCCCTCTCTTGGGGGCGCCTCGCTGCCTTGGACAGCAGGCGCAGCAGCCCAGGTGCCCGGTGGGCTCCTTTGCTTCCCGCCACCCCAGCCTTGCATGCAGACCCCGGGGGAACTGGGGCGAACCGGCCACTGTCTGAGGGAGGAATTCGTAAAATGTGGGGCTCAGACCCTAGAAGCCGGTTTCTCTACGCTGTCAGAGGCACGATGGGTCCCTGGGCTTCATCCTAGGGAAACCATGCACATTCCAGGGAGTTTAAATCTGGAATGCAGTCAAGGTATGACATAAGTCTACATGACATGAATTAATTCGCCCACTGTGAACAAAGATAGCCACCAAATTATGCACAATCCCGAAGCATAGCACAAAGGGTACCTACCTATCTGTATGCTGTTAGAAGAGACACCAAAGATCAGTCCCCACAAAACAGGAGAAAGGAGGACAGAAATATGCATAATCTTTTGCATTTCCAAGAAAAGTAGAGCATCCACAAAATTCCCCCTCGTGTTTTTTTTTTTTTTTTTAATTTTTTTTTAAATTCCCTTTTCCTCCTCTTTCCTTCTTTGGTCGTTTTCCTCAGCAAATTAGATCCTCTGCATTTTGAGACAGCGGTTCAGCACCAGGCTGCTGAAAGCCGGAAACGGAGGCAGAAAAATCCCGGCTGCCGGTCCTGCCGGCGGCCGTCGGTGCCTGCGCCCGAGGTGCGGAGCCGGCGGATGCAGCTGGCCTCGGAGCCGGGGTTGTGCAGCGCCCTCGCGCGCGCGGCTCCCTCTCTTCTCCTTTCCTCTCCTCTCTCCTCCTCTCCTCTCTCCTATCCTTTCTCCTCTCCTCTCCTCCCCTCTCCTCGCTTCTCCTCTCACACACGCGCGCGCGCGCGCGCACACACACACACTCTCTCTCACACACACACACACACACACAGGCAAGGCACGGAGAGGGGCCGGCAGCCCCGGGCGCGCGTGCGCGGCTGCCCCTCCCCCGCGCGGCGCCCTGCACCCCGCACCCCGCACCCCGCAAAGGCCCGGAGACGGCAGCCCGGGGCTCTGCAACCGGTCCCGAGCCGCGCGCTTCTGTTTCAGCACCGCGGACAGCGCTCGCTCCAGGCCTGGCTTCTCCAACCTGGATGCGATGCTGCAAAGCTGATTTCCGCTGGTGTGCAGGGGAAGCTGGCTTGCTAATTAGCGGTGGCGGCAGCGGCGAGTTTTCTCACCAGGCTCGCTGATTATACGTGCAAGATGCCTGTCTTCCATTTCCTGAGAAAAGCCATTTGGCAGTAGTGAAGCCTTGCCAGCCCCTAGGTTGACAAGGCTGAAAAGCAAACAAGCAAACGAAATACCCATCCACCAAGTGTTCCAGAATTGTGAACTTTGGCTTCACGAAATGGAGTGAGGGTCCAAGGGAACCCAAAATTCTGTCCTCGTAGACTCCAGTCCCACGCGAAAACATCGAGGTTGAATCTCTGAAGTACTTTGCGCCCATGGAGTGTGTGCTGCACCGAGCTCCGTGGCAGGTTTGCAAGCCGGCTGATTGTCCAGGCAGCCTTAGCAGCAGCCGCCGTTCAGCTGCTGTAGAAATGCGTACACTTGGCTGCTTAGAGCTCCCCTCTCCGTGCGAGTGGACAGCAAAAACAGCTCTCCTGCATCCGGAAGATCAAGCTACTCTAGACAGGCCGCAGAGCCCCAGAACCTTGCCAGAGACTCAGCTGAGCGCCAGAGCCCAGCGCATTTTGGCCTGAGTTTGGAAATAGGACTTCCTAAAGGAAGCAAGCGGGCCCCATCCGGGCTCCTCCAGCACCCAGCACAGGAGCCCCTGGGAAGGGAAGATGCAAATGAAAAGTTTTGTGGGAAGGAGTTGGCAGGGTAGATGCAGGAGGGGTTTCCCTCCGTGGAACATTTGCTCCAGAGCAGCGGGCCAAGTCCATCCCCAGGAATCCTCCCTGGCCACCCCCTCTGCTGCTCAGAAAGTCCTCCCCAAACGCTAGCCTTTGTGCCACAAACAAAGAAGTAAAAGACTGAATTCAAGGAGTTGCTTCTAGGAACCAGGGGACGAGAGTCCGCCCCACTGAAGAACCAGCTGCGGGTCCCACGTTACCGGCGAGTTAGTCTACTGCTCCATCTTCCCGGGCCACGTGGCTCGAATCTCACACCTGCACAGCCTTGTGACCTCAGCGGGCCTCGACTGACTTCACTGTGAGGAGGACAAGCAAAAGGGCATCTCGGAGACCCTCAAATTCTAAGACTCTGCGATTCACACTCTGAGCTTTCTTCTGCTTTGGTTGTCCATTAAGGCAGGAAGAATACCTATTATAGATAAGCTATTATAGATAAGCTTATGCGCTACAGGTAAAAACACCTCCTGGTGAGATCACCAAAACTTATTTCAGTCTTAGGAGAAACTCCACACATATATAAGGCTGGTCCACTGAATCAAGGCACGTATCCTGGGAAGAATTAAAAATGTGATGGGCAAGATTATGTATGGATACATTCAAAATTGCAGCAAAATAAATAAATAATATACATTGTTGCTAATCATGAAAAATTATTTGAAATCATTCTCCCCTTTAAGTTAAAAAACCCTAAAAGAATGGATTATAGGACATAGCAAGCTAAAAATACATCTTAATCATCTTCATTTTTGCTCCATTTCAATATTTCCTCAAGAATATCTTCAATTTTATGGAAAATAACTTGAAATCAGAGAGAAAAGGGGAGAGAGAAGGGGGCCAGGGAGGTAGAGAGAGAACCAGTGTAAGCGTCTTGAGTGTGAAAAAATACTGATGTTTAAAGTGTGAGTAGATGTAAATTGAATTTTAAAAGATAAAGATTTTTCAGAAGCTATTTTCATCTTAACCTATCTCAAAGTCAAGGGCAGATATGAATTCAAAATTGACTGAATTGCATGGCATAAAAACTGGATTTGCTGAATCATAGAGCACTTTTTTGGTAAATATGGAAGACAGGCAGAAGTTAAAGTCTACTTATTAATTATAACTTGTACTTGAGTGCAAACAAAAGTCTTAGCAAGAATTCCTTATAATTCAATGTTTGTTCTATTAATGCATGTTCACAATATATTTATGTAACTTTCACATAACTCAAAAATTTTCCCTACATTGAGGTAATTGTATTGACATTATCATTCTGGAAATTTTTTAAATTATATAAATATAATTAAATTAAATTATATAAATAACATATTTTGAGCACCAACTACTGTAAATTTAAGTGTAGTAAATTTACTAAATGGTTATACAAATAAAAGTAAAAATACTGAAAATTATTTTACATATATACAAAGCTTTATTTTTAAGCACTTAGAAAGAAACTGATGGATCTACAATATTTACAATAATCAATATATGAATGAATAATCAAATTAATTTTGAAAATTGTCAAAATAGTTCAATAGTGTGCTGTAAGAAACCGTTTGCTATTTTCTGCCCTCTGCTGTTCAATATTGGCAATTATATAAAATTTACTATTATTTCTGATGCAAAGATGAACAGAGATTTTTTAAAAAGGAGAAATAGAAGATATTATCCACCTTACAGTTTGTCTTTCTGACTTATTGACTGCTGATTTCTTTCTGTGTGTATGTTTAAGTTTCATGATCAAGGCTAGAAATAAGTTCTGTGTGAAAAATTTCAATTTATGTTTTATCTTTGTTTCAATATAGGAAATAATGATGTTCCTTTTAATTTGTTCTTACAAATACTTGAAGATTTTCAATAAGATTACCCAATCTACATAGTTTTAAATTCATGTTTCTTCATGAAATTATTTTATGTAAAGTAAGGTTGTTGTAGGTTCTAATTTTGGACACTTGTAGCTGATTTCATTATCGAAATTGTATTGTCCATGCCAGAGACACATTTCCTCTCATGGTGGAGTGTGACCAAAGGTGGTCATCATCTCCCTTCCTGTTCACCCTCCAGGACTGTGGATATCCTACTCCCAAAAGCCTGGGTGGGACTTAGCCTTCAGAACCTCCTGTCAACTTCTGGCAGGAGATGGGGAAGGGGCAGGTCCTGTGCAGGGAACATCCCAGCATGACACCCTACTTGCCGAAACACCACAGGAGAAACAGAAAGAGAAACAGAATTTCAGTTACGTGGAACAATATATGCAAAGGGTTATACATTCTGACATTGCTTCATTTTTAAAGAAGGTAAAAAATAATATGAATATTCACACTGAGACAATATGAACTTCACATTTCTAGTGCAAAATTTTAAATTTTGATTAAACAGAATCAAATTTATTATCCCAGTGTGTATGTGTATATATATATATATATATATATATATGTGTGTGTGTGTGTGTGTGTGTATTCTGAAGCTAAAGATATATATATATATAAATTGATATATAAATATATATTGATATATATAAAAGTTCAATAATTGAGAAATAGACTTATTTTTAAGTCTAAATGACTTGAATATACAAATTTGAATATTCTATGCTCATAGATAGCAATCTTATACACAAAATGTTTCAGTTTATTAATTCACTCAGCAAACATTTATAAAGTGACTACTGTATTCCAAAATTGTGCCTTGGTGTGATAGATAAGATGGGTACAACAGTTCCCCTTCTGATGAAATTCCTAGACTTCAAGCTAATGAATGATTAAACCATGGGATGGTGGCAATGACAAATCAGGAATCAAAGAAAACTTAGCACACTATGATGATGGAGGTAAAGACTGAGAAGAAAAAGCACTGATTTCAAAGCAGCAGGTGGAGAGCCCAGAAACATTGTGGCATCCCGAGGCCAAGGCCAGGAGAGTACTGGGGAGCAGATGTGAAGGGGACGTAGGTGGAGAGTTCAGTTTGGGACCTGTTGGGTTTGCAAGGCCGGTGAGACACAGCCCTTCAAGCTTTGGGGTTAGCATAGGATTCTACCACTCCGGGTAGAGGCACCTGGGGGCTTAATCAGCCCAAGCTGGTACACATGACAATACCATGTCTTGAAAAAGGTTGAATAAATGCTCCCCCACCTCGAAAGAAATAAAAAACCTAAAAAGCACAAAAATCAAAAAGAAAAGATATCCATGCCCTTTAAAATCCTGCTTTGATGTAATGCTGATAAATACACAACCATTTCCTCCCTTTTAAAGCAGGCCCTAGGCATGAGCCGCTGAATAACTTTCGATTTTAGGCTCCTTAACATGGAACAAAGCTTATGGGCATTTGAAGCAAGTCTTTTCTTAAAATTTTATGATTTTTCTAGTATTTCATGATAGTCTTGCATCCATAAGCAAGACTGAATTTTTTTCTCATTGCTTGCTGATACTTTACAGAGGTTTCAGCATAGTTTTTATCAACACTCTTTACACAAATTATCAATGTTTTCATTAAACTCCTTAACAGAAATATCAGAGTCAATTGCTATAAAAGTTATTTTTTTACTTCCTTTTCTTTCTTTTTTTTTTCCTTGTCTTTTTAAACAAGGAAATGTGACTCTCACTCATCTGTGACAGTGGAAATCAGAAGAGAGTGCTTGTCACAAGTATTCACTAGATCTATCCTGGTGTTTTCCACAAAATGTAAAATGAAGATCATAAAGAACGACAGCCACAGGACGGTGGAGTGGGAAGCCCTGGACTGTCTAACCCTCCACGCACTCATCACTGTGCAGATGCAATTTGTTCACAAGGAGCCCAGAAACTTTTCAAAACTCTTCCACCCTACATAAACAAAAATACCGCTACTTAAAACTGTAGGCAAATCCAAGACTCCCTTGTACCATAGATCATACCCACAGCACAATGTCAGAAATTCAATCCAGCGCCAGCTGCTCCCTGGGTAGAGGAAGACAGAACAGGACCCCATATCCAATAATCCAGTTTTTCCAAGTGTTGTGCGCAAGACTGGCTCCTGTGTGAGAGAGCCCAGGACCCAGCATGTGCTAGAGCCTTAAGCTACAGGGAGAGATGGGAGTCCTGGTGGTAGTGGGCACTTCCTGCAGCTTGTCCTCCCAGTTCAGTGCAGAGCCAGGGGGAGGTAAAAACAACGACTTCAACTTTCCAGGGTCTTCCATTGCTATCCAAGGAAACAGCATCTATCTCTTGTGTCATGTGGGAGTATGACAATGAAGCCAATTAACCTAAAAGATTGAACATCTGCAGAATTTCTTGCCACACTGATTGGTGCAAGTCTTCCCCCAGGGAAGAGTTACAGAGATTATACATTGTATAATATATATATTTTTTCCTAAAGTGGTATGACACAAAAAAGATCAAGATAGAACTCTGGAAACTGACCCAAATTACCTGGCAGATAATTCGGGATAACTGCTGTAAAGATGCTCAGTGAGCTCAGAGCACACCCAAATGAGGCTTTCAACCAAGAGACAGACAGCTCAGAAGAAGACAACCAAGAGATCTTGAAGCTCACAATTATAATGACTGAACAGGAAAATTCAATAGAGGGGATGAATAGTAGACTATACCAAGTAGAATAAATAATCAGCTAAATCAAAGGTCATGTAGAATTATCCAGTTAAGGGATTAAAAAAAATGAATGAAAAAGGGAAGATGAACTAAGACCTTCTAGAACATCATCAAGGGACCAATATATGCACTATTGTATTCACATGAGAAAAGAAAAGGAAAAAGGAACTGGAAGGCTTGTTGTAAGAAATAATGACTCACATCTTTCCAAATCCCAGGAAGGGAATGGAGACCCACATCCAGAGAGACCAAGAGAACTCAAGTAAAATAAATCTAAGAAAATAAGCACCAAAATACATTGTCAAAAGTCAAAGATAATGAAAAATTTGAAAGTACCCCATAAAACTGTTTTATTTCATACAAGAAACTTTCATAACACTATCAGTGAATACACTACCTTCAAACTACAGAAAGAAAAAAAAACCTGCAAAACAATATTACACATCGCAAAACTGTTCAAAAATGAAAGGATATGGAGACTTTCTCAGACAAGGTTTGAGACAATTTTCTCAAATCTGAGGGAGTTCTTTGGTTGATTTGCCTCATAAAAGCTAACGGAATTGTTCAACTTGGTAAAAATGGGTCCTAACTGCAATGGGTATAAAGGTGATTGTTAAAGACAAATATATAGATTAATATAGAATACCCTCATAAAGGCAGTGGGTAAGTCACTTTTAATTCAAATACAACAATTAAAAACTAAAATATAAAAAAGTGTTACTAGATTAAGGATACAAATTATGTAGGATTAGGACATCAGTAATCACAAGTATAAAGGATGGAGAAATTAAGTATTTATATATGGATTCCAAGTTATACTGTTACCTGTTTAAAGAATATATATATATATATATATATATATATATATATATATATGATTTTTCATGTACATCTCATGGTAACTACAAAGAAAATACTAACAGAGAGAAAGAAAAAGAATAACCAATGCAGATCAATAAAAAAACACACACTAAAAAACAAAATGAAGAAAATGAAACACAAAAGAAGACAGAAATAGAAGAAATAGGAACAAAAGAAGCCACACTCAGAAAGTCCATGTTTTCTCTCATATAGACAACCTTTTAAAAAGACAAGAAAATAGAAAGACTTTTAGAGAAGAGGAAGGGAGTGGAGAAGGAAGAGCCAGAATGAAAAGAACTAAGTGTCACATGCATGTATGGAGATGCCGAACCAAAATCTTTTGTTCCACATAACTAGCACACACCAACAAAATTATGTAAAATAAAACATTGTAGAAAAGGTAAAATCAATGGGAAAAATGACCTCCTCAGTTATATTGAAGCATGATTGACACATAAAATTGATAAAATTACAAGAAAATGAAAAGAAATAGAAGGCAGATTTTTTTTTTTTTTTTTTTTTTTTTGGTACCAGGAATCAAACTCATGACCTTGCACTTGCCATGTAGGCACTTATGACACTGAGCTAAATCCCGAGCTCCAAGGCAGAAAAATGTATCCTTATGAATAATTACTTTAATTGGAAATACTTCCCCATCAAAAGATATACAGTGGCAGAATGGCTTAAAAATTAGCAAGACTCCATGATTTCTACAAAGTCCATTAGATTTAAGAATACACGTAGGTGGAAAGTGAAGGAATGGGAAAAATAGTTAATGAAAATGATAGCCAAAACAAGAAGAGGATATATTTATATCTGACAAGAGTATTTTAATTGAATCGATCTCAAGAAATAGAGAATAATATTGTTTAATGATAAAGTAATACTCAGTGATACATAACAAATATATATGAAGCAAAAAGTAAACCCAATCCACACAGATATATGAAGCAAGCATCACCAAACTTCAGGAAAAATATCAGTACTATAATAGCAGGTGACATCAGTCATCATTCAGCAATGGTTATAACAACCAAATAGGAAACTCAGTCAAGAAAGGTTGGACTTGAACAGCAGTATAGATAAGTTAACTGAAAAGTCACACACAGGATGCTCATACCAGCAAATATGGACAGTACAGCTTTCTCAACACACACAGAACCGTCACCACACAGATCACATGCTTGGTCATGAGGTAAGTCTTCACAAATCTAAAAAGTTTGGCTTCACATCTAGTGTCTTTTCCAACCACAATGAATTACAAAATCAACAGATTTGTAAGAAATTACCAAATATATTGGAATTGAACAACATTGGATCATTAGTAAGTTTTTAAGAGAAATCAAATCAGAAATGAGAAAATACTGAGGGAAATAAAGGTACAACAGACCCAAAACCACAGGATGCAGCCAAGGAAATACAAAGAAAAAATATTGTGATAAATTTCTACATCACAAGAGAAGACTGCAAATAAGCTACCCAAGCATATACCTCAAGGATCAAAAGAAGGAAGAGAAGAGGAGGGGGGGTAGGAAAGAGCAGGAGAAGAGAAGGTGAGAAGGAGGGAAAGAGGAGCGAAAGAGGAGGAGGAGTAAAGAGAAAGAGGAAAGGAAGGGGAGGGAGAAGAAAGGGAAGCCTGGAGGGCAGAGAAGTTAGCACAATAAAAGATACAATCAAAATAAGTAAAATTAACCAAATAGAGAGAAAAACAATAAGCACAGTATTAACAGACATTTATATAGACTAACAATATGGAAGACACAAATAAAAAATAAGAAATAAAAGACATTATAATTGATATCAAGGAAATAAAAAGTTATAATAGTATGCATAAGTTGGATAAACTACAAGAAATTGATATATTTCTGGAAAGGTAAACTTGCCAAAATATAATCAAATAGTGAAGATAATTTAATATGATACAGCACATTAATATGATGAAGAATAAAGATCATATAATCTCCTGAGTATGTGCCAAAAGGGTTTGACAAAATTTAATGTGCTTTACAATAAGACTCTAGCAGATTAAGAATGGCAGGGAACTGTCTCAACATAATAAAAGGCACATATATGTCAAACTCACAGCTAATAGTTGATAATATAGTTAGTGGTATAAATCAAAAGTTTTTCACTAAGAGAGCAAGACATAGATATTCAACCTAACCATTTCTGTCTAACCTAACACTGGAAGACTTACCTAGAGTAATTAGTCAATAAAAGAAATAAAAGTTATCCAGACAGTAAAGGAAGAATCAAATGCTTGTGCACAGAATCATGATCATATATATATTTTTAGGGATATATATATATATATATATATCCCTAAAAATTCCAAACACAAAAGTCTGTTACAACTAATAAATCTATTAATTAAAGTTGCCAGACACAAAATAAGCATACACAATCAGTTCTATGCCCATGTACTAATGTCAAGCTTTCTTAAAAAATAAATTAAAAGGTCAATACTATTTTTGGTTTGGGTCCTTCAATGTGGTGGAGGGAGGATTTTTCAATTCTTTGTATGTTCTAGATATAAATCCTTTGTCTGAGGGACAGTTGGCTAAAATTTTTCCTGCTCTTTGGGCTTTTTGTTCACTCTGTTGGTGATTTCCTTTGATTTATAAAATTTTTTAGTAAGATGAGATGACAGTGGTTCATTCTTTGAAATACATCTGATGAGGTTTGTGGTTTGCTGATAAACTCTTTGCCTACATCTATGTCTTCAAGATTTCTATATTCCTTGTTTTCCAGTATATTTAGTGTTTCTGTTTTAATAATTAAGTCTTTGATCCATTTGGACTTTAGTGTATGGTGATAGACGTGGGTTTTAAATAGACTAGTTTTAGTCTTCAGCTTGTGGAAAGCCAGTTTTTCCAGCACCATTTATTAAAGAGGCTATTTTTCTTCTAGTGAACATGTTTGGCTTGTTTATCAAAGATAAGATGGCTGAGTGTTTTTGTAGTTGTGTCTCCATTTTCTTTCTTTTTTTTTTCTTTCATTTTATTTAAGGAGAAAAGAGAAAAAAAACAGTGAAAGGGTACAAGTTATACAGATTTACAGAAAAAAAATGAACAGGTTAAAATCACTAGTTAATGGATTACATATTGCCATCTTAGAAATAACTGTTCAAGTCACAAAATTAAAGCTTGTAGAGTGGACATTCCAACAATGATACTGCAAATAGTTCTGTTCAATGATCCAATACAACTCTGTGATATCATTTTCTATCTTATACACTTAAATATACATGTAGTTATATAGTTTGGAGCACTTTCTTTTCCTCTCTTTTGTACAATGACTATTACACATTTTGGGTTTCATTGCTCCCAAGAACCCACGGTTCTTATTGCTTTTTTGGAAGAGAGTAAAACCAAATGTGACATAACAGAACAGAATCGGTCAAGTCAAAAGGGTGGACATAATAGATAATGAAAAACATAATACAAGGTGATCAACAGTGGTTACCATAATGCCTCCCGCTATCTCTAATAGAATTGCCTATATCATTAGTTATAATACAATTGAACAAAACAGTAAAGAACAAAACCAACAAAACCAAACCATTGGAGACATTCAAAAGCAGATAAAAGTCAATGAGAATGGGCGTTATAATGAATCTCATTATCTTCATAGCTGATGCCTAAACTTTCGAACCTGATACTATCCAGCAAAACAGAATAGGGGAACATCAGTCAAAAACAAGATGGTGAGAGTAATACAGGGCTTCAAATCGAGATAATAGAAAGTCAAAGTGGGTTACTATAATATATCTTGCTATTTTTTCCCTTTAATTAAATGGATAAAAATAAAAAAGTAAATAATGGAGTGGAGATTGGGATAAAAGAGGGCATAGCAGCGAAACAGCGCAGATCAAAACATAACCATTTAAGCAGAATAGTGTTTCACCACCAGATAATTCCGACCCAAAAGTAGTTACCATATTGACTCTTTCCTTGAAGTCCTTGAGTACAACTTCGTATACTGTAGCATTAAGTATATCAAAACAATGTAAAACCATTTAAGAGAATGACAGCATTACAGAGTATTTAGAATTGACTAACAGAAAATGAACAATGGTTTCTGTATAATCTCCTTGTCTTTAAAAGGTTTTTGCTTATACTATCGTACATAATAAAATCCAATAAGATACAACCTATTTAGACCATTGGAGACAGAAGAACAAAAGCTAGATGAGACTTCAAAACAAGATGATACTAAATCAGTATTACCTATTAAGATGTCATTTTCTCCAAAATAGCTGTTCCTATCATCCAATCTTCTCTGTCTCATTTCTGTTGAGCTCTTTTTCTGTCAGTAGCTGTCAGTTTGTCTTCTTCATTTTGTTCTCTGCTCCATTCATTGTGGCCTCCCCGCCACTATTTCTGGGTTCTTTGTATTTTTCTTTTTTTAGAATATCCTGCAATACTTTCTGTAGAGTTGAATTGGTGGTTGCAAATTCCCCCAGTTCCTCTTTATCCTGGAAGCACCTTGTTTTTTCATCAATTTCCAGGGACAGTTGTGCAGGATATCTCAATCTTGGATGGAGATTATTATCTTTCAAAGATTGAATTATTTCCCCCCACGCTCTTCGTGATTTGATGGTTTGTGCAGAGAAATCTGCTGTAATTCTGATGGGTGTTCCCTTGTAAGTGGTCTGTTTCTTGTCTCTGACAGCTTTTAATATTCTGTTCTTGTATTGAATTTCTGGAATTTTTATTATTATATGCCTGGGTGTTGCCCTGTTTGGGTTGCAGGTAGCTGGGGTCCTGTATGCCTCGTACATCTGAGTATCTTTACCTTTTGCTAAATTAGGAAAATTCTCCTGGATTATTTCTGTGAGTAGCTTTTGTAGTTCACTTGTTTGTGTCCCTACTTCTTCTTTTATGTTCTTAATCCTTAAGTTATGGCTCCTCTTATCATCTTCTTGTCTTTGTATTATTGCTGTTTGTTTCTTTGTTATTTTTAAGAAGTTTTTCATTTCATTCTCCCATATTACAAGTCTGCCCTCCAGTTCAGATAGCCTGTTCTTAGTTTCTTTCAAGCTGTTATGCCAGTCTTGGATAGACTTCTTAGTTTCTTGATAGTCCCTTTGAACCTGCTTCACGTACTCTATGCTTTCTCTGTTTTCTCCATCAAACAATTCTCCCCTCTTTTTCTGTTCTTCCATTTCACCATCTGTTTTTTCCTGGGTGGTTCTTAGCATTTCTCTAACTATTCTGCATACTTCTAGCTTCAGGTTGTTGATAACTTCATTCCTGAATTGGTCTATGAGACTTTCTATATGGCACTTTATGTCTATTGGTGTGGTATCCGCTATTGCCTGTTTCTCAGAATTGGGGGCCGAGGAGCCTTTCTTGTTGCTGCCTTTTCCCATATTCTCTGTTCCTTATATATGCAAGCTTACATAGGAGGCCCACCTTCCCTCCCTGTCAGCCACAGCCTGATCAAATTGCGCTGGCTAGGTGTTCCCGCCCACCGCAGCGCACCAGGGAGTTACGGACTAGGCAGCCTACATGGGAGTCGCCCCTCCAGGCCACCAACAGGCTCTGGGATCTGAGTTGGGCCAGCCTACCAAGTCTGCCAGCAGCGTCACGCCGGCCAGGCACTTTTCACCAATCCCGTCTGAGAGGGGAATGTGTGGCTGGAGTCGCCACTGCGCCCTGCTCCCGCAGGACTGCCCGAGCCCAGAAAGTCCTCCGCTGGAGTCAAACTGTGGTAGAGTGTCAGTTTCTCTCACTCACCTCACCACAACTCAGTGTATGCCTCCCTGGCCGTCCTGTTTTCGACTCCGTTCGCAGACTCCCGTTCTCAGAGCTTCTGCGCATCTCTCTCCTTGAGGAGCCACTGTAGAGACAGCCAGCCGCGGCCCGGCGGGAAACCCAAATCGCGGCTTCCAATGGCGCGGGGTCCAGCCTCCACACTGAGGCTTTTCTGTTCCTGTTTTAGCACCAGGACTGCATTCCAAGTTGGTTTCTCTCAGCCCAGTTCATTTCTGAGTCAGCAGAGCATATCTCTACCGGCTTATGTCTCCTTAGTCTGCACCATTCCTGACTTCTGAACCAAGCCTTTCAGAGAGCCTCCGTAGTATCTGCTATCTGTCCACCATGTTCTCCGTGTCTCCATTTTCTAATTTGTTCCACTGAACCTCAAGTCTGTTGTTGTTGTTGTTTTTCTTTTTGCCACTACCATGCTGATTATATCTTGGTAGCTTTGTAGTATAAATTTTAAAAAAATAGACATCTGAGATGATATACACTTCTCAGATGAAGAAATACAAATGCAAATAAATATATGAAAAATAGTTTAACATCACTGGTCATTCAAGAAATGCAAATTAAAATAACACTGAGATTCCATCTCACTTCAGAAAAAAAGGCTGTCCTCAAGAAATTAACCAATAACAAATGCTCAAGGTGCTGTGGAGGAAAAAGGAACCCTTCTCCACTGCTGATGGGAGTATAGACTGGTACAACCACTGTAGAAATCCGTGTGGAGATTCCTTAGAAAGCTAGGGTTGGAGGTCCCATTCAATCCAGTTATTCTCTTTTTGGGTTGTTTCCAGAAGAAGTGAACATATCATACCACAGCTATATATGTGCATCCATGCTTATAGCAGCACAATTTGTAATAACTAAATCTTGGAAACAACCTAAATGCCCATCAACTACAGAACTGTTAAAAAAAAAGATGTGGTGTTTTTATACCATGGAGATTTATTCAGCTATAGAAAGGATAAACTTGAAGATTTCATAGGTAATGGATGCAACTAGAAACCAAATTCATAAGTAAAATAAATTAGACTCTCATGGGCAAATATTGTCAATCTTGAGTAAAACACTGATAGAGTAAATAAGATTCAGTATGTACAGTAGATATTGTGAAAGGGAAAGAAATGGCTCAGAATGAAAGAACAACTGGGAATGGGAAAGATTGTGTATATATATATATATATATATATATATATATATATATATACACACACACATACACACACAAGATAACTAATTATACAATTAATTTCCATTAGTTCATCAAAAAGAACAGTTTGTGCTTTCACTGTCTAACTGATAATTTTTTTCATGGCTATATCTTGCAATCTCAACAACTGCTTTGAAGATAACAATACGCAATATATTAACAAGGGTTAATCTATTATTTTGTTTTGAAATTCTGTATCATTGTTTTTATATTTTTCATTTAAAAACACCAATACCATTTAAAACAATATGAATAAAATATGCAGGAAGAAATTGAGAGGGCAAAACCTTGTGCACTGAAAAGTATAAAACACTGATGAAATAAGCTAAAGAAATCACAGATATAAAGCCATCATGTTGATAAAATGGAAGGCTTAATATTAACTAAAATGTCCATATTACTCAGAAGTATACACAGATTTAACAAATCTCAATCAAAATCTTAATGACATTAATTACAGAGATAAAAAATATTTCTGAGATGCATATATAGAAATACAAAGACCCTAAACAGACCCAGGGATTTTGAGAAGGAAGAACAAAAGCAGAAACAACATGTTTCCTGATTTTTCAAAGATGTATTAGAAACCACAGCCATTATAGCAGTACAACCTCAAGACAGACATGAGCATTAAATTATGGGACAAAACAAAAGACATAGAAATAAATCTATACTACGCAGTTGATTGATCTTCAAAAACGGCAGAAAGAATACATGATCTGAAACAGTATTTCCTTCAATGAATGGTGTTAAGAAAACCAGATACAACCATGCAAAGTAAGAAAATTTCACTCTTATCTTAAAAGTCCACACACACACAAAAATCAATTCAAAACTGGAGTAAAAACTTCAATATAAGACCTGAAGCTTTAAAACTTTTAGAAGAAATCATAGAAGCAAGCTGCATGATGATGGTCTTCATAGTGATTTCATAGATATAATACCAACATTGGAAATAGACAAGTGAGAATATATTAAGTTAAAAATCTTCTCACAGCAAAGACAAAGCATCAAACTAAGCAAAAACACAAACTATGAAGTGAGAAAATGTAATTATAAAGTGTATATCTGATAAGGAGATTAATTTTCAAAATATAAAAGAAAGCTGTATAGTTCAGTATTAAAAAATAAAGTTGGTAATGACTTATGCACTAAAGAAGACTCATGAAATGCTAACAGGTATATTGAAAGATGCTCAGTAGCATTAATTTTCAGGAAAATGCACATCAAAATCACAAGGTTTACAAATGTGTATAAAAAGGGGGAGGGACCATGGGATTGGTGGAAGGTGTAGGAAGAGAGGAGAAAGGGGATGAAACAGGAATTTGGACCTGTGTGTCCATGCACCAGCTCCCTGCAAGGAATGTATACATAGTGCACTGCATATGTGTACAGCTAAATTCAGTGTTTGCAAAAATTTTTATTGCCACCTTATACCTGTTAGAGTAGATTATTTTTTTTTAAATGGGTGTTGAGTACATGGAGAAATCAAAATTCCTTTATACATTTGGCAGGAATGAAAGTTGGTGCTGCCTGCATGAAGTAAAAAATAAATAAATAAATAAATAAATAAATAAGCAGTGTGGAATTTCTCAAGAAATTGAAAATGGAATTTTTCACCAATTCTACATTTGAAACTATGTACTCAAAATAACAGAAATCAGAATCTTAAAGATACAGTAACACTCCAGTGTTCACTACAGGGTGATTCACATTACCAAAGATGTGGAAACAGCCCAGGTGCCCACTGACAATTGAATGGTTAAAGAAAACGAGGTAAATACATAAAATAGAACAGTATTCAGCCTTTTAATAAAAACAGAAATCCTGCCATATGCAGCAAAGCAGAAAACAAATGCCAAGTGACATAATCTAGCCACAGAATAAGAACTGTGTGATTCCAATGACACAACTCAAACAGTCAAACATGTAAATCAGAGACAGAGTGGTGAATACCAGGAGCCAGCATGTGAGAAAAGTAGAGAATTGCTGTCAGATAAGTTGAAGGTTTTAGGTATACACCACGAAGTAAGCTCTGGAGATCCCTTGTGCCTCCACCTACCAATGTTGTATTGTCAATTATGAGAGGAACGATTAGGGAACTCAATGCAGGCTGGTGGATGTAGTGGGTTGGACCAAACAGGGTGCCAGGAGGGGTGGGATGGAATAATGTATCATGAATATGCACATGGAATTCCACAGTAAGACTCACTAATTTATATAATTAATATGAGTTAATATTTACAAAAAGATGAAATAATTTTCTCTCGGGGCTAAAAAAAAAAAAAAAAAAAAAAAAAATCCCGCACTGCCTATCTTAAACAACTAAGAATGAATCTTAAGTTAAATTTCCCTATCACAAAAACATTTTGAAAAATTGATATTTCAGCCACTTTCTCCAAATGTTTCTTGCATATCCACATCATTTGTTTAGTACCTAAATTAGACACGCTGGTCTGGCATGCAGAAGATGAAAGCCATCCTTATTTCTGCAGCATCTGAGTCTGTGATGCTCCTCCCTTTAGTGTGTTTTTGTAGGTTTTGTTGTTTCTTTTGTTGTTGTTTTTGCTTGTTTCATGCTGCCTTCCCAGCGCAGGTCCCTGATACAGACTTGCATGGGACATTGTCATGGGTTCCAGCTGGATTCCTGGAGGGCATTGCTGTGAAACCCAGACCCTCAGCTGGATTCTTTGGGCCTCTACTGTTTGGATAGTTATCTTGCACTCTTTTGCATTTGATTTTTGGGTGAATGTTACCCTATAAATTATGTGTCCTGCATTAAATCTATGCCCTTGCAAACTCTGATGACAACATTCTACATCAAAAGGAGATCAGTATGAATGAAGAACAATCAACATCCAGCCCATGCAGAACACAGCCATATTTCCGGGCACAGACATTTTTCCCTTGCTTCCTAAGGCAATCATAACCAAGATTTTAGGGTCAAAGCAAAATGTGTGCAAGTTAATTCCTAAACTACTATATTCAAGGGCAGATCATGTACTGGCCAGAGTAACATGACTTTTCAGGGTATTATCTCTAATCTAACATCAACAGAGTCCTCAGCTCGCTCAGGTAACCCCCATAAAGCCACTGCTTCAGTGTGCTAGTACACAGAAAAATGCGTGAACATGAGGGGTGTGAATTTTTGTTTTTCTACAGAAAATAACTGCTCCATGCTACCAGGGCATAAGTGCTGGTAAAGGCTCTAGCTAAGGAGGTCTGAATGAGAACAACTTTCTGTTAATCTTTAGAGCCATTCTTGGATTTAGTAAGGAAACAAAGCGGGTTATGTACAGATGTTAACTCCCCATGATAATTTTCATCCTTGTATACTACAAAGGTATTATGATAAAAACAAAATGAAATCAAACCAATATCATAGAAAATAAATTCATGAGATCAGACACTTTCCTAGTTTAAAAATCCGCCTTCACCATGAGCTGTTTACCCCCCCCCCATGACTATCTTTGCTCTGTGAGTCTCTAGATTTGTCTGTTGTGGACTGAGAAGTGTCCTGCCAGGATTTCACATCTCTGGTCCTCTCATCAAGGTCTGACACTTGTGAAGCAATGTGTGACCATACCTCCTGCAGCACGTGAGGCTAATTCCACGTATGTGAACATTTACGTATTAGGAGAGGTTTTCCAGTAGTAAGAACATCTCAAGCTACCACAGGAACTAATAATTCCTTGCATCTCGGTCTTGTATTGTAACATCACAATCCAAGCAGATTTAGGGGTATCACAGATAGCATTAGCTGCACCACTGTGCTTCACAGGGCCTC
Source organism: Cavia porcellus (assembly GCF_034190915.1). Classification (NCBI taxonomy): domain Eukaryota; kingdom Metazoa; phylum Chordata; class Mammalia; order Rodentia; family Caviidae; genus Cavia; species Cavia porcellus. The sequence goes on from NW_026947497.1 coordinate 48,963,981, forward strand.
CTGTGATGCCCTGACATGTACTGTCTTCCTTTTCTCCCCCAAAGGTTAGCTCTGTGATTTGAGTTCAAGTGACAGACACCACAGCTCCTTCTTTCCCTGCCTTCCTCCAGGCAAAACCGCTCAGCCAAGCCGCGTACTCACCCACTGTTGATAATGAGACATTTCATACTGGTGGTACAAATCAAATCTTGGTCTCTGCTTGCTGTTCACCTTATTTTAAACCTTGCATTGCATCAATATTAAGCTTGAGAGAGCAGAGCTCACGTCAACTGAGTACATTCCCATGTTCTCCTCCAAGCCATTCTACTGCTTCTGCACTCTGCTCACTGCCACAGCGGGCCAGGGGAAGGGGCTCCCTCCCCTTCTCAGTCAGCTTTGGCCAATAGCAATCCTTTCATGTGCCTGGAAGAAAAATGTGAGGCCACAGTGATCCTTTCTCTAACTTCTTTCCGGATAGGTCATCAGGTGACCTGAGTCACCACACGTTTCAGGGTGGCCCTTTCTACAAGACTTTCTTCTGTGTTTAGGTTCATAGCTTCTCCCTTGGTCCTCACCCTGCTCTACTAACCCTGGATTATCGCACTGATGTTTGTGTTTTTCGTCACTCACGCAAACTCTATAAAAGAGATATGCTTGGATCACTCTTTGTGAATGTGCTCTTTGTCTTCTCCAGAGCCTCAAACTGAGAAGTACTGGTACTGCAACTGGGTCAGGAATGAACCTTACAGTGGGGCTCAAGAATTCTGTCGCTCGTAAACATTTAGTCTAAGATTAAGATTAATTCTCCTTATGCTTGTAGCAAGCGGTGCTTCTCTCCAGCTGGGGTGAAAGTACTTTGGCTGTGCCTTTCCAGTCAGATGTCCTCAGTTTTATCCGGACTGCTTGCCTTGGATGTCCCGACTTGACCCAAAGTCCAGGTCCAGGTAAAGGAAATGCAGTGATTGTAGTGTTATAGTCACTTTCTCCATAGCCGAAACACAATACGTGACATCTACACTTTAACTGGGGAAATACTTATTTTGACTTAGTTTCAGAAGTCTCAGACCATGGTTGTCAGATTCCAAGGCAGGAACAATGTGGTAGAAATGACGGCCACTGAGGAAAGGTGCTCACCTCATGCAGACAAGACTAGAAGCAGAGAAGGCACAGGCCAAAGAGGGAGACAGACCTTTCCAGGTCATGTCCCTGGTAGGTCACCTCTAACCAGGCCCCCGCCTAAGAGCAAGTCATCTAGGAATTCATCAGTGAACTGATCCACCGATTAGCATAGCGATAGAGCATCCACTGGACCCAATCACTTTCCAAACTCCTGAGGCTTCTGGGAAACAACCCAAATCTAAATCACAGCCGTGAGTTCCCAAGATGACTAATAAGAGATGGAATCTGTAAGGATCATGTGAGAATAGGCAGAAGTGAAAAGGGGATGTTGAGAAGCATGTGAAACTGGTAGAAACACACAGATAAAACGTAACATTCTATAAAGAAGAAATCCTATAACTTTGCACACTGTTCTCACTTGCTGTAATCTTGGGAGACTGAATTAATTTAATCACAGGATGTGCTATGAGTGTGGTGCTGACTTCACCCTCCATTTCAAAGGTGAGTCCTTGAACCAGCGATGGTAACACTGTAAACTCTCTCGGACTATATCCTTTGCTCCAGTGTATACAACCTGAGAAAACTTCAAAGTCATGAAAGTAGTTTGAGGCTCAAATAAGCCCTGAAACATACTGAATGCCTCCTATTTTTCCAGAGGTTTTACGATATCATAAATATTTCTGTGTTTGATCACTAATGAGTTCCATAAAAGAACTTTGAGGCCATAAACATCATTGTTCAGCTTTCTCCTTTGGGCGACGGCAATTAAGGTTTTTAGGTCACTGTGCTAAAGTGCACTGTGTTTGAGTAGCTATTTTTAAAAATTGAGACAGCTTATTATATCATTAAAAAGACAACACGATTTTGTTGCTCTCTTGATCTCTGTCCTCTGTCTTTGTTTTTCAGTATCAAAATAGTCTATTGACAAGCAATGGCAGATTTCTTTGCTACTTTACATCACTTACGAAGAATGTGTTAAAGTTGCAACTGTAAGCTCTTTTCAGATGGTGACATTAAAGCAAAAATACTACTTAAATACATTGTATTGCATGTGCAGATTAAAGCTATCCATTGAAATACAAAAAAGAAACCTGAAATAAATCTTAGCAGCCACCGAAGGTTTTGAAAAGTTAATTATAAGTGTACACAATCCCACAATTCATTATTAATTTTGGAAAAACGCTGCTGTCAGACAATGCACAAAGGTCCGATTCAGAGGTTCCATTAACATTCCTTTCCCCTGGAATGCATTACAAAGCATGTCTCGGGACAAGCAGTCCTGGTACCATTAGTGGTCAGATAATTTATAGATATAAATAATTTATGTTTGATCTCTGTCTAGTGAAAAAGGAATGAGAGCTATTTTCCTTCTGGTACTCATCCTCTTTGAAATGTTTTGCTGGTCTTTGAGTCCTAGAGGCAGAGGGATTCCCTATGTTTGCATAAATGAACAAAGGTGGTTTTGAAGTTTGTAGCATATTAAGGCCAAGTATCCACACCTCCAGAAACTTTCTCTGCAAGGAAGCATAGAGATACGTGCTCTGCTTGCTTTGGTTTTGATTTTCTCCTTTCTGTCTTCCGTGAAAACATGAGGGCATGTGCTTCTTCATAGGACATGCCAAAATCTGGAAGGATTGATGGTTCCTGGGGCCTGTGATGAAGTGGGCTCTGGAGACTGAAGGAAAAGGAAAACCAAAGAATCATAGCTTTGAGTGCAGGAATGAGGGTTCTGTAATCAGGTGTAGTAGAAAAGGAGCAAGCTAGATACACCTGAAGGATCATACGGCCCAGAAGATAAACATATCGGCCATGAAATGGGCACTGCAGAATATCATTCTCTCTCATTTTCAAGGTGTGACTAAGTTCTTTGGTGTGTTTTGTAATCCTAGAAAAAGGAAAGCCCTCTTAAAATATGACAAAATCGAATTTACTACCACCTTGGGAAAATGAATGTATTGATTCCCATTTAATTTAGCTCAGTAACATAAGGGTCCTGTGACCTTCCGTCTAACTGTGGGTGGAAATCACATCCCATGCTTGTTACTATGCCTTTGATCACTTTTACAATCCAACTGACACTAATATAATTGGAATTCCTTCAAATTGTTGGCATACTTCTGAATATTAAAATGGCTTCTTACTTTCAGTCTGAAATAGTAAATGAGAAAAAAAGGAACAATTACTTAGCTAAAAATGCTTCGGCAAGGACATTAAAATCCTTTCTCTGGCAGAATGAAATGAGATGAAAATACAAGTTATTGCCTTAGGAAGAAAGCAGTCAGTCTAGACACAGGTCACTTTTGAAATGGTGGGTTTCTAAGCAGCTTTTAGAGTTAATGAGAGAAAGTGACCATCATCACCAAAATGTACAGCCCTCTCAACTAATAATTTCTGCAAATCCAGGCATATAGAATAAATTAAACTGCCTACTTTTCTGATAAAATTGGCCAGGTACTGGAAGAAGGCTAAGTTTAGCCAAAATAAGGCTTAGGTAACTTAGATTTCTCCATGTGACAAGAATTTGGGGCTGCTTACATCACTGGGATTACAACTAATGGCATTCTTTCCATGGTATTTTTCCATTTACTCTTTGACCATTAAAATGTTAAAGCAGCTATTCAAACCCAGTAATATTTCAAATTATTTTACAAGGAATCAAAGAAATATGCACAGCAAATCTTCATTGTTAATCTTCCAGTTGGCAAGAGGAATGATGGATCAGATTATCCCCAAACTTTAAATCTTATATTAGAAACAAAATTTCACTATTCAGAAAGTTATGTGTTCCAAACCATGATTATACCTGTATTACATATTGAAAATACATATTACATATAGGAATAATGTTAATTTATTCCATTTATCCTCTTCATATGTAAAAAGAAAAGTAAGGTGCATACTGAATGCTCCAAACTAGTTGTCTTTACTGAGTTTTTATTACACTCCACACACTACATAATGAAGTATGTCATCTTTCTCTTTTCTTCATAGCAACCTTATTAGGCATAACATTTTTCTATAGAGTAGCAGACTGAACCCTGAAATTTTAAGCAATCCATAACTAGTAGGTGATAGACAAAAATGCAAATGGAAGTTGTGCCTAACTCCTAAAACCATATGCAATTTCCTGCTCATCATGCACTTAGATGTAAACACACTATGAAATCTCAGCAGGGCGGAGATGTGGCTTGCAGTTCTTAAAGCACAAAGAGGTCAAACCTTTTACTAAAAGAATGATAGCTTCTATAATAAGCAGTGCTGGAAAACCTGACTTTCCACATGCTGAAGACTAAAACTAGATCTATGTCTATCACCACACACTAACATCAAAGTGGATCAAAGGTCTAAGTATTACAACAGAAACACTAAATATATTGGAAAACAAGGTAGGTACAAATGTTGAAGAGATAAAGGTAACAGAGACTTCATGAATAAAAACTAAATTGCACAGGAAATACTTCAAAGAATCAATAAATGGGATGTCAAATTATCAAAAATATTTGCACATCCAAAAACAATTACCAATAGAGTGAAAAGAAAACACAGATTTGGGGAAAAAATTTGGCCAACTGTCCCTCAGACAAATGTTTTCTATCTAGAATACATAAAGACGTGAAAAAAATCTGGCTACCCAAAGACTCAATCCAAAAATCAGTATTTGAGTTGGCTACACACTTCTCAGGTGAAGAAACATAAATGACAAATAAATACATGCAAAACTGTTCAGCATCACTAGTCTTTCAAGAAGTACAAATTAAAATGACAGTGTGATTCCATCTCATCCCAGAAAGAATGGCTATCATCAAGAACTCAACTAATAAAAATGCATGTGGAGTTGTGGGGGAAAATGAACTTTTCTCCACTGTTGGTGGGAGTACAAACTGGTGCAACCACTGTGAAAATCAGTGTGGAGATTCCTCAAAAATCTAGGATTAGAGATTGCATTAGACCCAGCTAATTATTTTCCCAGAACAATTAAAAATATCATCCCACAGTAATATATATTCACTCATGTTTATAGCCACACAATTTGTTATAGCTAAATCTTGGAAACAACCCAAATGCCATAAACCAAGGAATGGATACAAAAGATGTGGCATTTTTATGTGATGTAGTATTAGTCAGCTACAGTGAAGAATCAACTCAAGGCTTTTATAGGTAAGTGGATGTAACTAGAGACCATATTCATAAGTGAAATAATTTAGTTCTGCATGAGTAAACACCATATTATCTCCCTAGTGTAAGAAATTGAAAGAGTAAATAATATCTAAAATATACAATAGATGCCATGAAAGGGAAAGAAACTACTCAAAAGGAAAAAACAACTTGGATGGAAGAATGAAGGAAGAAGTCAGCTAAAATATATATATTAGCTAATTTAATACTACTGATTTCTTTCAGTTCACAAAAAGAATGGTTTGTGCTTATATTGTTTGATCAGCTTTGTTCTGTATCTTATAATCTGAGCAACTACATTGAAGATAACAGTACACAATGTATTCATCACTGTTAATATACTGTTATTTTGTAATGAAATTCTCAATCATTGCTTTCACTGTTTTTTTCTCTTTGAAATAAAAAAAAACACAGACTACTGAGGAAAAAGGATATTTTAAGAGTCATCGAGACACAAAGCAGATGGCCTATTAATTAAAGTTCTAGGTAGGCATCAGATACTTTGTAAGGAACATTAGAGTAAATATGAATTTAAAATCCTAATCTCCTCAAAAAAGTCACTTAAAAGTAAGTGAGAAGTGTAGCCATTTCCAGAAATTTGTGATTTCACAATGTTTACCTCAGTAAACAGTGCCTAACTGGGAAAAAAGAAAAGTTTTTAAGTCATAACAATTAGACCAGAGAAAGAAATAAAAAGCAGGTGAAGTAGAAAGAAGTTAATTATTTGTGTGTGCAGGTAACATGAACTTCCACATAGAAAATCCCAAAGCCTCTACCAAAACACTACCAAAACTAATAAAGGAATAAATTAATGTTGCTGAACCCAAAATCATCCTACAAAATCTGTAATATTTTCATACCTTAACAAAAAACTGTCCAAAGGGAAAATTTAAAAAAATAGTCATTCACAATACTTAACAAAATGATTTTCTAGGAGAACTTAGAAATAAATTTAACCATGTGAGCAAAAGATTTGTGAACTTAAAAATACACAGTACTGATGAATTTTAAATACATACAAGTAGTGGAAAGAGAGCTCATGCTTTATCAATTGAAAGAATTAATATTGTCAAAATAGTCATACTACAGAAAGATACTTAAAAGTTTGATGCAACTCCTATCAAATTACCTATTCCTAGCAAGTGAATATATTTTATACTAATGGAATAAAGAATCCTTAACGAACACATAAGGGATATGAATTACCAGTGTAATCTTAAACAGAAAGAAACCACAATACCAGCTTTTCAAAACACACTGAAAATCTATAATAGTCAAAACATCATGGTAATGGGAAAAAAGAGCTCCTAAATCAGTGGAACAAAAATGAGGGCTTACCAGTAAGCCCTGGAAATTTTTAAAATTGCCTTTGGATATTGATGCCAAGAACAAAGAAAGGGCAAAACAGTCTCTTTTATAAACTGTATTGGGAAAAGTATACATCAACATGAAGAAGAATGAAATCAGACACCATTTATATTATACCCAGAAACCAACTCACAATGGGTTAAGGATTTAAGCACAAGAACTGAAACTGTAAACTACTAAACGAAGACCTCAATGACATTTATTGTGTCACTGAATTAAAATTACTACTATTGTGGTAGTAATTTTTTGGATATGATTGGAAAAGCAGGTGGGGAAAAAAAGGCCAGTGTGATTACACGGGACACAAAAACTTCTGCAAAGCAAAAAAAAAAAAAAAAAAAAAAAATCATCACAAGAGTGAAAAACAACAGCAAAAGGAATGGGAGAAAGTATTCACCAACAGTATCCAAGAAACAGAAGAAACTCAGTAGCAAGGAAACAATCCATTAAAAAGCTGGTAAAGGACTGGAATAGACATGTTTCAAAGGCAGACATAAAGGGACTAATAGGTACTACCTATGAAGACATTCACCATTGCAATTTGTATCCTTAATTTTCATTGAACATTGAAACTGTTCTCTGTTACTTTTATTGGACACTGCAAATTGTATCCGTTATCTTCATTGGACATTGTGACTTGAATTCCTTACCTTCCTGTCATGGGAACAGAATACCTGACATCAGTAACTTAAAAGGGGAAAGATTTATTTTGGTTCAGAAAGCTCAATCCACGACTCTCTAGTTCCAAGTAAGAAACAGCAGGGTGGAAGTTTTGGCAGAGGAAAACTGCTGGCCCAACTGTAGCTGCCAGCAATAGAGAAAAAGGAGACCAGACTGAGCCAAGGACAGGAACACATCTTTCCATTTCAAGATTCCAATGGCCTGCCCCTTCCAAACATCCCACCTCCTAACCCACAGGTCACCAATCCACTGATTGACACCCTTAAGAGCCAATAGCCTTCCAGAAGCCCCACCTCTGCATGCAGACTGGTGGAGGGAGCCTTTTATATTTAAATGGTGACACTAATCATTAGGGGATGGAACTGAACTATAAAAAATTTCAGCTAAGCCGCAGAAATATGTTCCAGATATCACTTACATGATATGATTCCATATTGATAATGTGTGGAATTTTAAAAATTTCTGAGAGGAAGTTTGAAGGGTTATTGCAATGAAAATCAGTCTTCACGGTAGAGCATATGTTAGCTTTAATTTATGTGGCATTCACATTTGCCATAATTTACATACAGTTTTTAAAACATGGTATAAACTATTTTATTCATCAATTAAAATGATAACAGGCTATTAAAATCTTCTAAAGAATATATTACAATAGAAGAAAAGATAGGAAGCAGGACATGGAGAAAGGACAAACAAACGAGCAAAACACAGTGACAAATTTAAATACATATGAATTCTGTAATAAAACTGCATGTCTTTGATATTATTCTAGAATCAAAATTTCAGGCAACAGGCTGAGGATTTATCTGCCTGGCAAGTGCAAAGTCCTGAGTTCATCCCCAGTACAAAAAAAAAATTTTTTTCCTGGTAACTATCTTTACTGAGTTGAGAAAGGAATGTTGAAAAAAGGAAATACTGTTATGATTTGTGCCCTAGATGTCCCCCCAAAGCCTCATGTATCACCAGTGGGGCTTTTTCAGAAGTGGCTATGTCACATTACCTGGTGCTGGGATTCATTCATGGTGCATCCCTAGGCTTAGAGATGCTGGGATGTGTGGTTAAATTAGTCCACTGACTGGTTTAGCACCCTTCCTAAACCCCGGGAGTCTAGATACAATAGAAAAGAGGCAGAAAGAGTCTGCTATTTGTATTTATAGGCAGTTTTTCCTCTGCCATACTATCCTGCTTTGGAGTCAACAGATTATGGACTGAAATCTTTGTAAATTGTGAGTCAAATAAATCTTTCCTCCTTTTTACGAAGGGTGTTTGATATTTTAACTCAGCAATAAGCAAAGAAACTAAGACAGTAATCTTAAATAAAAGACTTGAAGTATTCTTATCCAGCTTGCTCTTATGCTAAAGCTTACAAAGCCAAGGTACAGCTATCGAGTCAGACACAGCAACATTAGCAAAATGTTATTCAGCAAACTACTTGTTCTGATCTTTCCAGTCTCTTCATAGTGACCTTTTTTTTACGTTCTAGGATCCCACACAACATACCATATTGCATTTGCCACATCTTCTGAATTTCCTTCAAACAGTGACAGTTTCTACCTTTTTCAAGATATTTGCACTTTGGACAATTCCTGGTCAAAACAATTATACAACTGATGATGTCTTGTGCTTTACTATGATTAAGCAAGGGTTCAAGTTAAATTTAAGGCAACACACACAATGACATATTTAGTTCACAGAGGATATGCCTAATGTGTAGAGCCTCAGAAAGATGTCTGAGATAACATTACATTAATATTGGTGAAAAATAAAGTATAGAATTAAAAGGCAAAGGCAAGTTATAGAAACAGCCAAATTCATACAAATCAATGTAATGGTCACTAAAACTTTTAAACTCATACACATGCAATTGTATGTTCATTTTAAATTAATTTACATAAAGCTTCAAAATATCTAGCAGAACTGTGCAAATAAAATAATATGTAACAATATTTCCCATATTCATCAGTCATACACCTTAAAATAAGAAATCACTAACAAAATGATAACAAATGTCTCTCCAATTTGCGTGCTTAAATCCACACTTACACATAAATTTAGGTTATAAGGTAAATAAAATTACAAAGACGTTGTAACTTCAACCAAAGCAACCTATGTGTAAAAGTTGGTTGCATGTTGGAGTACTGAAAGGGAAATTTGAAGTTTAAGTGCACTATTGGAAAATAAAAAAATTCAAAAATACCTAACTAAGGATTTGTGTCAAAATACTAATGAAAAGCAACGAAATGAACCCAAAAATAAAAGAAGACCCATAAAAAAGAGAATTAAAACAGAGACATATAATATCATACTTGATCGATAAAAGTAAGCTGATTCTTTGGCAAGAACAATAAAGTATATAATCCTCTTAAGTGTAACTAAGAGAAAACATGAGTAAATACTTTTCAAATAAAAGTAGCATATATGTATGCATGTGTATATATGTGTTTATATGTATTTGATAAGACTGTATTCCATAAATAATGTTAAAGAACTAAATTAAGGACCCAAATAAAATGACTAATTTTTTAGAGACTAATACAAATTATCAAAAGTTTTCCAAGAAGTCAAATGTTGAACTGAACTACAATATTTAATATAAACCTCAGAATCACAAATGTCCCCCAATCTACCCTAAGTAGCACAAGACCAAATTTACTTCATGAGAATTATAGAAAATCCAAAGAATCATAAATTCCAGGATTATTTTATACTTTCAGTGTTTACTAAGACAGGAAAATTTCTCAAATTATTTTTTGAGACTAGTGTAATCTTGATATATAAATAGCACTTATATGAGATACAAATAATGTGATTGGCTAGTCTCACTTATAATCATACATAGATTTATATAACTATCAAATAACTGTACTAAATAACAGAAGTATGTTGAAAATAATATCTCACAAATGTAGTTTATCCCAGAAATAGAGGTATTACTTCAACTTACACTTAACAATTTAATAAGTTATAGGAGAAAAATAATGATTACTTCAACACCTGCAAGGCAATGTGATGAGCAATTTTGCATGGCAAAGTCCCCAGCTGTTGTTTTCTGTCTGTAAGACTCATGACAAACAGTTTGCACAATTAGCTGCTGCAACAATCCTAGTTAGAGTATAATTACTCTGCACGATTTTTTCTAGTGTTGTTTAAAATTTTTAAACTATATGTGTCTTGGAGCAAAATTCCCCTTGTTATCTACCACATAGAATAATACATCAATACCAAGAGATATTCACCTAGGTATTTGCTGAAGACTTGTATAGACTAACGAAATATTTTCAAACAACATGAGAATTTTAAGTGACTAGAATGTGACAGATTCATGTATTAGTCAGTCTTCCTATCACAGGACACAGCACCAGACACCCACAGCTTAAAGTAAGAAGGGTTTAATGAGGCTTGCTGTTTCAGAGGGTTCAGTCCATGGTCTGCTGACTGCAAAGCAAAAACATCATGGTGGAAAGCTGAGACAGAGGAGAGCTGCTTCGTTTGTGATGGACATGAAGCAAAATAGGAGAGTAGTACCAGAGAGGAAAGGCTGGAGGATCAGATGTAGACACCCTAGCGGCTCATGATCCTCCCAGACTTTCTGGAAGTATGCTCCACCAATCTCCAGGAGGAGCATAAGCCAATCAGATTTGCACCACACCCTAACTGCCACATCCCATGCAGTGTCAACACCGTACTCAAACACATCCACTACATTGATGGGTGGACCCACCCTTATCAGTAGATTGCTGGCTGAAGCCCACACAGCCTTCCTTTTGATTTAGCTCCACTCACAACCTGCAGACATTACACATTCCTCACATCTCTGACTTCCTGAGGCCTCTGCTGCTTCTTTGGCTATATTCCCACTGCTCCATGTGCTGCCTGCCTTGTCACCAGACCACTGCTTAACCTTCCAAGTTTCCTTTGGAAACTGTGCAGAAGCCACCCTGACCCCACAACTCTTGCATCCTGCTTGCCAGTAAAGCCAGTAGCGGGCAGATAATGCCAAGACTGGCTGTCATGCAAAGCAGCATGCAGTCTCCTGCAGACTGTGGCTTTGCTGGACCTCCAAGTACATGGATGGCTGAGCACAGAGAAATGAATCCCAAGTAATAAATTCCCTGGAAGTCCCTTCTCAAGCAGGCATTCCTGGCACTTGCTTCTCAAAGGCAAATTTGACACTTTAGTAACCTTGACTTGTGATGGATGACTCCTGAGATGCCCTCAAACCACTTTTCTTGTTGAACAAAGTACCTGGTTCATATTCAGTGGTGTTAATCTCTTCAACAGTCATTCTCATTTGGCTTCAACTTTATGCAGAGTTTCTTCAGGGCCAACATTTAAATTTTTCAAATTCTTCTGCTCTTCCTTTCCCCCTAGTTCTCACTATAAATCTGGTAAAAAGGATCCTATAGTATCCATGCCACAACACAAATATTACTGTTTTGAAATTTCTCCCAACAGATTAATCAGTTCCTTAATCTCTGTCTACTGCAAAGTTTCTGCATATGGGAAAAATGAAGACAAACTTTTTGCCAGAGTATAACACCATAACTTCTAGTCTGGGTGTCCACAGAGCCTTTGTTTCCCACTGAAAGCTACTTAAGCTCTGCCTTCACCATCACATTCTTATCAGCATTTGGTCTTCTGAATTCCAATCAGAATCACCCATCAGGCTCTACTTACATCATTCCAGAGCTCCTCTAGCCCACATTGTCAGGACTTTCCAAAGACTTCCTGCAGATGATTTCCAGAGAATTTCGAGCCACATAGTAGGTGGAATTATAGCAAACACCCACTTATCCTGTACCAATTTTCAGGCTTCCCATTTTTAGAATATAATGCTCAATATTCATAAATTAAAGGAGGAGAGGTTTGATTAACTCACAATTTCAAAGATCCAGGCTACTAGCAGCTGACTCCAAGGCAAAAACCTCACAGTAACGGGATGTGGCTGGACAAAGCGGCTTCATTCATGGTAGCCTGCAAGCAAGCAGCATGAGGACAGTGGGGAGGGGGGGGTCAAGTGGCCAGATAAAGACCCAGAGGTCACACCCCCGTGACACATCCACATTCCTCCCAAAGCATGCTGAGGAACCCCCAGGCAGATCCAGAAGACAATCAGACTGACACTCATTCCCAACCTCCATGACGCACAGGGGTGTACAGTCTCTGTGAATAGTTCTCAAAAAAAAAAAAAAAAAAAAAGTCCAAGGTTACTAATGATCCAATTAATTTATTCTTTAAATTTAAAAACAGCACTGTTTGTGCATCATTCTTTTATTAATATTTTTAAGTGTATTTTTGAAAACAACAAGTAAACTAAGGATAATGACTGTATCTAAGTACCCAGTCAAGGGCTTGGAAGCAGGTCAGCATTGCAGGAGGCTGAGGTGAGAGGGTCACAAGTGCATACCCAGCCTGGGCAACCAGTTTAGTGACTTAACTGAGAGAGGCTGCATCTTTGAAAACTGCTAAACTAGTGGAGGTGACTACAGCAGAGTGGTTGATCAGGCTTAAACCGAAAGGAGGTAGACAAATAATCTGGAAGCATGATTAGGAAGCACAGAATAAAATGCTAATTCCAGTCTCAGAAGCCACATATCATGAGGGAAAATGAATGGCAGAATTTGAGCTCGTTTTGCTTCCTAGCTCATTTCAGTTTGATATCTAACTTCGACAGTCTCTAAGTGCAGGGGAGACAGGGAAGGACACGGAAGGCAAAACTTGTGGAGCTCCCACTTTATTCATTCCAGAAAGTACTGAAGAAAATGTATGGAAAGGAGGCAGGCATCGACCCTTAGAGGATGTGCGCAGTCTGTCTGTGTGGGTGCAAGTAAATTTAGTTCAATTGTGTATTAACCCAAAAGGACTAGTCCAGGGGTGCAGGGAGGCAGGCGTTGGGGTTCCTCTCAGAACCCTTTGTTCAGTAAGGGGACACCAGGGCTGTGAGTGTAGGGAATGAAGGGAGCTGAGGGCATCATTCCTTCCTTGAGCTGGAGAATGAGTGTGGGGAGCACACAAAAACGGGGGTGTTTTCAGATGAATAAACGTGAATAAATAAGTGCAGTGATCTGCCAGAAATAAGTTTTGCTTTGCAGGCCATCTGGTTCATATCTATTAGCACACTCTTATTTTATTTGGTCTTTAAATACACATTCTGGCCAACAGCTCCTAAAGTACACGAAACTGTTCCATATGCATGTAAAATAGATACCATGCAGAGCTTCAAAAATGGAAAAAATTAGTATGTTTTAGTTTCAAACAGAACATCAGTTAATGTTACTATACCATGTATATATATACTTATACAATATATAGATCACACATATATAAGAATACACAGTGTATAAATAGGTATCCATGTATACACGTGTGTATTATGGTTGTGTGTGTTCATCTATGATACCTTAATCTCAACTGGTTTTGTAAGCACAATACAAAATATATCAGGGAAATAAATTTTGTTTTCTACCTCATAGATGCATGCATATTAATCTATCCCTAAACTTTCTTACAAAGCTAATATATATTAAGTCATATCTCCAAGACAGTTTTCACAGTACATAAAACAATTTACAGTGCTGGGATCACAGGTTTGCACCTCCAAGCCTGGCTTCCAAGCCCTAGACTTGATACCTAAATATAGTCAAAATTATCAGTTTACTTGTTGTTTTCAAAAATACACTTAAAAGTATTTATAAGAAAATGATTCACAAACATCGTTGATCGCATTTTTCATAAATTGTCCTGCACAGAATAACTCCCAGTCTGTTCACTTACGTTTTCCTTTGGCAGAAAAAGAAAATTACTTGTTGATCTCAAATGGTCTTCTGTGCACCCTAAATTTTTAAGTAATCGGGTGACACACTGAAGTATTTTACAGCTACACATTCTTTTACCACTGCTAAAGTTATTGTACCTCTTTTCATGTCTTCTCTGTCAATAAGTATCCATAGTAGAGACTCATTAATTTAGCAAATTAATTTACTGCACGATCTGCCCAGCATTATAATTGTCTCCTGTCAAGAGTTTAACAAATGTTTCTTTGTTAAGCGAATATTGAGACTATAATATAAAATATATTGCCTAAAGAACACTTAAATATAATTTTATTAGTTCAAAGTTGGTCTCATATTTTAAAGATGAGTTCATAAAGCAACACATTATCATTTGTACAGAACTGAATTAACTGGAAATTCTGATGAATTGAGAATATTCTTTATGTTTAGTGGTTGGATTATCAAACTTCAAACTATTCAAATATAATAAAATATATTAACAGTACAATTCCATTAAAATAATTTGATATTCTCTCTATACTTCAGAAAGAAATTCAGAATCAAAGTTTTTCATGAATATTATTAGCTAATTTTCTTTTATTATCATTTTGCATTAAATATAGGAAATTCAGCTTGATTTGCAGCATCTTTGAACTATTTAAGAAAATCTTTCTTTCAAAGATTTAGAAGCATTCTTACTTATTTACTGCCATGACCCATGCAGCCCATGAGGTTCTTGGGGTGAAAACCTCGACAGGATGAGAAAATAAAGGAGAGACAAAGCTGGGGTCACATGGAGCCCTGACCCTCCTGATGGGAGGAAAGGCCACTAATCCCCTGAGAAGCCCTTATTTATACACTCCCAAAGGAATCTCATTTCCAACCCCACTGCCTAGCAACTTGTGTTCCTGGCTGGCTGGGCCCCTTGTCCTCCAGGAGCTGAGACAGCTTGTTTACCTGGCTTGCTTTGGGCTCTCTGTGTTTTCAGGGCTGGCCTTGCTTTAGCCCCACACATGTGATTGATCTCCAGCTTCAACGATTCCCTACAATTTACCTTTTTCTTTTCACTGGTTGGAAAATAATAAAATATAACTTTTAAATCTGTGAGCTTTGAAACTCTGCTATTGTACTGCATTATTCACAACCTTATTTTTGCTTTTAGAGTAGAATATATTTATTGAGAAAAAGAAAGCTTTTGTCTGAAGAGAGACAGAAGGGGGTCCCAAGTGTGTTGCCCCCCCACAACCTTATTTTTAATTATGGACTTTACATCAGTATTACAAAGACTTCTCTTCTCATACCCCCAAAATTTTAATATGCAATTTATGGTTCATTCTACTATACCTATCCTTAAACTACCTTTTTGTTTACAATAATACACATGATTTGGATGCTAAGATAGCTAAAGAACAAAGCGATGTGTAGCTTTTCAAAATGTCCATGTCTAACATTAAGTGCTTTAATAAAAAATTAAGTTATTAATACTAGTTTTAATATTAGTATTAACATAGTAATAATAGCAGTAAGAAAACTAAATAGTGAACCATAATTTATTTATGTGCAATACATTAAATTTTCCCAATCCAAGACTTGTCATTATTATCCTTATCTCATGAGAAAATCAAAGTTGTCACATGTTAAATGTTCTAAGATGTATGTATACAAATAGTAAGTAAGACTTTTGGCTTTTATCACCTTAAGTTAATTTTGGTATATAATATATGTTCCACGTATATTCCTTAAAAAATTCCAAACATTTATATGAACATTTAAATTATTTCACCTAAAAGTTTGAAAACTTCCATGATGGCAGGGAACTAATTGGAAACCAGTGATTTTCGAATGAAAGAGCTTTTGAGCCTACAAATGAATGAACCGGAAAAGCACAGCTGTGTTTAGAAAGAGGCTTTATAATAGTCCAAGGCAGAATTTATTAGGTTATTCACTCCTAATGAGTTCCATATAATATCCTCTCAGTTAATAAGTTAACTATCATCTTCGTAGCTAAAAAGCTGGAAAATTCTGATTTCAACTCATGAAAAAACGCTGGAGTGTGTCAGCAGATATAATGCTGTTGACACCATTCGTGTCCTCAGGAGATTTCCCAAAGCAGTGTGGTGTGAGCCTGCAGTCTTCAAAGAGGGGCAGACAGATGCCTACTCCTGCAGACGCTGTTCCTTCCTGCCCGGTATACAGCTCCAAGGCTGAAAAGCAGCTCCTTTTGGAATACATAGCTGAATTTTTCCAAAGCTCAAATGACTTGCCTTTTCATCTTGTTTTCCAGTTCACAGAAATGTGTTTCTCTTGCTCTCATCAGTGTCATAGGGCAGAGGATCCTAATAGACCAATGAAATCCCTTTTCATTGCGATAATTGGCAAAGGACCTGTAGTTTCACTGTCGTTCTTGTTAAGCCCGGGAGACTGGTCTGCAGGATGCCGCACTGTCAGTGAAATTAATTGGATCTCAGTGGCCCCAAGCAGCAAATTGGGATTTCCTGAAAATTGTTTCAAGTTGTAGGATTACAATCAGATGTGGGTTGTGGTTAAAAAAAAGGGGAATGTTGGCTAAACGCATTACATCATCAGCTAAGGAAAATGGGCTTTCATGCTCGTTATTTCTTCAACTGTGTTAACTAGGAAATAAAATTTAAACAGCACTTTAAAGTGGGAATGGGGAGAAGAAAACAGCACTTTAAGTAGTTTTCTTGCAAAGTTTCTGCCTTTTGCAATTCATATTCTTGCTTTTAGTAAACGTTTATCTTCAAAATCCTATGATCTACTGTAGGCATATTAAAGTATTATTTCTTCTCTATTCTTCTTCAAGACATTTTTCTTTTAAAACAAATAACTTTACTTCTTATGCTTTTTAAATGATACACAGTATATTTTCACCTCTCTTGTACTGGTTTATACATTGGGTCTAGTTTGACCTCCTCACTCTGTTGAGTATGCATCACTGAAGCCTGATCCTTATGCTTCCCAGTTCTTGGTTCCTTAGCCCTTTACCATATGAAGCGTCCAGTAAACATTTACGGGTTTCCTTCGAGTGAGCCTGGTCAGTAACCCAGGCCTGTAAAGGGGACTTTTTCAGAGGCGCTGTTGGTTCTCACCCTTTTCGACCCTGCTTCCCTGCCTCTTGCTTGGTCCTGAGAGAAGACCCAGCTAGAGAGCTGAGATGTTCAGTGCTGCATCTTCCCTTAGAACCAGCCAGGGAGGGTGAAGCCACTGCAGTGTTTCAACTAGGAAAAGGAAAGGAGGTAGAGAAAGGACCCCGCCCCCACTTCCCTTCTAGCCTGTGGCTCCCTGCTACATCCTGTTCCTCTCTTTCCCACAAAATCCCCGAACACCCTTCAGTCCTCAAGAGATGGCACTAAGGCAAATGCCCTTTTCGATGTGCCAAGACTTGTGGGCTCTGAATAGACCTGGTTACTTGCTTCTTGGTTACTTCCGGTCCTCTGTTCAGTGTGAACTGTTCTCCCAGCATCAGGCAGCCAAGATACTTAACTGAATAACACACTAAGAGGGGTTAGGAATAATTATTTAACTATTTCTGTGAGATCTGAGAAATGCAAAGTCATTTGTTGTTTGAAGTAACGAAAATGTAGCTACAGCAGAATTCATGAGATTTCTCATTGTCTTTGCTAAAGATCTAACAAGATAACATATATGTATGTATGTATGTGTGTAAATATATGTAGAGAAGTTGTAAAATATATTGAAATATGATATGAAATATCAAGGTTCTACGTGTGTATACACTAAGTATAACCCGCCCTGAATACGACTTCCAAATTTCCCATCAATACTACTCACAGGAAAACCTGTGAAACAGTCTTGCTCCAGTGAAGTGGCTGGTTCTTTTAAATAAATTGATCTGAACTCCTTAAAAGGTTAAAACTGGCTTCGTTTTTTTAAAAAAAAATGGGAGTTCACAAATGTTACATTATTCGTATATTCATAAAAACATGCACTTAATTTAAAAACATAATTTGAATAAATCTGCTGTTCTAAAGTAAGGTAACAGATCATGATAATTTAGACCAGAGGCTATATAAAAGATCTCAGGCTGTTTCTCCTTTTAGGCCTGGTACTTTTAAATTTCATATCCAATTAGGCACATAACCTAAAATCTTCAGCAATATGGGTGATGACAAACCAAGTGGTTTTTAGAGCAGCTTCATTTGAGAACTGCACATGTAATGGAAAATCTTTCAACTGCACTAGAGATAAAATCATGTAACCAAAAAACACTTAGTGTGGGATGAAATGCATATTAGTTAAAAAAGGAGTGTATGAAGCACTTGACATCAAAGACGGATCCAATTAAAAGAAAAACATTAACTTAATCACTTATTTAAAACAAAAGGGACCAGTTATACTTAAGCCAATAACAGCCCAATGTGACAGCAAGGGGTTGAAGTCCACCTGGTTGAAGGTTATTAGTATGTGGGGAGAGTAGTGTTATGAGAAACAGCAGCGAAGGTAAATGTTTTCTAGAGATAATTGTATGTCAACTTTGTGTAATCGAAAAAGTTTTGCTTGGTTTACTAAGTAGCAAAGGAACTAACGACCTCTGAATGGGAGAACAGTATGTTAAAAAACTCTATGTTAAAGAAATTAATGCCATGATGGTTAAATGAAATGTAGAATCCTGGATTAGATGCTGGACATCAAAACAGACACCTGATGGGTTTGTGTGAGGCATCTGGATTACAGCATTTCATCAGTGTGCCGGTCCATTGTACTACCGCGTTTATGAAAAAAAAAAAAAAAAAATTCCGTGTTTGCAGAAACCCCCTCCAAAGTGGTAGAGGTAGATGACATTGCATCTGCTGTACTATTTCTAACTTGTAGAAAAACATAATATCTCCTGCACACATAGTGGTGGCAGAAAAATAAAGGAAGGGTTAGCAAAATATTAACATTTGTAGAATTTGGATGAAAGTTACAAAGGAATTTTTTGCAATATTTTTAAAGCTTCTTTTTGGAAACCTGAAAATATGTCACAATATTTATAGACAGAAAAGTAATGTCATCTGCAATGTAAAACAGAGTGAGAGACGACCCCTGAAAGCGTTTGGGAATATTATCGTGAAAATCGGCATGAGCTTCATGTTGAGGGAAATGAGTTTAGCAGAATTTAAAATGTGTGTATCTTTCAATCTAGCGACTCCATTTCTAACATCTAGTTCATGTACAAAAACAAATATGTGCATGTATGTATTTATTATAATATTGTTCTGAATTAGGAAGGAGACCTTTACATTTCTATCCTACACAAAAATAGGAGGCAGAAGTTAAGATGTATTATGTTCCCAACTGGAAAGAACTTCCATATATGTCAAATGGGAAAAATAATTGCAAAACTATGCATAAGGCAAAAAACCGTTTGTCATATTTCCTGATTTTAAATGGCCTTTCATATTTAAAAAGTAGCTAGAGGTTGGACATGCCCTGAGTACGTTCTGAGTGTGACAACAATGGTGACACTTGGTGAATTGGTAGGGTTTAAAGGAAGGTTGTAACAGCAAGGCTCAGTGAAATGCTAGTGCTTTGTAACATAGCAGCACACTCAGGCATTACCTGTGTAATGCCTCACAAGTGACAGTCACACACTGCCTGACCAAATACGTAGCACTATAGTGGGGTGGAATACAGCCCCAGTAAGGAGAGCAGGAAACTGTGCTTGGCTGCAGCCTGCAGGAATGGGGAGGTAAAAGAGAAAAAACACGCTAGTCTGCTCCCCACCATGCCACAAGTACTGGAGAGAAGTCAACTTCACAAGAGAACAGTTGATTCTGGCTCATGGTTTGAGCAGTAGCAGTCCATCGTTGGTTGTTTCCGTGGTCTTGGGGCCTGTGGCCAGGCATAGCACTAAGGCAGGAGCGCGTGGAAGCACAGAGCAGTTCCCCTGAGGTGTCAGAGAACGGAGGAGCCAGGGCCCCGACATCACCCTCTGCCTCTCAACCTACCCTCTTCCTCAGTCCCCCGACATGGAGATTCTATCACCTACCCACAGGTCCACAGAGCGGAGACCAAGCATTTAACACATGCCCTTGAAGGCCATTATGTCACAGCTCTTAGGCTCCGAAGGAACAACCAGAGTAATAACGGGAGGAAAACTGAGTAGGGGTGACTGAAACGGCAACAGAAAGTAAGAAAACCTTGTTATTTGTGGGAAGATGTTAACTTTTATTTTAATGACACTGAATTGGATGCATCAGCTCTCACAATTCTAGAAATACAAAATACTGACAGCAGGCAGGCGGGAACTGCCCTGAGTTATGACCAAACTGTTGAGAGACATATTAAAACTTAATGATCAGCAGGGCTTCATTCGTATGATTGCTACCTGACATCCTATTTGAAGTTATGGATGTATGCTTAATCCTGGGATGGTTACTTACATACACTAGGGTACTAAACTATATCGAGGAGGCTACAGTATATTTCAGAAAAGACACATGTTCAGCAAATACAGTTCTCTATGTGAGGGCCTTGAGTATGGTTCATCTTCCACTTAAAACTCTGGATCATAATCCCCAAAATGAATGCAATTTGCAAAAATAAAAAAAAAATTCATAAGTATTATTATGCCACATAAAAATTTAAATGCTTTAAATCCTGTTCAAGACATTCCTCCCCTCTCCCAGTTTCATTTAAGCATTGCTGCCCTGGGTCTTAGTAGGACATTGATGTTCATCAATAAGGTTATTGTGGCATCTTAGAATCATCCAAATGGTTACAGTTTTGCAACTAGGGGGTGCTGGAGGACTACAGAGGATTAGAGTATAGCCCATTAAAAGTTTCTCAATGAGGGTCTTTAGTCATCAATGAACTAAATAGCATTAAATTACACATAAATAGTTTGCAGAATATTTTAATATATTATTTAATACATTATACCATCAAATGAATACACAAACTCACTTGAAACTCTCCCAATTTTAACTTGGTCTTTTGTATCTGCTACTGCTAGACCTAATTTCACCAATGGTAGAAGTAAAAAGGTGCATTGAATGGGGTATTTTTAGGAATGGAGCCATCTCAAAATGAGACTTAGTGCTTACTTTTAGGCTGGATTAGGGCAAAGAAAGGAAATCTCAGTTGTCTAGACTTCTGGCCAGAGGAAACCAAAGTGGGAATAAAGTCTAACATAAACAAAGGCATAATTTACTTACTTTTTAAGTGTTTTGCAATACATCCCAAAATATTCAAATAAATAAAAATAAGAAAATATTTTTAATTTTACTTAAAATACGTAAGCATTTTAATGTAATGACGTTAAAATTTTACTGATAGGGGATATTCTTTCCAGTTTTACTTCTAGTAACATGAGATTTGTTTCCTTTTGATTCACTAAAATGATCTTAAATAACATATCTATTAGTGCATTCCAATTTAAAATTTGTATAACCGCTTTTAAGGCACAATGCTTAAGAATAGTCCATATCAACAAACGAAATTCATGGAAATACACTTAAGCTTTACGGTGGATTCAATAAACTTTTCATCTTGTGTAAATGATGTATCTATCTTTTATTTACTTTTATTTTGTTAAGATCCAGAATTTAGAATTTACTGATGGAAGTTCAGACTCTCTTCGTTTCAAAAATGCATACTTTGTTTCTTAAGCTGTCATTTTGATCATAAAGATAACAAGGATCTGATTTTACTAATCAATAATTTTCTGAACTTTATTTCTCCACAGTGTGAATAATTTATAATGGATATAGTTCCACTTACAAAGTTTCAACAATATGAATACAACTCTGCTTAATCTGTGATAATGCCATCTAAAATAATACAAGAATAAAGATGTCTTTCTCTGAAATTTACAAAGATGGGACTCTGGAGTAGGACACACATTAAAAAGGTGACCACGAAGGGAACCAGCGTGCACAACATTTTGTATTCAGAGTTATCTGACGTATTTGCAGCTTACAATAACTGAAAAGAACTGCTCGGATTCCTATTGTGTAGTATGCGCATGGTCCAGGTATTCTTGAAGTAACAAGTTTGCGATTTCTATGTACATCGTCGTTAGAGCGGACATTAGAGGCACATGCTGCCATTCGAAGGGAAGGTGCTATGTTTTGTCATCCTCGAACGGCAATCCCAAATGCAATGTATTGCTGTGAAAATGCCAACGTTTTCGCAGATCGGCAAATATGAACGCAGTTGGTCACAATGAAATGGGATTTTACTTTATACAGATGGAAGAGGTGTATCACAAATATATAGACCAATAGATCACATTAAAGAAGAGGAAGCAGAAAGGAAATAATGCTCTGGCATAAAGATCGATCCGCTTGGCCGCTGTTGGGATTACTGGCTTGGCCGGGGGAGGCTTCTTGCTGTTCTTTGCTTGAGACTTTCCCAGGCCGTTGTTGACTTCGATGGGTTTCCCATAGCAGTCGTAATTGGATAACTCAAAATCTCTGGGTAAGCTTCCCACGATGCTGAAGTCATTGGATCTCAGGTCGGATTTGGAAGTACAAACCTTTTTACACCTGGTCTCACCCACCTGAGGAGAAACATTAAGGACGGAAAGCATTTAGAATTTTTCCACATGTAAAACACATATCTTCCAAAGGATATTTTACAAACTGACAGGTTCCACAGGAGATATTTGTTATGTCACAAAGAACAGAGATGACAGTCAACTGATCAAACCATCAGACTGCTGGAACATTTAGCTGAAGTGTGTCATGGAACCAACTTCTGATTGTGTTAAGGAATCAAAGCCCAAATCAACTTTTATTCTAGTGTGTGACAGTTTCCTCAATTTGAAGATCAAGAATCAAAAATCCACCTCTGGTCCAGTACCTAACCACGGCAGAGAGGCTGTTACTACAATGCATAGATTTAAGGAAACTTCGTGTTCCTCTAACCCTTGCTTTCCCTACTGAATCTATTTCTAAGCAAGGCTGCTTATAAGTGACAGGGGAACTCACCCCTTAATAAGACTGTGCCTCTAAACCATGTTCCAGGGATTTAGCTCAGTGGTGCAGTGCCTGCCTGGCAAGCCCTGAGTTTAATTCTGGTACCAAAAAATAAAAAACAAAACATGGTCACAATGACTATGAACAAGTGATAGGCACTTGAAACTTGGGGGCTAACGTTGCATTAAACAACCACCCTAAGGAAATACAAAGGTTGTCTATGCTTCAGCTAGATCAGGAGGTGCAGAGATGATGCACTTACTGATTTCTGAATGATTAAATTGGAATGAATTTCTTCTAAAAACAATACCTAGTTCCCACTGAATCCCAGCAGTGACAGATGCTCTTAGACTGGCGGAAACCTCCAGTGTACAGAACAGCACTCACATTTGCTCCCTTGCTTGACTTTCTCACTGTTACTACTGAGTTTCATGATTATTCTTCTTTTTTGGGGGAGGGGGAGATCAGGGATCAAACTCATGACCTCGTGCTTTCCAGGCAGGCATTTATGCCACTGAGCTAAATCCTTGGGCCTTGTGATGTGTATTTGAAATTTTCACCACTGACATTTAGTAAGTTTTTGGTGAAAAGGGAATCCATTTCATTGTATATGGTTTGTGTATTACTGCGACTTGGGCTTTTGCTTTCTTAGCAAAGTAATTCATTGACTGATTCTAGAAATTCTGTTTACATGTACTAGATAGTGCTGGGTAAAACAATTCTGCCTCATAAAAATAAAACATTTCTCAGAAGTACATTAGGCACCAGTAATTATCCTTTATTTGAACAAATGCTGATATATATCTCCTGGGCAGTTTTCAAAGATAGCCAAGTAAAATACACTCAGTGAAAAGTCAGCTTCACCAGAATCTACTCCTCTTATCAAATAAAAACATGTACCTATTGACTGACCAGGGCTGTGGTAATTACCTTGAGTTGATCATTACCCATTGTACACATATGGGTCATACTGTACCTCATAAACATTTGCAAATATTATTTGTAAAAAAATACAAAAGTAAAAATCACAAAATGAGCACATGGATGCACACTTAAAATCCCAGCACGCTGGGAGGCTGAGGCAGGAGAATATTAAGTTCAAGTCCAATGCCAACAACTAGGAACACAGGGAGATTTAATCTCAAAAAAAAAAAAAAAAAAAAAAAAAGTTTAAAAAAAGAGCTGGAACATATCTCAGGAAAAAAAAACCGTGGTTTCTATCCGCAGTAACACCAAAAAGCAACAAACAAACAAACAAAAACATTAAAAAGCATATCTACACCTACCATATGTGTAAGCTATTTCTCTTTTTTCTAGTTAAGAACACACGTACATTTGAGGCTAGTAAACAAAGGTTGGCAGTATTATTATATATCTCACTGCTCATCTAAATGTGTGACTAGGTAAGAATCTCTAAATATATTTATGTGAATCTAATTATGGAAATATACATAAAAATGTTGGTAAGGGTGAACCGGGAATGAAGAGATAAGAGTTCATGCCTCTGCCAGGTGAGGAGGTGGAAATACCTTGCAATGCCAGCACTTAGGAGACTGAGGCAGGAAGCTCACCAGGAGCTCAAAGTCAGCCTGCACTAACCCTGTCTCAAACATAATTAAGTACATAAATAAATAAATAGAGTCACTCTCCCTAAGTTTTCATACTTAAAAAAAAAAAAAATCACTGGCACAATGACACACCTCCTTTATAAAACTGCCACAAGCAGACAACCCAAACAGCGAGATGAGCTCTCAGTTAGTGGCTGAGGACCATTCTAAGGAACCCAGATTCCCAGCCCCATGCACCCCTTTTAAATGAGAAGTGAGCAGGTGTCCCTTGTGAGGTCACCCTTCCTGTGCCCACCTGGCATCAACCCCACCTGGGTTCCGTCCACATCAGTTTGTACCCTGTGTCCTGCAAAATACCTGGCACAACAAAATGAGGACCAGCTGACCACTGAGAGAGAGGATGAAGCTAGCCGCTAAAATCTAAATTCTGCACTTTTGATGTACAGAAATGCGCACATAACTTAAAACGTGCTTAGCCAAATATTTCTACTTCTGGGTCTCCACTGCCTGCCCCACTTAAGTTGCCCCAGCTGAATTTTTAAGACCACATTCGGCGGCGGGTCAGCCACCAACCTCCACCCCCAGGCACATGTGCCTTTCTGCTCCTGCTGCAGCGCACCAGGCAGGAGAAGGGGACACAAGCACACCAGGGCCCTCTGCGGACCTCCAGAAAACAAAGGCACTCTGCATCTGACAGCATCTTCAGACTCAGGGCCACATGTCAAGTCGGGCGCCTGAGGAGCCTCAGTCTTTCTTGCTCGATTTTGAATTTCCCAAGTCAAAGATTTTAGATGTGGTTAATGCTGCTTTGGAACCCACTCATCAAAACAAAGAAGGACTTCATTCTGCAGCAGAGGTAGGCACTTACTGCTACCTATTTCTATTTTTTCACAAATGACCAATGTATTTTCAGTAGCAATGCTCTCACTGTACATCATGCTTTTCACACAGCTCAGAGTATGACTCTAGTTTCCATAAATAACTAAATACACGGCCAAATTTACGTGGTATCATGACCCCATAAGCTAAGTCACACATAAATACTTGAAAAATTCCAATGTATTTTATTTATATAATTGTATCTTTAACTGTGGTAGTTTTCATAATTTCCTAATTTCAGAAAACCAAACTGTACAGTTTACCAAAACTGTACAAATATGATGGTATACTTATTCAGAGATTAATTTTTATAAATGTATTGATCAGAGAAGAATAAACTTCTTCCATGCCAAAGCAACATAATAATGCACTCCTAAAAGCTTCAAGTTGTTTATGCTAGTGATATAATTCTTTAAAGCCTCTTTCAGCAATAAATTAGAAGATTGTTCCATTCAAAATCAGTGTCATGTGTGTGTGTGTGTGTGTGTGTGTGTGTGTGTGTGTGTGTGTGCGCGCGCGCGCGCGCACCCAGAGGCATAGGAATGCTCTGGTGAAGAGAAATAATTTTTAAATGCATGAGAAGACAAAGTGAGTAATACTTGATTCTCTACTGAGCAAAGTCTTCTAGGATTCTTAAATAAGTCTGTATTATTCGACTGGTTGGCTGAAGAGTTCTTGTTATATTTTGAGATTTTTACTCTAACTTTTTTTCATTAATACTTGTTGGGCCTTATTATTGTATCAACTATAGACATAAAACTACAAAATTTAGAATGTATCATTTTCAACTGTCACAATACCACATGGAAAGGGACAAAATAAAGTGCTTAAAATAAGGAAATAACTCAACACAGTCTTAGAAGTAAATTTTGTCATATAAACCTACAATTTATAATTGTGCGATTATTCCTTGCAATTAAGATATATGCCACTTACTTTGTCTTTTTTATACACATTTCTGTCTTGTTTGAAAAATTACTGGTAACAGCACTGGGCAGTGTGGTAACAAAACTGTCAAGAATGAAGCGTGGTGCAGACAAAAATTTCTTAGTGCTTCCCAGATCAGCCTCCGGGAGTCTCTCTCTCTGGTTCCCACAGGTTTGACTCCACAACATTTCAAACCAATTTCAGACAACATTTCTTGAGTTAGGACCTTAAGCATGGCTTTATGACAGCTATTTTCTAGGTGAGTAAGGTATGTTCAGAGGAATCCGTATATACTTAACTGCATTTAAATCAATTCTTAGTTTTGAAGACTTATCATGGCCACCAAGAAACAACTGTCTCATTCATAAATGAGCCACAACTTATATTTGCTAATGTATTCAAAATCATGGGTCTGAATGCTACCAAAATACTGGTACCACTGTCTTTCATCCACAAAATCTTTGAGGAAGGATAGGACCCAGGCCAGCAATAGGGGGCTATTAACAAGAAAGGGCCCTCAACTACTTTTGTTGGATGATGAGAAATAAATGAATAAAAGAACAATATGTATGAATAAAGGCTCAAAAAATGTGATGCATAAGAAATCACCTCCTCTGAAAGTGGAAAAAACCCTGATAATTCTATGTTTTATTGCATATTTTTGCATGTGGGCCATAAACTCAACCTCATTCTGAGCAGAACTCAGCCACAGACTCTGCCTCCTGGGAGACACAGTAGCCCATGTTTCAGATCCCTCTGGCTCAGTTCTGTGAAAATCCCCAGCGTCCTGTGTAAAAGCAGGGAAGGAGGAAGGGGAGTGGGGACCACAGTAACCATGAAAGGTGGAGGAGAAGAGAGGTTTCCTTGGGGATCTCCGGGCGGAAGGACTGAGTGGGGATTTGTAGCAACTGGAAAATCCAATGGCTGCTGCACGAAGTCCCCCAGGATAGTCTGCTCTGTCTAGCCAGAGGGCAGAATGAGGCAGCCCCATGACACAGAAAACTTTTAGCCCATACCATCTGGGATTCACCCAAATGTCATGGGGAACAAACAGTTCTGGCCCTGTTCCTTCCCACTGCAAGGGCTAAGGAGCAGGCCGAGCCTTCACCTAAGGAGGCTACCTCAAGGCACTGTGGCCCTACTGAAGCTGCTGGAGAAGGCTGTGGGAGGATGGGATGACTCCCTTTTCCAAGCCCACCAAGAAGCCCTCACATCCTGCTTGGGGTCGGTGGAGACCTTGCAGGGAGCACAAACATCTGATCCTACCCGAAAGTCTCAAGAGGAAGAGGTCTTCCTCTTCGGCACTGCAGGACAATGTGGGGAGTCAGCCGCCAAGTCCGCGGGGCTTCATGGACAAGGGGATCCTCCTCTGCCAGGTACTGCAAGGAGCCACCCTCACCTAGCAAGCTCCTTCCACCTGGCAGTTAGTAGTTCTCCCTCTTCCTTCCTGGCTCAGAATCAGAGAAAGTCAGCCATAGAGCGGATAAATGACATTCAGAGTTGCAAAACATACAATATGAAAATGTAATAGAAAGATCCACTCGAAATCGTTTATCATGCAATGAACTGGGAAAGACTTCAAATTGAATTTAAAGATCAGTGGATGTCAAATCCAAGTGTCAAACTGAAATTGATGTTTAAATGTCCATGATAACAATGCTTCAGTGAAATGCTAGATAGATTTGAAACAATGAAAGTCTCAGGAGAAAGAAAATACAAATCAGTGTCAAAAATGGAATACATACTCACAGGCTGTTATGAGCCATGTCTAGAAGATTCTCCAAACTCTCATGCAGTCATAGGCAGGGCTTTTTTCAGGTGGCAGGATCTGGCATGGGTGATGCTGGATTAAGGATGGGATGCTGGGAGCAAGGGGGTGTGAATGTTTAATTAACCCACTGATGGGTTTGGCATGGTTCTGAGTGGGAATAATGAGAATACCCACCTGGTGTGAATGCCACCTGCCCTCAGCGCATGAAGCTGGGTTGAATATAAAGTACAGAAAGGGGACTGCTGCTGTCACTCACTGCTTTGCTACCCTACTGTGTGCTGACTTGCTGGCTTCTACCTGCCATGAACTGTTTCTCCTTTGCCAGACCACCCTGCCTTTGAGCCAGCCAACATTGAGCGGAAACCTCTACAGACAGTAAGCTAAATAACTTTCCCCCTTTAACTTTGGGAGTTGAGTATTTTGTTTCATCAATA
Organism: Cavia porcellus; assembly: GCF_034190915.1. Classification (NCBI taxonomy): domain Eukaryota; kingdom Metazoa; phylum Chordata; class Mammalia; order Rodentia; family Caviidae; genus Cavia; species Cavia porcellus. Next base: position 48,992,601 of record NW_026947497.1, read on the forward strand.
AGAAGAGTAAGTCATACGCATACATACATTCATACCAAATGGGGTTTTTAGAACTGAAAATGATTAATAACCAAACCATAAATCTCATGAATCACACTGGAGGAAAGCATCACTGCACTGAGAATTATAAATAATCGGGCAGAGAAAAGAGACCAGTAAGTGAATAGAGGCCCAATGTATAGGAGTGTAACAGTGGCTGTGGCACTTGTGTGATTGTAGTCCTTAAAATAAGCAAGAAAGGGACAAAGGTGAAAAAGTACTCAAAGAAATGATAACTGAAAAGTAAGTTTTCCAAGTGATATAAACCTGCATTTTCAATAAATACTACAATTTTTAAAAAGATTAACCCAAAGAAATCCATGAATAGACACACAGTAATTGCACTTCAGATCACTAAACACATACGCATTATTTTACAATGCAGGGACGAATAACACTGTGTGTCCACAGAGGGAAGAGCAATGAGAAGGTTCTGCTCTTATGAGAAGAATGGGAAGTCAGAGGGGAACGCAGAGCACTTGTTAGGTGATGATAGCACTGATGGAAGAGAACTGTGGTTCCCACCATTCTGCACCTACAACAACTGTCCTTCAGAAAGGAGGTGAAAATCAAGACATTTGCAGATGCAGGAAACCACAGACTGTGCCAGCAAACCTGCCCGAGATAATAAATAAAGTGATTCTCTGAACATCAGGAAAATAATGAGACATAACTTCGAAATTGTCAGGACAAAATAAAGGACTCAGTAAGCAAAACATATAAGTAAGCTTTCCTGCTGCTCTGAGGTTTTAAAGTTATGTTGGTAAGGAAACAGAAACCAACATTATAGAAAGAATGTGGCTGTCCATACCTTTGGGAGAAACAATGATAAAATGAGCAGAGAAAGGGTTGTAAAGAGGTCGTGACTTTGTACACATCAGTGTCAGGACTAGCTGACCACTTTAAGTCATTTATGTGTAATGTAAAATTGAAACAAACACTGCAGGAGTCACACAGAAAGATACACTTAAAACTGATGAAACAGTGGTGTGTGGTGGTGTATGCCTATAATCCCAGCAACCCAGGAGGTTGCGGCGAAGAATGGCAAGGTCTAGCCACACCTGAGGAGGTTAGCTGTATTCTGGCAAAATCTCCACTCCGGGGCCACCATCAAATCACCAGTGTAGTCTGGACTCCTAAATCTCAGTGTAAAGTGCTCAGGAACTATTAGTAAGACTTTGATTGCCTTCTAAGCAGTATTTAACTTAGGTGATTTGAATGTTTTCTGAAAAGCACATTCTTTGCAAAGCATTCATTGCTCAGTTCCTTTTCATCAGAAGAAAGCAAGCAAGCAAGGCCCAGTTCCCCCTCCACCCCGCAGCTGCCCCTCTAGGCCCTGTGGGCAGTGTTCCTGCTCACCTGCAGGGTGCTGATGTGGACAGGAGTCCCTGTGCCATTCACAGTGTTCTTTTTCGCCACACTCCCGCCTTTGCCATCAGCTTGCTCGGCCTTAGCAATCCTGGCCTTTTCTGCTTCCACTCGTTTGGGGTTGTTTAGCATCACCTGCACCACTGCGTACTCCACCAGGGAGGCAAACCCGAAGAGGAGACAGGCGATAAGCCAGACGTCCAGCGCCTTCACGTAGGACACTTTGGGGAGTTCAGCAGCCAGGGTGGTACACTCGGAGGCCAAGCTGAGGACGGAGAAGATGCCTGCAGACACAGAAGGGGATGGCAGGGGGGTTGCATGGCCCTGTGGCAAGCAGGCTCTGAAATCCTGCTCTTCCCCCACAGCTGTCTGTCCAGCGAATTTCAGCGGTCACAGAGAACTCATTAGGTGCCCTCGGGCTCCAAGACAATTACACAGAGGCAATTACAGGTGCTCTGTGCTTTTGCCAGCTGTGCTGGTAACAGAACCAGGGCTACTTGTTGTGGGGAAAGAGCTCTGCCACGCCCTCAGCCCACAAAGGGGGCTTTTGTGAAAGGGCATTAATTATGATTAGGAATGGCAGTAAATACTTTTTTAAAAAACAAATACATATTTAAGCCAACATATAAGAACAGAATTTCAGTCTGGCTTAAGTATCAAAGATGCCTACAGCATCTCTGAGGAAGCCACAAAGCCCTCCGCTGAGGGAGGGTTAAGTTTTCAGCTTTGTTCTAGAGAGATTCCAGTTATGGAGGGAATTTACACCCGTGAGCAACTATCTCTAAGCTACATCTGCTCTCTTGAACATACACAGCAACTTTCTTTTTTTTTTTTTTTTTTTTTTTTTGGTCTTTTTCATTTTTATCGGTACCGGGGATTGAACTCACGACGCCTGCTTGCAAGGCAGGTGCTTATGCCGCTGAGCTAAATCCCCAGCCCCACAGCAACTTTCTTATAAGAACTATTTTCACAATAAAAAAACATCTAATAGAGAAGTCAAAGTAGAGGACACTCCTGATTATTTCAGGGAAAAAACCCAAATGATTCCAACTTTGCCAGGAAAGGCATAAAATTCTTCTTGATGTAATATTACTGCATATATATATATATATATGTATTCAAGTAATGTAATTAAAGTTATTATATAATGTATATAATGCACAGTAATGTATGTATACAATATAATACATAGTAATGTATAACTTAGTTGTAAAACTTTGAATAAGTGCAATTCTGTGTCTCTTTCCTCTCCCCTTTGCTGCTCCCTGCCCCACATTCCTTTTTCTCCTCCTTCTTTCTGTCCTGCTTTCAGAGAGGGCTTGGAGGAAGAGGTCCCATTGGCATGGGCTCGGTGACCCTGGGTCCCAGGGAACTGCATTCCAGGCCAGAGAGTAACAGGTGAGCCTTGGCTCTGAACTCGCAGCTCACTTACAGGGCTGACTGTGCCCTCCTCTTCTTAGACCTGACCACCTCTAAGAAGTAATGCATAGATGATCATAATACTGAAAGGTGGGTGAAGCCCTCTTTTTTCTTCCCTTGCATGGTTAGCACTGTATTGTTACTAATAATCAGTGAAAACAATTAAAATTTAAGCCTATCAGTTGTATAATTCTAAGAGCTTCTGCAAAGTGTCAGTGTATGGTGCTGATGCCCATTCTTTGCAGGAGACAGCATTTGAGGCTCAAATTTGAAATGGCAATAATATTTATCCCAGGGCTTTCATGACTTCCTGTCCTCTGACACTATTCTCTCTTTTTTTTTATTTTTTTATTTTTTTTTAAAGTTTTTTTTTTTTATTTAAGAGGAAAAAGAGAAAAACACAAAACAAACCAAAGCGGCGTAAGGGTACACGCAATACAGAACTACAAAACAAAACAAAAAACCATAACAGTAAGAAATTACCTGCTAGTAGATTACACACTATTTTCTTGAAAATAGTTCCTCAAATCACAGTATCAAAGAACACAAGGTGGACATTCAAACAGGGAGACTGCAAACAGCTGTGTTCAATGTTCCAAAAACATTGATAAAGTCAGCTATTTAACACCCCCAAACACACTTGCTGTTATATCCGTTAGAGCTCCTTTTTTTTTTTTTTTTCCCTCTCTTTTTTACAACAAAATTTACACATCTTGGATTTTATTACTCCTTAGTGCTTATTACTTTCTTTGGGGGGGGGAAGAATACAGTCAAATATGGCAAAACAAAGCTGTCAGTCAATACCAAGGATAGACGTAGCACATGGTGTAGAACAGAGTACAAGTTTATCAACAATGGTTATCAACGTTGTCCCTTGTTTCCTTAAAAAGAATTGTCTATCTTATTAGATATTATAAAGTTGGACAAAACAGTAGAGAACAAGACCAATAAAACTTAGGCGTTGTAAACATTACAGGACTTCCAAAGAAGACAATAGTCAAATCAGAATGGGTATCTTAGTGAATCTTATTGTCTTCAAAGTAGTTGCCTATGTCTTCAAACTTGATACTATCATATAGAATGGAACAGAGTCTAATCAGTCAAAACAAGATCGTGGGAGTACTACAGGACTTCAAAACAAGTTAATAGGAAATCGAAAAGAGTTACTATTTATATATCCTAATTTTTTTGAATTTTTTCTTTAAGACAAACGTAAGAAATGACTAAATAATTTTTTTTTGAAACAATAAGGGGGAGATTGAGATAAAACAGGACATAACAATATAACAATAGAGGTCACAGCATGACTGTTTCAATAACCTAGTACTTCACCACCTTATAACCTGACTTAATAGTAGTTACCATAGTGTCTTTTTCCTTGAAATATTTGGGTAAAACTTCATATACTCTAGCTTCAAATATTTTCATATCAAGAAGCCCAGAATAAAGCCTTTCTAATTAATGAGTGAAAACTTTATAAGGCTTCAAGGCCACCTAATGGGGAATCATGATTACCACATATTTTTATATATTTGAATCATTACTTACATTAGGGAAACTATTCGGTATTCACACATGCGAGATTGATTTATTTCACTTATGAGTATGGTCTCAAGTTGTGCCCATTTATTGATAAATATCTCAATGTGATCCTTCTTTATAGCTGAATAATACTCCATTGTATAGAAATACCACAACTTTTTTATCCATTCCTCAGTTGATGGGCACTTGGGTTGTTTCCAAGATCTGGCGATTACAAATTGTGCTGCTATAAACATAGGTGCACATATATCACTGTGGTATGATGCTTTCAGTTCTTCTGGGAATATGCCTAGAAGTGGAATAGCTGGAATAAATGGGATTTCCAGTCCCAACTTTTTGAGAAATCTCCAGACAGATCTCCACAAAGGCTGTACCAGTCTACACTCCCACCAGCAGTGCAGGAGAGTTCCTTTTTCCCCACAGCCTCTCCAGCATTTGTTGTCGGTTTTCTTGATCCTGGCCATTCTTTCAGGAGTGAGATGGTATCTCAGTGTGGTTTTAATTTGCATTTCTCTAATGACCAATGATGATGAGCATTTTTTCATGTATTTATTTGCCATTTGCATTTCTTCATCTGAGAATTGCATATTCATCTCAGATGCCCATTTTTGGATTGGATCTTTGAATTTCGGAGGTCTGAGTTTCTTTAATTCTTTATATGTTTTAGACAAGAGGCCCGTGTCTGAGAGAGAGTTCACTAAAATCTTTTCCCAGTTTGTGGGTTTTCTTTTCACTATGCTGGAGATTTCTTTTGACATGCAGAAACTTTTTAATAAGAAGTGGTCCCAGTTATTGATTCTGGGAAGTATTTCCCGTGCGGTTTGAGTCCTGTTCATGAATTCTTTACCTACTCCTATGTCTCCAAGGTTTCTACCTATTTTGTCTTCCAATAGATTTAGTGTTTCTGTTTTAATATTCAGATCTTTGACCCATTTACATTTTAATTTAGTACATGGTGATAGACATGGGTCTAGCTTTAGTTTTCGGCAAATGGAGAGCCAGTTTTTCCAGCACCATTTATTAAAGAGACTGTCGTTCTTCCAGTGAACCTGCTTGGCTCCTTTATCAAAAATAAGGTGGTTGAGTGTGTTCGTAGTTGTGGTTGTATCTTCTAATCTATTCCACTGATCTTCAGCTCTGTTTTGATTCCAATACCATGTTGATTTTACTACTGTTGCTTTGTAGTATAACTTCAAGTCAGGGATTGTGATGCCTCCTGCTTTGTCTTTGCTGCTTAGAATTGCCTTTGCGATTCTAGGTCTCTTCTGGTTCCAGATGAAATTTAGGAGTGATTTCTCTAGGTCTATAAGGTATGTTGATGGAATTTCTATTGGGATTGCATTGAATCTGTATAACAGTTTTGGGAGAATGGCCATTTTCACAATGTTTGTTCTTCCTATCCATGAGCAAGGGATGTCTTTCCATTTTCTGAGATCATCTTCAATTTCCTTTTTCAGTGTATTATAATTTTCACTGTATAAGTCTTTCACTTCTTTCGTAAGAGTAATTCCTAAATATTTCATTTTTTTGCTTGCTAATGTGAATAGTCCAGTTTCTCTTATTTCCCTCTCTGTAATTTTGTTGTTCGTGTATAGGAATGCTATTGATTTCTGAGTATTGATTTTGTATCCAGCCACATTACTGAATTTATTTATTGTATCTAAGAGTATTTGAATGGAGTTTAGGGGGTCTTCTATGTAGAGTATCATGTCATCTGCAAACAATGATAATTTAACTTCTTCTTTTCCTATCTTTACCCCTTTTATTTCTCTTTCTTGCCTAATTGCTCTGGCTAGTACTTCCAGTACTATATTAAATAGGAGTGGTGATAAAGGACATCCTTGTCTTGTACCCGATTTTAAAGTAAAGGCTTTCAATTTTTGGCCATTTAGTATGATGCTGGCTGTTGGTTTGTCATAAATGGCCTTTATTATATTGAGGTAAAGACCATTTATTCCAATTTTCTGTAAAGTTCTTATCATGAATAAGTGTTGGACCTTATCGAAGGCTTTTTCTGCATCTATAGAGATGATCATGTGATTCTTATTTTTGGCTTTATTGATATGGTGGATTACATTTATTGATTTGCGTATGTTGAAACATCCTTGCATTCCTGGGATGAATCCCACCTGGTCATGGTGTATAATCTTCTTGATGATTTGCTGGATCCTATTTGCCAATATTTTATTGAGGATTTTTGAATCTGTGTTCATTAGGGAGATCGGTCTATAGTTCTCTTTTATAGTTGGGTCTTTCTCAGGTTTTGGTACTAGAGTAATATTTGCTTCCAGGAATGACTTAGGAAGGATTGCTTCCCTTTCAATTTCATTGAATAGTTTGAGGAGTGTCGGCATTAGGTCTTCTTTATATTTCTTGTAGAATTCTGCAGTGAATCCATCTGGGCCTGGGCTCTTCTTGGTGGGCAAGGACCCAATTACATTCTCAATTTCATTAGCAGAGATTGGGTTATTCAACAGTTTTATATCCTCTTGATCTAGCTTTGGTACTTCATATGCTTCTAAGAATCTCTCTATTTCTTCTGTGTTATCAAACTTTTGAGAGTAGAGGTTTTCGAAATAGGTGTTGATGATCCTCTGTATTTCTATTGGGTCTGTAGTGATTTCTCCTTTTTCATTTCTTATTGCATGAATTTGAGCTTTTTCTTTCCTTTTTTTAATAAGGTTGGCTAGGGGCTTATCGATTTTATTTATTCTTTCAAAGAACCAACTCTTTGATTCGTTGATTCTTTGGATTGTTTTCTTAGTCTCTATTGCATTGATTTCTGCTCTGATTCTTATAATTTCCTCTCTTCTTTTGGCTTTGGGCTTGACTTGCTCTTCTTTTTCTAGCTGTTTGAGGTGTAGCATCAAGTTATTTACTTGTATTCGTTCTGTTTTCCTGATGTGGGAACTCAGTGCAATAAATTTTCCTCTCAGAACGGCTTTCATTGCATCCCACAGATTCCGGTAAGTTGTATCTGCATTTTCATTTTCTTTTAGGTATTGTTTAATTTCTTCTTTAATTTCTTCTGTGACCCACTGATTACTCAAGAGTGTGTTATTTAGTTTCCATGTGTTTGCGGAATTTTTGCAGTATCCTTTGTCATTAATTTCTAATTTCAGAGCGCTATGATCCGATAATATGCAAGGGATGATTTCAACTCTTTTGCATTTGCTTAAATATGTTCTGTGAGCTAATATATGGTCTATTTTAGAAAATGATCCATGTACTGCTGAGAAGAATGTGTATTCTGATGTTGTTGGGTGGAACATTCTGTATATGTCTATCAAACCCATTTGTTCACAGGTGTGATTCAGTTCTGTTATTTCTTTGCTCATTTTCTGTCTGGTTGATCTGTCCCTTGGTGTCAGTGGTGTATTAAGGTCTCCTGTTACAATTGTGTTACTGATAATTTGAGTTTTCATTTCTGTTAATAATTGTTTTGTATAACTGGGTGCTCTGGAGTTTGGTGCGTATATATTTAAGATAGTTATCTCTTCCTCTTGGAGTTTTCCCCTTACGAGTATGTAGTGACCTTCTTTGTCCTTTATGGTCATTGTTGGTTTAAAGTTCACGTTGTCTGCAAACAGAATGGCTACTCCTGCCTTTTTTTGGATTCCTGCTGCATGAAGAATTGTTTTCCATCCTTTGACTTTCAGTCTGTGAGTATCTTTCTGGGTTAGATGGGTTTCCTGTAAACAGCATATGGTTGGATTTTGTTTCTTGATCCATTCTGCTAGTCTGTTTCTTTTGATTGGTGCATTGAGACCATTTACATTAATGGTTATTACTGTTAAATGCTGGTTAATTGTAGGAATGTTATCTCTCTGCTGTTGCATCTTTATCTTTCGGTTCTGTTTAATTATTTGCTTTTCTTAGTGGTTTTTTCCTTTGTGTATCTAAACTGTCTTTCAATATTTTTTGCAGGGTTGGTTTGGTGTTCATGAAGTTCTTCAGCTGTTCTTTGTCATGGAAGTATCGTATTGCACCATCTATTTTGAATGATAGTTTTGCAGGATATATCAGTCTTGGTTGGAAATCATTTTGCTTTAGGATCTGGAATACTTCACTCCATGCTCTTCTTGACTTTATGGTTTGTGCTGAGAAGTCTGCTGTGATTCTGATAGGTTTTCCTTTATAAGTGATTTGTCTTTTCTCTCTGACAGCTTTTAATAATCTATTCTTGTGTTGGATTTCTGGGATGGTGACTATTATATGTCTGGGTGTAGTTTTATTTTGGTTATGACTGTTTGGAGTTCTATATGCTTCACTGATCCTGATGTCAGTTTCTGATCTCATGCTTGGGAAATTTTCAGCTATTACTTCTCTAAATATCCTCCTGACATCCTTCATGTTGTCTCCCTCTCTTTCATTAATCCCTATCATTCTTATGTTATTCTTCTTTGCATCGTCTTGCAGTTGTTGAATTGTTGTTTCCTGGTTCCTTGTTATTTTCAAAAGATCTTTCCTTTCCTGTTCACTAGCTGCAATCCTGTCTTCAAGGTCTGAAATTCTATCTTCACTTTCATTAAGGCGGTTTTTACAACTTTCAGTGGAGTTTTTTATTTCCTGTATATCTCTGTGCATCTGCATTATGTATTCTGTTTGTTTCTTATATTGCTCGTCTAGGGATTCTATCTTTTTGTTTAGTTCCTCCAATTTTTTATCTGTGTTTTCTTTAGATATATTTAGAATCTCTTTCATTTCTTTTATCATTTCTTCTTTTATCTGGGAGATTATTTCGAGTTTGAATTTCTTTAAAGCTTCCTGGAGTTGCTTGTCAATTTCAGTGGCTATTGTGTCCGATATATGAGGTGGATGGGATATATTTTCTTCTATATACATCGCTCCTAGGGTTTCTTGAGATGGGCTGGACGTTTGAGGTTGTAATTTGGTCTTTCGTTTTGTCATTTTCCTATATTTCTGTGTTTCAAGTGTTACTTGAAAGCTTCCTCAGGATCTGTTGAAAATCCGCTTCTATGTTTGGAGCTACTGGGACTCTGGCGCCGCGCTACTCCAAGCCATTAGGCCTACAGAACCAGTGGCCCTCCTCTGCCTGCTCAGAACTCCGCAGTTCCAGACAAGCTGGGCCTCAGGGACACTGTGCGCCCACCTGCCCCTTGGAAGCTCCACAGTTCTTCAATCGCAGCCGGGTTAGGGTACTCACCACAGGCCGCAGTGCTTCAGGAACCTGTGGACCCTCCCTGGTTGCAGAGATATCCACAGTCCTCCAGACACGCAGAGAGGCCAGTGAGGGCACCCCAGATCTGCCCAGCTCCTCCTCTGCAGACCTGTGGCCAGGCGCGGCAGCTAAACAGGCTGGGCTAGGCTGGTAGTGTGGGCCAGCCAGCCTATCGGGAGCTCAGCAGGTCTCCAAATGAAGCCTGGAATGGGGAGGCTAATGTGGAAGCCTCAAACCCACCTCTCGCCTTCACTGCACCTGGAAGCCTGAGGGAACTCCAGCAGTCTGGGCGCAGAAATCCAGAGTCCTCCAGACACGCAGAGAGGCCAGTGAGGGCACCCCAGATCTGCCCAGCTCCTCCTCTGCAGACCTGTGGCCAGGCGCGGCAGCTAAACAGGCTGGGCTAGGCTGGTAGTGTGGGCCAGCCCACCTATTGGGAGCTCAGCAGGTCTCCAAATGAAGCCGGGCGACACTATTCTCTATGTCATCATCAAGTTTCTACTCTCTTAGAGTAAATATTCAGGTATCCAACTTATTTATTTTAACCAGTAAGCTGAGTCAGATTTTGAAAGACTAGAGCAATTGAAAATGTGAGCCTCAAATGCTGTCTCCTGGAAAGAAAGGGCATCAGCACCATACACTGACTTGTGCAAATGAAAACCACAATGGCTACATAGTGACTTGATCAGCTTGCAGTTTTTCTTACAGTAATTATTGTTGCTCCTGGAGAAAACTAAGATTAGTGAGTAGAATCATATTTTAAACTAATGAAAATACAGTATATACACACAATGAAGTACTACTCTGATATAAAGAAGGATAAACTGGAGTCATTTGTAGGGAAATGTAAGTTCCTGGAGACCATAAGTGAAAAAAAGCTTCAGACACAGTCTTAAATACCACAGGGCTTATCTTTTTTGAGCAAAGCAAAATATAAACAAAAAGCAAAATGAAGACAGATAATAGGGAACAGGGCAATGCATTTTGTTTGAATGGGAAAGAGATCAAGAGAAGGAAGCAGACAGGAGACAGGGGAAGGGAACAGGGTGGGAAAAATGAATTAACCATGTCCACGCACCAACTTCCCAGAGGGGAGGCAGTCAACACACAATGCAAACATGTACTAATAAAAATACAAATGGAAACAAACTAATACAGGTCCCAATGCTTTCCATCTTGGAAGTGGAGGGGAACATAAATGTTTAAGATCTTCTCAATTATTGCTAAACTTGATTATACTCATGGGCATTCATTTGGTGGTAAAACATCTTTTCAATTGCTCTATTGTGTCAAACTCTGACTCAGCTTACTGGTAAAAAAAAAGTAAATAAATAAAAGCCTGACTTAATTTTCCAAGACAAACTACACTGCCACAATTCTGTGTTTCCCTGACACACAGGGATAGAAACGAAAAAAGACAAAAAAAAAAAAAAAAAAAAAAAAAAAAAAAAATACAATTAATAAGCCTTTACCTAGAAGGATCAAGAAAAAAGAATTGATAATTGTCAATATCAGGCATGAGAACTGGACATCAAAAGGGAGTATTATGAACACTTTATGTTAACCATTTACAGCTCATCTAGAAATCTGGAAACCTGTGGGTGAAATAAACGCGAGAATCCACGTAGAAAGGCACATGAACGATCCCGGACACAAGGCTCCAGGGCCTTACCCAGCGGTACCCTGGCAGCGCTGGCATCAGGGTTGATCCAGAAGGACAGCCAGGAGAGGACCACGATCAGCAGCGTCGGGGCGTAGACGCCCATCATGTAAAAGCCTACCTGCCTCCTCAGGGTGAAGATGACCTCCACGCAAGTGTAGTAGCCTGTGGGAGACAGACACATTGCAGGTGTGAGCCATGCACCCACGCGCCGTGTGGCTTCACGGCTGCATCGCAGGTGGCAAGAGCAGCTGTTGGGCGTTCAGCTAAAGAGCCAGCAACCAAAGCTGTTGTCTAAGGACGAGATGTGAAAGAAAGGCGGTGTGGAACCCACTCCACCTCCTCCGCCCTGACCCTCGAGAGCCCACCTGCTGCTCCACACTGCTGGTGTCCAGGCACGGACTGAAAACTGTGAGCACAAAAGACACAGGGTGCTCAGAGCCAGTCTTCCTTCCTGCCCTCTGAGCCCTCCAATGCCCTCTAGATGGGGAAAGTAATTCTCTTTCTCATGTGGAGGCAGACACAGCCACTATAGCTAAGTCCACCATTGCCCTGGCATCAGCTGGAGCCATAAGTGAGAGGAGGGCATGTGGTAGGCTTTGCCCACCAGAGAAAGAAAACAAGCAACACCAACATACGGACAGTGCTCCATGCTATTTCCAGAAATTTTAGATTATTTAAAAAATATTTTGGTCCTTCCAGTTAGGAGTTAAAATATAAAGTTAATGCCTAAATGCAAACATTTAGATAAGAATTTCATTCACTACATAACAAAAGTAAGGTTAGGTGGAATATCACAAAGGTAAAATATGTATAGTTTTTTTTCGGTTGAAAAAATGCACAATTATTTTAAACACTGCAACAAATAATAAGTGATAATAAATGATAATAAATAATTTTGCACTCAAAATTGAAACAATTATGGAGGAAAGAACAGTGTTACTCTCCACTACCCAAGAGAGAGTAGTAACATTTATACAGCCTTCTTACCTGGGTTGCACACCTGCCTGGGTGCTAGAATAATCTTCACATTTTTCGATCATAGCACCTGGAGCAGTATTTGCACACAACAGAATCTTAATAAAAGCTGACTAAAAATTTACCTACATCTTCTTTACAAGTAATTCAAATGAGAAATCTTTTTCCAGTGTAAAATGCTGCCTCTGAGAGGTTAGAAAGGTAGAACATGGAACAAAAATTATTAGTTGCTTAAAACTGAACTAAAATGTAATTACAAGTACTTCCCTATTATATCAAAAACAAGCGAAAAAATCTGGAGCTTTTTTCCTAACTTTAATTTCAATAGAACTAGGCAATACATTAAGTTGTCCACAGGCTTTTAATATAGAAAAGTCAGACAATGAACAATGAACTTTGTTCTCATCAAGTATTTTAACTTTTCTTCCCAGACCAAAGAGAACATGTGTTTTTAGTTAATAATGATATGCAATACTTAAAAAGTACAATATTTTGTAAGTACCACCACTGAAATGAAGAAGGATCACAGAATTTCCACAAAGCAGTTCCAAAGCAGCTTGCTTTGTAACCCTATCATTTTTTCAGATTAATTTTAGATTCACCTACTGCATAGGAAATTGAGACTAACACATATCTGTCTCTTAACAAACTATAGACTTTTAGGCAGCCTCAGTTGTCCCAACGATTAGTACAAAGTAGCACGCTGTGAAATAAAATTTTACAGTTCAAATGAGAGCCTAAAGAACTGAAGTCTTGTGGTTTAAGCTAAATTTCCATCAAGTACCTTTTCAAAGGCACCATGATGAGATTCACAGGACCCGGATACATTTACCAGTGAAGCCCTTGTGTGATATGAATGTGGTTTGCTCCGTGAACTTTTATGAGAAACATTTCTGGGCCTTCTTTGATCTCCCCCTAGCATTGGTACCTTTATGAGGGGCAGGTGGCCAGCTAATTGCTATAAATGGTCACTGGGAAAATTCAATTTATTTTCTATTTCCTGTGAGGTTTTGTTTCATTATTCACTCAGGTTTCCAATTTATGTATTTTCATGTACTTATTTTCCCATATATTTCTTCACTGTGGTTATTTCTTTAGTCATAGAAAAACATAATTTCAATAATGCTCAGAGTGGAGTCATTCGGGCAAAATCAGAGAATATACTGGCAATCATTATATGCCACGCTCTACAGTAGGACATTGTTTAGAATCCCATGTATTCTAAATAACCTATCTTTATAAATATCATCCACACATGGTAGTGTTTTACTTATAACCAGTGATGATTTATGTAAATACTGATAAAAGTACCTGATTTCAGCAACTTACTTATAATGACTCAAAACCTGACAGACTCCTATACTGGTAACTGTTGAGTAATCTTCTGAATGCTTTCCACCACACCATTCCTTTTTACTTTCTTCCACAGACCTAAAGTGTTCATTTTATTCATTTACTACAATGAAACACAGCTCTATAAAGAGTTTAATTTGTCTTTAATTTATCGCCGAGTCTTCCAAATGGAGACTTGTAACAAAAAATCATAAAAGTAAAAAAAAAAAAAAATGAACACAAATGACAAATAAATTGATAATTTAATTTTATATCTAAATGCAATTTAATCAATAGAATCTTTTTTAAATTGGTCAAAGCAATTTAGACTGTTCATTTTGAAATGTGGTCTGAATGTGTGAATCCTTTCCACCTTCGAACAGGACTTCACAGAGAAGGTAGCAATGACATATCAAGTCGCATTCTGCACAGCCAGGGCATAACCTTAGCCAAATAAGATTCGTTAATTTATTAGAGCACTGTGTCAAACAGGCAATAATAAAATACTATCTCAGAAGATTGTTGTGATGATTATTTAAGCCTTACAAGGCATATAATACCTAACTATAGCACTTAAAATATCTATGTCTGTTACAGTACCCAAAACACTGCACTTAATACCTAAATGTGGAAAGAAATTTTTTAAAAAACTATTTATATCTGTGTTACAAAATACCTGCAAACACTTTTTGTGATTTCAAGATTTTTAAAAAATTGTCAGATGAGCGTCAAATGTGGTAAGTACCTGTACTCTCAGTGGCAAAGAGTTTACCTGGCTAAGGGGTGGCTATGTCTAATTGCAGACCAGATACGAATGTACCTGGTGGCATTCCACAGGTCCTTCTGTTATCCTGGGCTTCAGTTACTTCATGTGTTAAATAAGGTATCGGCCAGGTCAGAATATCTGTACGATAACTTTCATATCTAACAATCTGTATATGCATGACTTCATCATTGAGTAGTTTACTAAATTATGTTTCTTTTCCTCAGATAGCACAGGGTCAATAAGATAAAGGGTCGCTGACCTATAAATATTATATACTCTGTCAGTGCATGTGAACATCAGGAGCAGTCTTACCTTTATCCTCAACATCTCCGCCTTTGAAATTATTTTAATACTATAAAAACACAAATATACACTCTCTCTTAGTATCTGGAGAAAGGTCTGTAGTCATATTTTGTGTTTGATACGTGATGATGGTAGCCTTCTACCTGAAACAACATATTTCTCTAAAATCTACACAAATAACACCTGATATTATTATGTCAGCATTCATGCTGCAGTACAGTTGAGCATTGCATTTATTTACCCCTGAAAGCTTTTGTCATGATTTACTTCTTGATACAGAGCTAGAATTTGTGCCACTTTGTAAGTTGCACTGATTATTACCACCAATGGGATGACTAGAATTCTGCATTACATTGATTTCTATTGCTGAATGAAATAAGAGTGCATATTTCCCTAGAACTTTCTATGATCTGTAACTACCAGAATAGACCCCAAAATTGAACACTAATTATTTCATGACAATCCTGAGTGGTTTAGTACTGTATTTTCTGCAAAAGTTCAGTGTAATTTAATGAAGGAGGTTAATTTTTGTTCCTTTCATAATCAGCTGATCACTGACATAGGCCAAGACTATTAAGTCTAATTATCTCACACTTCTACTGCTCCCTGCATAGTGTAAAGTCCAAAGCTGTCTACCTTCCAAAAGCTGCCCAAACCCAATGGCTGTAGACCTAGGGATTACATTCTTCATATCCACAATTTTTAGCCCAAATTACATCTTACCAGAAATAAAATTTCTTGGCAGCATCTTAGAAAGTCACTGCCTGGGAGAGTTTGCATTCATTTAAACAAAGTGTCAGAGTGTGCGGTTCACTCTTATAATCAGAGCACTCAGGGAGGCTTGAGGCAGGAGAACTGCAAGCTCCATCCTATCTTGGATAACTAAGCAATTTAGCCAGACCTGGTTTCAAAATCAAAAATCTAAAAAAGACAAGGTGAGGGTTTCGTTGGTTGTTTAGACCTAGAAGTCTCCCTCAAGCCTCATGTGGCTGGAGCTGAGGATCTTAGGTAGCTGGACCACAGGCAACAGAGCTCCCTGATATTAAGGGTCAGGTCTGGTGGGAGGAGGCAAGTCACTGGGGCATGGCCAGTAAGGGGTTTATCTCTATCCCTGGCCTCCTCCAGGCTCTACTCCCTGGTGCGAACTGAGACTCCTGGACAGACCGAGCTCAAAATCATCTTCTCCTCCCTTATGCTACCGGTGTCAGGCACTGTGTATCCTCCAGGAGAAAAACCCCTAAAACAAAAACTTGGTGTAAAGACCAGGTTTAATCCCCAGCATCACACACACACACACACACACACACACACACACACACACACACACACACACCACACACACACACACACACACACACACACACACACACACCACACACACCACACACACACACACACACACACACACACACACAGAGAGAGGCTAAAAAATAATAAATTAAAAAGCAAAAACTTCTTACCACCAGAATTACAGGAAGAAAATCAACCTGTCTTGTGATTAAATAATGAAACATCTGTAGTGAATGATTTAACATATGAATAGGAAGATAAAACATTTGTAGTAAACTTCTTTTTAACTAGTTTTATTCTACTCTTCCCTTAGAACACAATCATAATAAAGTGAATCTTTGAAAGGCTCAGAGAGCAGGCAGGAAGAAGAGTGAATGGAAAAAGAAGTTAACGTGAGCGACGTCCATGCACAGCTCCCAGTGAATGTGAGCACTGTGTCCCGAGAGCACGCACGGATAGAAATCCTGCTGCAAAACAATAAATCACTACCACTCACCGGTGCCTTTGTAATACTTGGTACAGTTTCCATATTCGATGTCCTCCTTTTTAATATCGAATTGAGGCAAGGCAATTTTTTCTAACTGAACAGGATCCCCCGACTGCCAGATAAATCGCAGATCATCAGTGGTGTAACCAACTGCAAGCGGAAATAAACAAATACCAGCGTCAGACTGAAATCCATTCAGTTGTGAAGGCTTCCTTAGTATCTCATACTTTCCTTAATGCTTACTAATCCAAATGTTAAACTGTGAAAGTATAAGACAGCAGGCTCTTCCTGTATGAAATCATAGGTGATGCTACAGGGCAGTAGAATTGATCGTCACCTCTGATACTTAGACAAGAGTTACAGACAATCGTCTTAAAGAAGAAGCTGAAAGAACAACACACTATCAATACGAACCCTACAATGAAATCCTATAATATTGTGTATAAATATTCACCTACGTCTGAATTGTTAACCCTCATCAATAAAACTGTAGTGACTGAAGATTTCCCAATGTGTACATTTACCATCATACAACATGTTATCTGACATTTTTAAAAGAAATCCAAGGGTTTAGGCACTTGATCTTTTGAAATCACTTCCAAGTTTCCTAAAGGCACTGAAACCTAAAGCACATATACACCTAAAAACAATACTTCCACCAATCTAATAAATAGAATTAATATGTGAAGATACAGTTGAAATATTTGATATGAACAAATATTGAACAAATAGATATATGCACATATTTACACAGATAACACAAGTAAAAACACGTATATATGTATACTTACATGTGCAAAATCTCTTTTTATAGTTAGAAAGGAAAAATGCTGTCAACCTTTAGGATCTATTTCCATATACATTGTTAAAAATGACAGAAACCATGAAACAACTTGAAGCAAACACTATAACAAGGATATGCAGTAAATTTTATAAGGTTATTATTCATTTTTACTCTGCAGAAACACAATCGTATACAGTTATTCAATCTAGAGATTCCTTATGATAGTATTAATTTTTCAATTTATCTAGGATAATCATTACAGTGAACTAACATTTTTATAGAAAACGTCCATAAATACGTTCAGTGCATATTTTATAACCTAATAAAATCATTAAAATCAAATTTTGTTTAAAAATCTGTATCTTACCTAGGTATCTACAGAACATGACTATTCATTTAGGTTTGCAGAATATTTACAATGTTTTCCACACTCTTTGCTGAAAATGCGGTTTTTAACATCAAGAGATTTATTTTAATTAGGTTCCCTTTTCTTTATTAATTTCGCTGTGGTACCCATTGAAATGAAGACAGCAGTCAGAATGATTTGTAAGTATACACACGTACAACAGCTGAACTAAACCAGACTGGAATCAGAAGGCTGTGTTTGTCTTAATGAAAATTAATATAATACACAATCACTCTGGTTTCTCTAAAGTTGTGCTAATGACCATGTGTGATCAACAGCATTAGCCAAATGCATTACTGAGAAAGAACCCACTTTAACTCCCAAAGGCGCTTCAGTCCTGCATACTCACAGCTCTCCAGCTGCATCTTGCAACGCTGTGTGTCCATGGGAAACAGGGTCAAGTCCAGAGGGCAGGAAAGAGTAATAGATAACCTGAAAGCAGAAACAGGAAAATTGGAACTTACACAGCTACACCTCTGTAATCCAGAACTGGAAAAGGAAGACATAAATGTGCAAATATGTAAAAGAGCACCTCATGCTGACAAGGACATCTCCATCCCGAAAAATAAAGAGAAGTATGTTTTCCTGGGTTACGTCATGGAAATTGGCACTTTTCTCATTTGCAAAAAACAAATCAGGTTTCCACAAACACTTGTACATCGTGGGGTCCACTGTGAGTGCATCTGAGCCCCGAAAGTCACTGGGGAGCTTCAGCCGGGGGTCATTCCATTTTTGTCGCAGGAAGATGTTCACTCTATAGTCCTGGAAATTGAGAAGGAAAGCAATGCGTGGAGTTATTGCTAAGTTCAATTGTTAATGTAGTAAATGTATGCATCTGTGCTCCCTGCTGTTACAGGAACATGATCAGCACCAGAACAAGAGTGTTGATGATCAGTAACACCAATACTTTTGCTTTCCTAATGCCAACCAGGGTCATAGCAGATGGGTTACTGAAAGTTCAATTTGTAGAACAAAAATACCCTTGTGTCTAACTACTCACTATCACTATTTCATAGCACTCAACTGTCAAAATATATCTTTACTAATAATGGCTTCACATTTATATACATACCAATAATTTCAGTTGGTTAGGTTGCATTATCATAGAAGCACAAGGAAAAGTAACACAAACTTTACTTAAGAATTGGTTAAAAAAAAAAAAAAGCCAGGGATATAGCTCAGAGGCACAAATGCTTGCCTAGCAAGTGCAAGGTCCTGAGTTGAATCTCCGGTACCAAAAATAAAAATAAAATAAAATAAATAGTATGTAAGAAACAGGGAAAATATTTCCAATTGTCTTTTGCTAAGGAACTGTAATGGCTGATACACTGTGTCAACCTAAGAAGTTCAGAAGTCTAACTAAGCAGCATTTGTACATCCTAAGGTGTAGAGGACATGCCCCAGAGTGGCTATTTAAACTACAGTGTCAATCTGTGGAATTTAGAAGTTTAAGTGACCCAGAAGAAGACCAGGGTCCTCACTTTGTAAACATCCTGAGCTGGTGCAAGAGGAGGCAGGGAGATGCTGGGTGTATAAAGGACACACCCTAGGGCGGCTATCCTGTGTACAACAGAAGGGAGGAAACAGGCTTGCTCATCCTCGCTTTGCCTCTTATTCTTTCTGTGTTGTGTGATCTTGAACTACTGCCCCTCAGCCATGCCACCCTGCTGTGGAGCTAGTTGACTGTGGACTGAAACCTCTACAAACTGTGACCTAAATAAACCTTTCCTCCCTTCATTTTGGGCATCAGGTATTTTATCTTAGCAACTAGAGAAGAGTAAGTGATACAGGAACAAACTAAAAAATAATATTGTGCATATGTATGTGTTATACATACTACATTCAGTCACACAATAATCTCTTGATGTTCACTTGGAATTGGTTCCAGGACTCCTCATGGATAGAAAACTCTGAAGATATTTAATCCTTCCCAAAAAACATAACATAGCATTTACAGATAAACTACATACTCTTCCCAAATACTTTTGCTGTTGTTGCTGTTTAAGACAAGATCTTGCTATGTAGTTCAGTCTGGGCCTGAATTCACTAGGTATCCCAAGCTGGCCTTGAATGCAAATCTTTCTGCAGCAGCCTCCCAAATTTTGGGATTACTGGGCTGGCTCTTCTTATACACTTTAAATCATCTCAATTATTTATAACACCAGGTATAATATAATTGTCATGGAAGTAGTTGTTAGAAAGTGTTGTTTAAGGAATGGTCACACGAAAAATATTTGTACACGTTCAATACAGATGCAATGTTTTTTCAAATATTTTCTATCTGCAGTTGATTGAATCCACAAGCTATGAGACCTGCAGACACAGACAGTGACAGTATTCTTGAGCGGGTCAGAGAATAGCTGCAATAGCTCTACCTGCACATGACTATAGAGAGTCTGAATTAGGTAGTCAGGAGGAGCTTCAGGTGCTGCTCAACAGATTAGAATGAGTGCAAAGTTCCTAAAGGTATTGGCAGGGACATTTAACCACAGTTGAAAACTATTTTAAAATTTACTCACTACTTGGTTATCTAGTCAGTTGTTGAGCTGCAAGAATTTCAAGACGTTGGTGAGCTGAATTTTGTCAAGACATAGTGATTGTAAAAATATATGAACCAAGCATGTTTGTTACACCGTAATACATCCACACACACACACCACTAATGATGGATTCCACACATCAGGGGTTGGCTGGGTGCACAGCACACCCAGCGTTGAGGGCTCACGCTTGGGTCTTCTGGTTCTAACTTCATCTACTAAACTTGGAATGTGTACAAAGGTTTTCAAGATGTAAGTTACGCTGGGCTTCAGTGTCTTCCTTATTTTTGGTAATTTAACATTTATATAATACTATCATTTCAGACCCTTTTGATATGATCAAAATGAATTAGATCATAACATCAAATCAAAATTCAAATAAATAGGAAGAAACAGCACATCATATTTTATTAAATAACTGAAAACATGTCTATGAGACATAAATGCATGCACTATATATATGCATATATATGTGTGTGTGTGTATATATATATATATATATATATGTGTGTGTGTGTGTGTGTGTGTATGTGTGTGTGTATGTGTATGTGCTGTGAAAGAAACCATAAGCGAAGAGCACAGACTTTACAAAAGCTTCATAAATTCCCATGCTCATGTCTGTATGTATAATTTTATTTTTATATGCAGATTATGTGTGCTACTTGGAGAAGGGCAAGACACTAAATAATGTTACACATTTACTAAACTACAAGTAGTGAAGTAAGATTCAATCTGCCTGCATCACATAGTAACTCAAGCTTGGTGTTTTATTTAAAAAAACCTCAACATACTAAGGTAATAGATATGGCAAGTAAACTGATCTGGTCATTATATAGTGTGTATGTATAGTGAAATATTTCATGGCACCCCTAGTATATATATATATCTGGTGCATGTTAATCAAAAATTAAAAATTTGGTTAGACCACATATAATTTTTATTGATTCTTAAAAATCAGATTTGGATTATTTCAAAGTGATAAAGTCCTTTCAATGATTTCCTTATATTTTACAATTATTATGTATTTCAAATCCTTTTGTGACACAGGGATGAATGAAAAAGAAATAAAATAACGAACAGCTTGAAAACCATCCATGCTTGACAAGAGCCTTTCTGCATTACCTGGATATAGCTCCCAAAACTCTGTAACTGTGCCTAGAAAAACGATGCTGTATTTTATTCTAAAATTAAATTTTCTTATTTTAATAGAATATCACATATATGTAAACAGATGGAATTTTTAAGACTGCATTGCTATTTTGTAGAAAAAATGACTAACTTTCAAAATATGCACTGGTTTGCTTATCAGTAATTAGCTGCCAAGGACATTATATCAACAATTTATAATAATATTCAAGATACCTGGCCGGCATTACGGCAATGCTTTTTCTTTAGTACATTTTGTATAATTACAAAATAAGCTACCTGTCACATCTCGAGTTGAAGTTCAGAAATTAATTTACACTGAATTCTCCACCCCTGCACACACACATTTGGGACCAAAATTCTCTGTTCTATTTCTAAAACAGCATATACAATCAATTCATCCAAAATTATACAGCAAAGTTAATTTTTCTTTAAAGATCACGATAGCAATTTTAACAGCATTTCTCCATTTTTTTCATTTTCCTGAATCTCTCTTGAAGTTTAATAAGCATTTCCACACAATGCAATAATATCTTAATGTCACTTATGTGCACTCTGACCCCAAAGCCCCATCACCAGCAGAAGGCCCCATGTTACCCAGAGAAGCCCTGCTCGGTACTAGGCACCTTTCCAAAATCAAGCCCATCTGTGGTGAGCAAAAGAAAGATAAAGCATTTTGATTCATGGTCAAACCTTCTTTATTCTAGACACCATCATGAAATGATTTTTCCAAGATCACATTAGCATCTTATGCAGAAAGTCAAGTGATCGGAGTGCAATGTAGGCTTAAAACTGTAAGGGTCTGGATTTAAATCTCCACTGAACCCGGGAGGCTTTGACTGAGCCCCAATGTCCCAGCCCCTGTGCTCAGTTTCTTGATAAACACAGTAATGATGAATCGTGAATGTCAGTTTATGGGCTTGAGAGCCACCTGGGGATCCATGAGGCATAACCAGGGGTGCTGGGAGAGCCCCTGGAGGCATGGCCTTGGGGCCACATCTGCTCCTGGCCTCTTCTTTTGGAGCCAGCCCAGCCTGACTGAAACTTCTGGAACTTGGCTGAATGAACTTCTCCTTTAAATTGTGGATGTCAGGAAGTTTGCTCCAGAAGCTGGAGCAAATTTAAAAAAAAAATTAATATGGACTAATATATTAGTGGGAAGATTAAATAAAATAGTGTAAAATTAATGTATGAGTTTGTTTCCTCCTCCTCTTATGTCTTTGGGAATATGGCTACAGATCACATCAAACACTGTTAGAAAAGTATTTAAATTACTTCCAGTCTCAAGGTGACTGACTGGCTTAGTCATTTATTCTTTCAAAATGTATTTATCAGCCATGAATTCTTTTGCATGCACTAGGTACTAAAGACACAGTGTGAGTGACCTGACCTTTACAGAAATAGCTACAAGAGAGTATAGGAGTCAGTGGAATAGGAAACAAACAAAAATCAATGTGCGAAGAAACATCTAACCGACTCTAGGGATCCGTTAAACTAACCAAGTGTATGGCACATGCCCTTGGCCCTGAGAGGTGTTCGATGTTAAAAAAAAAAAAATCATCCAGGTTTAAATTATGTGCCACGTCAGTTTTTATCTTATGGAAGGGAAGCTATTTAGTTGCTCTGAACTGCAAAATTTTATGGATCAAGTGAGGGCCTGGTTTTCCTACCACTTAAATGAGATGCTATGACTAATCCAGAAACCCTGACAAAGTGAACACTCACACATTATTTTTAATGTATTTATTGTTCATATTATTGGTGTCTTTTCAAAAATGTTGGCATTACAATCAAAAGCATTTCATTTCTCCTGCCAGCTGGCTGTTTCTATTGGCTACTTAATATTCGCACAGGCATCTTTATTAGACGTGAAACATGTCAGGTGCTTGTCACACAGAGACCAACACCACAGAGCACTAGGAAACAAGTCTGAGGTCTCTGGACTGCTTGGATCTCACTGAGAAGCCAGATTAATAGCGTGAACTTCCATTACGGGCTGAGCGAATGAGGCGCTCAAACACTGAGACTCGTCTTACCCATGAAGGAAGTCCCAGAACTGCTGATTTAGCTGGGCTATGTTCAAAGGTCCTTTTGTACATTTAACAGCAACGCATGTTCTAAAGTCCACACACCCCATCTGAGAGGGACTCCTGGAGGACTCTGTCCTTCAGTTATCACAAGCCCCCAAAGCTAGTACAAATGTAATACATTTCTGGAGAGAATAGGCAATAACTTCACACATCAGGGACCAGGAAAAACCAGGAGTCTGAGCAGGGTCCTGAGGAGAAGGCAGAACTTTGGCAGCTGCTGATGTGAGAGTTAGAAGCGGGAGGCAAAGGTCATTGGCTCTTCTGCAATTTCATCAATCACAAAGGAGCTACTAAGCATCAAGATACCCAAAATGACAACATCCATCAAGAGCACCACTAAGAAAGAGGCCAAACAGAAGACAGAGGTTTGGGTGTAACAGTGGACAGTCGGAATTTAAAATCAGATAAATATACAAAGAACTCTTAAAATGCAAAATGAAGCCAACAAGCCACATGCACTCACATGCCTCATAAAGCAGATGGAAAGATGGGAAAATAACCTATGAATGGATTCTCAGCACCTGTCACCAGGGAAATAGTAAGAAAACTGGGAGATGCCATCCCTCTCACCTGCAGGGAAGGCCCACAGCCAGCACACAGACACCACTTAATTCTGTCAAGGACCTGGGGCGACAGGAACTTCCATGGATCCCTGATGCAGTGAATGGTACGGGCCTCTCAATGACCTATGAATACCCTTCCCTACAAAACTAAACACACTCTTACCACAGGACTCAGCAACTTGGTATTTTCCCAAAGTAGATGATAAAGGATATAAACAACACTGAAAAAATCCTGTTCACTGAGGTTCACAACTGCCTTGTTCATGATTGCCAAACTTTGGAAGCAACCACTGTGTCCTCCAGTGGATGAGTGGCTAAATAAATCATTATACATTGGGACAAATGGAATATTGTTTAGTATTAAATATAATATATATAATATATATAATATAAGATATATATTATATATATTTCAGTAGTTTCATATAATGTATAATATCAATAATATATAATGTATTATATATTATATATTATATATATATATTTCAGTGAAGAGGTCAATCTGAAATGGCTAAGTACTGTAGGACGCCTACTATATGATACGCTGAAGGAGGTCACACAGATACCATAAAAGGTCAATGAATGCCAAGACTTAGAGGGAAAGAAGGGGTGAACTAATGAGAGACAGAAACTCTTCTGGCCAGAGAAAATCTCATGGGTGGCATTGTCCTGATGGACCCATGCCATCATATTACACACTATGGTGATAATGATACCAGTAGTTCACCACTTGTAACAAATGCATCTCTCTGGTGCCAGACCAAACTATTCTACATTTACTATGCATTGTTCTTTTAGATTCAGTTTTCAATACTAGGCTATATATTTTAGAGCAGTTCTAAGTCTGCAGTACATTCAGACAGAAAATCGCTGTCATGGTTTATGTTGGTGACCCCTGGGCCTCATGCAATATTACTGTGCATTTGTGATTGGTTCATTGCCTAGAGCTTGGATTGATGATGTCATGATACACCCACCTAGCGGGGGAGCCAGCATATAATGTAAGGGCAGGAAGAAGGTCTCTCTTCTCTCTCTCTCTCTCTCTCTCTCTCTCTCTCTCTCTCTCTCTCTCTCTCTCTCTCTCTCTCTGTCTGTCTCTTGCTGGTTTCTGCTTGCTGTTTGTAGCTGCCATGAAGTGTGGTGCCACTTTGCCACCCTGCCTTGGAGACAACTAAGTATAGAGTGAAACCTCCAAAAACTGTAAGAAGCAAACCTTTCCATTCCCAACTTTGGGCATGAGGTATTTTGTCTCAGCAAGGAGTAAAAAGTAACTAAGACAATCCCTCATATAAACATTGATTTGATACATTTGTTACCAGGGATGCTGTCTGTGGTAATTTACTTCTAGGTAACAAAGGTCAACACAGTACACAGTGCTAAAATACATCTGTACCATCTCCTGAGCTCCTCTCCCTTGAAGGCACAATATTAAAAGTGTAATAACAATGCATAAAAATAAATCAGATCTCTTGTCTCTCCCTTCCTCCCTGTGCCTGCCCTGCTTAGTACTGTACTGTACAATGGAACTACATACTACCCTTTTTTTTTTTTTTTTGCATTTTGAGATAGAGACCAACTTGGCCAAGCTGGCCTCAAGCTTACTAGCCTCCTGCCTCAGCCTCCCAAGAAGCTAGGATCACAGGCATGTACCACCACACCCAGCTCAGATCTCTATTTTTTAAATAGCTCTCCATCCAGGTCACAGTCTAATGGGCACCACTCAAAACTAGAGATAACCTGCTTTATTATCCATTCAATGTAGATCTTATTATTTCATTGTAAAAGAGGATCAAATATTTTTTTATCATTAATGAACAGAATATACTATTATGCGTTAGCACAAGTTATAGCAAGCTGAAACCTCTTTTAAAATGTTTTAAAATGTTACAATCTAAGGTACTTACTTGGCTTCACGACTCACTCAAGAATAAAAATAAATATTATTTACTATGCTTTGGTTAATGTTTAATGAGAATTTCAAAATATTTGCTAGTTATTAGCATTTCAAATGCTCTATATTGAAGTAACTGTCTTTGAAACCTATTTTCATTTTCAATTATTCAACCACAATAATTATAGATGTATCATTTATCTTGCCATGAACAGAATCCCATCAGAGATATGTTACATTGATCAGTGGGAAATTAGTTAATTGTTTTTAAAGTACATAGTAATAAACACTATTCATTGTTCCTTCCAAATAGCTCACTATTAGTCACTACCTGTAAAATGGGCATCCTCCAATTTTTTCAGTACCAATTAATACACAAATTAAACTGCTCCTTATAGGCAATAAAACATTTCCCAGCCAGACTTTATAACCAGTGCACTTTCATTCACTATATTTTACTGCTAAGAACAGCTGACCTACATTTTGCAACACTGTTACACATTTTATCATATTGTCAAATGTGCTGTCTTGGTGTCATTTTTACTTCCCTCTCACATATGCCAGCCAGCCAGGCTCACTGTCATTTGCCTGCATTATGATAAAAATAGCATTCAAAGAAATGAAACTGATCAGTTCTTAAGACCTCTGGCAGCATTATAATTACAGTTATGTCAACACAGTTGTAATAAGCATGACGTGAAAGCTTTAATATTTATCTTTTAGGAAGATGAGAGTATAGCAGATGAACTATAGGTTTAAAGAAGGCCACTCAAAGCTCTTTACATTATATGTGAGTTTTCTCAAAATTTTATTTTTGAAGTTTTGTTAAATGGCATTTAATACCATACCCTGAATACTAAATCTGTGCATATCTAGCTAGGAGGCTGCTTTTTAGGAACCCTGACCAAGGGGCGCACCCTAGCAGGCTAGACTACACCCTCTGTCTTGGTCCCCCACTGCCACTATACCAAACACTCTAGACCAGGATAAACAAGTGATTCGTCACTCACAGAACAGGCTGAGGAGTCCAAGGTCAGTCCTGGGGGTCTGCTCCTCACACAGGGTATTTTCCAAGAGCACCTTCAGACAGTGGAAAGCAGGGTGAGCCAGTCACATGGACCCATCAGCTGGTGATGGGATTGAGCTGTGAGGGCCAGGGCCATCTGGAGACAGTGGTGGCTGTGTGTCTTGGTTACTTTTTCTCTTGTTTTTGAGACAAAGTACCCAACACCCAAAGTGAAGCAAGGAAAGGTTTAGTTAGCTTCAGTTTGTGGAAGTTTCAGTCCATAACAGCTGGCTCCGAGGCAAGGCAGCATGGCACTGGGGCAACACTTCAAAGTAGCAGCCAAAGCGAAAAGGCCGTCAGGGAAAAGAGTGGAGGAGAGAGCAAGCCTCTTCTTCTCTCTTACAGTATATGCAGGCTGCTATCTGCCCTCCAGGGCAGGTATAGCACTAATATCTCCTTGCCTTCCTCTTGCACAGGATGAGGATGTTTACAAAGTAAGAACCCTGGTCCCTGCTGAGTCTCTCAGTTAAACTTCTGAACTGCTCAACCAGAAACAGTGTATCAACTATAACACCCTGTGACCTTGCAGACCATGCCTGACCCTGGCCCTTGCTCTCTGGCTCTTTCTAAATGCCCTGCTTCCTGGTGGGCAGGAGATGGGTAGCTGGACTCAGCCCAGGGTTCCACCAGGACATTCCTGCCCAGAGCCCACCTTCTTTGCACCAGAACTCTGCAACTCTGAGCCAAACAAATCTTTCCTCCTTTTACTTAAGTATGTCAAGTATGTTGTCCCAGTCAGGGAAAAGTGGCAAATACAAGGGGAAAATAAGACCCTTAGAATGGCATTAATTAATTCATGAGGAATCCATCTCAGCTTAGTAACACTGCAATGCTGATTTCATTTCATTGTGAGTTTTGGGGGAAAACAGTCAGACTATAGAAAGTGGGAATCGGCTGAGGCTGAGTGTGCAGGAAGTGCCCAACACACTTCTACCTAATACAAAGACAAAAAATGCCTCTGTGACATGGTGACAGGTTAGGAAGGATAGCATTCTTCACGCAATTAATTCATGTTTCCCAGTTTCCATTGATGACAATAACCAAGTTGCTAGAGAAAGAAAATAAAAGTAGAACACGTCTCATCATGCCTCATTGGCTAACGCAGTACTATGACTTGTGAAATGCCATCACTGATGCTTCTGAACGCTATAGCTTAGAAGGAAAAAGTAAAGAAGCAAATACCAAAGAGAAATTATATTGTTTTTCAATTTGGGGAAAATTTTGAAGACAGTGGACAGAGATGGGACCATAGTATTTTTTAGCTACTAAAAACATAACTTTTTTCAGTTTCTTTAGTAAGATTAGCTTTTAATGGAGGTTTTCAGTTTTCATATATGGAAAAAGTGAAATAAATTAGGAAGAAAACAATGCATAATCAGACACTTTCCTGAAAGGATTTGGGAGGGAAGATGTTAAGAAATACTCATCTGCTATAACAAAATCACCAACACAGTGGCTTAACACAGCACAAGTATATTATCTGAGTTCTTAGCGCGGGAGATCGAAATCAGTTTCCCTGGGCTACATTCAGTGTCTGTGTCTGCAGGGGTGGCGGCTTCACAGGCGCTGAGAGCAGAATTCATTTCCTGGCTCTGCCGGCCTTTGGGGACATCTGTGCATAATGAGCCCGGATCCTCCCCCACTCCATTCCTACTCCTGCTCCCTTCATTATTGCAAGGACCATGATCTCGGATCACCTGTCTCTTTCATTAGGAGTCCTATGATTACGTGACTAAATCATAATTTCCCCCATCTTAAGGGTCTTCATCTTATCACATCAAAAACATCACAAGTTCAATAGTATGAAAAACTGAATGTAAAATAATTTGTGGTTTGTGATTTCCATATCAAAGATGAAAAATAATATCAATGAAGATAAAAAATGGAAAAACAGTGACAGAAATGTCTATTCTCATTTATAATAAGACAATGCAAGAAAATTAACAACAGCAGCAAAAAAACAAAAGCAGTAAAATAGAATGAATTACATATACATATAAATTATATATGTATTTATAGTGGCTCCATATATATATATATATATATATATATATATATACATAAAAATAAAATTGTTTTAAAACAAAGATGAGCAGTTGCAAAGAACTAGAAATAAATTCTGGAAGCCGATCTCAAAGATGATATTTTTTCTTCACAAGCACAGCTGTGTTTCCCAAAATTACTTGGAAGCCTATTATTAAAACAAATGAAAAGTCAGACGGCAGAAAAGCTCAGAAAGTCTGACAGGATCATGAATTGTACTGCAATAATAATTCAATGTAATTACAAAGCATGCCTAAACTAAAGAAAGAAAACAGACTGTATAATCAGCCTCTTATTTCCCTGAAAGAGGCCTTCTGTATTTCTGATGAGATAAAGTGCCTATGGATAGAGTACGACAATAAATCCATTTTTCTCCCATGACTGCAATAGTTCAAGTTTTCATTAATAAAAAGCCCACCAGACTAATCCAAAAGTAGGAACTGAATTACTGAAAAAAAATTCAACAAATGTCATGAACATATCTGTAGAGATGTCACCTACATGCTAGTCAACCACTCTCACTCTTGTCCCAGATAATGTGACAGATGCTGATAAAATTGGAAGGGACTTGAGATTTCCACAGCCACATTTACTGGGTGATTTGGGTGATGCTATTATTAATGTCTGTATGTCAGACAAATACCACTCATGCCATAGATAATTATACCTTACAAAAGTGCAAGGTAATGGAATGCAAATGAACACACCCATTGGCAGAATATGAACCATGAAGGTACAAAAAGAGACCACGAAACAGGCCAAAGGAGCAAACAGCCACAGAGATGCAACAGACCATCAGGAGTATGCACTTGGCTTGGATTTTTCCTCTGCTACGCAACTGTGATTTGTAAATTAGGTGAGCTTACTTTCAGTTCAAGCAATACTCAGCACTCAAAGAGTCTATCTCAGCTGCAACTTCTTGACAGCAACATTAGTGATGATAATCTTGATTGATCTGCTATTCAGTAATTACTTTTCTATACTGGATACATGCGTCCACCCTCAGACTCCAAGTCCAGCACTGTGCTTTCCTGAGTAACAAGTGCTCACTGAGGTAAGAAGGTATGAACTGGAGAGAAAAAAGGCAGGCAATACTGATGCTTCCTTTATTTCAGCAGATCCTTGCAGGGAAGATTTCTAGAAGGCTACTAAATGTCACAAATGTACATGGACACTGTTATACTTCATGTTCTTTGAAACAATTTTTAGGATCAACTTCTACTATGGGTATTACACTGGTCTGCAAGTCAGTGACCAAAGGATCCTCACCATGGAGCAGTCACCACGCCACAGGACTGCTGCTTTCAGGGAGCCAGTATTTCAGCACGGTGCATTAAAGAGGCTGTCTTTCTTCCAGGGAATGAGTTTATGCTTTTGTCAAGGAAAAACTGACCAAGTGTGTTTGGACTTGTTTCTGGTTCTTATGATCTGTCCTACTGATCCTCAAGTGTTTTCTTTGTTATTGTTGTTTCTTTTGTTTTGTCAGTACCACACTGTTGTGTTTTGTTTTTTATCATAGTAGCCCTCATGATGGATTGTGATGCTCCTGCCTTGCCTTTGCTGTAAGAGGTCTCTCCTTGTTCCAAATCAATTTTAGGAAAATTTTATTTAGTTCTGTGACATATACTAATGGTATTTGAAAGGGATTCTATTAAATCTGTATGATGATTTTGGGAATGTGTCCATTTTCACTATGTTGGTTCTTCTGATCCATGGGCAAGGGGTATCTTTCCATTTTCTGATATCCTCCTCGATCTTCTTTTTCAGAGTACTGCAATTTTTAATGTAGAGATTTTTTTTACTTCCTTTGTTAGATTGATTCTTAAGTATTTCATTTTTTCAATAGTATTGTGAAAGGTGCTTAATCTCTCTCCCTGTGAAAGAATTGTTGTTTGTTTTGCATCTTAGTAGCTGCGCTGGAGAAACACAGGAAGCAATCTCTGTGTTCACCCGCGTGGTGGTGGAAAGGCAAAGTGTACGCACATGTGTCAATGTGTCAACCTGTGAGTTTTACCCACTGTATATGCTGTGTTACCTTTTTGTGTATTTATAATTCGTTTTATGTTTATTTTCTTTTGATTCTTCTTGTAGAATTAGCATAGTTCAGTACAACGTCACACAAAAATCCACTTTTACAACACAGGAAGGAGGGTGAAAGGGAGTCATCCATGACTCAGCAATCCACGATAACCTGGATCACGTAAGGAAAGAGGCTGTGACAGTAGCATAGAGCGAGATGCGCCAGGATGAAGACCCTGGTCAGATGAAGAAGGAAACAGTAATGTAGATAAATGTTCAGCTAGTCAAATGCTACGGAATGATCATGTGTACCTGAATCATCTAACTTTAGAACCAGGTCAGAAAATGTTATTAGGCTCTTGCCAGGGGTGAAACCAAGTGGATGGCATGCCAACACTGATTCAATGGTGGAAACTGTTTGTAATGGATGATATGGTGCAAGATGTTGAGCAATACACTAATAATGAAATACAAGTAAAACATTCCATATTCACCAACAGTAATACTGAAAACCATATTTATCATGATGCTTCACTGCCTGAACTAAAAGCCTGAATAGGACGACTTTGGCATTCTAAGGTCAGAATCTGAAGGACTTATGGAGAAGTGACAGATGTGGGGTTGACAATTTTACATCAATAATGACAAGACATTTAGTTTCCTTCAGAACTGCCTACGTTTTGATGAAAAGAAAAAAGTACGATTTGACTGTTATTCACTCATTTTTTGAAAGTTTTATTTTAAGCTGTCAAGCAATTCATATGCTGTCTGAATATATGACAACTGATGAACAATTTACATCTTTTCATAGTTGTTATAGTTGCTGGAAATATATGCCAACTAAATATGATACAAAAATATGTGCCCTCGTAGATGTGAAGACATTTTATGCCTTGAATTTAGAAATTTATCCTGAAGCTCAGTCACCAGATCTTTCTTCCTGCAGTCATAAAGTGTGTGCTACTGCTTCAAAAAGTAACCCAAACACCACGCTTGACAATTGGGCCTACTTATCCACCGATATTACCTTTGGTAAAAGAACAACAGGTGACCAGCACAGGAAATATTCACAAGAACAAAGAGAGATTCCTGAAAAAACGTTGCAATTTCACAATGAAGATATATGTAGTACAATCTTTGCCTTTCCGAAAGACATGACACTGGGCTCCACTCTGGGAGAAAAAGGTAGTACTGATATTGTCAATATTACACCATGATGATAAGATTGATAGTGAATGCAGGCCTCGTGGTGCACACCTGTAACCCTAGCACTCCCGAGGCTGAGACAGGAGGATCCTGGGAGCTCAAGATTGTTCTGTGCTACACAGCAAGTTCAAAGCCTGAGCTACATAGCAAGACACTGTCTAAAAAAAAAATTAATAGTGAATCCTTACCACAAATGAAATCGGAAGTGGTCATATTTTACAACAAAACAATTAAGCTCGAATAGATGCTTTTGAGGAATTACACAGCAAATATGATGTCACTGGAAACACAAAGCACTGGTCAGTGGTTGTGATTTACTCAGTCCTAAACGGGGCAGGAATAACTAGTTCTATCGTTTATAAAGAAAATAGTAAGCACAAAATACCTTGGTGAAATTTTCTTGAATGATTTGGACTGAAATTGATACGTGAGTAATTAAACCAGAGAAAGAAGGGAATGTATCTGCCCAAAGAACCCCTCCAAAGAATTCTGGAGCAGACCAGTGAACAGACAGGTGAAACACTGCAAGAATATCTTAAGAAAATAGGAAGACGAGCAGGATGTGGAGTGTGTCCTACCAGAGAAGACAGGAAAACACACACATGCTGTCAGTGTAAGTGACACTCGCATATGGGACATGTCTTCATGTGAGAAAGCTGCCTTAGATGCAATCATTAAAGTAAAGATTATTTTTGTAGTAGTGTTTTATTTGCATTTTCACTGTGTTTTACAAAGGAATTTATTTCTGTTGTTATTTTTTACATTTAGCAAGCAAACAGATGATGTAGAAAATGTTGATGTTTATTTTTTATTGATAGTTCATTTTCTTAAGTACACATTGAATAGTACTATAGGAGCTTCCTAAAAAAAAAAAAAAAAAAAAAAAAAGACAAGACAGGTGGCAATATGACCTCTCAAGAAAGAAAAGGAAACAAAACCCACATGCTGTCCACATAGGCAGCGCCTAGGTAATGGATATGCTGGTTTCATGTGTGAAGACTACCTCAGGTATGATAATTAGGGCAGAGATTATTTCCACGGTAAAGTATTATTTGTATTTTTATTGTAGTTTACATAGCAATTTATTTTTTAGATTTCATAAGCAGACAGTTGATGTAGAAAATTTTGATGTTTATTCAAATATGCAAGGTTAATGGCATTAGTACATATTTAAAATTTAACATTTTAATTTATTGATGTTTTATATTGCTATTAAGTACACATTGTATAATATAATAAAACTCATAAAATCAAAATAAATCATCAATAGAAATACTGCTAAAAAATAAACATAGGTATAATACACCCTTTGTAATGCTCCTTTTTAAAAATGTACTGTGACAGCCCAGCCTACGAACAGGCCAAAGTGAGCAAGAGGGGCCACAGATGGCCTTGCCTAGAAAGTAAGAGACCCATCAGGATGGTGACATCCAGCAGGGTAAAGACTCCATGGGGAGCATCTGATCCCAAGAGTAATTTTTGAGTTAGCTACACAAGGGGCTTGTGCAGGAGAATGAGAAAGAGTAGTGTTAGAAATGATAAAATCGTTTCTATAATTCTCAAAAAAAAAACCTGTGAAAATGTCTTTCTTTTCTTTTTTTATTTAAAAGGAAAAAGAGAGAAAAAAAAAAACAGTGTAAGGGTATAAGTAATACAGAACTACAAAAAAAAAAAAAAAACAGTAAGATATCACCAGTTAATAGATTACACACTATCATTTTTGAAACGGTTATTCAGGTCACAGGATCAAAGCATACAAAGTGAACATTCAATCAGTGAGACTGCAAATAGTTGTGTTCAGTGATTCAAACAAAAGTATTAATATGGTCATCTATTTAACATACCTAAACACGCTTGCTGTTGTATCCTTTAGGGCACTTTTTTTTCCCTCTCTTTAGTACAACAAAATTTACACATTTTGGGTTTTATTGCTCCCATAGATCTTATTACTTTTTTTTTGGTAAGAGAATAAAATCAAACATGATAAAACAAAGTTGTCAGTCAAAACCAAGGATAGACATAGCACATGATGTAAAAACAGAGTACAAGGTTATTTTATCAACAATGGTTACCATAGTTTCTTTTGCTTCCTTAAGAAGAATTGTCTATCTCATTAGGTTGAACTAAACGGTAGAGAATAAGACCTATAAAACCTAAACATTGTAAACCTTACAAAACTTCAAAAGAGGGTAATAGTCAAACCAGAATGGGCATCAATGTGAATCTTACTGCCTTCAAAGTAGTTGCCTATACTCTGATACTTAATAGTATCATACAGAGCGGAACGGAGCCTAATCAGTCAAAACAAGATAGTGGGAGTATAACAGGACTTCCAATCAAGTTAATAGGAAATCAAAAAAGTTACTATAATATATCCTGCTAGTTTTTTTTTTCTCCTTAGTTTAAAAAAGAAAAATAAAAAGAAAAATAGCCCACACTCTCAGGTACTTGCAATTCAGAACAGTCAAGGGTCTGTTATTTAGAAAGCAGCCAGTATTCAGCGAGGAGCAGATACAGTGACGGTGTCCACTGAGCTACCAACTATGTGAGTAAAATCAAATAAAAAGAGATCCTTGCATTTGCACTAGCCACATGCAAACTCTTTATGATGTTTTTTGGGTTTTTTTGTTTTTGTTTTTGTAGTAGTAGGGATTGAAACCAGTATTTCTCACTGAGCTATATGCTTAACCATACACACACACACACACACACACACACACGTATGTTTTAGGCATGGTGTTGCTAACTTACTCCATTGTCTAGGCTGGTTGGAAAGTGTGATTCTCTAGCTTGAGCCTCTCTGAATGCTGGGATGACAGATGTGTGCCAACACATCAGTTTTGGACCTGATTATAAAGTAAGCAGCATAAAATGTGGAGAAATTTCCAAGAGAATGAAATATTCTGATACTGGTGTTTTAGGGTAAATGCAAATTTTATCCCATGAGCTACCAGGGGTATGGAGAAGAATATGGAGACTAAATACAGCGAAGAATGCCTCTTAAAGTTTCACCTTTTGAAAATGACATCTCTTACTCCTGAATAGCGAGGCACCTAGGGGTAACAGCACATGGTCACTGAAGGAGAATGCTGCATGACAGAACAATCTTCAGGTGACCTAGAAGCTAAGGCTTTGTCACCTAACTAAAAATTCACCAGAGGGAATGCAGACTTGATCTCAAAATCTTCTTTTAAACAACCCTCTAGGTATGTTCACATACTAAGAATTTCAGTTACTCAGGAACTCCAATATGTACTTCTAGGAAAAACAATATAAAAGTTCTTATCCTCACTAGACACAGATAAGCAGTGTAAAATTAAAATGTAATCTAAATTTGCTTTTATTCTATGCTGCCACTAGGGATGCATAATTATTATAACCAAACCGTACACATTACTTAATAAAATCACAAATACCCAACAAAATACAAAGAAACCTTGGGTATTCTTTCTCTCGCCTGAAGAATTATTTGAAGCTGTGGTTTCAAATCTAATGTTCTAAAGCCCTGAGGGCCAGTGTGGACCTTCTGAAAAGTCTTTTAAGAAGTGGAGGGAGGTAGCCATACCGCTCTGCACTTGGGAGTTCTGCGAGTGATATTTTATAGAGGACATCTCCAGCAGCAGCCGTTCCCCAGAAACTTCCAAATTTCCTTCAAGACAGGAAGCTGCCAATTACTCTTTCTGTCTCTGGCTTCCCACTAGTGACTGTATTTTTCCAGAGAGTTTGGTTTCCCTGCTGTATGAAAATTGATTTTCTCTTTGCTTTTTAGACTTCTCTCCTCTATGCATGGCACAATTAGCACAAAAGAGACTAAAAAAATAGTCCTCTAGGGACTGGAAGAAAAACAATTACAAATACTTAAAAGACTTTTTTAATATACTTATGTACACATAAGTATATTAGGAAGACACACTGCTGCTGCTGAAGAGTTTTTGTTGCATAAATCCTTTCCTTTCCGAAGGTGGTATCCAATCATTGTTTCTCAGGCAGGAGATAACAATTTTCCCAGGCTTCTAAGTGGCAATGAAGCTAATTAGGGCTAAATTGGAATTGAAAAATTATATAGCTGTCAGAATCCCTAAGTGAACAAAACCAAGGAGTTTAAGTAATAGACAGCAAGACAGGACATGCAATTTTTCCTTAGAATGCCTTCTTAATATTTTAATTTTAGTGCTACTTAGACTAGCTGACATTTTGACCACTAAAAATATTAAATTAATTGTTGTCTTACCATTGTAGTTTCTTGAATGGACCCAAAACTGTTAATGAAAATGTTGACTACTACATCAACAGGAACACCTATGAATAAAAATTAAGCATATATTTAGCACCTGTAAAAAACTTAATTACAATCTTCATAATATGGTTGTGCACTTAATTTATATATTTTTCCATCCCTCTGGCATGAAATCAGCTCACAACTGTTATTGTTACTTTTATAAATAGAGATCATAAAACAAATAAAACATGAGTTGAGCTGTATATGTTTGCTACTCATTTTGGAAAATATGTTTACTTTTAAAATATCTTATTTGCCTCTCCATTTATTTTACAAAGCTGTAATAACTCTTTTTAAAAGTCTTTGAAAATGAAGTTTGATATTCCTACATTCCTACACTTTGAATTCTTAAATAAATTAACAGTATTCAATCACTTCTACGTGTAATAATTATATTTTAATGTTTAATTCATGAAAATGCAAAGTTAACCAGACATGTAACATGACCATTGCATAGACTACTACCTGACCTATTCTAAAATAATTGGAAAGTTCAGGGAAGGAGAGCTAAGGTATTAGGTTGCAAATTTATTTCTCTTTTCTCAGCTCATTGTGGCTGCTGGTTGGGCTATCAAAGGGGAAATGTGAACTTGATCTTTCAGCCACGTAACCACTGCCTGATGAGAAACAGGTGGCAAGTGGGTCCAAGGCAGACCTGTGGCAGCCCCAGCCGTGACCACGTGGAAATAAATGAACAGGTTCTGGTAATGAACAAAAACCATGTGTTTACAACATAGCTGTGTAACTTCAACTGACTGGGAGCAGCGGCAGACCTTTCTTCTGTAAAGAAAAATAAAATCTCACCTTAAAATGTTAATTTCATCTACATCACTACCTGTCCTGAACCAGAATAAAAATTACTAGTTTCCGGAAATTTTTTCCACACAGCTTTTTCATGATTCATCAAAAGTTTTACAAAAGAAAGCAATATATACAAATAGTCAATTAAGGATAATGTTTTTATTTGAAAACTGTAATAAATAACAAATATTTTGTTGGAATAAATGTAATCTCTGTTGTAGTCACTTTGTTCTTAAAAGTTAACATTTTAAAACCACATGGCCATTTTTTTAGTACAAGATAGAAGTGACTTTTTTATCCATGTAAAATACTAACAAAAGTAAAACAAAACCATATATATATATATATATATATATATATATATATATGGCTCATTTTCTCTAAATGAGTACATGGCTGTTCTATAAATTATAACATTTGTGTCTATAAATGAAAATATCCATGGCCTAAGTTTAGAACGCACACTACTCAGGAAACCACTTACAGATGTTGCCCTATTAATTCACAGGATACCTCTTGTTTTTGTTTTGTTTTGTTTAAACCAGTTTTATATAGATAGATAGATAACTTTTAGAATATTTTGCTTATCACTGGATATTTTAGGCACTAAAATTGCTCCAAGCCTAAGCACACTGTGAGACAGTTGCTCGTAAATCTGAAAACCTACTGTTCTGAGTAGCACAGAGAATGGCCGCACACAGACCCAAGCAAGCTTTAACTGTACTGAATGAGGAGGTTTTGATGGGCGGGGAGTAGGCAACAGACCTTTGAAGTTTGGTCGTATCCGGGGGTCATAACTGACTAGCATTCTGTTCAAGATATCGCTGGTAGAGTTGCGAGGCACTCGATCAAGGTCCTCTGGCGACTGCTGACTGTGTGAGAAAAAAAAAAAAAGAAGAAGAAGAAGAAATGTCCATGGTCAGTATTAAGAAACAGCAAGCAGTAGAAAGCGGAGGTCAGTCTGGGAGAGAACACTGCTTTGTGAAGACAAATTCACATTTATGACATGGCTTTTCCAAATGTAACTGAAGAATAGCAACTATCTTCCAAGCTGAAAATGTATTCATACAAAAAATAAACACCGAGAAAGGTACTTCAGCACTCACTTTTACTAAATGCATAAAACACTGCCCCGAACATTCTAGGTTCTCTTGTGTTACACAGTGTGGGGCAGAGAGTTTATCTGCCCTGAAGCAGCCTACAAGTAAAATCCAGATGAGCACAAGAGGGGTGGATACCCACAGACAGAGAACACCTTGGACAGTGCCTGTCACCCTGGCTCCTGTGAAATCATAGAGTCAGCAGGATGTCTAAGACAGCATACAGCAGTCATACTGATGTTTATAAAATGGTACTCCTAAGAAACAGAGATCTTTTGTTTACTGAATTACATATGGAGTGCAGGGGAAAATTGATAAAACACACTTCTCTGTCATTAGATCCGTGAAACAGGTAACACACTCTACGATGCTACAGGACAGCAACCCATTTCCTCTACAAATACCAGGTGAGTGTCTGCCACCCGCTCTTTATTTAGAAGAATAAAACCTGCCGGACATTGCTATTTTAATAAACTTGGAAAAATAAGTCGTACTACACTCGCCATTAAAAACACTTTTATAAAAAAGATAATTAATTCCTTGAAGTCCAGGGAAAATGTTTTGTTGCTTTGGTTGGCTTTTCCTGTAACACAACCAAGTCCATGCTGAACACAGGAGAGATGAGAACGGTAGCTGGAGTATCTTAGCGATACTATATTCTGCTATGGTAAAATATTTTGTAATAAATTAATGTATGTACAGAAAACTTATATGCAATAGGCCTGTTTTTGTAATGAGATAGAGATGCTTTCCTAACAGGCAGATCAG
Organism: Cavia porcellus; assembly: GCF_034190915.1. Lineage (NCBI taxonomy): Eukaryota > Metazoa > Chordata > Mammalia > Rodentia > Caviidae > Cavia > Cavia porcellus. The sequence goes on from NW_026947497.1 coordinate 49,031,666, forward strand.
TCCTGACAGGAGATGATCACCACGGTGAAATGTGACAGAGAGTATGAACTTCAGGAAAAATCTAAAAAGACCATTCTTGGATGAAGACAGCTTTCTCAACCACAAATCATTCAGAGTGTGAAACATAAAAGAAATAGAAAACAATTAACTAAAATCCCCAAAGGTAGAGGGGATTATGTGGACTTCTAAAATTGCTTCTCAGTGTATCTGCTCCAGTATCACAGCTTTGGGGACTGGAGTGCTGGTGATAAGATCTTCTGTGTCACTGCAAGTGAAACTGTAACCTCCTTAGAGCCAATTGCCATCCCTCATCAACAGATGGAAACTTTTAAGAGAATGAGGGAATGTGAGAAAATTTGGTATTAGAATGCAAATTAGTGTTCAAACCTATATACAAGTAGAATTGATTATGAAATAAACATGCATTAGACAATTAAGGATTACAATTATTGCATCTCTTGATATAAAACCCCTCGAGTGCATTTCTTCTAGGCAATGAGAAGATGTCATAAAGAAATTAACACTAATTTTCATATCTTAAAACTTTATAGCCTGTTTTCTTCTACCTGTAAACTGTATCAAAACCGATTTCCAGCCCTTTCACTCAGTAGCAGTGTCCTCTCTGTGTTTACTGCAAGCTCAGTCTCCTCTTGAGTATTGCGTTGTACTTCTGCCTTGTCACTTAGCTAATGTCAATCTGTTCTCCAAGACTGCCTTAACACTCATCTTTTCTAAAATTTTACTTCAACCACATCTCCTTACAGCAATAAGCCTTACTCCAATGAACACAGACTGTTAAATACACCATTTAGTGAAAGTTTCAAAGCTTTTTTCATCATAGAGCACCACCTAGACTGAAGGCAGGTAGTGTGGTCACTGAGAGACTTGTGGCTTCTCTGTGTCAGTAGTGCCCTAATTACATGATCAGTACTCAGCACACATCTATTTAAGCAGTTCCCACCCATCCACTTTTGGAAGTGCGTTTCAGTGCCCTACTGCTTCTGTGATAAGGGGTCCAGGTCATCACTTCCTGGAGGAAGAGGTGACTATTCTCATGAAGCTCTTTCATGAATGGTATGTGTCCCCCTAATATTCCAAGCAATGGACATTGGCAAATCAAGTGCTGACATGGAAAAAAGAAAACCAAAATCAGCTCCAATCAATATTCTAGTGTGGAGTAGATACCAGAGGATCAACTATCACATGCATTATATTCTTTTATTTGGTGAACTCTTTCGCTTGGTTAACAGACTGGAGATTAAGCACATAGCAAGCAGCTTTCCATGGGGAGGAAGAGAAAAGCCAGATTATAGTGGAGCAGGTGGTAGGTGTATAAAGCCACAGAATAGACGGAATACGAGGGAAAATCCAGAAAGAATGAAACGTGGACTGGGGTGGAGAGAGTGGCCTAAGTCTTGTCTCCCACAGGTGGGGCCTGGGGTGCCCAACACCATGAACATGCAATGGAACCTGGTACCCCAATTTCTGGTTACATTGTCACACTGAGATAAGCCAGCCAACATGGAAACGAAATTCAACATATCATTTGTTAACTATGGTTGAAGGATAAATTCGCAGCAGTTGAGTCTTAGCTGGTTTTATTTGCAATTCAATGAAATGCAATAAATGTTCCTGGGAATCCCGCAGGGAGATTTAGTTTCAGAGTCAGGAAAGGGCTGAAGAAAGGGGAATCAAAAGATACAAAAGCGAATTGCTCACTTCAAAGTTATTATCCTTAAAAACCAGTGACAAGGAGACAGAGCAATACAAAAATAAATGACTTAAGGCCAGTTTTTTTTTTTTTTTTTTTTTTTTTTTTTTTTGTGTGTGTGTGTGTGTAGATTAAGGCTTTTGTTATGTCAAGTAAAGCTAATCTATTAAGGAAATTGGCAGTTATTACTCCAAGCCCAATGTCTTGGAGGGTAAACATTTTAGCTCTGATCCAGTAATATAGAACTTCAGCATAAATGACCTTACACTTTTATTTTCACCCTTGACTGGGGGGTCAAGTGAAGGAGTCTGGACCTAACTAATAGCTTTTTGTCATATTTATTTAATACAAACACATACATATATTGTTTTAGGGGAGATGTATGTTACCTTGGGTTCTATGAGTTTTTCAAGTCATTTTTAAAAATCATTAGTACAGAGAACATTAATTGCCTACCATTTATCAGGGGTGTAGCTAGCTATCTCTAAATGTTTACATTTCTTCCCAAAATTCAAAACAAATTCTTGTGAACACTAAAAACTCAATGTCAATTGACAAAATTCATTCAAAATCAAACGAGGAATATACTAAATATTGTACAGTTATTATATCCTGTTAGTGCCATTAAGGTACGTCTTCATGACTCCTCAATAAGTAACCTGACATGAATGTTCTATCAATGGTTTACCTGTTTACGTTAGAAATTCAGAGACATTTTAAATTTTAAACTAAATTCCAGTTTGTATCCACATGCATGAATTTAGGGTTCTTTCCAGATTACCAAAACAAAGATACACCAAGATGATCTCTCCTGATGAAAATGTCAGAAATTAGGTGAAGATTTCAACTTTCTCCCAAAGATCTAGAATAACTCTTATGTGGTATATATATATAAATCTGTAAAACTCTGTCACTTGAAAAGTATTATTGATGTAAAGTATTATTAAGCACGAAAGAGGTTAAATGGCTTTAATGAGGTCACACGCTTCATTATTAACATGCTTGTGCCAGATTCTCAGTTTATGTGTTATCCATCTGACTCTACTGTTTTATTTCCAGAACTCTATCAACAATCCCAGTATATTACAAAGTAGGATTTATTTCTTGGAAATGTGATATTAATTTAAGAAAATAACTTATTGCCCTCAGGCAGAGTGATCAAATGACTAGAGAAAACGCTTCATAGCGACAGCCCTTGGACAACCCTTGTCCCTTTGTTCACTTGCCTAACCTTGAACCAGCATCATTACTGATACCTCAAGCTATGCAAGGAACGTGCCCCGCTGTGTGGCTCTATGATGTAATATTCTCCAGCACCAAAAGAAAACTCCAGAAATGCTTTGTAACAGAGGAAATTCAATTTTCTACAAGCTGTGGGATATTCTTATTTTACAGGACACTTTGGTGACCGTTTTAACACAGGTGTGCATACCGTACTCTCTCACACTTCTCCCTCAGACAGAAATTCTCTGAGTCCAAAGGAACTGTGTTGGTTTCCATGGTTACGAGGCAACATCAAAGTTCAAGACCTTCTCCAAACTGAACGGAGGTGGCAGTTGTCACTGTGAGTACCGGCAGTGACCTGAGGGAGGGGCAGAGCGCACAGCTGAGAGCAGAGGCACATCTGTGCTTCAGGGCACTCTGCCTCTTTGTTAGGTGGCAGACACTGCTGAGCACAAACAAGGACAATGCCCGCTCTGGGACAGGTGCATGGAGTTCATCTTTCTGAAGGGCTCGGGAGCTATGACCACAAGTTAAGAAACCCTCCTCCTCTGGGGTTGGGATCAGTTCAGCGGCACAGCAGTTGCCTGGCAAGTGCAAGATCCTGAGTTCGATTCCCAGTACAAAGACAGAAAGTAAAAAGAAACAAAGAAACAAGGAGAGGAAGGAGGGACGGAGCGAGGAAGAGGCTGCCCCTGCAGGAAGCCCCCAGGAATGCTGGTTGTCCTTCTCCCACTTAAGAACACACAGGAAAGCCTGCAGGACCCTTGCGGTGGGAGGCTTCCTGCAGGGGTGACACCTGCTTTGCTGTCCGGACACCACAGTAACAGGACTCAGGAAGGACTTACATCAAGGAGTATAATACATCCATGGACAGCAGCAGCAGTGACTTTATTAGCCATGTATGTGTGACTAGGGATTAAATCCAAGGCCTGGGCACTAAGCTACATTTCCAGCCTTGTTTACTTTTTTTTTTTTTTTTTTTTTTTTTTTTTTTGAGACAGATTCACTGAGTCCCTAAATTGCCTGAAAGTTTGATCCCCCTGCTTCAGCCTCTCAGAGTCCTGGGATTACAGACATGAGCCATCACCATGCCCAGCAAGTTAGTCATTAATCTTATGCAGCTGGTATTCTCCTATCAGATGAGGGGCGAAGAGAAGATTTTTTAAAAGGCAGCAGTTGTCTTTCAGGGACAGAAAATAAAGGAGCATTCAAGGAAACAAAAAGAAAACAACCCATGCGGCTGGGAATATGTCAGCTGAGGGACAGGAGGGACACTGTGGGAGGCCCCAGTGACCAAAGCTGAAAGAGTTTGAGCAATAAAATAAAGCAATACTAGACTGTAATCCAACATGCAACCAACACCCATGAGTCCTCACTGAGGGAAATGACTGAATAAATCCATGGAAAACGAAGCGGCCATAGAAACATTCCAGTGCTGGGTACAGAGCCTCTGCTCCCAGATGGATGCAGCACCACTCCCCACTCTGTCGTGTGCAACTCAGCACAAGGACATCATTCCAAAGAGTTCAGGATGAGAAAGGAGACAAAACTGTGAGTTCACACTGGAGACACTGGACAACTACACCCTCAGCACACAGCGGAGATCAGCCCCAAGGGAGGGTCACAGCTCCCTTGATTTGCTGTGATTAGAATGGCATCTCATTCCTCCAGACTTCTTTGCGGAAACATTTAACCCAGGGAAAAATCAGGAGGGAAAACAGAGGGACCGAGGAGGAGTTGTCTATAAAATACCCAACCACTGCTCTTCAAAACTGCAGTCGTCATCAATGTCTGAAAAAGGGCCAATAGGACTCTAAAGGGAGATGATGGCCCAATGGGGTGTACAATGATATTAGGCAAAAACTAAGGATATTTAAACTTAGTTAGAATGATGTATCAGTGTTTGCCCTTCTTTAGCCGTTGTAAAGACAGAGGGAACATCCTAGTGAAAAATAATAATGGGAAACTAGGTTATGATGTACAAGGAAACTCTTGGAACATGAGCTTTACAAATGGAAATCTTTTTATGAATTAAAATAAAAACTGTTAAAAATAAAATGTTTATTTGAAAAAAAGTAGGCAACAAAGAAGATGAAAGACTTAGGAGAGCCAATCACACTGAGTTTCCAAAATCCACAGTCTTAAGTAGAAGCCCATAACTGCAGAGGAGCAACATCTGATCATATGCTATGGCCAAGGTTTACAAAGAAAGAAAAAACCCAGCCCCAAGCCTGTGCCTGTCAACTTATTAAATGTTCAGTGGAACATTATCTATTCAGAACAGCATTTATGCAGGTGGGTAGGTAATTAGACAGGCAGACATTCAGATACAGACAAATACTTCGTATTGGAGCATTCAGATAACTCATTAAATCAGTAATATTTACGAATACAGATAATTGTAGGGTTATCACATTCTTGTTTTGTATTTTTCTCTCTAGAATGTGTCATCACCTCTGACAGTTTCACGGATTAAGCTGTGAACAGGGCTTAGGAGGACAGAAAGGGAGAGACACCTGTACTATGATTATCTGAGTTTCGTCTGAATTTGCTTGACAAGGAGGTGTCTGTGGCTTTGTGCACGTGTGTGGCAGTCTGCTGGCTTTTCATCCACCAACAATGATAATTAAGAACTGTATGCCACAACCTTCACCTTACTCTACCCCCTGGCCGGGAGGACTGGAACTTGTAGACACATTTTCAAACCTTTTCTATCTCCAGTTATGCCATGACACCATCATCTATAGCCCATAAATAAAGCAGAAGTATCTACTGGGAGAGATGCTGGATTTTGCATACGGGCAGTTTTCAGATTTCACTGAAGTCTACCCTTAGTCACTTGGTCAAAATCATATTATGCATTCAATGGGGACTGTGACAGAGGCAGGACCCCTATACTGGTGTGGTTCTCAAACAGTGTAAAATACACATCTCCCTACCTCTAGTTATCACTATTCACCAAAATGTTATATAGTCTCAATATGTCTGATGTTTCTTGAATAGTTTCAACATACAGTCTCACTGCCTCGTGAGATGCAAACCTCCAGGACATAAAAACCTACATTTAGAACTCAATCAAAACAGGTTTACTATGCAATTACTTTCCATAGCATGCACAGCAAGATTATATCCTCACTCAGCAAATAAGGATCCACAGCAGTGCTTCTAAACCTGTCGCTGACTGCAAAAGTGTTTATTTCCTCCCAACTGTCCACACTTCGCATCCACAGAAAACAGTTCCCTCCTGGCCAACAAAAATATGTGTGAGAAAAATCACACACACAGACTTTCAAAGTCAGGACAAGTATACTGACAACCTAAAATTCAGCAAACTGTGGTCCTCCTCCAGATGGGCCACAAGCTGCCCGTATGATGAAGCCCTCCCTGAGTGAGCTTCACAGTACTTCGGCCACCAAGACATCCCCCTCAGCTGCCAATCTGATGCAAGCTAGGTGGGAGCCGCAGCACCCCACCTCAAAGATCACCCTTCAGAAGCAAAGGTACACCAGGAACGGAATGCTTAATGTTTTGAGCTAAGTCTCTTTCAGAAGGCCCCACAGTTGAAGGAAAGCTGTTTGCCCTCCAGGCTACCCAAATTCAGTAATCCTGAAACGCAGATGCAAAGGTATCCGGGTTCCTTTCTACTTACTGCAACTTTACTGGAGAAGCAGCCCTGCTTCAGAGCTCCCCCAGGGAAGAGCTGATGACCCAGCCATAAGTGCATGGAACCTGTGTTTAAAAGCACTGTGCTGGCCCTTACAAGTCACTGCTCTTCAAACAATCCCTTTCTTCATGCAAATTCTCATCTGTCTTCATGCAAATCCTCATCTCAGAGCCTGTCACAGGAGAGAACTCAGCCTATAAAACCAGCTAAACATGGAGCATCGTGGTTTAGACGTGGTTTGAGAACAGCCCACTGCCACCACCAAAAGGTCTGTGTGCTGGAGGCTTCGTCCTCAGTGTGGCAATGGGAGGGAGGACAGGACTTGAAGAGCCCTTGGGGACGTCAGTCAGGTGGAAAGCCATTAGGTCCTAGGGGCACTGACGTCAGCAGGGATTGATGCTGATCTTGTTAAATGAGTTGGCTCTCATAAAAGAAGGAACCTGGCCACTCTATAATAAAGAGCTTAGCATGAGAAAGCAAGGCTTCCTGATCCTGGGCCTCCAACTTCTACTTTGTCTCATATCACTCTTGCAAGGGCGTGTGCTGCTGCCCTGATGACATTGGCCATGATGTGAGGCAGCCAAACGGCCTTCACCAGAGGCCCAATGGATAAGGCTGCTTAATCCCACACCTTCAGCTTCAAACACCGTGACCTACAAAAAAAACCCCGTAAAACAAAGTAATCGGACTTATTTTGTTGTAGCAGCAGAAAGTTGACAAATACACTCATTCCTTTAAGAATAATAGAAAAATCTGACAAAAATACTGAACTTCTATGCAACTAAAAAAAAAAAATGCTTGACTTCTTTTATTCTCAACCACTCCTTATTTCATTTAGCAATTTTGAGTATTTACTACATGTATCATGCATATTACCATCTACTGTTTATGCATTTAGGAGTTAAATAGATGTGTTCATTATTCTTACATAAATCCAGGATTTAAAACTACAGGTTCTGATGAACTTGTCTAGTGATTCTCTATCTAGCTGTAAATAGTTTTGGCTGAGGACCTCTGCAAAGTATTCATCTGTAGTCCCACAGCCCCTCCTTCAAATTCAGTAAGTTTGGGATGCCATGCAGTATTTAGGAAAACAAAAAATCTCCTTGAGTGGTGCCAATGGCATAAAATGGTTTATTTCAAAAGCAGTTTACAAAGCTAAATAGACAGAACTGAAATGTGATTAATTCCATGGCAAGATAAGCTAACAACTGAGACAAAGAATAAAGAAAAGGGAGGGAAAAAGGGGCAAATCCAACAGTATGATTCTTGAAACAACTCAGTGAAAAACAGTACTGCACGGAAGTGTTGGTTAAAATGGCCAAAATACACTGAGAGGTTAAGATAGACAGTAAGACTTCCCATGAGACTTAATAAGGGAACTCCGTCCCGGCTGAGAAAGATGCAGCAGCCAAATTGGGATGGACGGGAGGACCAGTGACAAGAGACCTCAGCCAGAAGGTGACCAGGGAACAGAGGGTGCTGCTTCCCTCCATGGACACTCAAATGCAACAGCAACCCATGGATCAGTGGTCTCTGAGAATAATTTTACAGTTTGTCCAGAAAATTTGACATCAGCCACACTGAACCAGTAGGACACAGCAGGACCCCCCTCATAGGAGAACCCTCGCACCAGCACAGCACAATGAGATCAGGGGATCCCCAGTTCCCACCTCTCCCTGAGAGCCAAAGGAGCTGGGCCATATTTCTTGGGAACGAAGTTTTCCAGTTACTGACTGACTGATTTCTGTCTCCTTTATCTTGGAAAACTGATTCAGTCCATTATACACATGTGCCCTGCAGGCTACACACACACATGCACACACACTCACACACATACACAAATAAGCAGCAGTTGGCACTGTCAGGAAAGCACTTACCCTATAGCTTAGCACAAATCAAGGCAAAAGTAAGCTCCAGCTCCCAGCTCTGCCCTGAGGTGGGAAACAGCTGGGTTGCACATTTAACATACTGATTTTTTTATGGTGCTGCCCAAGGAACTGATTGTAATCTCATTTGTCTTTAAGCACAGATGAGATCTGCATGATTAAAGCCCCTGCAAGTCACACAGAACCCAGTGGTAGTATGATCAAGTGTGAAGGACTCACTGAAAATCCTCTCAATAAAGTAAGTTAAACCAGTGACTCCCCAGTTATATGTGAAGAGGCACTGAGTTGATTCCAAGAACTACCAGAGGTGCTGGGGAGGTGCTGGCTTCTGATCCCTCCATCTCAGAGGGCAGGCAGGATGTGACTCACTTTAAGGGGCCACTAGGAAAAGAAGAGATTTGTGCTAGGTTGAAGGTTTCAGAGACCCACAAACATCTGTCCTGTTTGGTACAAGTTTTCTCTTATATGATTCAGTACATGAGGACAGGGAGAGGTAGCAGTGTTTTCTGCTGCACAGATACCAACAGATTCTTGGAAAATGAATAAACAAATAAGTGAAATCCATAAAAAGGAACAAAACTCCAGAACCAACCCTAATAAAACGGAACTGCATGAATGATCTGACAGAAAATTTGGAATGAACATCCCACAGGTGCTTGGTGAGCTCAGAAAAACAAAGCATTAAGTCAGAATATCAACAGAGTTGAGAAATTCATAAAATGAAAAAACAGAAATCCTGGAACTAAATAATTAATAATTGAACTGGAAACCCAACAGAGACATGTAAGAGCACATTAGAATAACCAGAAGAAAGAAACAACCAACTCAAATGCAGATCCCTTAAAATTATTTAGTTCAGTCAGGGGCCTAAAAATAAAAATGAATGAAATAGTGAAGGAAAATTAGGGGCTTCCTACAACATCTTGATACTGGGCTTGCAGCTGCAGCCTGCTCCCAAATGCTGGGCGGGCAGAAAGGCTGAAGATTGCCAAGATTGCCATTAACAAGTGATTTCATCAGCCACACTGACACTGTGAAAACTCCAAGTGTTAGTTAGCAGAACATGTGGAGGATTCTGGAGGGTGTGTGCCTCGGGGCAGGAGAATGGAGCTCCCCGCTGCTGCCCGTGTGTCCTGCTCTGGACAGCACTCTCACGTGGCTGCTCCCTCACAGGGCCAGTAATGTTCCCATGCACTGAACGAGTAAATGAATTACAGCGCTCCCTTGAGTTCCCAGACCTGCTTTAGGAAATCAGTCAAACTCAAGAAGCAAATGAAAGGAATTGTAAATTATTGTAGGTCAATCAGAAATATGGGTCACAACCTAGGACTCACAAGAAGCATCTGAAATTAGGAGTGAAAGATAGCATTCAAGTTGTAGGCTTAGACACTACCTCTAAGGGGCGGAATTACAGCATCATTTATTGGTAACTGCTAGAGAATTGATTCTCTAATGTTACAGTTTATATCTAAGTTGCCCCCCAAAGCCTCATGCGCTCACACGTGGGGCCTTAGGAAGGTGAGAGGATTACAAGGGCTTATAGTTAATTAACTTGCTGCGTAGGAGATGGGGTCTGGGCAGAAGAGCAGGACCACTGGGGGTGTGGCTGGGCCTATCTCTCCTTGGCTCCTCCCTTGATTTCTCTGCTTCCGGCTGCCCTGCCATGGACTGCTTCCCCCCTGCCAGGCCACCCTGCCTTGGAGCAAGCGAGGCAGGGGCTGAAACCTCTAAACCACAGAGCTAAAATAAACCTCTCCTTTAACACTGTCAGTGTTAGGTATTATGTCTCAGGGACAAGTAAATAGACAGCTGGTACTGAGGACACACACACACACACACACACACACACACACACACACACACTGGATATCAGAACTGTGGTACTGAATGGAGAGTAGATAGCAGGTAAAATGCTTTGTTGTTTCCTTTCTTACAGACTGTATTAAGTAGATACTTTCATGTCTGTGGGACTCCCAGCAGAAGAAAGGACTCAGAGCTTATGTTAAGAAATGCTGGCTAGAATAACTGGAGAAGGAATTGGATATCCAGATGCAGGAAGTGCAAAGAATCATACACATGTAGAAGACAATCTCAAGAAAACAGAGATGTACTCTACTAGCTGGTGTTCTGTAGGAAGACAGAAACAATAGGATGTATGTTATCTCTATGTCTCTGTATCGTCTTTGTCTATATACCCACCCTTACACCTATGGGCATTTCTGCATCTATACATGATAGGATTTGCTGGGGGAATTGGCTCATATATTTGTGAGGGCTGAGAATTTGCACAAGAGCTTTGCCTGAATCATGGAGACCTTGGGTAGTCGTGTAAATAGTGTGCACAGTACATAGCACTGAGCTACTTAATAGTGTCAGAAAATCATGCAAATATAATTGTATTAAAATAAATACAATCCCTTATAATCCACTCACCTTCCGAAGGCCCCATGTGTGAGCACATGAGGCTTTGGGGGACAATTTAGATATAAACACCAGAGAATCAATTCTCTAACAGTTACCAATAAATGATGCTATAATTTAATTCTGACCCTTTTTCTGAAGGTAGAAAATAAATTTCAGAGTATTATATATGATTAAGACATCAGTTTAAGGCAGACTGATAATTACAATATTTTTCTAAGCTCAATGATAATGACAGAAAATACCTACAAGGCCACATAGAAAAAAAGGAATCAAAGCATATAAAAATCATGCACAGGCACACATACACACAAGATGACTGCAAATAAAATAGGTATAAACGGGACAGAAGAACTAAGACAACACAACTTTAAAACCTAATGATGGTAAATCCTTCCTTGTTGACCAATTCTTAAATTTATGCACATTGATTACATTTCTCAATCAGAAATAAACAGTGGCTGAATGAAATCATTTTTATAAAACTCAAATTATGTGCTTTCTATAAGAAGCCAATGTTAGTTCTAAGGACATGAATAGGCTCAAAGTGGTAAGATGGAGAATGTTCCCCCATGTAAATGGAAACCAAAACAAAGCAGAAGCATTTATATAAAAAAAAAACAGACTTTGAGTCACAAACTAACACAAAAGACAAAGACCCTACATAATGATGAAAGATGCAGCAATAACAAGTGGATATGTATCCAACACAAAAATATGTAAATACATAAAGAACCACTGACTGAACTGAAGGAAGTAACAGTAGAACAATAATAGTACAAGAACCCAAGACTCCACATTCAATGATGGGTAAATAGACATTAAAAAATCCACAAAGGAATAACAGGCTTTATTCTGCAGACTAAATACACATAATAAACACAGAGCAGTTTACTGAGTAGTAGCAGGACACACATTCTTTTCAAGTTTATATGGAGCATCCTACAAGATGGATTCTGCAGACTCAAAAATAGAAGGAAAGAAGGAGAAAAGAAGGAAGACAAGAGAGGAAGAGAGCCAGCAGGGAGGTCAGGAGGGAGCGAGGGAGGGAGTCTTGGCAAAACTGGCCTCAAATCACACGTCTGTTCCAAAGACAGAGGAATGAAACTTGAAATTGCTAGTTAAAGGAAAACTAGAAAATTCATAAATACTGCAAATTGAACATTTTTGAACAGTATGTCCAAAAAAATCCTTAAAATGATAATTAGAAAATATTTTGATGCAGGTGGAGCTAAAGATGGAGGATTAGTAAGCAGCAAAATACAGAAGCTTTCCTGAGAGAAGCAACTCAGATGCTGAAATAAAACCTTCTGCAGAGGACCAGACAGAGGGAGATGGACCATCTCGACCCACAAAGAAACTAAAGGCCAAACAGAAAACACAGCAAAGCTGCAGTGCTAAAAACAGCAAAAAAATGTTCTGGAGTGGAAAATGCCTATATTAAAAAAATAAGGATCTCAAATATGCAGTTCCATTTTATACCTAGAGAAGGAGTTAAAAAAAACATTAGCAGAAAGTAGATAATAACAACTCAGCAGAAGAAAAGAAATGGTGACTAAAAAATAGAAAACATTAACAAAAGTTTTCAAAAATATAAACAAAACTGCAAAACACTGAATAGAATAAAAAAGAAAAAGTGAAATTTTAAAAATAAAATAAAAAATGAAAGAAGAGACATAGCAACTAATGACAAAGGACATACATGGAGATACCATGACCCACTAGATGCTCACAAAGCATGCCTGAATCGTGAAGAAGCAACATTTCAACGGATCTGCAACCAGCAAGAAGACTGCAACAGTAATCCAAATCTCTCCCAACAAGGAATATTCCAGGAAGAGAGAGAGTTTTTACTGGCAAATACTCTGAAACATTTAAAAATGAATTAAAACCAAACCCTGTCAAGCTCTTCCAAAACACTCAAAAGGACGGAACACTTTCAAAGTCCTTATGAGGACAGCATGACCCTGATCCTAAGGCCAGGAAAAGGAATCACAAAAAAGGAAAATTGTAGGCAACAATCCTGGTGAGGACAGAAGAATAATCCTTCACAAAATGCTAGCAAATCAAACTGAATAGCACCTTTAAAAGATCATACACTATGACCAAGCAGTGCTTATCTCTGGGACACAAAGTAATTTAACACATGAAAATCAGTAACATTATACAGCACACATATCAGCAGAAAGATGGATAAAATATCATCAAAAAGAATTTCATAAACTTTAACAGTCTTTCATGATTAAAAATAGTCAACAAACTAGGAGTAGGGGGAAATTTTACTCAGCAGAATATAAGTTCTAAATAAAAAAGTCATTATAAATAATGAAAGTTTCTATACTAAATTAAAAAAACAAAGCAAGGAACCTACTCTCAGCATTTCTATTCAATATACTACTAAAAGTGCTAGCCAGAGGATTTAGACAAGAAAATAGACAGTGAGTGTGTCCGTCAGTCCGTCATGGGATATCATCTACATGATCCCCTAAAAACTAAACACACACACACACACACACACACACACACACACACACGCAGAGTTACAATTGATAAATTCATTAGAGCTGCTGAATACAAAACCAATACAAAAGTGGGATCTTTTTCTATCCATTATCAAAGAACTCTAAAACTCTGAAATGTAATTTTGGAAAACAACCCATTTCAAACAGCAAAGAAAAATAAAATGCTTCACAGTAACATCAAGGTCATAAAAGTCTTTTAGTAAGGTGTAAGAATGAACACAGTTTAATTATTTCTTTATGAATTTGGAACATCATAATCTTCTATATATTCATTATTTTACAAAAAATGCTTGCTCATTTCAAATTATTTTTTTATTTGTACATGTTTGCAGTTTACGTAGTTTACTGTCATCTTGGGGAGTGGTTAAATGTACATATTATAATGTCTTTCTTTAATAAAATCTTACACTGTAATATTATGTAAAAATTGATAAAAGAAACCAAACAAACAAGTAGAAACATATAGAATGTTTCTGGGTTATAAGATTTAATATCATTTAAATGTCTATACTCCTCAAGGGTATCTACAGATTCAGCATCATTTCAGTCAAAATCCCAATGAAAACACAGAAATTCAAAAAAAAATTCTGGAGTTCATATGGACCCATAATATAGTCAAAATACTTTTAAGAAAAAACACTACTGGTGACATTGCATGCTCTGATTTTGAAATCAGAAAAGCTATAGAAATTAAAAGTACAGTTCTGACATATAAACATGTAGACCCACAGAACAGCAAAGAAAGCACAGTGGTAAACCCAGGTCCACTGAACCTGCTCCATCTCTTTTCTAACGAGGGCTGCAAAAGACACTTACCTACAAAGAGAAGGAGGACACAGGGCTTTATACCACACAATGGTCAGCCAAAATGCAACCAAAGGCTTAATCATAAGACCCCAAAGTGTAAAAGCTGGAGAAGCAAACAGAACAGCAAGTCTCTGTAGCTTTTATCCCAGCAATGGTTCCATGGACAGAACATTAGAAGCATAGGTGACAAAAGTTAAAACAGACACGTGGAACCATGTTGAACTTGACAGTTTTTGCACAGCAAAGAAAATGATCAAAAAGTTGCAAAGGCAGCCTATGGAACCTAAGTAAATCCCTGCAAACTCTTAATCTGATAAGACGTTAATTTCCAAAGGACATGAAGGACTCTTACAATAATAAAACTCAAAAGCCTTCTAACCTGTTTTTAAAGAATGGGCCAAAGATTTAACCAGAATCTTCTGGAAAGACATGCCAATGTTTAGCACATCTATAAAAGGACACTGATGGAGACTTTTTTCCTCAAAAACTTAAAAATAGAGCTAATGCACGTATCATCAGCAATCCCGATTCAGGGCTTTATCCCAACGAACTGAAATAATCTCAAAGTGATATTAACACTCTCAGAGGCACTGTCAATACTCACAACAGGAAGACAGGGAAACCCCATGTGTCTACCACTGGGGAGTGAGTCAGGAAACTGATACAGCATGCAACAGAGTATTGTTCTGCCTTGGAAACAAAGAAAACCTCACCATCTGAGAGAAGATGGGCAACTCTTGAGGTCATTATGCTCAGCAAAATCAGATGGTTACAGAACGCAGACACAGTATGATTCCAGTTACACATAGGAGCTACGTCCTCAGCCTAGCAGAAACAGACAGTACAACAGTGGCTGTCAGGGTGAGGGGAGACAGGAAAGACTGCTGTGGAGGTGGCATAGAGTCTCATCCACAAAAGACAAGTAATCCTCCATATCCGGCCCCTGGTGAACAATTCTGTATCACAAACATTAACAGGACAGGTTTCACTTGTGTACTTATCACAACAAAAAACTTAGCAAATAATCCCTAGTACAATTCTTCCTTCAAACCTTCCTCACTGGATAGTGACACCTACAACAACAATGACTTTTCAAGTTACTGCTCAGTTTAGTAAAGAAAAACATCAGTCAAAACTGAGCTCACTCTATTTTAACTGAAACAATTGGCTTATTATCTGAGCCATTTGCAAAGCTCTTACTTGGGAACATAATCTGAATTTTTGGCTGTCTTCTAAGAATTTGGCACATGAAGAAATAAACAGTAAGCTCCATCAAGATGAAACATCACGGAAGACAGCTCCTAAGAATTTCAACTTTTGAAATTAGAAAATTAAAATGGGTCTCCTTGTTTATCCATTCTTCTCCCATGAAATAGAAAGAAAAGTTTAATTCCTGGGGAGCTAGTTTTTTCTTTTTTAAAGCAGCATAAAAAATAAGAACTAGAGGGGTGTGTTGTGTTGAGGGGCTTTCTCTTAAAACCTGAGTGCATTACAGAAGACCCTGTGGAAGGAGAAACTTGAAAACCTGAAGCCCTGTTTCAGGTTCTCCTGTGAGAGGGGTTAGTCTTCCATGGGAGAGGAAGAGAAACAAAGGCAGGACAGTTAAGAAGGCAGACTGCTCAGCAGAAGAGTGTCAGAGACAGCTGGTTCTTTACTTAAAAGCTTCATGCTAACTGACAACAATGTTTCTGTATATCTGTCCCTCCAACTACAAGTTCTTGCAGAAAACTCTAAAATAAAAAGTATAGGATATTGTGTTGTATTTTAAATATCACAAAAATATATGTAATAAATATCAATAGGAGCTTCAATATCACAAAACTATATGCAATATATCTTAAATGAAATCTGTTAGTATTTTCATATAGCCCACATAATCCCCCCATGTTTAATCTCTACATTAAGTTTAATGCCTAATACAATATGCTATGCAAATAGCTGTTGTGTTGTATTGTTTGGTGATGACTGAAAAAATTGCACATGCTCAGTACAAACATGATTTCCTCCCATGTATTTTGATTTATGGTTGGTTGAATCCTTGTAGGTGAAACTCAAGAATATGCAGGGCCAATCCCTTCAAAACACTGTTAAATAGATTAAAAAAATATGCATCAAGGAATGGAGATTTTACTACACTCCCGTGCCACCCATGGGCATATCACCAGACCACATATATGATGGTGGCCTCTATGATCAGAAGGGAGATGAAAATTTTTCTGTCACCTAACACATTGCCATGTTGTAATGCCTTTGGGTAACACTTTCCTCCTTATTTGCAATGATGCCATACACTTTCTACTTTGAAGTGTACTCCCCTACTTGCTAGAAAGAATAACTGTAAATTTGGCCTGAGATGAGCCTTCAGGAGGTCTCTGGAGAAGGCCACACAGGTCACAGGAGGTGACAGCCCCAGGCATTGTCTCTGCAGACCTTTCTGAAGGCCAGGATGTGGAGGAGGAGGGTAGTAATGCTATGATCCTGGCCCAGGAGAGGCCTGGGCTACTCTGTGTGCTTATGATTTAGTTCTTAATTAAAAAAAAAAAAAAATAGATTGTAAAAATAGGAAAAACAGGCTGATAGAGTAAAGGGACTTTGCTTCTAAAGCTGTGCCATGTTTTCAAGCAAGATGTAATGATGAAAAAAGTCAGAGTAAAAGAAAATAAAAGTGTGTAAGGTAAAAGTGTCACAGTAAGCTGAAGCTCATCTGTTACTGAGGAAGAAGATCTATTTTTCTATAAATGCAGGGCAGCCTAGGAGCCTGGTGTTTCCGAAGCCAGGGCTGTGAGCAGGTGGTCAGGGCCTTCACACCTCTGCCCATGTTCTCTGAGTCACACAGTTCCCAGCCTGCAGGAAGGCCCACATGTGTGTTAAGGATTTGCTATGATTTTCACACAATGAAGAAATTAGCTAAGAACAGGTCCTCATCATTAAGCAATTCATGGCTGTGCATATATTAAGAAAAAAATTGGATTTACCACATGCTGTATAAAGAGCTCCTATCAATAAAAAAACACAATTTTTATAGAGTACAAATGCTTGAAAAATCACTTTGCAAAAGGGGACAGCCAAAGGTTCAGTATACATAGAGCAAGATGTCAGCAACATTAATCATCCAGGAAGTTAAAATTAAAACCACAATCTGATCTCACGACATGCAAACCAGATGGCTAAGATTAAAATGACTTCAAAACTGTCAAGTTTTGATGAGGTTGAGCAGTCAGGGGCACATTCACTCACCACTAATGGTAGCGTAACTGGAAAACCATCCATATCTTCTGAAGTTGTTCACCTCACAATATAAAAGTTTTCCTCTGCAGTGTATGACACCCGACAGCTAGAAATGCTCTGCCCAGGGAAGCGTATGGACAGTGTTAATGAGCACTTTAATCACAGAAGCCCAATCTGAAGACACTGAACACTCACCAGTAGTCAGTCATGTGGTGACAGCTGAACCCCACCTGAGCTCCTGAATACCCCTCAAGGTTATGAAAAACCCCATTCTTTAGTGTCACATGGAGGACTTCACTAACAAAGAAACAAACAGAGCTAAACATCCTGGACAAGATCCTCTGATTCCCCTTGTACTGCTGCCTGGACACAGACCTCCAACTCACCTACGACTCATCAGTGAGTGGCTAAACTGTTTACTCCTCTCCAGTGACCATTCTGACCTAAATGGTGACCAACTGACCCGGACCGCAGGACCCCAAATTTCTCATGCCCTCAAAGGTAAACAATCACTGGAAGTGGAGTAAATTCTCATTCATGGGTCCAAAGAGAATCTCCCCAGCCCACCGCCTTTTCATCCACTCTCTGACCCTCGCTTCCTTCCAGCCTCTGCTGTTCTTACAAAAGCAAAGCTCTATCTGCTGAACTCAAAGAGACTTAGAGATCTCAGGACTGACACACCTGTCCTATTGCAACTGTCTTAGCATGGAAAGCCCTCTCCTAAACCTGGAGCTTTGCATGTGACAGTAAAATGGATAAACATGGTAGTAAGTTCACAACAAAGGATGACACAGCCATAGGCGAGCAGAATCCATCACTCCATTCAGAGCACCGATGAAGACTCACAGATACGGTACTGAGTGGCCAGTGCTGGGGAGGCTGTGGGGAAAAAGGGACCCTGCTCAATCGTTGGTGGGAAGATAAGTAGCACAACTGTTATGGAAATCACTATGGAGATTCCTCGGGAAAATACAACTAGAAATTCTATTTGAGCCAGCTCTCTCCCTTCTAGGTATCTTCCCAAAGGAATTAAAGAGACTGTATTACACTGACATATGCACAGCCATGTTTATGGCAGCAGAATTCACAGTTACTAAATCTTGAAAGCAGCCTACACGTCCATGAACAGGTGAAAGGATGAAGAAAATGAGTAGTTATATATGGTGGAATACCATTCTGCCATAAAAAGACAAGCTTGAGTCATCTGGAGGAAAATGGGTTCATCTTGAGATCATAATGTTAAGCGAAATAAATCAGTTTCATAAGCTTTAATATCACATGGTTTTTCTTACATGAGAAACCCAGCTATAAATAAAGAGCAAAATGAATAATAAATAATGGTAAATAGGTATTTTGCAAATGGGAAGGGAAACAAGAAAGAGGAAGGGGGAAGAGCATGTAAAATAATTGAGGTATGTTATGTGCATGGACTCACTTACTGTGAAGAATGCAATCACTGTGAACTGCAAATATGTACTAATACAAATTGGGGGAAAAGAAAGTATATCTGTTGCTGTCCTTCCACATAAAGGTCAGGAACAGGCAAGACCGATGTAAGGCAATAAAAATGAAAAATGATTATTATCCTTTCAAAAGAGATATAAGGACGTGGTTTTGAGGCTATTTCTAGAGTACTAAAAATTGTCTGTGTCACTGAGCAGGAGATTCATGAACTACACGTAGCCACTGAGTTGCTTATACCACCTCAATCTGCATACTGTTCCTTGCTAAATGTTACATCTCAACTATAAAGAAAGTGGAAAAAAATCAGGCAGGCATATTTTGACACCACCTGCTCATCAGAATCTGTTAACAAAACAGCAACAGACACCAACTGTGTAAATTACTGTGTGTCTCCAATTAAAATTACAATAGTAATGTTCTGATTGTTAGGCTGAGTGTATAGATGTTTATTATCGTTCTTTAAACCAAACATCATCATTATACATTTTTCCTCTATGGGTTTATACTAATTTTAAACCATTCCCATATCTTTGGGCGACTTCCTAAAGTATACACCAAAAACAAGATTTCCTTTTCATTGAGTAAGAAAAAAAAAAAAAGCTCCTTTGACTTGCGGATTAAACTCTGAATTCTGGAGAGAGATTAACTGAATCTTGGTTGCCCACTGACCGGAGGGTGGCTTCAGACACAAAATGTGCCCAAAATGTGCCCAATCCTAGAATGTCACCTCTGCACAAGAGCCTGCTTCCATGTTAAACAAGGCAGTGTAAGAGCTTACAGTAACTAACCTCTATGTGAGAAATACGTGTGTCTCATGAAGAAGAAGAGAAATTTATGTTCCAAAAGTCAGAAGAACCACTGAATCCCAGCTGGTTGAAAGTTATCAGTATGAGACTCCATTAAGCAAATGTACAGAATATCCTAACTTCTCACTTAAACACCCGAGATACACGGACTCATTTGTCTTAGTTTCCAGACCCATGCTCTAAATTCCATGGCTCTCTAAAAACTACCTTCACTCAATTTTGCTCACCACTCCAACCCTGAACTTTACAAAAAGGAATTAGTAAGAGCCAGAGCAGACATTGAGCACAGGAATGAGGCACCTCTGCTCTACAGGCCTGCAAGGAAGAGCCTGAGGGCCACCAAGGGAAAGGTGACTCCAGATCTGTCCAGAGCCTAAGGAACCAAGGAAAGAAGGCCACCTCAGATGCCTCATGCTGCTCTCTCACTGCTTCTTACAGCTTCTCTTTACATGAGCTCTTAGGGTGAGGTTATTTGTAGTGCAGAATGGCCTTCCTTAAGGTGGCCACAGCCCACACCTCTGGACAAGGAGAGCAAAGCTCCACACACCTCCCTCCAGAGCACAGGGCAGCCAGTAGGAAGTCCAGAGTGCAAGAGCCCCTAACAGAAGGGATAAAAGTAAGTCCTTTTCAGCCCACACCAGATCTTCTGCTGGATAAGCTGGGCTCTCCGGACTTAGGAATAAATTCTCCCTTTAACGTGCCCACCCAAAGCTGCTCTGTGCAGAAGGCAAATGTCAGGCTTCCAGCCACCTCCAGACAGCAGAACTTCCCCAGACACACTCAGCACCTCAGTGAGCTGTTCCTCCATGGGAGGTCATGCAGTCCGGTGGGGATCAAAGATGAGCTTGTTGTGCAAGTAAGAACTGGGCTTTCTACTGGGCTTTGCTCTGCTCCCTGTCTGACAAGTTCACAGTGTCTTGGGGTTCTCTCTAAATCTCCCCTTGGAAAGTCCTGTTTCAGTCACCTGGGGAAGATCCTGGCTTTTCTCTGGCTGTCAGCTCAGGATCCCAACCCTCAGAGCAGGCTCACTGCAGCCTGTTTTGCAGAAGTGTCACCTCCCTCCGGGCTGGTGGTGGTAAACCTTCGAAAAGTGTGACACAGTGGGCTGTTTGCACCACTGAGAGCTCTAAAAGGTTCGCCTTCCCTGCTGGACCCTTCCGGACAAAGCACCTTCATTTTACACTCCAACCTGGCGTTTCTTCCCTGAGCTTTGTTCTCTGACAGGGCCTAGTTCTCTCTTCTGTAGTCCACACCTGAGTCACATAAATTACTCAAGAATGTACCTCCCTGGCATGGGCATCTCCCCATTCCCCCCTTTCCTTTGGGTCCCCTGCTTCTAGGCTACAGTCTCTACCTGACTTGGCTCTCCCAAAGGGAATCAGATGCCACCCTGCTGTGTGCTCCACCACCACAGGGGACAGATGGGACTCTGCCTCAGGTTTGCAGAAAGGAAAAACACTCAATTACCAACTACTATTTAGAACTTGGTACATTAAAGTTTTTGGTCCTAATTCATAGCACTATCACCAATTGGCCATTTCTTTAGAGAGTTCCAGAAAACTTTTATAGCAAAACCTATCCTGAGTAGCTAAGATATGGAATCAACCTAAATGTTCATAACAGACAAACTGAGGAAGAGAATATGGTGTGGGTACACAAGGGAATACTACCGAGTCACTACAAAGCAAGACAGATGGAACTGGGGAACACAAAGTAACCGAAAAGGGGGCGGTTCATGCTCTATCTGATACGTGGAGGTCAAAAAACTCACTGTCATTTGTAATAGTTACTAGGAGAGTTTGAGAAGAGAAAGATTGGGGGAATTGTGAAAGTATAAATAGTAGGTGCCAAGCACAATGAGATACAGAAGTAGTTAGTGCCAGACTTCTGTGGGGCAGAGGGGAAGGGCGCTGAGAGCACACAATAACCTATCATAATTTTACAATAAGGGGAAGAAAGCGTCTTGGAGGCTTCAAATATAATGACAGAGAGATGGAAACATTAATACCATGCTTCATCCTTAACACATTGTTAATCAGTTTATTAGTTAAATTTAAAAAAAAACTGTTTTGGGAAATAGAAATATTAACTACCCAGATTTGGTCACTATCAAATTGTCAGATGATAGCCCATAAAATTTATAAGATGAATTCTTAAAAATTATTCTGATCTGATAACAGCATCATGCAAAAGATTACATCTTACATCCTAGGGATTCTATTTCTTTCCCTGAAATATCACCATAGGAATTTTATCTGCCATCCAAAAGAAATCTTACAATGATTAATATACCTTTCTAAATAAGTTCTCTCTCCTGGAATTTCACACACCAGTGAAAGATAACTGTGTAACACTGCTTAGAAATCACTGTCCAAGGCAGACAAGAGCTAAGGAAAGAAAACCTGACATTATACTCACTCCTGCCCCAGAACTCATGGAGCGCAGCGAGCCATAATTAAATCTCACACAGGCTTTTCAGATGCTGTGTTTACAAAACTGAGACTTCAGTAACACACTGTATATTCTATTTGTCAAAAGACTTAGACTGCTCAGCTAGTTGAGTAACATATTTTACCCTGAATCTGGGTCCTAATTAAAGGCCAAGGTTAGAAGTTGCTGATATGCTGATACCTTATTAAAACCCTCACTATATTTTCCAACCTTACATGGCTTTGAGAAAAATAATCGCTAATCTGATTGTGAACCTTATGTATAAACTTTAAAAAGATATAAAATGCTGCTCAGTGTTATACTTTGCACTCACCTAAGAAGCTCAGACGTGGTGAATTACTCTGCAACAGTCCTCTCTTGCATGACAAATGTCCTCTTCTTTTACCTTTTCATTGGCTTACAAACGTGCATTCCTAACGCCCATCTGTTAGAAACCTTTCCAATGACCTTACAACTCCACTATGGCCAACTTTTCTGCTTTCTTTTCCATCAAAGAGTCTTCAAACAAATTTTAACATTTGTCTCTCTCATTTCTTCTCTTTGCAATAACCTTTGGATATTATCCATGAAGACTTTTGTCAATACTGTCCATAAAAATAAATTTGTCAAGATAAACTATGTCATCAAACTCAAAGGCCAATTCCCTCAAAGCGCTCATGTCCTCAGACCCAAAAACAGTCCCCGCTATTACATCAGCAATAAAAGATTTTCTTAACTTCACAGAGATCCAAGTACGAGACATCAATCACATTGTGATCCTGGCTGCTCCTCCTGGTTGTCTTTTGCCTGTTCTTCATTTTTCCAAACGTATTCCCAATCTTTTCTCAGTGACCTCACCTATTATCATAATTTACAACTCTCAGATTTCTACCTGCAGCCAACCCCATTTCCCAGAACTTCTGACTCTGCATTGCAAAATCCAGTAACATTTCCTCTTTGATATCTAATGGACATTTCAGACTCAACATGTGAGAGCTAAATTTCTGGTTTCCCCTTGGTCCTACCAGCTCTTACTGCGGTACAGTTTAAATGCACTTCTCTCTCAGGTGCATCCTGTGAAGCTGTTTAAATGCCTGTAGTATGAAGAGCAAATTAAAACACGGTTTCCTAACAATGGTATTTACCAAACCTCCATTGGCAGGTAATGCCCAGATTAAACACTACTAATTAAACCTAATGAGGTGCATTTATGTGGCAGAACACATGTGTATGCAAAGGAAGACTAGAAGCCTGTGTCCTCTGGCAGTAATGTTCTGTTATTTTTTTTAAAAGTCAGTGAAATTGAAATTTTAGTGAAGGCACAAGCAAGCCCCAAATGCTGCTTGAAAATGATAAAAATAAAGACTGAATGAAAACAAAGATGAACAATGTGTTGCCATCAGTGAAATTAGATAAAACGAACCTGAAGAGTAGAATATCCATGAGAAACTTGAAGGGGGAACTGAAAGACCTAGGTTTAAACTGGGATCTGTCACCAGAGGGGCACTGCTTTAGGAAAGAGGTCTGCTCTGCCTCTTCAGAGGTTTCTAACCTGTCAGAATGGACTCTGACATGTTCATATGAGCAAAAAAAAAGGAACCTAAAATATCTATGGCTACGCACACTGTGACCTTCAGAAAGACATTCAAGTACCTCCATATGGTCAGGTTTTCTTATATACAAGAGGCTCACGAGGAGATCTGGCTGTTTGAGAACAGAGGACAGTAACCCAAGGAAAGTTACAGGAAGGACAGAGCAGAGCTGGAAAGAGGACAAGCTGGCCATGAGTAAGGAAGAACACAATTGGATGTACATTAATCCCATAAATATGTTGAAACTAAGGAGTAATGATTCTCAAAGTATAATTCACTGAAATCCATAGTACCCAAGAACTTCAGTAGTCCACAGAGTCCAAAAATATTCATAATAACACAATTTTCTTTTTCTGTGCTCAATGTGTACTGATGGTGCAAGAGCAATGGTGGGTAAAACTAATAGTTCATCAGCACAAATCAAGAAAGTAGTAGTATACCCACTACGTGTCCATGTATTCTTTGCCACTGTATCCCAGCAGTAAGAATTAAGCAAAATACTCATAAGACAGTGCGCCTAAGCAGTGCGCCTAAAGAAGTAGTAAGAAAATATTAACTTTATTAAATTTTGAGACCAAAGTCAGTATCTCCTTAGTATTTTACCTGACAAAATGCAGTGGATCTGTACGGTAGGCTGGCTGCACGCCAACGGAGCACAGCTGTTTCTGGGAAAGTGGACCTGAGGGACAGACTGACCAGCTGAACAAGATGAGCCCCTCTCCCCAATTACCACGGAAAAACAGTCTGTAATTTTAAGAAAATATCACTCCAAGTATTTGTTGCCAATGATACAATGCTGTAGCTTTCAAAAAAACTGGAGTTTTAGAAAAAATATTAGCCACTAGCATTTGCACACTTTTTCCAGAGGTAAGCACTGATACAGGAGATGGATTTCTTTTGATATTGTATAATGAAATATGTCAAGATAGGGAAGATTTTCAAAATTCAACAAATCAGTATTTTCCATATGTCCAATGTGTGATGCTATAAGATTGAAAAGAGAGTCCTTAGACGTGTGAGGCAGAATAGTGAAATTTAATTGAACAGAAAACAAAATACTCACTGATCTGACTTCAGATTTCACATTGAGCTATCTCTTAAGGAACTATTATTTGTCAATTTTTGGCATGATATTAAAGGAGACCATTCATAATTATGAAAAGGCTATTAAGTTACTCTTCCTTTTTCCAATTATGTCTGCATGAGATCACATTGTCTTCTCATATTTCAATCAAAATAATACATCACAATGAAGCAAATGCACAAGCAGGAGAACCCTGCTGTCTTCCATGAAGCCAGCCGCCACACTGACATGCAGTAATGTGAAGCACATTAATGAGAAGTTATTAATTAGATTTTTGAAAATGCAGTCAATTTTAATAAAATCAACAGCTCACAGAACTAGTTAATAGCCACAGTTACTGCAAGTGTTTGCTGTTGGCTCCTTTGGGTCAGGTTCAAATCCAGGGTCTGCCTCATGCCAGCCAACTTCTCCATCACTGATTACACCATGAGCTCTTAAATGGTTTCATAGATAAACACACTCAAAATTTGTTTCGGTTCATAAGAAAGCAACATCAGCAGACGTAATCCACACGAAGCAAGCTCTTTGCAGATTACAAATGAGGCCTGAGGTCTGCAGTCTGAGGTCCCTGTCTGTACAGTACCAACAAATTGAAAAGAACAGGGTTAAGCTCTGGTTTGCAGGAAGTGACTGCAGTGACAGACAGGAGGTGAAATGAGCAAAGCCTGGCAAACCCACAGCAGCACAGATGGGGAGAAACAGCCAACTGCAAAATTCACTGTAAGAACCACAAAGATAAGTGATGAGAGACAAGGATAAAAACAACAGGGCACACAAGAAACTGAGATGCCCAGACATATCCTGTGAAAGGCTGGACGCTGGGCTGGGGGATAAAGACGGGATGGCCAGTGTAGGGTGCTTTACCCATTAACTTTAGGGTTCAATGGGAAATTAAAAATAAGTATGTAGAAATCATAAGAGCAAGGGATGAAGATATACGCATAACATAGACACAAACCAAAAACACTAAGAGGACAATCGACGGGTCAAAGCCTAAAAGAACCAAGGACAACTAGCAAAACTCAGTACTTTAGGACAAAAGAAGACTAGCCAGACCAAGTGGCCAGTCAGTTATAATTAGAGAGCCTGAAAGAGACCCAGAAGTCAGTAAAGTCTGGAAGTCAATGGTGGGACGGGTGAAAGGGAGTTGTCTTGGGATGTACACAACAATGAACCACCTTTATCAAGTAAAAACAAGAATTTAAGAGAAAGTCATTAGATTTATTTAAGGACAATAAAATAAATATCTTCAGCAAAATAGTGGGGCAGTGATGGGGCCAAAAGATATTAACAAGGGAATGATAAAGTGGTTTGCATTGCTTCATCTGTAACAATAATGCATGGCTTTTGCAATTGATGAAATTCAAATAAAGGAATGAAATGATGAAACGCACTTCAGGAAGCACAAGGTGTCACACAAAAATCAGCATCCACAGAAGGAAGAAACATTAAAGGGGACTATAAAATCCATATGCGTTTCTCAGTGACAGACCCCGGGTGTGTGTGTGTGTGTGTGTGTGTGTGTGTGTGTGTGTGTGTGTGTATGTATGCACTTGGAAAATATAGATGAAGAAGAAAGTGTAAAACGCCAGTGTGCAGCAGGAAGCGGGTAAGAAGGATGCTTTAGGGGGCAAAGGAGGAGGCAGGGTCCAGGGTTTCAGAGGAAGGGTTTCTTCCCAGACCAGAGCAGAGGAGAGATGTAAGAACACTGCAGTAGGTAGCTGGAGTGCAAAAGGGAGGCTTCTATGGAAGCTTCAGCCCCATGAACTTTAAAGTAAAGGTTAAAATCTTATGCTAAGGCTACAAATGAGTAGAATAAAACACCAAAACTGGATGGAAAGGCAGCAGCAGAGCCACCCATGGGCAAGGAAGAAGGCTGCATAACCACAATGGAGACCCCGCCAAGATAAGACCAATACACAAAGCACACAACTGGAAATTCCTACTGAGAACATCTGCATGTGTAGAACTGAACCATAAATATTATACATTTTCAAGTCAATGAGAACAGACATTACAGATGCTGTTAGAGGGCTGCCGTCAGTTTCAGGTAATCTTGTTAGACCTGCCCCTCGGGCTACCGAGACAAACCTTAATGTAATGATTGTTTGTTAACCCATCAAGCATTCCTAGTTCCTACTGCACTGCTCGCAGGAAACGTAAGAGTCAACTTCCCCAAATAATCACAAATCCTAATGCTTTTTCTTGATATGAGGATTCATAAAGGTCATATGTTTCAAGTTATCCAACGTATTCTATTAGTGATTTAGTGTTTTATTTTTATTCCAATGGGAGCTCTGGGAATACTTCACATTTACATCATTTCTCAGAGGAGCGATTTGTGTATACATAAATTTGAGTAATTATCTTCTTGCATTCTAAGTGTGCATATCCATACAAAATCTATAATAAGAGGACTCATTTACTCTAAAGGGTCCTCAGATCTTTGCAGCAAGCAGTAACAGCCAGTGGTGGCATCATCTCAAGGAGGACACAGGAGACTTTTGTAAACAGATCTACTCTTTGCTTCATTTTCTATGAAACTCAGTGCATTTCTGCAACCAAATTCAATCATTTTTGAAAGTGATGCAGGCTGAGGATTTAGATAAAACCTTGTCCGTCACGATTTAGCAGGCATACAAAGAGAATTGTGAAGAACACATTTCATGGCTTTACTGCCAAGGCACTAATATATCAAAGATCAATTTATGATTTTTCTATGCAATAATTTACTCATATGATTTCATCTGATTTGGCAAGCGTAGAAAGGAATAATCATAAAAAGAATTCTGAGGGAGGCAGGATATAAAATTATACATAAGCCCATCATCTAAAGTATTTACAAATTAGTTAATATTAAGTGTGGCTTAACAAGGAAAGAGAAGATGCCATCATGTAAAGAATTAAATCTAATTAAGTTTCAACCACGCAGTAGACACCTGGACCCTGGGAGACCAAAGCATTGAACATTAATAGACCTTGGGAAAGAAAAAGAATTTTAAAAATTCTTAATTTCCTTGTAGGGGTTGAACTTGACTGTGTTCCTACCCACGCTGTGTTTAAGCACTCTGGTGACAGAGACTCCCAGAAATCCATTTTCTCTTTTCATATTGTCAATTAATTTGAACTCACCTCCTGAATTTTTCTGGTCCTAGTTTTATAACTTGGGATAATACAAAAGATGTTTACCTCATTCTATGTAACATCTTAGATCGTGGCTGATTCCTTTTGTTGCTTCAGAGAAAACAACCTGCAGTACAATTAATCAAACAACAGCCCACAATATTCATGATTAATCAAACACAGCGATTCTCCAAACAAGCTTCTACATTAATTGTTACTGTCATAAACTATAGCAATCAGAATTTAACAACAATATTCCCGATGAATTACTCAACATGAGACTAACACTTTTTCCCATTTAATGTTATATTTCTAGTCATGTCCAAAGCATCAAAAGGTTAAACTGCTATCGCATGTCATTAATTCATAACCGTCATATTTACAATGAAATCTTCTAGTTATTTAAAAAGTCTGGTTAGCCAAGGTAATATCAGAGATAAGCCCTGAAGAACTAGTGAAACTAGACAATGTAAAGAGGAAGCTGTAAAATGAGTAATAGAAAGAAAAGGTTAGGGCTGATCAACCTTTCTAAAGTGACAGAGTAGTTTCACGCGAAGTCTGGAAGCCCTAGAAAATCAGGGTAGCACGCACATACTAGTTATCAGGCAGCATGGCGCTGCTGTGGGTTGGTGCACATCATACTCACAAGGAGAAAATGAAACAGTGCAGGAGAAGGAGCAAAGAAAATAGCAGGGCAGACATAACTAGAGAAATACTGTAACAGAGCCACTGATAATGACAGTACAAGGAGATGCACTAAAGAAAAACCTGCAAGAGGATACTGCAGATCATTTTAAGACAAAGAAAACCAGTTTTCATTTGCTTCCTGGCTAAGTAACTGGAATAACAAGAGCGTCAATTTGAAAAACTGAGAAGATAGTTGTCATGTCAACACATGGTGGAAAATGACTTTAAAAGATGGGTAGATACACGTTCACAAGGCCATACACGGAGTAACAGCAGGTTTCCTGCCTTCAGGGCTTGTTCTTAACCTCCTCTACCTAAAGCATGGTACGAGCCAAACATGGGGGAAATGAGGGATTTCAAGCACCACTTGGAAATAAATTAGCTCCACTTATCACGAGCTACCAAACGTCTGAAATTCAGTCACCACAAAAGGCACAATACAATACTAAGGCATCATATTGCCTGAAAATTTCAATATCACAAGTGTTACTACATCGATGAAGAGCAAAAATACAATAGAAAACTTTTGTTTTGGTTTTCTTGATGTTGTTGTTTACTGAGGTAATTCTGATTTCTTACTGGTTTTCAATGAAAATTTCTGCAAATGCTCCAATATGCTCTAGTTTCATATATAATATATTTACAAATATAAATATGTATTCACACCTCTGTCTTATTATGATAGGCATGGAATACATCACTTCATTTATCACTGTGAAACCATTTTTTCCTTCAGAAGTATAGTAGCCTGATATACTTTTGCCTGCTGGATAACATCAGAAGATTCTGGATCTGAGAGCAGTATTTTTGAAGGTATGATAATTCAAGCAATTTCAAGGAAAAATTCTGTCATGAAAGATGTTTAAATTCTTACCAGCACAAAATCAAGACATAGTTTACTTTATATGGTAAAACCTTCTAGGTCAATACAGCAAAAATAAAGGCAAATATATGTAAATTTGTAAAATGATACTTTCCATTTCATTTTGTTATAGAATAATTACAATGCTGTTGATCAAATAATACATTAGAATTATAGCTCCTAAAAATTTCACCAACTGAAACGACCTTCAATAACAACATCTTCTTGATGCCTCTCCAGTGCTCAGCCCTTCTCTACAATGTCACTACCAAGTAATTTCTCACCTGCCCAAGCACCTCCAATAACAGGAAGCATTACCACTTCCCTTATGATTAGGTGTATCTTGGCAGGTCCCTACTAGAAAGTTATTCTTAATTTGAAGCCCAAAACAGCACTCCCAATCCTTTTTACTAATCCGTCCTGGTATTAACCACTGATGTCATCAAAATCTACCTTCTCATTCATATCACAGTTTTCAATACTTGAAAAAAACTTTGTCTTTAGTTTCTTCAGCTTTTCCTAATGTGATTTTAATTATTTCTACTGTTATATCTGCCTTAAAAATATTGACTAGTATAGTATGGAAATTTCTTTATACTTTGCTGATATTAAATAAAACAACATAGTTAATATTGAATTATTAAAGCACTAATTTCTCTCATCAGTTCTACATGTACACACATGCATTCATTTGCGTTGTGATTACAATGTCAAGAACTTTTCCAAATCCACTGTCATGCTGTTTTTTCCATCCTCTCTAGACTTGTACAAGTAATGTCTGAACCAAGATGTAATTTGTATTTAATTCTTATTACATGTAGTTTATCACTTTAGCCTACACGAGCAAGCAACTTTCTCAATTATGTCCCACATACTCACAACAGGTCCAGTATTACACAGCCTCAGTTCAGAAGTGCTTCCTCTCCACCTGTCATGTTAATCACAATACTGAAGATGGCCAGCCCATAATTCCACCAGGAAACATAATCTAGGACAGGGCTGTCCCACTACAGCTTATTTGCTAACTCATCTGTTTCTCCTTATATTGACTCCATGTTTCTAAAGATCATCCATGGGGGTCACATAAGTGATTCTCAAGCAGCTTAATAAAATCCAGATGCAATGACTTAATAGGAGTTGATCAAGTACTTTAAACCAATTCCCATTAGCTGTATATTTTGTGCTAGGCACTGACATTCTCTGGTGATAGAGTCAAATAAGACACTGTTTTCAAGTTTACAGTATAGAGGAAAAACGCTCTACACCTAATGACTGCCATAAAATATTTTAAGCATGAGAGGCAGTTGGAAAAACTCAAAGGGATGGAATGGGGTTATCTAATCAGGTCAGCATGGTTAAAAAAGCAGGGGTAGGAGCAAGGCTCAGTGGTAGCACACTTGCCTAGCATGCCGAGGCCCTAGGTTCCAATCACAGAACCTCCAAAGCGATTAGGAAAAGTTTCCCAAAGGAAAGAGGATTATTTAGGTTGGAAATGAATTTAAGTCTCAGCATCATGAGATGGGTTAATGGTGGGTGTGAGTGTGGTGGTCCTCAGAGTGCTCTGGGTGGACATCCAGGCTCAGGACTCACTGGTAGTAAATACTTTCCATGGCTATGAACTCAGGCAAGAGCCCTGAGACAGGAGTTAAGACAGCTGGTGAGCACTGACACTGCAGGTCAGGGAAGCACACCTGCAGAGATGTGGAGGAGATGTGAGCCTTGGGTGCACTGACCCCCAAGGGCCTGATAGAAAAAGGCACCCACCCTTGGAGGTGCAGCAACCAGGATCCTCATTAGTGGATCCAGAAATCCAAGCCACCCACAGCAGGCATAGAAGTCCCTCAAGGGCCCAGTATTAGAATGACTTGATGAGATTTAAGATTTAGAAAGTACCCTGTTGGGACACTGAGGACCAAGAATTGATATAGGCAGGTAAGAAGCAAGGATGT
Source organism: Cavia porcellus (assembly GCF_034190915.1). Lineage (NCBI taxonomy): Eukaryota > Metazoa > Chordata > Mammalia > Rodentia > Caviidae > Cavia > Cavia porcellus. The sequence goes on from NW_026947497.1 coordinate 49,063,129, forward strand.
CATCAGAGAGGATGGAGAGCAATCAAGGCAAGATTCTTAAGGGAATAAAAATCAAAGAGAAATTCTGGAACTGGTGAAGACTGAACTGGCAAGTCTTGGTGACTACAGAACTGGAGAGGCTCAGAGAGAAAGACAAGGTCTTGGCCAGGGATGTAGCTCAGTGGCAAAGTGCCTGCCTGGGAAGCACAAGGTTGTGAGTTTGACACCAAATACCAAAAACAAAAACAAAATGAAAAAAAAAGAAAGAAAGAAAGGCAAGGTCTAAACCAGTGACAGTGAACCTTTTAGAGATGAGTGCCCAAACTCTACCCCAAACCTACTGTTTATGGCAAAATACAAACATTGCAGTTAAACCTCAATACTGAAATTTTAGTCCAGAAATAAACAACTGCTATCTGATGCCTGCTACTGGGTGAGACGGCCTGTGTGCCTGCCCACTGTGGCATCACCAGCTGACTGGTCCCGGGCTTTTAATTTGGATGGAAGGAATGGGGAATGTCCTCTACTGAGAAAGAGAACACTGTGATATGAGTGGGGAGGACTTCTGGATCCAGGTCCTGTCATGTTTTAAGGAGCTTGTGATCACAGTCAGGACCCATCAGTATGGCCCTCTTAAGCCAGGCCTGAGAGGACAGGGAAGCTCAGCAGCCAACAGTGACCAATGACAATTCCAGCCATGGACTTGGGCCAAATCACTGAGTCAGAATAGAAAGTCAAAGGGAAGATCAGTATATTCAGATTAAAGACAAGTACAAGCTATAGGGATTGTAAAAAGGTGTGTCTAAGGACTTACCTAAAGTACCGTTCCTAACATAAATGCATTTATTTGTTAATTTCTTACAAATTATGGGAGCAAACTCTCAGGTACTTTGATAAGTACTCATCATGCATACATCAGAGAGAGAGAAAGAGACAGAGAGAGAGAGAGAGAGAGAGAGAGAGAGAGAGAGAGAGAGAGAGAGAGAAATGCTAACATTACTCTATGGTTTTCTAGCATTTCAAAACAATGCAAATTTTAAAAAGTGAAATGAATGGGCCAGGAAAGTTTCTGACCTGGCCCTCGAAGACCAGAAGGCAGATTTCAGAAATGGGGAAAGGGTGAAAGGAAAGAGGGAAGTGATGGGGATGGAAGTAATCAAGATATGTTACACACATGGAACAGTACACCAAACCAACCCTAGCTTTACAAATACCATAACATTTTTAAAATGATAGTCTAGAACATCAAGAAACCCAAGTCCTTTCTTATGCATTTTAAAAACATGTTTCCTATATTTATAGTCTGTAGGGAAAACTATTGCTAGAATCATAAAACAGGAAGACTTCAGTCTCGCTTCCCATAAGTTAACTACTAGGTCTGTAGAATTCCGTTTCTTTCCCAAAGCTATTCAAAGAGAAGTGTAAGTATATCGAACTATCACAAGGCAGGAATTTAAGGATATTGAAAAGTATTACTATGGTCTACAACTAACTTCTAGGCTTTGTAATTTCAAACATTCCTCTTAGTCAAAGTCTGGGTCTAGTCTTACACCCAGTTTACAGAAGTTGAAAAGATTAGATCACTTTATAGCCATAAACAGCTTACATATTCATTCCAGCTACTGCTGTAGCTGAGATTCTTAATTTGAGGGTCCAAAGAGTCAATTATAAAGATAACCTTGTTTCTCAGTAAAATGCTCAAGAAATACACAACCCTTAATGCTCCAAGATTCATCTGCTTTTTAATAATCCAGATATTCAGCAATGCCACCATTCCAACTACTGACAAAGCTTTGTCTATCTCATAATTATAAAAAAATAATGTAAAACTATGGTAGAAATTTCCAAGACAAAATTTCAATTAATTGTTAAACATGTCCAAAACGCTGACATGGGCTTAGCTGGTACACGTGGTTCCTTGTACTCGAAGACTGAAGATTCCCCTACTCACGGAAGAGAAAACTGCTTTACTCTTTATTGAATGTAACTTTAAAAAAATCTTACTATCAGCACCATGAGTATCTTGAGTCTGGTTTTATATGTGAGGTAATTTAATAGTGTAGTCACAAAAAGAAAAAGAATGTGCTGCATGGCACTCAAGTAAAATACTCGGTAATTATAAGTGCAGTCCAGATCTCTGACAACTGGCAGGAGACTTGAGGAGCACTGGGAGGGGGTGATCGGGGAGGGAACAAGAGCCCTTGCCTCCTCCAAGGGGAAACCTCCAGCTCCAGGACTGCAGAGGCATGCACAGGACCAGCGTGACTAAGGCCTGCAGCAGCTGGTGGCGATCTGCCCGCACTCAGCAAACACAAGATTAACTTATGAGGCATCTCAGACTTGGAACCACATCCTTTCCCCTGTGGAGCCTGAGGGGTGCAATCTTCAGCAAGTGTCTCCTGAACTCTGCTGACTGGGGTTACTGTGAATCCGCCCATTGTGACTGGCTGATACCCAACCTGGAAGATGACCAAGGAGGGACATAGGTCTCATTCAGGACCACCGGGTCAGAGAGCCTGAATTTCGGTTTGCCACCAAATAAACACTTGAATAATTAAGACTATTCAAGGTAAAAATAAGGAGCTCTTCTTTGATATGGAACTTTAAGCTAGACTTAGAAGCACTATGTCCAAGCCTTAGCCTTACACATCCATGCAAAGCACGGCAACCCCAAAATCTACCTAAGTGTTCCCCACAAACACTTAGCAATAGTATTTGATGCTGCTGCTGAAATACAGGGTGACCCATGATCGATACGACATAGTACTAAATTAGTTTTTATTACAGATCCCTGAATAGGTTGTGCTATGACACAAAACACGTATTTTCTGAGAGTTATGTGTATATTGTTTGATTACTCGATTAGTTATCTGCTTTTTCCCACCAGTAACATTGGGCCTTCCTATAAAAAAAATCCAAAATGTAAAACTTTATCTTGGGCGGGTATATTTAAATTAAATTCTTTTAACAAGGAACCTCACATTTAGCGATATACTTTTTGAGAAATACTCTAATTTCCTAATATAAATTCTGTACAAACGAATCTGAAATACAAATTTTCTTGTGTCATACATCAATATAAACCAAACAGACCTCAAGATCATAGTTCATCTATGTAATTTTAAAAGAATATGCATTTGAAAACTAATATTGGCTCCAAACATGCAATTTCAGTGTCTAATTAAAGTAGCACAAAAAAGCAATACTTTTTTCTCATTTTGCAAATAGTGAGTAAATATTACATAAACCCACAGCACAAATAAAATTTCATAAAACTGTACCTTCAGCACAGAGAATTGTCACATTCTAAAAATGTCTTCACCCTGTCGTTTTCTACCCATAAAAAAATGAGCACATAATCTGATATGAAAAGGTTTGTGGATCTGGGTTTTCATAAACCACCTTGCTTTTATAAAACTGCAGCAATGTTTCTCTATGTAAGAATATAAGACATGAAGCACGTACGAGGGACATAGATACTGCTTCTTTTTCCCCTTCCCTTTCTTGGAAGACTTTTCCTTAGCATAGGCTTCTTCCACCCACAAAGAAATTAAAATAAAAACGGTGATTGTCAATAAGAACTTCATCTTGACACATTAAATTTCGGGAGCTCGATCTACAAGAGAGAACAAGAGAATTTTACATTTATGAAGCAAATGAGAAATACAAGATTGCCTTTAAAGGAGCACAATGATTATTACCCAAAGGCCAAATACACTTGTATTTCATATCTTCATTGCTAAATTCTGTATATCTGCACATCACTATATAGTAAATTATGTTTTATATAGTAGTAGTAAAGTCTCTTTTATATAGTAGTAAAAGCCAGTTTAAATAACGGGTGCAAAGTAAACAAGACTCCAATGAGGTGTAAGAGGTCACTGTTATAAAACTTCTGACTCTAGGGTTATATAAAATTGTAAATTGATACTGAACTGGATATTATATCAAAACATGCTTAGAAAGATACCTCTGTGATATTTAACAATTGAAATGCTTATCTCCAATGAAATATCGAAGCTATTTTTTTTCTGAAATGTAAATTATATGTATATTAATGTATATATTATTTTAATTTCATATATTCATCTTTTAAAAAACAATAAAACTAGTTCAGTATTAAATAACTGTAGAGATAAAGAAAATAATTAGCATCAAAGAGCTTCACACTTAATTCCCCGAGTAACTCACACACACTGAGACTGCAAGCTGCCTCCTGCCCCCCCCCACAGAGGTAAGCATCGCTCCTGATTAATTTATACCGTGCATGCTGTTTACCTCCCCTCCATGTGATACTAACGTCTATCAGCAAAATTATGACTCTGGAAATTCCAGGTTAGGGACCAAACGCCCTCCAATAATCTTCTTAGCTATATTTTATAACATCCTTCATGCTCAAATAACAATTCTATTCTTGCCAGAATCTGCTGTATCCAAAAAAAAAAAAATAAATAAATAAATAAGTAAAATTTAAGAAAACCAAAACCCTACTTTAGGCATCGCTGCGGCACTGGCGTCCGGGGACCCCGGGCCAGCAAGCACCCCCGCGCATCCCCGCTGTCTCTGGTCTCCACCGCCCGGCCCAGGATCTACCGGCTCCCAGAGGGCAGCTGCCCATGGCGAGGTGCGCCCGGCGCCCCCTTCCTGTCCCTGGCCCGACCCAGCTCCTGATTCCTGTCTGCGACCCTGGTCCTGCGTTCTGGTCCGGAGTTCGACCCTGACCCCCTCCCCATCCCCGCCACCGACCCAGGCCCGGATCCCTGATTCGAGTTCCAGGCCCGATCCCCCCCCCCCCCATCCTGTCCCCGTCCCGACCCTGTCTGGCCACCCCGGCTCGGCCCGCGTCCTTACCGCAGCGCCGCGCAGCCCTGGCGGCCGGGAGGCGGCGCCGCGCGACCCCACGCTGCCGCCGCGGAGCCTGCGCCGTGGCCGGGCCGGGGCGGGGCTGTGCGGCCGGCGGGACCCGGTCCAGTGGGGGGCACGCTCGCCGGGGGCGCAGGGCCTCGGATGGCCTGAGTGTGCGCTCCCCGATCCTCAGCCTCTCTGGGGCCCGTCGTCCAAGAGGATCCCCGCGGGTCCCAGATGCTGGCGCGTCCGCGTCCCCAAGGCTGAGCGTGCCCTGCTTTCTGCGGAGAGACGCGCTGCTCCCCGCAGGCCTGCAGCGGGGCCGGTGAGACCCGGGGGCAGGCAGGTCTATGAAGGAGAACTGGCCTGATAAGGTACCTTTATTAATTAATTTCTGCGGAATCTGCAACGTAAGGACGGCTAAGATCCTTTTCGTGTTGAAATAAAGACACCTGACACCTGCTGTCCAAGGGACAGGGGTTCCTAAGAGTTTGACATCACAAGATCTTTGAATTCCTGTAAGGGAGCCGAGCAGGCTTCTCTTCTCCCCAAATCACGTGCACAGGTTTGGAAATACTTCTGTGCTGGAGATGCCTGCATCTGACTTGGTCACCTTGCCCAGCCTGTCCTCTGACGTGGCCCCCGTCCGTGGAGAATGATATTACTCGTAGGAAAAGGTGCCCACTGTTGGAATGGTTCCATAGGTGGTTTTGCCCAAAGATTAGGAACTACATCGGAGACCCTAAAAAGGATCTCTTCCAGGCCTGTGGGGTAGTATGCACACTGTAATTTTTTTCTATGAAATGATCTGCTTTTATGAATTTATAGTTATAACATGAAAAGGGGAGTCTGTAAAGTGATGGCCTAAGATGATTTTCCCCAATTCGCTCCAGAGTTGGCCCACTTCTCTTTACCTCTATCTGCTCCCTGTGATGTCCTCCACTGGCAAGGCATTAGGCCTCATGCTGGTTTCTCAGATGTATTTTTCCAACCTATGCCTTTCTCTCACACTAGTCACGCTGAGTGTCCAAAGGGCTTCTCAGCAGTTCGTCTTCCATCCAGTGAATGTGCCAAACCCCAGCAGGTCCAGACCTGAACCCTGCTTCTCCCCAGGCTCACTCCCCCTCAGCTTTCTCTGCCAACAACAAACAGCTCTACCCTCCTCATTGCTGGGGTCCAAACCTGTGGAGGTGGCCAAGGCTCCTCTTCCTCACCCCCCACAGCCAGACAGTCCTTGCAGAGGTCCTGTTGCTCTGAAATTATATCCAGAATCCAGCTACTTTTATTTCTGCTTCAGGCAACCTGGACAGAGCTAGTATCTTCTCTCATCTTGGAACCAGATTCCCATGGTAGCTTGTGAGCTGCCCTCCTGCCTATCTGTTCCGCTCTGCATCTCTGAGTCTCCGCAGCCATGCAGTCAGAGAGGGCCCCTTCCAAGGTGTCCTGTCATACTGTGTAATTCCTCAGCCGAAAGCCCAGAAGCCAGCCCCACAGTGAGATGATTGGGCACTTCGCATGCAGGAGCCCAGTTGTCATTTGCCTCCCTGTGTGGCAGTGACTCTGGTTGGCCTGTCTGCCCCCTGGCTGCTGGCTCCAGCTACTCCTATCCTGCCGACTTCCTGCGTTGGTTCTAGCTGTTCCCTCTGGCTAACATGCTCTTTCCCAGGCCTCGGGTCTCACAGCCTAACATCAGCTTGCTGAGATGCCACCCTCGAGGTATGGAATGTCATTGAGAAGTACAAACTCTCCCATGGGATTTCTCATCCCTTTTAATCCCCTTCTTTTTCCTTTTCGTGGTACTTGCTACTCTGTCTCACTCAGTGTACTTACAGCCTGTCGTTGCAATGCTTTCTCAGCTAGAATCTTAGCTCACTGTCCATTGATGCTTCTTAAGTTTCTTAATAATGGTGTTGAATGGATAAAAGCTAAGCCTTGGCCTTGTTACTTATCGCCTATAAATCCTGAGTTTCCTTATCAGCAAAATGAAAACACTATGCATGATTTGAAGAGTTGTTCCAGGAATGCAGCAGGTTAATTGATGTCTGGTGCAGAGAAGAAAAGCTGCAAATAATTACATTCCATTGCTGTCTCTCATTGCTTAATGGGACCACAGACTTTGATTAATGAGACTACTGCATCAGTGTGATTTGCACCCCAGAACCTATGCAGAGGCTCAATCCCTAAGGTCTTGTGCTAATGACATTAAGTAGGTAGACAAGGGATCCTAGCCTGGTTTTCAGATGTGAGGTCTTCGGGAAATGATTGGATTAGATCATTAGAGCCCAGCCCTGGTTTGAACTTCACAGTTTTATCAGCAGGAGCCGGAACACACACCGCTAGACACAGGTACTCCTGCCATGACAGGACACCCCCTGGGCTGGTATGTTGCAAGAACCTGTACTGTGTTCAGAGTTTTAGTGACAGTAATGAAAAGCTGGCTCCTAAGAGTGCCCTGCTATCAATTTCTACCTATTTTTGGTTCTTTGAATTTATGTTTGAAAAGTTTTATAGGCTAAAACACTGACATATCAAAACACTGACTAGGAATCCTACTTTCCAAATATCCAGACCTAGCCTGCTATATGTATTATGTATGTATAAAATTTTATTTCACTAGTTCATAAATTCTAGAAACAGATTAGATATTGCATGTTTAGGAAATCAAACACAAAGAAGAGAAATCTTTATTATAAACCATTTTTTCATATAACTACTTGCCCCTGTTGAAATAGCCTTAAAAATATCTTTGTTTTTTATATGAACCTTCTTTATTTTTAATGATAGCCTGAATTGTTATATTGATGAGTTTTTTAATTGAAAGTTCCGTCCATTTGCCATTATAGGCAAAGATACCTGCAGTAAGGTCATATTGCCTTAAATTACTTCTCTTGTTGCTGAGAAAAACTGCCTGACATCCAAAGTTAAAGGAGGAAAGGTTTGTGCAGCTCTCAGGTTGTAGGGGTTCAGTCCATAATCAGACTCCAAGGCAGAGTGACCTGAAGGAGGGGCATCACAGAGGAGAGCAGTTCATGGTGGGCAGACTTTAGCAAAAGCACAAGCAACAAGTGGCAAGTGACATGTGACCCCAGCAGCCCTCGTTCTGGCCCTTATGTTTTATCTAGGCTACATGGTTTTAGGGCGGTAGCACAAACACTCATCGTGAGGCACCCTTAATCTTACCCAGAGCTACACCAACCCAATCAGTGACTAAGTTAGTAATCACACACCTTAGATCCCAGAATCACACTCTAGATCTACATGAGGCTTTCAGGAGATGTCTAGTCACAAGCCACAGTGTATATTCACCTGTTTCTGAAATCTGTTATTTTTTTTCAAAGTAGATAACAAGTTTAAATATAGATGACAGGATTACAAGAAGATGAAGAGAATAATGGGTCAGTTACACAGTATCTTCTAAGCACTATTCATGAATTTTAAAAAACAGGAAGAATTTACACACATCATGCTGATAAGAAACTTTCCAGGCTTCGGATCTAGAATGTTCCCCAGGGATGAAAGACTTTCTCTTTCAATCACCATGGAGGTGATGGACCCGTAAGGAGGTGAAGCCCACTGGGATGGAATGAGCTTAGTAAGAGTGTGCTGGTGAGGGAACACTGAGGTCTCTCTTTGTCCCTTGGCTGTCGTGATGAACAGACCCCCTCCACTGGGTGCACCCCAATTGGTGTATTTCCTACCTTATCACAGTGCCAGAGAGACAGGCGAACAGGCATGGCCTAAGACCTTTCAAAACACTGACTAAAATAAAACTCTCCTTAAAAGTTCTTTACCTTGGGTTTCATAGCAGCAGAAATCCAACACCCTTATTAAAACAAAACAAGAACTATTTGATAACCAAGATCACTTTCATATGTCTTCTTGATTCAGAAGTGTTCTCAAATAAATTCATTCTTTTAAACTAACTTTCAAGTAAAGGCACATTTTATTCACTCCTGAAAAATGACAACAAAAACACCTTTCATGCTATGCTTTTAAAACTTCAAGATTTATTTGAAAGTTATTCACATACCTATGTGAAGCTCAGAAAGGGAAGTTAATTTATCCTGGGTATCAGAGTTGAAAGAGAAGAGATATAGCGTTATTTTACCTTTAATTACCTATCACAACATTAAGGCTCCAGCTCCCCAGACTAGGGTGCTACTCAGTGGTGTTACTCAGTACTTAGTGTGTGTGAGGCCTTTCACTTTAGCGCCAGCACCCCCAAAAAACAAATAAACAAACAAAAAACCTGTGGGTGAAGTTGCACATCAGAGAGAGAAAGCAGATTGTGTTTAGATGTAGACATACATGTCTTGGTTACTTTTCTCTCATTGTTGAAACAAAATACCTAAAGCCCAAAATTAAGGAAGCAAAGCTTTATTTAGCCTACAGTTTGTGGAGGTCTCAGTCCACACTCAGCTGGCTCTAAGGCAGGGAGCATGATTCCATTCCATGCTCAGTTAGCTCCAGCACTGGGAAGCGTGGCACAAGAGCAAAAAGGTTCAAATGGGGAAAGTACCCGCTTTCCCTCCCTTATGCTGTAAGCCAGCTCCCTGCACCTGGGTGGATGCAGTGCTCATATCACAAGTACCATTGCTAGACAAGGGGCCAATCACAAATGCAAGCCTCAGCCACTGCTTGAGGCTTGGGGGGACATCCAGACACAAACCATATCAATGCCCATAGAGAACTCTAGCTGCAGATTAGAAAAGGGATCCAAATGGGCTATTTTAGTACTAGACCAGGCTCTTCCCAACTCCAAAATGACCTTAAAGATTAGCTAATAGATTAATGTCTTTCATTCAAATGTCTTTCTTTTCAAAAAAGATAATAAAAATACTAATGATTATTGTTATTGAGGATGTAATGCATCATTTTCAAAATGCTATGCAAATTACTTTAAATGTATTATTTCCTCAACAACTTTGTGGGATCAGTTCTACTCTTCTTTACTTTACTAACCTATTAGAGACATATGTCTGCTTCCAAGTACACCTACATCAGGAAACTGGCTCATCAAAATACTTTGTGATGGCAAAGAGTACATACAAGAACATTTGATGATAACTGAGTAACATTAATATTCAACCTAAGAACTGTATTATTTGTGATGGTCCAGTAAGCTCAAGGAATATGAAGTATGACCAGATTCTTCTTACATGTGAATTTGAGCGCTGTGCTCTGCCTCGCTGAACTGAAGAAACAATTTGGAGCAAACAGACCCTCAGCTTAGCATCTACCCTTCTGCCATCTGTTTACTCCCCATCAGGGATCTCTCTGTGGCTGGAAGTATATGCACTTCAAATAACCTGCAAACCTGCAGGGCTGGGGTACAGCTCGGTGATACACAGTTGTCTCTCATGTGCAAGTCCCTGGGTTCCACCACAGGTACAAATAGAAATTGTAATGCTTTGTCACAACTTTCACTGAAGAAGTGCCCATATTACATGGTACAGCATTTAGATAAATTATACTTATAGCTGAAGTCCTTCACAAAAAGAGAGAGAGAGAGAGAGAGAGAGAGAGAGAGAGAGAGAGAGAGAGAAACCACCTCCTGGTGTAAACCTATTATACTGTGTTTTAAGAATGTGCCTTGTAGGGGCTGGGGATTTAGCTCAGTGGCATAAGCACCTGCCTTGCAAGCAGGCGGTCGTGAGTTCGATCCCTGGTACCGGTAAAAATGAAAAAGACATAAAAAAAAATGTGCCTTGAAAACAAATAAACACGTTGATTATTCAGTGTTATAAAGGTTGATTCAAAGTTACTTATATCAATATCCTAGATTTTAACAGTTTGTATCCCTACAGATATCACTAAGTGATTGCCATGTTCAGATCAGTGTCTGGGAGATGTGTATTTTTTTGTAGTTAGCATGTGACTGTTTATAGCCATGCATTTCTCTGAAGCAATGCTGAAGGCAGGCGGAGAGGACTAGTAACACAAGCCCAGTGATCTTCCAATCAGACAGAATCTCTTGTGAAAGCAGTTCTCAGTGCGTGTAGCAGTTTTAGTTACCTCTTGAGGCAAGCTTAGAAATGACCCTCAGTGTGGGGAAGACCATGGCTTTTTTCACCACAGTGCCACAGGTCTCAAATGTTCACAGCTCTTGCTCTGCTCTCCAAAGCAGACTTAAAACTTCAGTTGAATAAGCACTCAAGAAATCTATCTTTGAAAACTTGCCAACAACATCAGTCTTGATTTTGCTATTATCTCTTGCTTTCAAGATCCAAATACACAATTAATATCAGAGAACTATTTTCATATTACAATTGATTCCTCTCAGTTTTTCAGTTGAACTAAGAATCAGGTGTGGTATGCTCTGTCAGGAAATTTGTCATCATTTTGTTTATATCCTGAGGCCTTATGGGAGACTGAGACTGAGTGCAGAATAATTAATCTGGTGGAGGAAATTTTAAGGCAGACCAATGTTTGGGCTGTGACTTGAGTACCACGGGAGCTTTTAATCAGCTCTAAACTGAGAATCAAGTCCAAAGGGCATTGCTAAGTTTGACGATTATCTTATTCATTAGTTCCAATAAACTGAACTCTATTACTTTTCTAGTTTTTATTTCATAAATTGATGAAGCTTAATATTTAGTTATTGTAAGTTTATAAAGAGAAATAATAGAGGGTTAAAATAATATATCAAGAACAGTATTTTTAATGTAAGAATGTTACCAGTTAAATTTAAAGGAATACTATGTAGCAGATTTTAAACTTAATTTTCTTTTAATGAAAAGAGTTTTTGTTATCTAATATGCCTCTAGCATTAATGATACGTGAGTCTCAGATAAAAATTTGTAAGAAATGGGTGCTAAATGTAAGTGTTACAATGTAGGAGGAGGAAACATCAGCTATTGCTAAATCAGTATGGTATAAGTTATCATATATCAATCACCAGTGCTGTGGTGTACTTGGCTTCCATAGCGCACTCAGGAAAGATTTCTCAGAAGAAATCACTGGGATAAACTTTGCAACACAGGAATGTGCAGGATCAAAGGCCTTTTGATATAAAGATTTTCGTTCTGAATTCACAGATGATGAACATTTCATTCAAGTACAATACAAATAGGTACTCCAACACTGTAGGCATGGTTGGAGTCTGTAGGGAAGAAGATAGGAAAAGATAAAAACAGACAGTTAATGAAAACACTGAGCACCATGCTAAAGAGTTTATTTTCCTGTTCTCTGAAGATTATGAAAGCCATTAAAGAATGTTAAGGAGGAGATGAAGCATGAGGAGACTTACCATTAAACAGTATGACTAACAAAACCACATGCTAATTTTGAATTATTTCCAAATATTAAAGAATTTCACTACAGTAGGCTAAGCAAACATGCAATGAATTTTCTCTGACAATCAATCTGAAGTGACTTTGCCATTCTTAAATAGCATACCACCTTTGTTTCAGTTCGGTACTACATTAGTTTCTTTTCACTACTTAAAAAAAACAATTGGTTTAAAAGACTATTTGTGGAATATTTTAAAAATGGAAATATCTCCTTTAGTGATTTTTGTACAAAACTTGAGTATCACACATTGTCTTTATCCTTTCACCTGAGAACTAGGTGCATATTGATGCCGTTGTTAAATAATCATTAATTTGTACTTAATCTAAGTAAACAAAATAATGCATAAGTTGCTAACAGTTTCACAAGAACAGCTGCTTCAACAGTAACTATTATCAAGAAGCATCCACCTCTACTGATATATTTTATTATTATTATTATTATTATTATCATTATCATTTAACTTTCCATTACAATGACAAAGTATCTGAGAAAAACAACTGAGAAGGAGCACAGTTTTATTTTGCCTTACAGTTTCAGAGGTTTCAGTTGATGGTAACTAGCCTGTTGCTTTGCTTATGGCAGCACAGAACACTGTGACAGAAACGTGGCCCAAGACCTTTTCACCTCAGGAAGCAAAGGCCACCGATTGCTTTCTCCAAATAGACCCCATCTCTCAAAGCTTCCACCGTCTCCTAATAACATCATGGGATGTGGACCAAGCCCTTAACCCAGAGACCTCTGGTGGACGTTTCAGATCCAAACTGAAGCAATGGAACTGAGAATATTTGAGCCACCAGAAACTCGATTGCAGAACAAAAGAAAAGTGTTTTTAAATGCAGAGAGGCTTGTATTAGGATCAAAGGAAGAAATTTTGCAGCGTCTGTAGAGAATCTTTTCCAAATGATTAATGAATCAAAGGTGGTTTCTTCTGAGTGCAGTGATACATGCAGGTAACCTCAGCTTGGGGTCTGAGGCAGAAGTGTCACAAATTTACAGCCAGCTTAGGCAACTGATTGAGACCCTTCTAGAGTTAAAAGTTTGACTCAAGGAAGCAAGCAGCTTAGAGCTCCCTGGATTCAACCCCCAGTACCAAAACAACTAAACAAATTGGATTTCATCTACTTAATTTTAGAAGTAATCTATAATGAAGTCAGAAGGGCTATTTATTATAAAAATCTTATCGCTAATTTTAGGAAATACCCTGGTAAATTATATATTTAAACATCAAGAAGACAACATATTTCTCTTTTTTCTGATATAGAACATACATGTAAGAAAACAAACATCAAAAAAACCTTAGTCTATAGCTCTTAGAAAATTATACTTTTTTATTTGTATGTTTGTTTTGGCCAGTTATCAAGTGAAATACAAGAATTTCCAGAAGGAGTTCTTTATTTATTTGCATTCCATTTTGGTTAGTATAATTCTTAGAGAAATTATGTACCACTGATTGAATTAATTGTTTCCATTTGGAAACCAAGACCAGATATCTCTATTAGACTCCAAATCAGGGACAGTGTAACTCATGAAACAGCTAAAAACAGTCCTGGATTCATTAGGCTAATGAAAGAGTATGTTTTAAAATTTGCAGTGTTTGGTGTTTACTGAAGTTCTATTGCTTTCATTATGCATGCTTAAATGCTGCTTTAAAACAATGTGTAACTGCAAATGAGAATTGATCCAGAAGATGAAAAAAGCATGGGGGAGGGGAGGAAGTAAGCCAACATTTAATAAGGTCAAAAGAAACTAGAATGTTCATGTTAGCACGAAACTCAGTAAACCTAATACTACTTCCATTGTTTCTGAAGCAATATATTTCATTTCTCTGACACTGAGAAGTAGACAGAAACATATTTTAAGGAATAGGCCTCTTTATTCTCTGGTTCCTCTTCAAAAAAATGAATAAGCCTCTCCATTTTCACAGTTAATCAGGATAACATTATGTTGTCAGTAAATAGGGCATGATGATTTGACTGTTTTAGCTTGACCAGATACAAAATTATACTTGTACAGCTCTTCAAATACACAAATATAGAAAAAATTTCTTTATCTTAACTAATTCAAAAGTGAGGATATTGATTACTCGTAACAAAACAAAATATAAAAATGGCTAAACGTTGCAAAATCTTTGCACATAAAGTGTGTTAATTCCTGTTTGAAGCCACTGCATTTGTTGATTGAAACACAAATGGCATATAATAGAGAGTCTAAGACTATTTTGACACTTTTGCAATAATACATTTTTATGGTAAGGGTGACTTTTTAAATTAGCATGAAAAAAATTAATCCATAGTGGGTTTGGAAAAATTGAGTCTATGCTTGGAGAAAATAATAAGAATGTCTGTCAAAAATGGCACCAAAATGAACTCCATATAGATTAGAATCTGTTAAAAAGTAAAAAAAAAAAAAAAAAAAAAAAAAAAGAGGAAACCTTTGGGTCCTCAAACTTATATATGTAGTAAGTGTGATACAGAGGTGGTACATCTCCAAAGAGGGAATGTTATTTAATTATCAGTTTAGAAGAAGTCACAAAATTAGACAAGGAATAACTTTCAGAAGGCCCATCAGTAACCACAAAGTATGACGGGTAACAAAGTCTGTCTCCATGAGCAGAATTAGGGATCTATTAGGAATGTTCTCCTCAAGTCAGGAAAGAGTGATCTAACCAAGGAATGCAGCCACAAGACTTTCAGCAATGCTTGGAAACTGCTGATATATGAGTTAGATAGAAAATCATCAACCCTTGTTTCAGGGTTGTTCAGCTAATAGCTCCTGTTCCAGTTCTGGCTGCTTCTGATCTCTTAGAAACAGCTGGTCACTATGATTCATAGCTGGTCACTATGGTGCACATTGTATAAACCAGTCCCCAGTTGACAAGCCATTCTGCCTCTGTACCTTCCTGTTTGCTTATCCCATATAAGCCGTGGACCACCAGAAATCTGAAACTGATATTCTGGGGATGATTTTTGTGCCCTTCCATGTAAATAAATCCGTCTGCAAATCCTGGGTGTCATTTCCATGTTTCTGCTTGCCACTGCATGTGGTGCATTGACTGGGAAGACCAACCATGCTGACCTCTTTGGTCACCAGTTATGGCACTCATTGCTGAAGCAAGAACTTCTCCAAGTCCTGACAGGAAGGCACACCTGCAAGATTTCTCAAGTCCTCTCTGAGGTCTGGTGGAGGACTCCTGGTTTCCCACTTGAGCAGCTCACATTGAATCCCAAAAGGAGAAGGACACAATCTGTCTGTTTGTATGTCTGCATGCCTGCCTGATTCCAGTAAGACTCCTGGGGGCACCCCAGTTAGTTTGTTAGTCTTGGTCAGCTCAAGCAGACAGGGAGTCTGAGCAACTCTTGTTAACTAAAGTCACCCTTAAGGGAAGGGAAGTTGGAATGTTTAACCTCTGAGTGCCTGCTGACTGAATGTGTGAGTGAGTGGAACAGAAACAGTAAGCAAAAGGCTGCTTCATCTATGCACGAAGACTGGAAAACCCTGGTCACAGTGGCTGGTTTGACTTTCACCTGTGGTTCCATGGTGATTAACAAGTAGCATAACAGAGGCCTCAAACTCTTCTTAACTTCTTCTTAAGCCATGCCTAAGTCCCTGTGGTGAAGGGTGCAGCCAAATAGGCATCTGAATGGTCTCTTTCTGAGAAGTGCCCACCCTCATCTGTTGTGTCATTGTTCAAGAGTACACAACACCCTCAATAGGGAGATAGAATGGGTTTCAGCAGAGTAAACCATGGTCTTTGATGTTAAAATTGCCCATTGACTTTGACTATGTAATGAAAATAAAACCTCAAAAGTTCCATAGATTTTGTGAAATTAAATGGTCAAATCTTAGTTTGGATTGGTCATCTGAAGGGAAACTTGATGCTAAAATTTCCCATCAAGTTTGGAACAGAATGATAAAGCCCAACAAACATGGTCATCCTCACCAGTTTCCTTATATTGCCTCCTGGCTCAATCTGTGTCAGAGCCTGACACCATGGCTCCTCACTTGTGTCCTGTATCTCAGAAAACAAGACAGAAAAAGAGGCCCATTCTGCCTGAAAATTCTACCTTGGCATCCTCGTCAGCCACCACAGTTGTTGCCAATACCTGTGACTTCACTACCTGACCCCTTCTCATCTACTTCCAGCAACTGAACTGGTTCCAAGTAATCACTGCCTGCATTTTGCCACACAGACTCTGCCCTGAGATGACTGTCAGAAATTCTTTCTGGGCTCCACATTCTGGTGAGGAAAAATTGGACTGACTTCCTGAAAAATGAGGCCTGAATAGATAGGACAGATCAAGCTCCATCAAATTGGGTCCCTGAGAGCCTGCACTCTTGCAAACTTTGGGACAAACCTGTGACTTTCCTGATAGACAATGAAACAGAACTCTCTACTTTCAAAAGTTCCTTCTATTTAAAAGTCACCATCACCAGTGCAACTAGAACACTCGTGTCTCATTCCTTCTTTCAGGCACAAACTCACAACCTGGCAAGACATCTTCTTTCACCATCCAGTCAGCCTACCACTTGCTTAACCCTACACTTTCAAGTTGAACTGTTACCCAAGAGAAAGGTGATGCCTGCCTCAGCCTGAAACAGATAACTACAATCTTGAAGTTCTGAAAACTTTCCTCCCAGAGGGACAAACTAAAGACTCAACTCTGGGCGTGGCCATCAACCATGCCACTTTACTGTGACCTCCATTCATATCAGATGTCACGGGAAGTAAAAAGAGACATCCAGCCACACATCAGCCTGATAGACTGTTAATCATCTTGGGCAACATCTCCCAGCTGCCAATGCCACCACAATTACCCTCCGTGTATATTGCCTTAGTCCTCTGTCATGCACAGCTTGCTGATACGCCTGCATAGACCTAAACAATAATTTCTTCTGCCTTCTCTTCGTTCCTGCCAGCCAGTTCTTTTTTGCAAAGACCCTCATTCTGGACTCAAATGTTAAACAATATGGACTCAACCTGACAGAGGTTCAAAATCTTGTTTACCCACTTTGAAGAAGATCACTGTACTTATGATTGGTGGATAAAAAATAAATTCTGTAAATTTCTTGGAGCTGCTAGCTTCTGTAGAATCTGGATCCTTGAGTTCACAAAAACAATGATGCTTACTTACTCTGACACTCAGCACATGGGAGTGCCCAGTGTCCTACCTGTGCAACACTTGGATCCAATCATTAAGGGCTGTTCCCCCACTTTGTCTCTCACAGCCACTGTCCTTCTGATGAAAAAAGCTGACAAGCTCACTTTAGGGCAAGATCTAACTGTCCAGGTGTCACACACTGCACTGATGCTGAGTACATACTGTAGACAGATGGATTTAGCTCTGTTAGAAATGAAGTCTGACAGGCTAAATGTACTTAGCCAAAGCTGCTTTGGCCAAAGCTTTCCTGCTACTGCTTACTGCTGCTTCTTGGAAACCTGTAACCAACAATGCCACTGCATGCCTAAGCCCCCTCTAAGACATCAAATGACTGAAACATCAGCCTATGAGTCTGCATCTGAGCTCAGGTCTACAACTGAAGTCATTATTTTCTGTTCCGGCTAGTTGCTGTACAGTCTTCTCATCTTAGTGATATAAAGTTCCTGTGGTCACAGACCCACTCCTGTATCTTCTCTCCCACAAAGTAGGTCACATGAATAAAGCAATGTCGACCCCACGCTGGTGGATGAAATATTTTGTAAGTCCTCATCAATGATATTTTCTGAGTCTCTACTTGTGAAAAACACAAAATCTCACCCTGAATGTGTGTATTTCCCTGCTAAAATTATCCATTGGTTCTCTAACATGGAGGACCCTGTACTATCAGCTCATTCACCAATGCCAGGTGGAGCTCCTCAAAATGTCCTACAATGTGATGAATATTGCATTGGTTCTGCTTCTGGAACACTCTGTTCTTGACAGGAAGAGTGACTTGGTCTTGGTAAATAGGAGCCCACACTCTTGTGCCCATGCTGAGTCTTTATTCCTACAACCATGAATATTTTGCTCCTGCATCCTTTGAAAGGGAACTTGGCTGGCTGATGACAGAAGTTGGTTGATGTCAACTGCCTGGGTAATTTTGTCTATTTGCTTGTTTAGTGCCTCTTTCTGGTGGATATTCTCTTGAGGTCATTAACATGTGACACAGATTTTCACACATAATCTCCATCTCAATATGCCCACTCATGTTTCTCTCAAGAATTACTTCTCCTAATTACTTCCAATTTCACCTTTCCCGGCTCCTTAACTGCCACTGACCGTGAATCCACACATAGCAAAACTTAGGCTTGTGAGCAAAATTCATTCTAGACCCATGTTTGTAATACAAAGTACCTGGATATCAAAGTGAATTTTCCCATAAGAGAAAGTAGAGACTCAGATAATTCATTCCAAAATAGTCATGTAAAAATGATTACATACTCTAAGGCAATACAAAAATAATAAAAATACAAAACATAAAGAAAAATAAATTAACCTGCACTTACTTTTGAAAATCTTTGTGACTTGTATGAGAGAGAGAAGACAGAGGAAGGTTGTTTTGTTGGACAACGTCCTTGTCACTAAGGAAATGCCTACTATGTGCTGATTTAGTGGAACCTTGTTCTTTCTGTAAAACTTTAACAAGGAACCTCTCCAGTGACATTTGATTTTGCCTCTTTTTGAGGATTTTAGGAAATGTGACATTGTGTTGTCATTAAATCATATTCATTTATATAGCCTTATTCAAGTGCTGCTTTACCATATTTGAAATGAAGGATTCATCCATATTTTTCTCCTCCTCCTCTGCAGATGAGAATGCCTTAACCTCTTGCTCTTGGGAAATTATCACTTATGATCCTTCAAAGGAGAGAGAGAGAGAGAGAGAGAGAGAGAGAGAGAGAGAGAGAGGGCATTCAGTTCAATTGTGATCTTGTGACATTCAGTGTCACATACTATTCCTATGCAAGAAAATTCTCATACTTCTCTATTTTCAATTTAAAATGAGTTAGAAATGTTTGCTTGTCTTGCGGAAAACTTACAGAATAAGTTATTTGCAATCCAAGGTTTTAATGCATTTCTAATTCAAAGCCATTTCTCTTTTTAGATAAAACTGATGACCAGCTACCTGGCCAAAATTCTGCTCATTAGGAAGATTTTTCTCTCATGTATCATGCTGACCAAACCTGGAGTCAGGCTTGGAATGTTTCCTGCTTGTCTATTATTCATGCTGGATTGCAGGGAGTTCTGAGCTGCATCAGGCTTGATCCTCAAGATGCACCTGCACTTCCAGTGGAGCATTGCTGTTATCTGAGTTCATTACACAACAGTAATGGATGATTGCTGCATTTGACCTCATTATGTAGTAGATTTAATGGAATCCCACTTATAATAAGTAATTCTGGCCATGTAGTCAGTTCTCTAATCAATCATTCCCTGGACGACAGTAACACACCAGAAACTCTCACAAAGGGTACATAATCATCTGCTTAAAGTGGCACCATATTGGTCCATAGTCTTGAGGCTCTTTGTGCCTCCTTTCAAGATATTCCATAGAAACTCCTCACACCCCCTCTTGCTGCTGACACATTGCCTGTCACAGGGAGCATGCTAGGCCTCCTGCAGAGCCCTGTTCTGCTGTGGGTCCATTTCAATGTCAAATAAAGAAATTAAGTAGTTACTCTTGGATCATGTGAGGTAAGACACAGTAGTATTTCCACCTATGACACTTGGTGCCTCCTCAGCACAAATTCATCTTCCTCAGATTTTTCTTTCTATGTGGCAGGAGACACTGAATAGAAGAATCTACCATTTCAATTGCAGAGTAAAGGAAAATTGCACCCTTCAAATGTTAGTGGTGTGACAAAAGCCTTAATTCTGGGGACTTTCATTTCCCACACGTGGGAGCATCAAGGGGTTTAGTGTGCCCCTCACTGCTCACAGATCCGGTCCACTTAGGGTAATGAAATCAACATAGTAGAGCAGGATGTTGTGTGGAATATCTAGACATTCAGATGGCTTGGAACCATATCATGACCCAGGGCAAGGGAGTTAACATAGTCCCAGGGCAAAACTAAAAGTGTTTATTAATGTCCCTCCTCTGCCAAGTAAACACAGACTCTTTACGATCCTCTTTTCTCTTTGGAGTGGGAAAGAAGGCATCAATCAAATCAGTGGTCATCTGCCCCGCACCTGTTGCTTTAGTCTAGCGAAGGAGACCACATCTGGCCCGGCAGCTGCAGCAGGCTCTACTTCTCGGGGGACTTGCAGTAGTCGCAGCTGTCATCCTCCAGGCAGAGAGCAGTTGATCCAGCTCTGAAATCACATTTTCACCGCTGCTTTTGTAGCACTCCTGGCATTAACTGCTGCAGTTTGGCTCTCCAAGAAACCGGAGCCTGAGACACCGATTACTTGCAGACTTTTATAGAAGAGTGATCCTTGGATTCCACAACTGTGGGAGGCTGAGAAAGGAGCCAGGACAGAGCAGAGGAAGACACTGAGCTGACATGCAATCCCAACAAAGCTTCTGTGGATTCCACGGAGAAGGCTAGAGTTCCGAGCTGTCCTGCGTTGAGGAGGGGGCCACGTCTTTCCCTGCTAGAGTGGGGAGCACACATAGCCCAGGAGTGAGCATGAGCTCGAAAGAGTCAGTGTTCTCCAGCCAAGACAACTGCCAGGAAGGATGGCTGAAACTATCCTCAGCCAGCATTTTTAGCAGCTGAGGGAACAGTTTTTCATTTTCTGTGAAAGATACAGGCTACACATGTCTCAGAGCATCTTCCAAATCAGATGACCGTATGCTAGGGACAACTTAAGCCTTCTATTTTATTCTGTTGCTCAACTGGGGCTCTCCTTGTACAAATAGTGCCTCAGCTTAATTACGGTAGCTTTGTAATAACAGATCATGATATTTCATAGGGGCTGTTGCTTTTCTTCATTAACAGTGCATTAGCTATTTTTAGCCTTGCTACATGTATTTTAGATTAGGTTTGCCACTTTTATTTTAAAAAAGTAAAAGATTTGCATGATGATTGCAATACATTTACTTTTTCTTTGTAGAAAAACATTATATTATACCTTCGAATAATTGTGATAAGGATTCTAATTTCTGGTACATAACCTTCTGATAGTTTTAGTCCTACAGATTTGTTGCTTATTGATGCTAATATAATAATATCATTTTCTCCAACTTGCTTTTGCAGTTTTTGTTTTGTTAACTAGATTACAAACAATTTTGTCAATGTAGCATACATCCAATAAACCTGATCAAGTTGCCTCTAGTTTCTAATCATAAGTTCTCTATATTTTCCAGGTAAAAATTATTAGATCCATGAATAATGGTCTTATTTATTTTTCTTTAAAATTGTTACTTCCTTTGTTCCTTATTTTATTTTGATTGGATGCTTAGTATGATATTGAATGAGATATTGTGAATGGACATCTTTGTTTAATTATAAATTCCAAGAGAATGTTTTCATTGTTTCAAAATCGCATAAACTTTTTATTCTAGGTTTGTTGCTGTATTAAAAGATATTTATAAGTTTTATTAGTTATAAATTAATATGTTTTCCTTCTGTCCCTATTATTCTTAGTTTTTATGAGTAAATGTTGAACTTTGTCAAATTATTTTCCTAAATTTATTAAAATAATCATGCCATTTTCTTCTTATGTCTCCTTTTTCCCTTAGTGTGATCAAATAATTTGACAGATTTTTCAGTGTGAAATTAACTTGGCATATGGGAAAATTTCATCTGGTATTGGTGAGTCCAAGATTATAATATTTTATTAAGCACACCTGCATCTATTTTTATTAGTGGTCTTTAAATTTCCTTGCTTTTATGTCCTTTCCAGGACATTCCCATGTTTATCTGTAAAAAATAACTAGCAACTATTCTTATTTTTTTATATTTCTTGGAAGCACTTATGTCTAATTGATATAATTTCTTACTTAGAATTATTTAAATCTTTGGAAGGTATCTCAGTGACACTGTATAGTACTATAATTTTCATTGTGAGGTTTTCAAACAGCTTTAACCTTTAAACCATTGAAGGGTAGTATCCAGACCCCAGATAAGTGGGTGCATTCATGGTATCATGTGGTGAACCAATGCTTGTGATGCTTCATGGTGACCAAGATTGCTTGATGATACACAGGACATGTCCAGGTCCCCTTTGAGGAATCTATACTTTGCAGGGGGGAAAGAATTTTGGACAAAATTTGAATTTTAGATGGAGGTGCATGGTGATTGGGTATTGAAAACAGGACACTCTAATCTCCCCTGGGCATATTATGAATGACTTAATGGGTGCCCTGTAAATCACTGTGAGTTGACAGCTTGATGGGTTTAAATTATTCCTTTTGTGTTGAAAAAGTGTTCTTTAAATATGTGCGCTCTCGTGCATAGATTCTTTTCCAACTCAGGCCGTGGATGCAATCGCCTCTCTAATTCAGCCCCAAAAGTCCACATCAGGAGTGCAGCGGTGCTGGGCTTCTGCATCCCTCCCAGCTTCTGCTGTCATTGCTTCTCCCGACCACTTGGTGTCTCTGCTGACAGCCCCACCCCACGGTGGACAAGGTGCTTGAGGGGCCACTCCAAGGACTGAGGTCTTCCAGAAGGAAATGAACAGTGATGTCTACCGGCTCAGATTCCCCGAATCCAGCTATGGTCTGTGCTTGTGGTACTCTGCAGTTTCTACCATCCCTAGAGGCACTGTTTCAAAACACTCTGCCAAGAGTGTTTGCAGCTCTGAGCCTGTGTCCACACACTTAGAGGTTTAGTGATCGCCCCTGTATGACTCTGAAAACTCAGAGGATGCTATGCACCTTCTTTCCAGTTCACCTGCCTAGCTGGAGGAGAGTTAATGAGTTCAATATCCTGGATCTAAAGCCACCGGAAACATGCAAGATGCTTGCTTAGCCCCTTCACAAAACCACCAGCAAGCAACTCTGTGGGTCTGGCACAGAGACAGCACCCTACAGTGAGATCTCAAGGACGATGATTTATCCTGAAAGCTTACCTCAGTAACTTCTTGCATTTCTACCGCGAAGTTAAAAAAAAGGAAAACACATAGAATCTTAATTTAGGGGGTGTATATAACAATGAAACATTATCTTGTTAAATTTACCTTTATTCTAAGTAGCACTAGCACGCAGAAAAACTGTTACAATCTTAGGAAAGCACTTTGGGTATTTAGTTTCACCAGGGAGAGGATGTCACAGACTTGCTTCCACATCATAAATGACGTCATTCTTCAAACTTTTCCTCAGGTTCAGTCATTTGTTCATTTTTTAATTCTTTCCTGATATCTTCTAGTTTGGTTACATCATCTAAAAAGTGTAGTGACCGAGAGTAGCCACAACATTCCCCCCTAAAAATAGCTCATGAATGCGTAATATAGCAGAAAGATCAATTCCAAATGCTCCATGAATTATTCATTGTAATAAATTCCAGAATCGTGGTGTCTTGGGGTGTGCATCAAGACTTTAGTTTTGTGCTTCTATGTGTATCTAGTTGTTCCTTCCAAATTATATTCCTCTGATAATTTTTTATTCTGACACCAATATTTTTGCTAATATTACTTTGATTCTTATTTTAACATTCCAGAACAATGGCAAGATTTCCAGATGCTCAATCATCCCACATCTCAACCCCTTTCTATACTGTATGTTATATGGGCTTTTCAGTTTATTGAGATTTAAAAGAACTTTTTTCCCAACCATATAATAACATGAAGAAAAGCACTGCTAGGATGATAATTCACAGGATCCTTCTAATTCTGAGATAAACTTATTCCTATCCTCTGCTTTAGCAACAATGAAACACTTGTGCAAACAAAAACTCAATTTTATAAAAGCATCTTTCGACAGTGGGCTATTATTACAGTGTTTCCTTTTAGATTTGTGTACTAAAACAGCTTCCCTACTTGGAAGCAAAGGCTGATCAAACATCCATTCATATTCTTTAGTACACCTTACTTACCTTCAGTCATGTAACTTTTATAGCTTGGCACACTGTTGGGAAAATAAATTACATTTGACTGTTCTCATGCAGTTCAGTGAATCAAATGCTTTCCAATTCATGAACCTTAAAATGAAATTTAAAATCATCAAACAAAGCCCATAACAAGTAAAGCAAGGGTTTGGCAAGTATAAAGAAATATATACAAAATTAATTAATGATCAAAACTGGATTAAAATTAATTGTGCATAAAAATCTAAGGGTTTTTTTTTCCTTAGGCACAGAATAAACTCAATTTCTCAGTTCAAGTATTTTAATGAAATAAAGAGTTGACTTTCAATCATGCAGAGGAGTTTTAAGTCTATGAACTTAAGAAGCAAAAATTCGCAGCTTTAGAACCAAAAAATAGTGTTTTATTCGTATTTAGCAATTGATCACAAACACTTGTAATGAGACTTAAACGAACTGATCATTATATTCCGTTGTAGTCCAGGGAGGCGCTGTCAGTCAGCGCTTTCCTGTGGTCCTACCCCCCCCCCCCGCCCCCAGCTCCCATCTGCCCTTCAGCTCTGCTTCACGCAGATGGAAGGGAACTCATGGCTGCCTCCTTCCCACTGCTTCCCATTCATTCCTGCCCTTGGGTGTCCTCCTGAGAGTCCTGGCATTTGTTGTATTTCCTGGTTCAGAAATATTTACTCTTAAAATCAAAATTTTCTCCCGTGTCAGAAAGAAATAAATTGTAAGACTTAATGTCTACATTCTGTGGAAGACAATTCTCTAGAAATAATCACTCATGAGAAATGACACATCCCTCACCATACATATGTGGGTTCTAAAGCCAGAGTGTGACCAAGTTAGCAGTTAAGGAGGGAAAGAAGAAAAGAAAGACGATGGGAAGAAATCGAGCTAATGATACAGAAAAGGAAACTGTTAGCAGAATAAATAAACGAGGCCAGCACACAAAGCAGAAATAGATATGATTAAATTATTCTTGAGGTCTTCTGAATATTTCATTGTGTAGTAAATTTATCTTTGCATAAAGTACTGCATTTAAAAATATTTACACAGGGCAGAAGAGACAGGGAAACACTCATCTGTGGGATATGGTTAAATAGGCGGGGAAGGAGCTTTAATGTGTTATTTCCCATAGAGTGACTATACATCAAAATAATTTACTGCTTATTTCAAAAGAGCTGGGAAGATTTTGAATGTTTTCACCAAAAAGAACTTCTTGAGGACAGACATATAAATACAAATATACATGTATTGAAACGTACAAATTTTCTATGTATCAGTTAAAATAATTTTAAAATAAAATATTTTTGTATAAAATATGTAAATTGTTAAAATGTATATAATGAGGTGTATTTAGTGTCTCTTCAAAATGCAATTTAAATAATTGCACTGAAATTATTTCTTCTTTTTGAGTGTTTGTCATTGAGATGTCATGTTACATTTAAAACTGATTTTATGCTTTGACAAAGGTACCAAACATGTTTACTAGTAGAAAAATAGCCTGTTTAATAAATGGTGCTGGAAAAATTGGCTTTCTCCATGCCAAAGACTAAAACTATTCCCATGCCTATCACCATGCACTAGGCTAAAGTCAAAGTGGATCAAAGATCTAAATATTAAGACAGAAACACTAAATCTACTATAAAACAAAATAGGTAGAAATATCAAGGAAGTAGGGGTAGACAGAGAGTTCATGAACAAGATCCAAACTGCACAGGAAGTACTTCAAAGAATCAACATGTGGGATCTCATCTCATTAAAAAGTTTTGCACATCCAAAGAAATCACCAGATTGAGATAAAGATTTCTGCCCACTGTTACTCAAAGGATTTCTGGAATATATAAATAAGTAAAAAATCAGGTCCCCTCAAATTCAAAGACCCAATCCAAAACTGGACATCTGAGATGAATACACAATTCTCAGAGGAAGAAATACAAATGACAAATAAATACATGAAAAACAGTTCATTATCATTGGTCATTCAAGAAATGCAAATTAAAATGGCATTGAGATGTCCTCTCACTCCAGAAAGAATGACTGTTACCAAGAAAGCAACCTGGCAGGGCTCTGGGTAAAGGAGAGCCCTCCTCCATGTTGGTGGGAGTGTAGACTGGTACAACCACTGTGGAAATCAGTGTGGCGATTGCTCAGAAAATAGGCTTAGAAGTTGCATTTGACCCAGCCATTCTCCTTCTGGGTGTTTTCCCAAAAGAATTGAAAACATCATACCACAATGACATATGTGCACCCATGTTTATAGCAGCACAATTTGCAATAACTTAATCTTGGAAACAACCCAAATTCCTATCAACTGAGGAACAGATAAAAAGATGTGATACTTTTATACAATGGAGTACTACTCAACCATAATGAAGGATAAACTAGAGGCTTTTATAGTAAATGGATGCAACTAGAAACCATACTTATAGTTGAAACAAATCAGACTTGCATGTGTAAACACCATATTGCCTCATTAACATATGAAATTGAAAGTAAATAAGATTCAAAAGTTGAAAGAAATTGCTCAATGGGAAAAAATATTGTTTGATCAATCTTGCATGCCTGTATCTGGTAACATGAGCAAATATTTTGAAGATAGCAATATGCAATATAACAACCATTGTTAAATTCCTATCACTTTGTTCTGAAAACCATATCATTATTGGCTTTTAATTGTTGCTGATTTTGGCCTTTTTAAAAATTTGTTCAATTGATTTTTGATTTTCGTGTGTTTTTTCCCTTTAAATTTTTTTTTAAAAATAAAAAAAAATGAAATTATGCAATTTTCTGTATTACTAAATTGTGTGACCAAGTCAGGTATCTTTAACGTTGTGAGAGAATGAAGAAATTAAAATACTATTGTATTTTCTGGGATATAGCTAGTAAAGTTTTAGTTGTCTAGAAGTATAAGACTTTTAAACATGGTGATATTGTGGTATTATAATTATAAATATTAAATATACTTCCTACTTCACATCTTTCTCAAAATGACTGCTGCAGGATTTAATGACTACATGTATTTAAGCATATAATAAATGCACATAATTGTCTATTCAGCTACAAACAATATATATTATTCTGAAAACACAAACTAGTCCCGTTTTTCACAGTGTGGTTATTAGTCTTTTATGGAAGGCTGTTTTCATCACATTAACACATTGCATCATAAAGATGTAGAAAAGGCTGTGTCTGAATTATGCAACCTTTTATAGGCAGGGATTTTTCTACATAGTTTTAAATTAATCTTTTGATAGAAATTTTTATGCAGGTGAATTCTTATGATTCCTGCAAATGTCCTCTTATGAATAACTTCCTTTATTGACAAGGTTATTTTCTTTTTCAATGTATATCAAGATCAGTTCTGCTTTACATATATTTGTTCAGTTATGTTATTCTCTATGCCTTTACCCTCTCTGTGATTTTAGAAAAACTAAGCTTATATAATTAACATTGCACGTAAGTATAAATATGCTAGTTGTAATTCAACTATTACTCCAGCTATGAGCTGTCTGGCAGAAAATGGTTCATAAAACAGTTGTCAGCACATAATTCAGAATGAAAACTATTTTCTCCTGAATATCCAAAATAGAAAAAAACCTAAGTATTTATGGGAATTATTTTAATTAGTACATGGGAAATCTTTATTGCTTTCTGCACGTCACACAGTGTACCATTTGAATTAAGTTTGTTCTTAAAATTCTCCAACCTCCAGGCTTTAATACTGGGCTTTGATAAGATTAGAAAGCTCTGGGGGGTTCAGGCCAGTGCAGAGCATTTGCTTATGTGTCAGAACAAGGATTCACTCCCCAGGATCACAAAGAAAAAAAGAAAGAACAAAGGACAAAGAAAGAAAAAAAAAATATATAGAAAACTCAAGGGCAGTTGAAAGCCTCTCTGGTGCCGAAAGTCCTGGGCAGGACAGACCATAGGTTAACTTATAACTTAGTCTGGTGGCTGACCTCCTCTATGTGCTGCCCGGCTCTGCGCCCAGATCATTTTGGAGCTGTGGGAGGCTCAGAGCTTGGCCAAGCCTGCTGTCTAGCGATAGCGCTCCCAGCTTTTGTCCTGTTGCCTTTACTCCTGGGACAGACCTCAGAACCCCTGTTCCTGGCTCAGCTGGAGGGAAGCAATCAGGTGAGAGAATGCCTATCTATAGTAGATAATGTATGAAAATTTCCTCTGAATTTTGCAATTTCACAAATATTTGGAGATGACATGATTTTCAATAAATTAATATGTCCCCAGTTACAAAACATTAGCAGAGCTGACCATTTGAGAATCAACTGAGGAGTATGTGTTTCTCCCATATTTATTTGTTAAAAACCCACCTACCTTTGAAATCTAAAACACAGTGCCCAATATAGTAAGAAGAAAAAGGATCTGTTGGCGTGGGTGAGTGAAGGGGAGAGAATTTTATGAGTGCTTACTCAGAAGTTTGAATATTTTATATCACTTTGAAAAATTTCTCCAATAATTAGATTTGCAATTGTTATTCTTGAATTGAAGATACTGAGCCAGGAGAAAAAATAAATTAATCTCACTTAAGAGAAAGACCTGGACCATAGTCTTCATCAGAAAGTAATATGATAATTTTCTCTTTGACCACCACAAAGTACATGGTTATTTTAAAAACAATTAAAGATGGAATTTTGGCACAATTTTGCAGAAGTTGAGCCAGACTATCTTATTTTATTTGGATCCCTGGTTTATCTCAAGGGTTGGAATTCAGGGTCAACCCATTTATGGAACTTACTAATTATCTTCCAAGCCTGAACTAAATCCTATACGTCTCTTTACAAGAAATACTTATCTGAGAATCTTGGCTTTTTGTAAAGAAATGAGCACTTCCCCAAAAAAAGAGATACGTGGAAAAGCAGAATATAATTGTGGTCAAATAATCTATTTCAAAAGACTCACATTGATAATTTTGATATTTGATGTGTTGATTTTAAATGATTTACATTGTTGTTGAAGCAACTTACTATTAGCATATCATGATTTATTACATACATGTGCATATGTGTGTATATATATATATATGTATGTACACATATATAATATGTATATGTACATATATATGAATCAACATTTTCTTGGTTTCAAAAGATTTATAGTGAGTAACTTTGGGAGCTGTTACGGTTTGTGGCTCCAAAGCCTCATGTACTCATAGGTGAGGCTTTTCAGAGTTGGCTGTTTCTAGGCTGTGTGATATGGGGATTAAGGGTGTATGATACTTACTAAATTAGTCCACTGATTGAATCAGCATAGTTTTGGTCGTGGATAAGGGAAGCCCCCTCCTGATGTGCATGGCACCCATCCACAGGCTTACCAGCCTGAAGAGGAAATGTGGGCGCTAATGCTGCCATCACAGCTTCTCTGCCTCCTGCCTACCCTGCCAGGGACTGTTTATCTGCTGTGTTGCCCCCGCTGCCATGCTGCCCTGCCTTGGAGTCAGTCAGCTATGGACTTAAAGCTCTGCAAACTGTGAGCCAAGTAAACCTTTTCTTCTTTAAATTTGGGTGTCAGGTATTTTGTATCAGTAATGAGAAAAATAGCTAAGAAAAAAAGCAAATTTGTTTTTTTAGGAGTTTATAATATTAAATATATGAATTTGTATGTATGATACATACTGATTATTTTGTTTCTAAAGTGGGTTACCTTATTATATTTTGTCCCAAATGTGGATATCTAGTTGTATTCATCCAGAAAGCTTCTTTCATGAATATTTTCACGATGCAAAATAGTACCACATAGTAAGCAGCACTCTCTGATTTTCTTTCTGTACATCTCGCTTTGGCTGAGGGTCCCAAAAAAAGTGTGCTTGCAGAGTTTGAAAGACATTTACATCCAAACAGTTTTAGAAACTCATTAACTTGTTTACTTGTACAAGAAAACTGGGAAAATTTTAAATATATCATATTTAAATCATTGTCATTAAAATAAATTTGTAGACTTCATTTTTCTGGCATTGAATGAAAAGAAAACTTTTGACATAGCACTGATCTCTAGGAGGTTGTATCTCAACATTTAGGCATCATGTATTTACATTATGCAGCTTCAAGGAAGTTATCTTTTTAATTTTTTAAAATTTTTTATTTTAAAAAGGGAAAAATTAAACACAACAAAACAACATAAGAAAGCAATGCAAAAGCAAATTTCAAAGCAAGACAATCAGAGATCTTCACTATCTATCATATTGTCTCTTGTTTTCTTCTGAATAGTTGTCTATATCTTCATATACAGAGAATTCACACGAAACAACATAGTGTAGAACTGATCTGAACAAGATGAGGAAGGCGTTTTAGGTCTTCAAGATCAGACAACAGGGAAGTCAGCAATGGCTGTCATTGTGTCTCAAAGCTGTCCATATCTTCATGCATGTTGAAATTATACAAACAAAACAGGCTAAAATCACTCTGAACAGAGAATAGTATTGTTGGATTTCACATCATGATGCTATGGAATCACACTAGGTATCATAGTGTCTCTTTTTCTTCAAATTGTTCATTTCATCATGTTATATAATCAGTTCTCATAAACTGTTTTTAGGTTCTACATATGCATGAGTCTCTACATGTATTTCTATCCTTTCTGTATTAGCGGGGAAAACAAAGCATAGCAAGACAAGACAAAACAAATTCCTATAAAACAATGAAACAAAAAAGTCATATAGAACCACAGTACAAGGTGATCTACAATGGTTACTGTGTTGTCTTCAATAGAATTGTCCATATCATCAGGCATAGTATTATTGAATATAGCAGTACATAACAATATTAATAAAAACAAACCATTGTAGACAGTATAAAACTTCAAAAGCAGGTAATAATCAAACCAGAGTTGGTATCCTGGTGAATCTTGTCATCTTCAGGGTAGTTGCCTGTACTCTACGACTTGACACTATCAATCATAACAGATTTGAATAAAATCTGTCAATATAAAACAGCGATCTAACAAACCAGATTCAACTGAGATCAGTCATGATAAAACAGTGTAAACTATATAGAGCTTCAGATTAACTTAGTAGGAAATTAAGGATGATTGCCATACTATGTCCTACTATTTTGGGGATAGCTGTCTGTGCCCTCAAATCTAGTACAAGTAGACCAACTGGAACAGAATATAATCTATCTAAACAGAGTGGTGTGAGCAATGTGGGTTTTAAATCCTGATACACTATTAACAATATCCTCTGCCTTCTTTTTTTAAGAGTGTTACTCCCCTTTCACTCCCACAGGGTGGTGCACATTTTGGGTCCCACCAACTCCCTCAGTTTTTAGATTGGGGGACACGCTGCTCTTTACCTAAGTGGTTCTGAACCTTCTCTCTCCTGGACTTGATCTCAAGTTGTATTCCTTTACCTACAAAATCCTCAAGCTTTCCTTCATTATAGCTGATTATTTCTCTACTGCGTGTAAGTATCGTATCTTTCCAACCTATCTGCAGGTGTTGGTCCAGTTGCTCCTATTTTTCTCTGGTTCCCTGTCACATAGAGCATGGCTTCCTCACATTTGATTTCCGGTCCTTAAACCCTTTTCCAGGTTAATTACATTTCCTATAGAGAACATCTCAGTGGACCCTACTTCCTGGTCTACTCTGCCTATGTGTGTTTTTATTTTAAGTAGATCAAGTGAAGTGATCTTTTTAAGACACAGACTAAGTAGTGACCTACAGCACCTTTCACTCTAAAGGTGAGGGTGCTCATGGGTTGCACCCTCTTGTGAAGTCCTAAGTTCCTGGGAACAGGGGAGATGATGACTCAGGAGGTGAGGCTGGAGCCTTTCAAACCATTTCTCCAGTAACCCCACTGAAGGAACATGTGCCGAGTGAGACCCTGGCACTTTACTCTTGTTTACATTAATTTGAAAATAAAGTGCCATCTACACTAGAGCCACGTATTGAACACTGTCACTCGAGACTAAGAGAAACACGATGCCACTGGACATCTAACTCAGAGTCTGAGATCCAAAATGAGCTCATTCAATATGTAGAGGGTGCTTCTGCATGGTCCGCCTGTTCTTTAGTGACAGACACATCGCCTACTCTAGGGAAAGCAATGGGTGTATTGAGGGAAACCTGCTGCATGAATCTCAGGGTTTGCTGAAATCAGATCACTGCTGGTGGAAAATCTGCATTCTCCAAAGGGAAGACGCTGCCTCCCATTGGATGACAATTGACTTTTGAGTAGTAGAAATAATAGTGAGATATTACAGATTTATGACTCTCCAAACCTCAATCTTACTTGACGAAATGTGAGGTGTTAGTAAATATTTAGTTCCTCTCATTAGGAAGATTTCTCCTTTCATTTAATTTTCTTTCTCTTCGGAGGAGTAATAATGTAAAAAAGAAAAATGAAACACTGGTTGCCGTGAACCACGTGACACACTGTACACGATTCTGAATCGGTTTGCCAAATCCTCAGATTGCTTACAAAATAATACAGCTTCATTCTGCCAGAAAGTGTCACAAACATGCCCATTTTAGAGGACAACTCCCTCTACTTGTTTTGATTTCTTAAAAAAGCCAGGAAGTTTCTCACTTTGCCTCTGAAGAATCAAACAGAGAACAGTAAGGGTGTCCACGTGGCCTGGATACAAATAGCCGCTGGGTACACTAATGGTGAGATCAAATCTGCTGCATTGCTCAGGTAACTCAGGGTGCCTGACCCACACTGAGATCACCAGAGACCTGTCAGGTGCTCAGCTCCTCCTTGTTAGACACCTGGGATTTCAACAGGCCGGGCTGGAAGTGCCCAGCTCTTGCCAGTGGCCAGAGTCCCTGTGCATGCACACCTGAACGTGAGCCAGGAGCCGGGGCAGAGTATCCCCCACTGGGCACTGGGGTCAGCATCCTGTCCACACTGGGGGGTGGCCTCACGCCCTGAGAATATCTTCCTGTCTGGTCCTAAGGAAAATAATCGGAAAATATTGTTTCATTATAAATAAGGACCGTAAAAATACAATAGTTTCAGGAATCAGGGAAGTATGATTTATTCTACCCAGATCGTTGTGTTCTCTGAAGCAGCCACAGAGATATGATTTGGAGCTGGTGGCAGCCTCATGAATGTCTGGGAAAAAAAAAATTCATGATTTAGTGTATGTGCCAATCTCCATAAAATATGCCCACTACACATGACAAACACGCATCCATGTCTTCTTATGGAGTTTAGAAAAGATGCACGGAACCACCAAATTCTACAGTCTTTCGAATGAGTAGATAGAATACACCTAAACTCCTTCAAAAATGGATAATAATGAAATATAATGAAATAACAAAAGCAGTTAGTTTACAATCTTTTATTGTAATATAATCTCTTATTACAATGTTATACAAGCTAATGTTTGCCGCAGGCTCACTAAGATCACATTTTCCCAGGAGTCTCTGGGAAGAGCGGGTAGTGGTGGGCACAGAAGGGAAGTCAGCTCCTTTCCTGGACCACACAGGACAGTGATCTGGGACAGATTTGTTTATCTGCAAGACCGATGACTTTTTGTGATGAAAAGGGCCACTCACAAGATTCATATTTTAGTGTCTTTACCGACTACTGCGTGTTGTAGGTTGGCTTTAAAAATATCACCCAGTTCTCTTGTTCTTTTTTTTTTTTTTATTCCACCAGAAAAAAAGCATCGCCATGGTCTGTTTATCATGAATTCCAGCTTATTTATATTCTGTGTTTCTTTTGACTTCAAAATTATTTTATAGAATACTGGCTCCAACTTCTACACATGACATTGGTTCTATTA
Organism: Cavia porcellus; assembly: GCF_034190915.1. Taxonomy (NCBI): domain Eukaryota; kingdom Metazoa; phylum Chordata; class Mammalia; order Rodentia; family Caviidae; genus Cavia; species Cavia porcellus. Next base: position 49,096,939 of record NW_026947497.1, read on the forward strand.
ACAGCTACAAGCTGAGTAAAAGCTTTGGATTGCATGGCACATGAAGGGAGATGTAAAATCATAATAATACATAAGGTTTCTGTTTCATTTTACAATGTATCATGGGCATAACTTATTAGTATACATTAGCTGTCTCATTCAGATAACTTATACTTGAAAACAAATTTTTATCCTGTCTTTTTCTTTCTGTACTAGAGTTAGCATTTAGGACCCCCACACTGAACCACAGATCCATCCCTTTTTCTGTCTTTTTGGGCTGCACTCTCACTAGATCACTAAGTTGCCCAGTTGGGCTTCTGCTCATGATTCTCCTGCTCCAGCCTCCCAGAGTGCTAGGACTTACCAACAGGTACCTTCACAAGTGGCTCTCAGTCTCGTCATGTGAAATTGGTTTTGGCCCATATTTATTCAGCATTTACCATGTAGAAAAAATGTGTCATAGTGATTCAAAAAGGGGAGCCTAAATAATTTTGTCATTTGAATCAGAGTAACAACTCTAGAAACTTACTCTAATTAGATCTATTTCTAAGTCTTGAAGGAATGGAGATTTTACTCTAGAAGATCTTTATTCATGTATTGAGACTACATTTTTTTATTTCTGATCCCCCATCACCATGAAAACCATCAGTAAGGGCTGATTTTACTTGTACATTTGAGTGCTGAAAGCCATGGTGGTGACCTGAACAAAAACATCTAGGACACATGATCTTGGTTCCCATAACCAACAGAATCTTAAGGAGTAAAGAGAAAGAACTAATAAACAGCGTAGAAGAGCAAGAAAAAGGTCTGGAATGCGGAAGAGGGAAAGAATGTATCCCAGACAATCTTCACTCTCCAGGACTCTGAAGATCTGAAGAGGAAGGCGAAGCAGATTTGAGTGAGGTGAGGACGCTTCCCGAGGTCTCAGGCATTTTTCAGTAAAATTCTTATGACTCTGAATTTTTTTCCTTCCTTCTTTTCTTTTTTTAGATCTGGGTTTGGTTTTCCTTTGGATGTGTTGTCTCCTTTCACAATATGATGGGGAAGCCAAGAGAGGAAAGGCAGAAAGATTCCCTGGCTCCTCTCCAATTCTTTCTCTCATCCAAACACATCAAACTCTGGAACTGAGCTTCTATGTGAATGTGAAAGTTTGGGTTTAAATAATTATCATTAAGGGGGATAATAATTTCATATCACTGACGTATAAAAAGTCTTAAAGTACTTCTATATTTATCTTCTTGTAAAACTTACATCCTTAATATTGTTAAATCTTTGAATAGCCCAACCTTCTGACCTTGATCCCTTTCTTCCTCATAAAGAAACAGACTCGAAGTCAGCTGGGAATCATTGCTAAGCAGCTGACTGGGCCACACTGCAGTTTAAAGTACATTTCAGCACTTTTATTTTGTTCTTTGACCTAGACACATCTTTGTAACTCTCTGTTCTGGAAATTACACCAAATTTCCTGCCTACCTGCAAGAGGTATTTTGCAGTCTTTTCCATCTGTTTGTTGAGCTCACTAAATTCCTGCTTAAAATATGACAATGGTGAAAGATATGAAGAAAACAGCTATTGTTCAGACTGGAAATATCTGCAGCCTAGCATAGCAATGGCTTTTCTGGTGCCGCTTCTATCATCAAGGTTCGTATGCCTGGCAACTCTGCATCAGTATTTGGGGATTCCATCGAACAAAGGAAAATTCAATTATGGAGCCAACAAAAATGATCAGCCCCAAAGGCTGGATAGTTGGGATAAATAAGCAAAAGAATGAATGTATTCAATGATTTTAGAGTTCTGCCTGAAAGTTCTAAAGAATATCGTTTATGAGCTTCACGAGTAAACAAATGATAGGTGGACTGATACTATGATCTCCTCTTCTGAGAGCTGATTTGGAGATGATCCCAGAGAATACATGATCAGGACATAACAGAAGAGCTTCCCTAACCTGTAACACTTTAAACCCAAAGCCATTCAACCGACTGTCAGAGCTTTCTAATACCAATTTAATTCATCAGTAGTAGTTGTTGTGATTATGCATGTGTCTTTGCTATGCATCCTAATTAGCACCAGCTAAAAAGAACGAAATGTTGAAATTGCATATTTCTAAATCAACATTCATGTTTATGCTTCTACTACAACTTCAGTATTAGTTGTCATCTATGCTAAGGTAAGAAGCCTTAGGTAATCTTCAAGATTCTAAAACAAATGAAGTAAGCCTGGATACTAGCAAGCCAGATTCATAAACCATGGCATGTGATGAGCAAAAATTTTTTAGAAAATTACCATTTACATACATGATGCAGGGGCTGGGGGTTTAGCTCAGCGGCATAAGCGCCTGCCTGGCAAGCAGGTAGTCGTGAGTTCGATCCCTGGTACCGATAAAAAGGAAAAAGACAAAAAAAAAAAAAAAAACAAAAAAAACCAAATACATACAAGATGCACTACAAACATGTGTAAAAAAATTCTTGAGCCTTTAGTCCAACCTTGGTTGAGTTATTTCTAAGTGCTCTGGGTGGCTATCCATGCCCTCTTGGGATTTTATGGCTGGGTTAGTTGTCATAGTCCGGTTAAATAGGGCTTCGAGACACTTTGGGGTCAGGCTCTGAACTGTTCTGATGAATGCTTGCCCCTATTCTGTACCTTCCCGTGGAAGTCTGACATAATGGTGCTGTAGAGAACCGAAGCCTGAGGCATCTAACTAGCAGAACTAAGTGCTGCACACAACAAAAATCATAGCAATACTGAATTTTAATCGTAATCTTAGGGCTTCTCTTACTTGGGTGATTTGAAGCAATTTACATTTGCCACTATTCTGGGTTGTTTTCCCCTCCCATTGGATGTGGAGAACTTGGTCTTCCTCAGCTTAAATTACAGAACTACGCATGAAAAAATACCAGGAAAACCCGGAGTTCTAGAGATGCCAAATATGTTGTGAAGCACTTGAAGAAAACATTCATTTTTCTCTTTTTATTATGATAGTTGTTTTCCTTGGGAAGGAATTTATCTTATAGCATCAAACGTTCAACAATGAGCCCTGAAATCGCCCAGAAAGTGAATACCGGAAGTGGGACTCTCTGGGCTCTAGGCCTTGGCGGGGACCCCGGGAGGTGCGCTTATGAGCAGCCCACGCACCTCCAGGCCCAGCTCCACACCTGGATCTCTGTGTGTACGCATGCGACTCCTTTCCAGCTCGGCCTTCACTCTCAGTGTCGGGAATTAACTTCTAAGTTTTGTGCTAAATGAACCAAATTGAGTAATTAATTTAATCTGGTCTAATGTTCTGAGAAAAATTTTGCACCCTGGTGCAACCATTTAAATGACTTTTTAAGGCCCCAATATTATTCAGCCATGCTGTTGCATTCATATGCTTTATGAACAGTGAAATATTTCTTATTTGTAGCATTTGTCTTTTCGAAACACTTTCTTCTATGTCTGCTGGAAAATTCTAGGAAAGAATATGAAAATTATGAATGGTAAAATATATTTCATTTATAATGGTTTTATACAAATGCTTTTTTGTCCTATGGAAAATTCTAAAAAACTTTTTGAAAATTATGTATTGCAGATGTTTGTGTATGAACGAGAGAGAGAAAGACAGACAGAGAGAGAGAGAGAGAGAGAGAGAGAGAGAGAGAAGGGCAGAGAGATAAGAGAGAGGCACAGAGAGGCAGACACAGTATTCATGGTTTTAAGGACTGGATTCACAGAGAATCGTGTCTGCAGGCAGCAGATTTGGGAATAGTACCCACTTTGCCCTCTGGGCCACTTCACAAAATAAAGGAATACCACCAATGGATGTTGGCTGTCACCAAGGATGCTGAATGTCTTGTGAAACAAATCTCTGGAGGCCAATAATAGCAGTCAGTTCACTCCTTAAAATTTTCTCAAGATTTAGTGAAGTGGTTCAAAGAGGGGCCTGGTCCTGCAACACCACAGCATGAAACTGGGTGCTGGGATGGAAAAGGCCTTACCAGGGTCCTTTGGAGGCAGGAGAAGCCTGTGATTATACACTCTTGGCCTTTGCATATTGTAAACCTTTTGGCAAGGTGAAGTTTTTCCACTCTATTTATTATTTAACTTCAGCTAAGTGCATTAAGAATACAGACACTGTTCCCTTGATGGCCAAGTTCCATTCCTTGGCTAGGTTGTTAATTGAAATGGTAGCTAAAGAAGGAATTGTATGTAGTATTACATTACCATACTCAGAACAAAGGCATGGTCCAGGAGATTCCAACTTGATGACTTTGCTTTCATTTGCATAACTCTTACCTGCAGTACTGCAATGCGTAGCAGAACATAGAAGTGCAGTGCTGTACTGCATCGTACACTCAGCAAAGATGACACTACCTGATGGCCACCGTTCTGCTCCTGTTCCTGCTTCTGAAGTCTGAATGTGGTTACAGGTCCCAGCAGCAGGTCCGAACTCCAGACAGATGTGAAACAGGGAGGGCATTGCACAAGAAATAAAACTTCCTAGAAATAAAATTAATAAACTGATAATTCAATAATAAGCCCTTTGGTGGCCAATTCTTAGCTCTTGCTTATGACAGACAATTGTATGATACTAGTTTTAGAGAGCTGTCAGGATGATATGTCTACATTTTTCATCTTTTACATGTATATCATTTTTGATCTATTTTGCATTGTCCTGTTTTTCCGTTAGAACCTCAGAGTGTGGGAGCCGTGACAGCCCTTCCTACAGCACTGTGTGCCCTGTTTTACAGCTCCTGTCACACACCTAGAAGTATGTCACCTGCAACAAGCAGCTGAAAATGGCAAATGACTTAGATCCTGAAGACCTAGTGCCAGGCCGTCCTGAAAACACGGGGTGCATTTTCCTGCCCTAGCTGTGCCCCTGGACCTCGAGGCTGCATCTGCAGTCATAGACTCACAGATCTCTTGCGCTTGCCTCTGCTTTGTAGTTGTTGAGACAACAATTAGTTTCATTCCATTCATCGTATACGTCCTAGTTCATCAGTGGGTGCTCTGTATGAAAAAATCATTTTCAAAATCACATTTGAGAGCAGTTAGCTGCTTTACAATCAGATCGTTTAAGATACATTGAAATATAACTTACATTTAACAGGTTCAGAAGTGTATTAGCATTTGAGGATAACGCAATTTCATAATTGATCCTTTCCAGAGCAAAACATTTAAATTCACTGTTTAAACCACTGTTAGAAATGTTTCACTTTGTGTTAGAATCACTTGTGCCCCTGCCATGAATTTTACATAGTCCTGTGCTTGACTTTATACTGAGCAACAAAAATGGAAGTGGTGCACTCCCCTTAGTTCTAATAAATTGGAATATTTGACATATTTAGGAATAAGCAGTCAATTTGGTTTTAAATTGGGAAATTTTTTGCCTGGTGTAGTGACACCACATGTGTAACTTCTGCATGCAGAAAGTCAGGACAGAGGGACCGCTGTAAGTTAGAGGCCAGTTACACTGGGTGAAAGACCCTATCTCAAAAAAAAAAAAAAAAAAAAAAAAAAAAGGAAAAATTTTGATCTGTAATTTGCACTTAAATTCTAGGGAATTATGTAAGTCAATACACAAGGCGGGGGGGACATAATAATAAAGAACAATTTGTAAAAGACCAGACATAGATACCAGGTTTTGTTTGTTTGTTTGTTCTCCTATAGTTTCAGGAAAAACTTAAAACTACTGCAGGTGGATCCAGAGAATTTCATTATAAAATTCATGAATAACATAGAAGGATGCCAAAGTATGTTTTGAAAAGAACAACTTTTAAGTCCTCATTTTATGAACTGTAGTTTTGTTTTTTTCATTATTTTAAATTTAAAACATTTTTGCCTGTGTTTTGTTATATATGCTCGTTTCAAACAGATTTTTCTGCACTGGCTAGAATTTTAAAGAATGGTTTAGAGATTGTCTTCAAGATTTTTGCAAGAGACACTTACAACCCAACATCAAATTAAATGTGTGATTAATTTAAAGAAAAGAAACATCATTTTGTCTTTTCTTTCATTTTTTAATTTTTTTGAATAATTTCCAAAAGACTGAACTTTACTTTGTTGGTAAGGCTTTACTTCCTTCTGCTCATACTGTAGCGACCTCAGTCATGAGGGAGGGATAAGGAAGGAAGATGGTTTAAATGACAAGGCTCAAGCTTCACTGCATTTGCATTTAATATAGCAACACAGTCCTGGAAGTTCTAGTTCATATCCTGTGAGTTTTAAGCTGATGCAAAGGCAGAAAAAGAAGTCAATTAATTTACCCAAAAAAGGAAATTCAGAAAAAGCCTTCCCCAAATTCTAACGTTCACCACAAAACCCAGGCATCTCCACTTCTTCAGGCTGCTCTGGGAAAGCAGCCGTGAGTGACCCCTACAGCCTGTGCTCAGAGGGCCTCAGGGCTGCCCTGTCTGGTGCTGCCCGCCCCCCCATCAGCACCTTGGACTCAGCCAGAGTGGATTTAAATCAGTAAGTACAAGTGAAATCCACTGACTTTCTCTCTCCATGGAAAGATACTTTTGTTTTCCTTATATAGAAAAAGAGCCTACATTTACATCTTACAAGTTAATTTGGTGAGCTTAGCCTAGAAGTTTAAACTTATCCAATGCATGTGTGTATATATGTATGTGTATGTGTCCCTGCTAGATTTATTAAAACTAGACTTATTGAGCATCTAAAATCTCAACACCATGGAAGACCCTGGAAATCATTCAGAAACATACGTGTGTCCTTCGTGAATTCATCCAGCAATTGTTTCCCACAGTTGCCATGGGCTGACCCGCGGTAGGAGGCACTAACATGGGCTTTGGAGTCTAGTAAGGTGTAGCTGATGCTGCAGAGAACGTTCACACAGGAACAATGAGCAAAGTCGTGCATTACCAAGCGAGAGGAAATACAGATGGTGGCAGATGGGAACTATGCTCTGACCTCCCTTTTGAACAGTGAAGTCGCATTTAAGCTTTTTTTTTTTTTTTTTAACTAAGGCATTTTGTTTTACTATAATTCATTCTAAGAAAGTTGTCACACATATTCTTCATGTGACTTCGCATAGTAAGACATTTTCTGAATTGAAGAACATTGTGAATCATGCTTGGCTTCTGCAGATTACTGGATGATACTGAGGAGGAGATGGACCCAGAAATTGAAAAAGCTCTGATTCCCATTTAATTTTGACTCAGAGATTTTTTTTTCAGCAACAGAATATATTGGAAGGTTGTGGGACTTCCAAGGCTGAGCTATGGCTTGATTCTTGGCTCTATTGACACTGTTTACTTTTAGAAGCTTATTTCTTCTCAAAAGCCATGTGTAGATGTCTAGATCAAAAGCACTAGTTGAGCTATGGTAGCCCAATGTTGTGGCTTGTGTCTAGATGTCCCCCAAAGCCTCAGGTGGTCACAAGGGGGCTTCTCAGAGGTGGCTGGATCTAGACTGTGTGATGCTGGGATTAAGGACCAGCTAAATACTGATCTTCAAGTGCCCTAGACAGTCCTGGTCAGAAGGAGTATATGTTATACTCTAAGTGTTTTGAACTAGTATTCATAAACATATTTCTAAATGCAACTCACCATTCTGAGTATTAACACACTGTTCAACAGTAGGTGCCTGAGATCCATTTCCACTAACCCTCTTGGCAAAAGCTAGAATTTGGTGTGGTAACAGAAATACAAAAATCTCAGTGACTTAATACTCAAGTGTTCATTTCTTGGGCACAGTGCATATCCCAGATTAATTGATTTGTGGTTTTACTCCCTCAAGTTATAAAGGAACCCACGGGTAGTTGCACGACTGCCTGGCAGCTAAGCTTTCTGTAGCATCAGTTCTCCTTCCCTGCAGAAGTAGAAAGAAGAGAAGACTGGAGGGACGAATTTGGGCTTTTCCCAGAGTCTGTCTGTCACATTTTACAGTAGGAATATAGACAAGCAAATGGAATCCTTGGTGACGCTTTCACATCCTACATGCAGGCTGAGATCAGGGCTTTCACAATGCGTGCAACTTCCACTGCCACGCTGAGTGTGAACAGGGAAAAATTTGATGAAAATATTGAAACCTGAAAGTGAAAGAAAAAAGCCAAATAAGACCAAGAATAGAAAGAATATCTAGGAGAAAGAAGGATAGCCCTGAGAAGTGACCTGAGGGTTTAGCTGTTATCTGGCACATTATAAGAACTTAAAGGATCATTTCATTCAATCCTCCCAACTACCCTCTACCTGTTATTACCACCATCCATGAGATTAAGAAATCTGACACGAGTACTCAGTACAAGCCAGGCAGCAAGTTCATGGTGGGACACTGCTCTCAATATACCCGATCTTGCTGGAGACTTGACTGAATGTAAAAAATCAGAGTAATCGCTGAAGCAGGTGAGCTCATTTTTCTAAGAAGCCTCAGAGAGCAGCATTGCTACTCTATTAGAAGCACTTTCCAAACTCTGAAATTTCTCTCATTTCATGAGCCACAGCCTCTCAAGAGAAATGGAGGCTGGCGCGTGCCCAGATGTCGCTGCCTTAAAAGTAAAGTACGAGGCATTGTGTTCTTCCAGAAACACATTCTCCTTGTTTATGAAAAATCCTGAGAGAAACAGAACTATCATAAGGGTTATTTTTATTGATTTATAACTGTAGTACAGCTGGTAAATAGTCTGAGTATTCCAGTTTTCAGAGGAAGGGAAACATCGTCTAAAGGAAATTGACAAAGACAGAGAAAAATGCTTGGTGAGGAGGAAGTAGGAGCTTTACTGGTGTTAAAAAGAAAATAGCAATCTCATATTCTCAGTAAGAATTACACTTGCTGTTAGGATAATTCAGTTACAGTTTATTTATTTTTGACAGCATTTTGGTATGTAGCTGAGGTGGGCCTCAAACTCACAGCGATCTTCCTGCCTCAGCCTTCCCAGTTCTGGGATGATAGGTAAGGTTGAGTCTTTGTTCCATCAGCATCAGTCTCCATTCCATTCAGACAGCAGGCTTCAGACTTTCTCAGTACATTGCACCTTTTCTATTTCATGAATTTTTTTTCATAATGCTCAGCAGACCAAAAAAGAAAAAAAAAAAAAAAATCCAAAAAGCAAAAACAAAAATGGCTCCTTTTATGAGTAGTAGGGCCCACTTTGGTAGTGTTTATGTCCTAATAACTCAGAACTGTGTAAAACAACATTACAGTTTTAAATGTAACATTGTGTTTCGTTCCTGAATAAGTGCCATACCCTTACATATGCCTGCTCTGTGCTCCTATTGAAACAAAGTAACTTATCAAGCCTAGAAGCCAGCTGAGGCCACCTCATCTCATTTCCCTTCCACAGTTTTTTCTTGTGATCTTTGCTGCTGAAAGCCTGGATCCCCAAGGATGTGGCGTTGTTGAAGGAATGTAGTGCAATGCCACATTGGAACGGTGCATTATCTAATAGTCTGAGAAGCAGCTGACAAAGGTTGGGTATCTCTGCACTTCCCTGGAAAATCTGAACCACAGTACCACACTGTGGCAAGACCTGGGCCTTAGACCACAAGGGGACAGGCATAATCAACACTTATCTCTGCAAACTTTGCCTATGCACCCTTGAATTGTCATACGCATTGGACTTGCCTTACATGTCCTTAGTTATGTTGACATATTTCCACAAGATACTTTGGCCTGGGGTAAGTCTTTTCTACCCTACTACTGGCTCTAGACAGATTTCATTGTTTGATTCTCCGATGGCAACTGCTTTTAGCTTGTTCCAGTTTTTCAAAAGTACCCTCCCATGGACCAGTAACAAAAGCTACTCATAACTATTCAAGAAATTGGAAAGAGACTTACAGCTATCAAATAGGGAAGATCATTGATCTAAAATGTGTTGGGTTTATCATCATGCTATGTCTAATATAAGCTGGCCCTAAATGTAATTGGGGTGCCCCAGGCTGTAGGCACCACAGCTCCTCACCCCACTTCTCAGACTTGCCTTAAGAGCTCAATCTCATAACTGAACAAGTCCTCACTGGAGCCCAGGTCTTCTGTTCTCCGCGCTGTGTACTCCTCCTCCACCGATTTAACAACAGAGGTTTCACTGTTTCTATAACAAAGGAAGAGTGAAAATCAAACTTATATAAACAAATTATGCTTTAGTAATATGTGTTGGCTGCATATGAATCCACTTCTGGTCACACATCCTCCTTTCAGAGACTACAGCTTCACAAGGCCAAGCAGGCTTAATTACTGAGACTATTCTCACGGCTGTTTCTGGTCCATGGATTCTAATCAATACTAACTAGAAGAGCTTAGATTTTCTTTTGCCAATGATATAGTTTATCATTGCTCAAAAATAAAAGACAATGTGCAATCTGAAAAAAATACTATTTCAATTCCTTTTTTCCATCAAAATCATTCAATTAATAATAAAAATCGTATGGTCTCAAAGGTGAAAATCTATCACACACCTCTTTTTTTCAGTTTTCTACCCCCCCCCCAATCACTGGAAGAAAGAGTGAATTAATAAATCCATTCTTCCCTTTCACATGAGTGAGGAAAAGCTGGAAAGATGTTTTTTATTGAGACTTTTCTCCTGGCCCCGTTAGCTGACAAACACTAATACTCTGTGTTATAAATGTGTGTGCGCATGTGTGTAGTGTATGTGCACATGTGTGCACATCTTGTGCCCACGTGTGTGCAGGTGTGTGTGCAGGTGTGTGTGTTATTCATTCTTCAAAATGATTAAGCATAGCATTTGCTTCTCCAGTTACGGTTGGCTCCTGGATGACACAGCGTGAAGGGCAGGTGCTGCTGGGAACCACAGAGTCATAGAGGTCTGAGGGTGGGCGTTAGGTCTGGGTGAGGGGTGGTAGTGCAGCAGATGTGAGGAAGCCCAGGCCCTGCCTGAGGCCCCTTGTTCCCCAGCGGCCAGGCAATGTATGGCCTGGTGTACCTTGCCACAATCCTGGGGCCACATGGCCAGGGGTTAAAAACCCCAGAGACCTGGATCCCGCATGAGACTTCCCTCCTTGTCAATGGACTATGTCTGAGGTCTGTGACAGTAACTACCCTCTGAAGAACCCCTTTGCCTCAAGGCTGACCCAGATGTTAGGTAATTAGGTTGTGTTCTGGCTTCTGGAATAGCAGTAGGATTTCACCAGGGTTACTTGACCTAGAATTTTGCTGACTTTCTTTTGAGACAGGTTCTCACAATGTAGCTTAGGCCAGCCTCTAACTCTGGGTAATCCTCCTGCCTCAGCCTCCCAAGTGCTGGGATTGCAGGTGTGCCCCACCACACCGAGTTTAGGGTTGCCTGAGTAAGAAACATCCTCAGAATCCCAGGAGCTTTTATCCAAGCCTCTTTCCTTCCCGTTACAGGTTGATAAATACATGCCAGGCCTGTGGGGCAGGTTCAGATATTCTCCCCGGAGCCTGGGTTAGGTACGGAGCACTCCTTCCTGGCATGGGGCACCAATGTTGTGAGAGCCATGGGCGAAGCTTCTCTGAGCATGTGGGGTGGAGTCTGAGATGCCATGAAGTTGTCAGTGTGAAAGTTTTCCTGAAGGTTGTTGTCATGAAGTTTCATTCATTTGGACGCCCATGAAACATGAAGAAAAGTTCTCTTCTCACACCTCCCTCCCAGTGTAACTGTTGGGAGAAGCAGGTGAGCAGAACACACTGAGGCACCCTCAGAAAACAAATTGCCTTTTAATATTTCTACAATATTGTTGGTCTGCTATTACCCTGGCTTTCTGTTTGCAAAATGTTTCCCAGTAATGTAAATAAGACATCAAATAAAATTTCTTTGCACCCCAGCTGGTTCCTTTCTCCCAGCACTGGAGGTGGGAAGTCTGGGATTCTGTTATGTTTTATGCATTTTTGGCTTTCCTCTTCCATATAATATTTACATACAATGGTCAGGCTGGCAGGTTTCATCATGAAATCTGCTACAGAAATGGAACTGTGAACACAGAAAGTATGCGCTTCTCTCATGAGGGATCAGCCCCTTCACTCACAGCATCTTTGAAAATTTCACTGCACTCGAGGGCTATTTCAGTGCACTGAGATCTGACGCCCCTTCGGCCAGGAGCAGTGACCAGCTGCCATGCGCGTGGGCTGTGTGCCCTGCTGCTCGGTCCATCAGCCCAGTTTCATAATCATGGAACAGGGTGAAAGATGCAGAACTTCTGAATGGATTTCATGCCAACTGTGGATGCCTGTTTCCAAAACGATCATTTTACAACAAACGCAGATTCATACCAGGGTGCAGAGTGGGATGACCAGTTCCAGGGCAGGGACAGCCTCTTCGGTTTCGGGGATTTGATGTCATTTCCTTTGCTCATCACAGTAGTTTGAGCTGCACTGAGACATCTGCCAGAGAGGACCAGTGCCGAGGCAGGGCTCCTGTGCACCCTGCAGCATCCCGGTCCTCAGAGGCACCGTCGCCTGCAGTCTGGGTCAGTTCAAGTGGAGTCAGAGATTAAAAGGTGATTTGAGATCCTTCTATAATAAGCCTGAGTTCTCAAAAGGTAAACTTCAATTCTCTGCTACTTTCTTAGGCATTTCATACAAAGAAAAAGTTGCTTGAAAATAAATAATGATAAAACACCGTGAGAGGAAGAGTTATGAAGAACCCTTATACACCTTGATTTCATGGAAAAATCCAAAGCCCTGGCAGCACCAAGTGCCATGAGGGTATGGTGCTTTGGGAATACTACTTTATTGCTGGTGGGAATGCAGAGGTGTATAGTGGCTTTTGAAGATACTTTGGTAGTTTCTTATAAGAGCTCACTCTGATCATATAGTACAGTATCTGTTCTTCTTGGTATTCACCAAATTATTTGACAATGATATCCATATAGGCATTCAAATATTTATAGCAGATTTATTCGTAATTGCTAAACCATGGAAGCAACTAAGATGTCCTTTCATACGGAAATAATAAAATACAGCCCGATGCAACTATTCAATGGAACATTATTCAATACTGTGGTAAAAACAAATGTGCCATGGAGCCGTGCACAGTCCAGAGGAAGCTGGAGTGCACAGTGCTGAGTGGAGGAAGCCAGTCTGAAAAGGCTGCATACAGCATGACATTCTGGAAAAGCAGAAGCACGGAGGTGACAGAAAGATCAGGGCTGTCTGAGCTTCAGGGAAGGGAGAAGGGGATAATTAGGTGCAGCAGGGGCCCATTGAGGGCTGGCATTCAGTGCAGCACTGCAATGCTGGGAATGCATTCTTATACCTTGACAATCAGCGTGACACACAACACAATGCAAAGAGTGGAACCCAGTGCACTACAGCATTAAGATACTAATAATGTGGAGTGTTAGTTCATCAAACACACGCATGCAGGTACACACACACACACACACACACACACACACACACACACCATGTTCTATGCAAGTGGAGGATGTTAATAAGAGAGGAGATGTAGTGGCTATGTAAGAAATTGTTGTATTTTTTTTCCACTTACTTTTTCTGTAAATTTGAAATTACTCAAAAAGCAAAATTCCATGTGGAATTTCTGCACAATGCAGCACTATATCACAACTCGAAGCTTCCCTAGGTAAAAGTGTGCAACTCGAGAGCACGATGTTAGGTAGAATAAGTCACATGTGTGCTCAAATACTGCGTGATGTCTCTTACACCATATGAGAAACACAGCCCAGAGGAGCAAAGATGGTGGATAGGTAACAACTGGCTACAGAGGGTCCCTGAGACAGTCAACTTAGAATTCAACATAATACAGAGTCGGGAGCCCCATACAGAGGGAGATGAATTCTCTTGTCCCAAGAAGAAATTAAGAGGACTTGCCGAACATCTGAGGTCCTGCTGTGACTTGTCAAGGTCCCGCCTCTTCGGCTCACTGGAGGCACATTTACATTGAGTTTGGGGGTCAGCGAGCCAAAAGGAGAGCTGAGTTGGCAGGGTTCCTACCTCGACCTGTGGTGAGTGACAAGAGTGGAGCCACCCTACAGAAAGGGGGCTCCAGCAGACGACATTCTGGGACCTGGTAGGACTAGCAAGTACAAAGAACAGCAGTGACTTCAGACAATTGTTCCCTTCCTGAATGGGATGGGTGGAGTAAGTGAGGCCTGGGTCATGTGACCTGGCCAGATCCAATAGGGTAGCTGAAATCAAGTCCCCACAGTGGTGGCACACACTAACCACACTAACCCAGTGAAGCCTCAGAACAGCAAACATGCAATATCAGACACAGTGCCAGTGGACATAAAGAGATATATTCGGGACCTCAAGATGAGTTCAAAAGTGAGATATTTAGCCAAATAAAGCAATATATAAGAAGATTAATAAAAGAGATACTAAGCACACATCAAGAAGACACAGATGGAAGAAGGGAGGAACTCAAACACAGGAAAGAACCATTTGGTGAAGAATATAAAAAAAATTTAGCATGCATGGAACAGATTCAAAGAGATCACCAGGAAATTAAAAACTCTATGGAAAGATGGCAAATCAGCTTGAAAGAAACTAAGGATAGATCATCCAAACTGGAGGACAATTTTGCAGTGGGGGATTATGAAAGGGAAAACTTTTTAAAAATAACAAGGAAACAAACAAAAAAATAACAAGGAAACAAGCAGTAACAATACAAAGGCTAGAAGATGACAAGAGGATCTATAACTTGAGAATAAAGAATGTGAATGAAGAAGGTGCGATACAAAGAAACAACAAAATTTATTCACAGAAATAATTAAGGAAAACTTCCCAAACATAGGAAAAGGAAATGATATTCTGATATATGAGGCATACAGAACTCCATCCACCTACAACCAAAACAGAGCTATACCTAGGCATATAATAATCAAGATCCCAGAAATTCAATATAAGAACAGAATATTAAAAGCTGTTAGAGACAAGAAACAGACAACCTACAGAGGAAGGCTCATTAGAATAATGGCAGACTTCTCAATACAAACCATCAAGTCAAGAAGGGCCTGGAGCAAAATATTCCAAGCCCTGAAAGAAAATAACTTCCATCCCAGATTGATGTACCCTGATAAACTGTCTCTAGAAATTAATGGAGAAAGAAGAGGCTTCCAAGACAAAGAGGAACTTGGAAAATTTGCAAGCACCAATCCAGCTCTATAGAGAATACTGCAGGACATTCTATAGAGAGAAAAAAGTACTAGGATCCTAGTAACAGTCGCAGAGAGGCCTCAATCAAAGGAACAGAAAACAGAATGAAGAAGATAAGTAGACAACTGATGTCAAAAAAAGAGCATAACAGAAATGAGGCAGAGAAGATTTTATTCAAAACTGATATGATTGATAGTATCAAGTCTGAGAGTACAGGCAACTACAATGAAGATGACAAGACTCTACGATACACATTCTGGTTTGATAATTGCTGGTTTTTGAAGTTCTATACTATAGACAAAGTTGTATTTTTAGTAATACTGTTATGTATTGATATATTCAATTATACTCTGTTTGATGATATAGCCAGTTCTATGGAGATAATAAGAGACAACACAGGAACCATGGTAGAACTCTTTGTATAATGGTCTTATATGTTCATTTAGTTTCATGTGTTTATAGGAATATGTTTTGCTTTGCCTTGCTTTGTTTTGTTTCTCCCTCTAATATAGAAAGGATAGAAATACATGTTAAGACTCATGCATGTATAGAATCTACAAACAGTTTATGAGAATTAATCTTATGACACATGAGGAAATGAACAGATACTTTGAAGAAAAAGAGACACTAAAATACCCAGTGTGGATCCTGGAGTGTCATAATGTGAAACCTAGCAATAGTATTCTTTGTTCAGAGTGATATTAGCCTGCTTGGGTTTATTCAATCTCAACATAATTGAAGATATGGATAATTGCATGTATGTTTAAGTGTATAGGATTGATAAGCATATTTCTAAGTTTTTGTTGGATAGTTGAACAGAACTGGTTGTCACTGCTTGAATCCTCACTTTATATGCTCCACTTTAGTATCCTGAATAATTATTTGTAGGAAGACAATCTGTAATCATCAACTAGTGATTACTTACTTTTTATTTTTTTTCTTTGAAATTAGGTATTATTTCTACCCATTTTCTGTTTTGTTTAGTCTTTCATTAAATTAAATTTTTATAAAAAACACTACAGTACCCAGTGCTGATCATGGAGTTCATGATGTGAAGTCCAGCAATACTATTATTCTTTTCTCAGAATGATTTTAACCTGCTTTAGTTTGTTTAATCTAAACATTAATGAAGATATGGATAACTGCATGTATGTTTAAGTGTGTAGGACTGACAACCATGTTACTAAGTTTTTGTTGGACAGTTGAACAGAACTGTTTGCAGTCTCGGTGCTTGAATTTCCACTTTACATGTTCCATTTTTGTTCCTTGAACAACTATTTGCAAAACGACAACATGTAAACATCAACTAGTGATTTCTTATTGTTTATTTTTTTCTCTGAGTGTATATATTATTTACATCTACTTTCTCTTTTGTTTAGTCTTTCTTTAAATAATTTTTTTTTAAAAAAAGAGAGAAACAGCCCATTTCTTGTCCTGGCCAGTAGATGGATTCTGTTTACCACCAGTTTTTATAGCTCCTTGGAGCCGCACACATCTGAGGAAATACCAACATGATGGTGAACACTTCATCTGCATTTGCATCTTTTTAAAAAAAAGTTAAGACCTCCTGTTGAGTTTGGAGCCATGAGATAGGAAGAGGCTGGATCTCTGAATGGCTGTATAGAGCATTTATCTGCTCTTTCCAGGTGTGTCTCCTTCCCGGCCTGTGTTTGTGAAGTTGTGTTCAGTTTCTGAAAGTTCACATAGAATGCTCCAGCCGACACCCACTCTGATGTGACCAGTGCATCATCCCTTCTCATCACATTGCTCGTGTTCTCCAGGTTTCTGGTATGGCTTTATTTGATAATTTCTACTGGAACAACACTCACTACACTGTGGATCCTTTGCTTCAAAGTGTTATCCAGAGTGGGTGACTTAAAGAGATTCTTACAAAAAAAGAAACAGTAGCAATTTTTCTTTTCAATTAATGAAGACGAATTAGTGGTATAAGTGAAACCTATTGGTATATATATTGAAATATTTCTCAAACAATGGAATTTTTTACCTCAGGAAAGTGTAAGAACTTCTTATTTATCTCTCTTCTGATTGCCTTTTTATTTGTGGTTTAGAGACCCCAGATTAACAAGTCTAGCTGCCACAGCTATGTTTCACCCTCTGCAACATTATTTCTAGTTAAAATAGCAGCAGCATAAAAGCTTCTACCATGTAGCTGCATTCGAGCTTTCATAAGAATGCATCTAATGGACGTCATCTAATTTGCACGTAAGGTAAGTTTTACCTTCCCAGAAGTCCTGGGAACATAATTTTTAGCTCTCTGCACACCATGGTTCCTGAACACACACAGGAAGGAGCAGGAGTGTGTCAAGTCACATCTGGGACTCACGCCCCGCCCGAGGCCTGCACTGCCCCCCTCTCTTGCCTCCTGTTACCACAGTGCACACCTACAAGGGCCTCCCTTGGTGTCAGTTAGGGACCCAGCACTCCTCACTCCATTCAAAGGAGATTCAGCATATCTCAGTTCCTGCGGGGAGCAGTGCTTCCTGAAATCATTCCCCATCAAAGCCCTGGCCTGACTCTGTCTCCCGCCTGCCTCCACACGTGACTGTGCTACCTGGTTTTTCTCTCTTGACCACAAAGTTATGTGCTACCCAGAAAACAAAGCCTGGGTCTCTTCCTTGTCCTCTTTGAAGGGGTGAAGGAAGAGAAGAAGCCATAAAATATTATGTATTTAAATTTAGATTAAATTTAGATTTTGTGACATTTTTGTTTCATGTATCCAAGTTAAAAAAAATTACATGTATGTAGAATATGTTCTGTAAATTTTATGGAAATCTTTAATCACAGATTTTATATATTTACAATGTTTACCTAGGGAAAATTAATGAATACATAATGATTAGAATATCAGTGTTATCAATTATAAGTCATTTATAAGATGGTTTATTATGATTTAATGATTTCCATGACTATTATTGTTACAAGACATGTTATCTTATAGCCTTGTAGTTGTTTCTGATAGAAAAAGAAATTGCCTGAAATAAAAACATTCTGTAATGCAATACAATTCCCATCAAAATAATAATGATGTTCTTCATAGAATGAAAAAAATTCCTAAAATTCTAGTATAAAAATGAATAACTGAAGCACTAACTTAGGAATAACTTAAGCAATGCTGAGCAAAAATAACAAAGCTGAAGATATCACAACACTCAATTTTAAAATATATTATAAAGCCATAGTAAAGAAAACAGTATGGCATCAGCATGAAAATGGACACCTGGATGAACAGAATAGAAGATATGCTGTGATACAATAGGACACAATGTGATCAAGTGTGATAGAATACAACACAATACAATAGATATAGGATGCAGAAACTTATTGGTGGAAAATAGGCCAAAAATATATGGTGGTGCTGGGTTAACAAGATGATCAGAAGATGTACATTAGACCTGTCTCTCACCCTGTACAAAAGTCACTTGACAATAGATCAGAGAACAAAGTGTAAGATGAAACACTTTGAAGTTGCGAGAGAATAAAGCACAGAAGAAGAGACAGGAATGTCTGAAGTCACACGCACTCCACCAGCACAAGCAGTGACAACAAGAATCTCAAATGGGACTGCATCAAGCTGGAAGCCTGCTGTGCAGTAAAAGAAGCACCAAGGTAAAGAGACAGCTGACAGAATGGGGAAACAACCCTCTGCAGCTGCTCTCCTCACAGAGAACCAAGATCCAGAACAGATACAGAACTCCATCCCTTAACAGCGCCACACCAGCAGCCCAATCAATAAACAGGCAAATGCAAAGATGCAAATAGTCAGTAAATACATAAAAAGGTGTCCGACTAATTTAGCTATGACAGAACTGCGAGCCAAGATCACACTGAGAGTCCCTCCTAACCCCGTCAGAAGGGCCGTCACCATGAATACAGAGAATAACACATGCCAGTGATGATGCACGGAGAAAAGGAACTCTTCTGCACCATAACAAGGCAAATCAGCAAGGAGTTCCCTCAAAAAAACTAAAAGTGGAGCCTCCCTAGGACCCCGCTGAGCCACAGCCCTGCAGGGTATCCCAGAAGACCTAAGGCCGGGCACTGTGGGGACATCTGCCCTCGCGTGCTGATCGCAGGCCAAGGCACAGTGACCGAGGTGAAGCACCAGCCCGGCCCCTGCAGGGGTTAGGAAATGTGAGGTGTGCGTTTGCCCAGAACTGCGACTCAGCCATAGTGTAGAACCAGATCTTGTTTTTTGTAGGAAAATGGACTGCACTGGAGAGCATCATGTTAACGGAATGAGCCGAACTCAGGAAATGCTTTCTCCCCACCCCACCCCACCCTGCTCATTTTTGTACATAGTTTTGTAGGCCTCAGTTTCCACAGGGCGAGGTGACAGGCAGAAGACACGCAGGCTCACATGTGGCTTGTTTTACGGGAACCTCATACACTCTAATGTTTTATGAGCGAGATTCAAAGCAAAAGGGCAAATGGGTTCTGTGCTCAGGAGGATGTTATCTTTCTTAAGGCAGCAGACAGCAAGCGACCCCGCTTCTGCACCAGGGTGAGATGCCCGGTCTCCAAGCCTCGGGGCTCACAGTATCTGTGACAATATGACCCACACAATGGCTGCGGGGTCTCTTCTTACAAAAGCCTCAGATACGTGACCCAGAGACAGTGTTCCCACACCAAAGGCTCGCTCCTTCCCACCCACTGAGAAGTGACCATTTCTCTTCTCAATTTATACAACCAAGTGGCAAGGTTAATGAGGTTTTATGTGTTTGTTGGTAATACTTTTTGCTCACTCATTTATTTTGAAATTGGTAATAAATTAAAATTACAGGCAGACTCCCTTGATATCAAGATATTATTTTGTTTACCAATAAAAAACAAATTTTCACTCTATTATTTCTTTACTTGAGCAACCTTACATTATTCTTTTGATTAATAGCTGTTGAGCAATTTGTTATATGGCTTTGTGCTCCTATGCTGTTTTTATTATAAATTTTATTAGATTTCTTCATAATTCTATTAAAATAAATGATACTGCTATGAAATTATGGTTTGTGTGGTCCATAAAAATAGGCTTGTTTTTAATTTGTTCAACCAAATTTATTGGGACTTTTCAGTGTAAATATGTCTCATAGAAAATGTCAGTGAGTAATTATTTATGTTGGTACATACTAATGTTTTGTTCTATATTAGTGATATATATGTTCTATATGTAGTGATTTGGATGATACATTGTTCTAAAACAGAAAACAGCCTTTTAAAATCTGAAACTCTTAAAAATTATAGACTTTCAATTAAAATTGTATCATTTTTATGTTAAAATTTTTGCTTAGAACAGTGGTACAAAATGTTTATATCCTCATTCATGTTATTATAAAAACCCAAAAGAAAGCTTTCCATGTTGGGTTATTTTGTGGAAGGGTAGTTTTATTTCACAAGCACAATAACCACTGAGAAGTCATATGTTGTACTTACGGTTTTGGAGGAACAGTGCAAAAATGTAGTAGGTTTTAAATTAAATTCTTTTTTGTACTAGGAATCAAACTCATGACCTTGCAGCCAGAAGGTTCTGTACCACTGAGTTTTAACCCCAGACCCTGAGGTTTTGAGTTAAGATACAGAAAAAATCTGCCAATCAAGTTACTTTTTGGGTGGTGGCGATTGTGGCAGGGTCTTACCACATAGCTCGGGCTGGCCTCAAACTGACTATGAAGCCCAGGTTGGTCTCAAACTCACAGCTGTCTCCTGTCTCAGCTTCCAGAGTGCTGGGATTACAGCCATGTGCCGCTATGCCCAGGTAGTTTCTAAAAGAAGAAATTCTACAAATTTCTCTGTTCATCGTATGAGAAAATCTGTATTAATGCATTTCCAATTTTTGCAGTTATTTATATTAAACATCACTTCCCTCCTCACCTCAACAAGGTGATTCAACATATCAATATTCAGGCAGATTGACTGTTTAAGGAAATATAAATAGTGATGTAAACAAAGACGCCATGCTGTAGTATCCTAGGAAAGAGGTGTTAGCCGATGTTCTATGAAAGAGTTAGTGTATGTTAAGCCTTTATTTTATGTACACTAGACATCTTCACACACATTAATGTAAATGATACTTATAAACTAAGCCACTACCCCTACATTTAAAAATGACCAACAGTGTCTCCCTGTGGTTCGCACCGCTAGTAATAGCAAAACGTCACACTCAAGCAAAGTCTACTTCCACACAGTCTATTTCAACAGATAGTACTAAGATTTGTAAGGAAAAGACTAATTAGTGTGAGGACTTTCATAATCTGCCTTGCTTCACTTAATTTGTGACAAAAATGGGTGTAGCACACATTCATTTTGCTTGGGCAGTGAGTGGGGGAGCCGTGGACCGGCACACAGAGCTCTGAAAGCAGGAGACTTTGCTTCTGGTCTGGTGTCTTCTCCCCCGTGACATGTAGGTGACCCTGGTCCGGAATCAGGCCAGCTTTGCATGCACTGCATGGCCTGAGAGCTGTGTTGCTCGAGTGTGTAGGAGGAATCCGTGTTGAGCCCTTGTTGGTAGAATGGTGGTGATATTCTCCAGAGCTCTTACTGTCCTCATGAGATTTAAAGGACAAATGCACGCGCAGGTTGCTGGAATTGTCCCTGGTCTTCGCACACACACTCTGACGTGTAACCCAAGGAAGTCGAACCACCCTTGTGCTTTCTAACAGGAAGGTGTGCACGTTGACTCTGGAATATGGTGCTACCCATTGTGTGACGGCCAGACATTCTGAATTTTACATCATGTATGAGTGTTTATGTTGATTCTTCTGTAACTGTAGCTCTTTATCTTGAAAAACGTACCTGTCCAGTAGTGGGATTCTCCTTCTATTTTGGAAATTAAATCATGCAAACCTCTTAATGTCACAGTCATTACAATTGTTCTCTTCAAAAATTTCTTTATTTTTAAGTGAAAATTCTACTGTTTCTATGGCAGGCACGTGAAGGTGTCTCAGAGCATGCTTTCACTGCATACTTAATTCCAGGAAAGACTAATATTAAAAGTGAATAGGCCACCAGTCTTACTTGTGTATATTGGTAGAATTCAAAACCTGCATATTTAACATTCTAACATAAAAGCAAAGATGTTGCATGATTTCTTTAAAAAAAAGAAAAAGACATATTTTAATAAGGAAATAAGTAAAATGCATCAAATTCCAGAGTTTTTAAATGATACTCAAGTCTTATGAAGAAGTGACCACACATAATGTGGTCCTAAAACTACTCTTCGGACTTCTCTCTTCTCAGGTTCCAAGACAATGTTCTCTAAGTTTCCAAGACAAAGACACCCTGAGAGTCTGGGAGAGCCTGGATCCTTGGACCCCAGCCTGTGGTGCTACTCAGAGGAGAGGGAACCTTTAGAAGGCAGAGCTCGGCAGAGGTCAGAGGTCACTGGGGACTCATCCTTGCAAGGAGTTATGGGACGCTGTCCTCACCCTCTGCTGTCCACTCTGCTTCTGGGCTGATAAGGGGAGTGGGCTCCCTCTGCCTCATGTCCCCATCATGGGGATACTGAAGCCCTGGATGCCTTGCACACAGATGAAACCTCCAAACGTGAGTCAGAACAGGTTTTCTCCTGGCGAGTAAATCTATCAAATCTATCTTGGCCATTTGCTACTAAAACACAAAGCTACCTAACACAGTGAGGCGATTACCAAGCCCCGCCCCCCATACACCCCAAAATTCCCTAGGTTCAAAGCTAAGCTGCTCTTTGCATCTAAGCATCTGAAAGCCTAAACACTTTGGGAGCCATGGAGTCAGCTTTTATTGAAGGAGAGTGGTTTTATGCTGGATATAATTATCCATTCCTTTATCCAGAAAGCAGTTTACATTGAGGATGGTGAGGCTCAGTCCTGCAGGTCTCGGAAGGAGCCTTAACTATGCATTCAGCCGGCAATAAGCCTTCGTGAACCAGACAAACCTTAGCTACCTC
Organism: Cavia porcellus; assembly: GCF_034190915.1. Classification (NCBI taxonomy): domain Eukaryota; kingdom Metazoa; phylum Chordata; class Mammalia; order Rodentia; family Caviidae; genus Cavia; species Cavia porcellus. The sequence continues at coordinate 49,119,878 of NW_026947497.1, forward strand.
ACTGCAGACCATAGTACCCTCCTCTTTAATGCTGCTCACTCCTGCCACACCCACTCCTTCGTTTCCGAATGGCAGGCAGCGGCCAATGCTGCTACAGAAGTCAGGCGTCCATCTGGGGAAAGCACACACATTTACTTTAGTCTGGCTTTGCTGCAATCTATCATAGGACTCTTCATCACTGCTGCCTATAAACAAACAAGTTCTAGAGAAATCTCTTAGGGTATTCACCAGCAAAGTTTGAAACCATGGTAGAGTTTGTGAAATCTCAGTAATTCTTAAACCCCACTAACCAAACTCTACCAGTATCACTGAAAGACGAATAGTTAGTGGGGTACAGTTTTGTGTCTGGTTTGTTGGTTGGTTGACTTGTTCACTGTTTGATTCTGTGTGCCAGGCTCCTTGCAGAGATGGAGAATCCCACGCAGAAGCACACAAGAGAGGAATGGAGACCCAGCTCCTAATACGGTGGAGTCTGTGCTCCAGTCTTTATCACACTATTTCTAGGCTGGTCCGTGTGCAAAGCCATGACAGTTTCACGAACAGCTGCTGTGATGAGACAAAATTTACGTTCAGAAGGCTGCTGGTTAGAAAGCATTTCCTGTCATATGGCCTCCCTGAGAAGCATCACTATACTGAGGGCCCTGGTCCTCCTCTGTCACCAGCAAGTCTGAGCTTTGCCGGGGGAGGCAGCATCTGGATAAGTGCTTTCCAAGAGGGGAGCTGCGTGGGAGGCCAGCGTGTCCTCTGTTTCTGACCTTCTAGGCTCCGTGTCTACAGGGCCACTGTGTCAATGCTTGGATGACCGAAGACAAAGCCATTCTGCCAACATACTCATTAAGTACGTCCTCCACAGAGCTGGCTTCCTGGCAGATATAAAGATATAATTTAAGAAATCTCTTCAGCCGGAATAGCATGAGCCCTCACCCTGCACCAGGACATCACGGTCCTCACTGGTGGATTCACCAGTGCATGGACTGTCCCATGGTTTCAGGGGTTTCTGGGAACCTCATATCATGTGGGGAAGTGGGGTCTTTGTCAGTCAGGTGATGCAGTGAGCGATGTAGTTTTTAAACTGTGTCCTCTCTGGTCTCTCAGCTTGCTTCTGAGCCAGCTGTGCCCAGCCAGCAGACAGCAGGTTGTAGTTAGACACACCAGGGGTTTATGGGGATGTATGTGAAGACCAGGAGGAGGAGGATGGGCAGGGAGGGTCTTCAGGCTGCCATGTTGCTCTGGTGCTGTGAAAAGAGAACGGGCAGGAGGCTGGGTCAGGATTTCCTCTGGATGCAGTGCTGCTGTGAGAAAATCCTGGCCCAGTAGGGAAACCTAGATTGCGGATGGGAAGTGCCCCCCACATCCAACAGGGCCCCAGCTCCGGCATGCAGCCACCTCAGGCCCTGGCCAGGAGCATGCAGTAAGAGGGCAGGATCAGAATAGGATGGCTGGATGCCGGCGGCAGAGCAGCAGGGAGAGCGGGGTGGTGAGTGACCAGGGGTACTGCAGCTGGCTTGAGGTCCTTTACTTCACAGGCAGCAGGAATAAAGCAGAGCTAGAACTGCCTTTGTAAAGAAAGAGCATCTTTCAGGTCCATCAGGAAAGGGGAAGGATGGTCCTCTTTTCTCATTGTAGGGTGAAATTTTCTTATTTGTGCATCTTCCAATGACTGGGAGACCATGGAGTGTCTGCTAGCAAAGATGTTTCTCAATTTCCCATCATCTGGGCAGTGTGTGGTAACCTGCCACTGGCTTTGTGATCCACTAACGGGCTTTCAGTTATTACTGAACTTTCAAGCCATGTAGGCAGTGCTTGATATGACTCGGCTCCATCACATTTTCCTGAACAAATCACCCAGGGGTGATTGTTACTCCACAGCATCTCGCCCAACTGGACAGCTTCAGTCACCAGGCTGTGCTCCAACTCATATTTGGTCCTTGATCTCCGGGCCACATCTACTCAGCATCTTATTAATTTCTTGCTGCTTTGAGGTGAAGCCCTAACACACTAAGAAGTCGTGTACAAGTCACACTGATGTATGCAATTGGAAATAAAGTGCTGACATCTGGTGAGGCAAAACCACAGCCCCCAAATTTTGAAATGCCCCCCAACAACACTGCATGCATTACATATAAGCCGATAGAGTCCTTCTGACTCTAACCACAACCTTAACATTTCATAGCTTATTGCCAACAACAAGTTAAACATTTCAAACAATCACTTGAAAACCTTCAACAAAAAATAAAATTTGGACCACCTTGCTATGGACAAGAATGGACTATTTCTGTGCTCTCGCAGGTCACACTAAAAGCTGAAATCACAGAAAAAGAAAAATTAGAATACACATCAAAATAACGCGGTGAAATTTAACATGTGCATGTGACAAGCAGTAATTTGTTAAAAGAAGCCATTAGTTTTCTAGCTTTTATCATATCTGTGCAATTTGTTCTTTTTCAAAAAAATTCATTTTATTTTGATTTATATTGTCATTCCAAATAAAAATTAAAGCTAGTAAATAGTTTCACTTTCAGGGTCCTCTTTTATTTCTCTTAAAGAATGACCTACATTTTATAAGCCTTACACCTGCACAAAACCTACATTTATCTCTTTCTACAAATATTTATGTATATTATTATTGTCCAGACACTATATACAGGAGTGAACAAAATTTAAATATTACTATGTAGCATTATTTGTTTTTTAAAATGCCAAAATGAGTGATTGATAGCATGACTGATGATATAAATGATGTAATCTTTTGAAATCAAGTTCAAAATTTTAAGATGACCTCACGTATTTTTATAAAGAGAGATTCTTAATTTTTCATCCCTGCACCAGAGACTACCTGTTGTTCCTGAGGGCTCTTACACAAGTGCATTTCAAGAAAATGATTTATCCTTATTGAAATACTGGCCTTGCAATAGAGTGGAAAAATACAAGCCTGAAAATCAGTACAGCTAGTATCTAGCCTCATTTCTATACAAATTAGTTTTCTCCTCTTCTTCCTCTTTTTTCCTCTCCTTCTCCTTTTTCTTCTTTTCCTCCTCCTTCCTTTTCCTTCTCCTTCTTTTCTTAATCGTTTGACGAAGATGAGCCCTTCAGAAAAGGGCTCATCTTGTCAGAAAACTCTGAGCACTGAACAAATCTTGCTGTGATAAAATCACCAGACAATCATCACCACTTCCACCAAGTACTGAAAATAGCCACTACAAATCCATTCTGATTTGCACTATGACACAAAATCCAATGAAAATGTTCAGTAAACACTTAATACTATCAGCCATATTATCAAGCTTCCATTTAGGTATACCTCAAAAACCTTTCAGTTGTGCTCAGAATGACTCCTTGTTTTGAAAGAAAGTGAGGAATGGTTGTGACCGCCTGGGACAGCTGAACCCCGTGTGAGTGGTGACACAGCTTAAAACAGCAGTGACTTGAGCAAGATGGAGTTTATCCCCATAAAACAGAAGCAAGGCCAGCATGCGGAGGTGAGTATGGAGTCTCTATAAAGAACTCCCTCACCTGGTAACCCTCTTGCTGCCACCCTGCCTTCTCTGCAGTGAAACTGATTACCAGGAAAGGCTGCAGGGTCCCTAACCAAGCCGTGTGCATTGCATACGACCAGGTGGGAGGAAAGGCCGAAGTGCTACAGGGACATAAGTGCAGTGCATCGCAGCACATTCTAAACCATGCTTTCTGGAAGTAGCCTACAAGACCTTCCCTAAAACTTAGTCATTTAGCCATGAGCACCTACCAAGGAGGATGGGCAGTGTTCTCACTTTTTCCTGAACTGCTATGTCAAGGCTGTTACTGCGAAGAAAGCACAGGAGTGGGTGGGTGTGAGAGGGAATGGCTGGCAGTCTCTGCGCGGTGCGCCTATCTCCTCTGTGAAGAACTTACAGCAGTGGTTGCTCGTCGTTTCCACTGATATTTTTAGGTTCGGGTCTTTCCCCTTCACTTCGACCTTTTGGTGTAATTTCCGTGCCATCGCTTTAACACGGGTTTTTTCACTCCTATTTCTAAACAAGAACACCCGGTGGCTGATTTGGACATCAACTCTATTGCTAACCTGGTTACTTTCTACTTCTTAAACCATGGCTTAGACTTAGGGTTAGGTGCACTGCATTCGCGTGACCAGAGTCCATAGCTGAGTCCATTTTGGGCAGTCATTTAGGTTAATTCAGGTAAGCCTGAACCTGACACTGGCTCCTTCTCCTCCAGGAGACTGAACCCATGAATAATCCAAGCTTTTAAAATGAAGATTTGAACCATAGAGAGTTGTAACAAGTTTCATAGATGGACAGCTTTTGATTTTCCGGATCAGTTGCTTGTGGATGGCGGTACCTCATTCATGCATTCAGTAATTACCGAAATTTACAGACTGCCTTCCGTGCACTGTATTTTGCATAGCCAAGGATTCTTTTTTCTTTCACATTGTCATAGTTTTTACACACTCTTAAAACCTTGCAGTAAAAGGAGTTACTCGTGATAACTTCTTTCCACCAGAACTCTTCGCTATGTAAGACAAGGGCTCACTGTGAGCTTGCACAATGCCCTCCCAGGCTAATATTTCAGTATTTCAAGGCAGTCACAGCACATTTCCTTATTTATCTCTCCGACTCTGCTGCTAGGCTTCGGCCGTTGGCAGGTATACTTTGGCACTTTCCAGTGGATAGTCTTCTACACCTTCCAGCAGGAATTGCTTCAAAGAATTAGTCTATTTACTGTTACTGATTATGCAACACATCATTCCTGACAGCCATGACACTACTTCCTGGAATTAGGAGAACATGTTGTTCTGAACTGGCAATTGGTTGAAGTAGTGTAAAAACAGTTTCCCAAGAAAACAGTTTATCATAAATTACAAGCGCTCTAGGCTGCTCCTTAACCTTCTTTTTTCAATAGAGTTCAATGGTATGGAGTATGCAGTGATAGAATATTTTTCAGGAAAAAAGGAGGTTCAGTATAGTCCTCAGTTTCAGTGAGATCAGATTTCTAGCAATAAGGTCAAATTCTTGGCAAGTCACTGAATGTGTGAATTTTGATCTGAGTTCCTAACCAAACACAGGGATCAAAAGGTAAAGCATAGCATTATCTGATGGTAGAGACTTAATTTCATTATCTGGAAACCCAAACAGTTAATTTGGAATGTTTTATTCTTGCTCGACCATCCTACTTTTAGAAATTAGCCTGAATGTCAAAACTGCTTCTTTTAAGACCTTGAGAATTCCTCTCCCTTCCTCATTTCCCTTATTATTCACCACACAAAATCTATACATTTTTCCATAGGCTTCCTTTATTCTTTGTTCTCTTCTGTCACTGTTAAAACTTGGCATATATTAGCACAGATGGTTAAGGCAGGATAACCTGTGCTGCAGGAAGAAATGAATTCCCAAGCACAGTGAATTCATGAGTTGAAGCAGAGAGAGAGAGAGAGAGAGAGAGAGAGAGAGAGAGAGAGAGAGAGACAGAGACAGAGACAGAGACAGAGAGACACAGGGAGGGATTTCTTGTGTCCACGTGTCTACAGTGGGTCAAATGGTCCTCCAGTCAAGGGTCTTGACTGGTGCTACCTTGCAGCTCAGATTTTCTGAATTTAGCCACCATGGTCATCATGGTTGGAAAAGAGCTTGCATGAAGATCATGCAGCAGATTTTCATTCCTTCCATTCAAAACCGACAAGCAGAACTATGTTCACTCATTTATCGTGAGTGACCACATGATCCCACCTGTTTGCAAGGTGGCCGGTGGGGCAGAGTTCCCCAGTGGACAGGGAAGAGAACTGGATGGTGGGCGGCTGAAGGAACGTTCACCAGACTCTGTATGGGAATGGGGCTGTTTATTTTAAAAATAGAACTATTTCTCAAAGCCTTACATTCATTGATTGTATGGTTCTTTCCTTGTATTTATTATTTTTCCAAAATTTGTATTTCCCTCAGCTCCTTTGTAGCCCTTGGCAGGCACAGCAGACAACTTTTTTTAAAAAGGTAAAGATTTACCTTGGCCTCCATGGTCTGTGCCTCAGTGAATTCTTCTAGAGGGATCTCTGGTTCTGCATTTTTACCAGCTTGCTGTGACCTAGTGTCTCAGAACGGATGCACCACTGGACCCTCTGACTCCAGAAGGACCTATTTCCAAGGACAAGGGCCTTGCACTGTCTTTATATTTCTCCAGAGGCTCCAGCCAGGAGATGATCAGCTTGGTTAAGAACTGCCTGAGCCCTGTCGCCCTTCAACGCTGAGCATTAATAGCTGTAACCCTGCGGCTCTGAATCCCGGACTCAGAACCCTCACTCTGCTGTTTCCTGCTGTCCTGGGCTGACATGTGTGATCATTACCCATCCTAACAGGGCCCTACACAAACCAAACATGTCACTGCCTGTGAATTCCAGCTCTACCTCCTCCTGCTTCCACACACTGCCCCACCTCTGTGGGAAGAGTGTTCTGCCCTACATGGGAAGGATTAAAGTCAGTTTTGCCATGTAGGGTTGGTAATATTTGGGAGCCAGGGCATGGTTTATTTCTTACCTGGTGCTTTGCTTCACTGATTTAGATCAGACCGTTGTTTAAAATATCTTATGTTTTCCTAATGTTAATTTTCTGCTGATTCTTTCTTTTATTATCACTCTTATTATCATCTCTGGTCTGAAATTTGTAGGCAAGAATCAATGTACTCCACCCTCAGCAATCTGCCTGCCACACCTGTGCTAGGGTCCACCTTCCCAGAAGCCCGCTTTCCAGTGAGGAGTGGAGAGGAGAGGAGAGAAGAGGAGAGGAGAGGAGAGGAGAGGAGAGGAGAGGAGAGGAGAGGAGAGGAGAGGAGAGGAGAGGAGAGGAGGGGAGGGGAGAGGAGAGGAGGGGAGAGGAGAGGGAGGAGAGGAGAGGAGGGGAGGAGAGGAGGGGAGAGGAGAGGGAGGAGAGGAGAGGAGGGGAGGAGAGGAGGGGAGAGGAGAGGAGGGGAGAGGAGAGGAGAGGGGAGAGGAGAGGAGAGGAAAGGAGAGTCTGTTTATTTCCGCCCATGCCCCACTTCTCTCGAGGCTGCTCAGGAGTAGTAGGTTGGTCTCTCAGACATTCATGAAAACCAGAATGAAATCCAGAAGCAAAGAATGCCATCTTACTTGGAAACAGGACATTTGGGCCCAGAGAAAATGAAACCAGACTGAGATGGGCCCTGAAGTCTGGTGACTGGCGTCTGTAAGAGAGGAAGACACACAGAGACAGAGGTCACCACAGAAGGAAGGAGACTTCTCACAGAGCAGAAGCCAACGTGACTCCATTGCAAGCCAAAGGGTGCCCAGGACCTCTGGGGGCCACCAAAAGCCAGGAAGAGGCTGGAGAATGTTCATTTCTGGCACCTTCCGGTAGATAAAGTCTCAGCTGACACCTTGAATTAGGACTTAGCCTTCAGAAAGGGAATAAATTTCAGTTATTTGAGGTCACAGATTCTAGTAGTTCCTTATAGCAGACCTAAGACACGAATCAATCAGCTAAACTGGAACACAAATTACCTTTCCCAGCCTTGCTCACTGGCACCCATTGTTTGAGAGCCAGGTTTGGCTGCTGACCAGGATGCCCCCCACCCCTGGCTGGAGCCCTGAGAAACAAAGTCATTTACAAGGAGGCCAGATATGAAGAAGGGAGGCTACTGGCGAGGCTCAGCCTCCCTGAGAATAGGGCCTGGGGATGTTTAGGAGGGGAGGCTTCTGGCGAGACTCAGCCTCCCTGAGAATAGGGCCTAGGGATGTTTAGGAGACAAGGGAGAGAGCCTCCGCAGCACAGGGAAGAGGTCAGGCAGGACAGGCGGGGGCACAGTCAGAGTGCAGGGCTGTCCTAGAACTGAGGCTCAGGAAAGACAGCAGCAGCAGCAGGACCTGCACACTGAGGTCTTGGTCCTCTGGCGTCCAGAGCTCTCTCCCTGGAGATTTGTGAAGGCTGCATCAGGGGCTTGGTTTGAGCTGAACCAGGATATTGGCAAATCCTAAAACACAAACCAAACAAGAACTTACACAATCATTACCAAGATGACTACACATCAGGAGTGCTGTCCTTGGAAAACTTAAAGTCTACCACCTTATTGTGCAGTTAGAGGACTTCCAAAGTCAGTGTTAAAAACAAGCAATTAGATCCAGATGAATCTACTAAGTTTATTCAGGTTTTCCTGATTTCAAAAGAAAGCCTATGCTGTTTAATTTTTAGATTTTAACTGAGAAGGAAGAATGGCCAAGTCTCTTACTTGAGAAAAGAAAATCATTAATTTGTTTCAGGAACTTGTTTGCCTTCATGTGAGATAGGTGTTGTCCTGCAGTATGATAATACGTGTCCTCTCTCTGCCCTGCACAATTGCACCATAATTTCTCTGCACGAAAATCCACATTTCTATTTGCACTCTCATCCATCGTGCATGTAACAGGCTTATGAATTAAGCTGATATTTTTTAAATTAACTGGAATTTGCTAATGGGTTTGTAAAAGAAAAATCCATAGACCATGAAAGGTAGTAAACTTGAGAGGAAAAATACAGTCGGCAAAATACTGACCTTGGCCTCATTTAAGATGACGTCCACCAAGGATCAGTGAGCTCTCAGTGCACCCACAATGGCTTTTTTTATGCTTCTTCTTTTTTTAAACTAACAAATGAAACAATAAAGTAAAATTGATGAGACAGAATTCCAAAACAAAATAATAGGAGATTAACATTGGTTTGTATATTGCATAGTTATCTTCATAATATTTGCTCAGATTACAAACCATGGGCACAAGAAGTGTTTTGCTTCTTAAGTGAATGGTGGTGTTTATCAGGATACCCTATTAACCCTTCTAAATGTGAAGAAATTCTTTTTAAAGCCAAACGATAATGTTATGACAATTTAAGCAATGGATTTGGTACTGCTATGCTGTTGAATCAAAACAAACAGTGTTGAAGACAAGAAAAATTGGAGACAAAATCTGTGCTTCAGGATAAAACTCTGTGTAGACTCAAAAGGATACTTTCTGTGCTATCCAATTCTGATTAACCCAGGAAAGTTATTTTATAATGCTGTGAATTGTAGATGATGAACATCATTGCCCATTTATTCTTCTGTGTGAGCAAATTCTGCCCTGCCCAATAAAAGTTCAATCAATGGGCTCTTAACATCATGTAAAACACTGTTTCCCACCAGCTGGCACATCCTCTTCCATATTCCAGAGTTATAAGTGTGTCTGCTCTTTTGGTTGCTTCTGAACCAGTTTCCATATCTACCTGGCTTCTTTGCTGATTATAAGTGTAATAAAATCCTTACATATATTCCCTTTTTAAAAGAAAAATCTGATTGTACTTCTCTTAAGAATTAAGTGTTAACAAAAGCAAGACTTCTATTTCTTTCTTCTTGGTGTCCTTGGAAGTTCCATGAAAAGATGGAAGAGTGGAAAAAGAAACTACAGTGTGCATATACACAATGGAATACCACTCAGTCATAAAAAAGGCTTTCTGTCATTTGTCACAATGTGCTTCAATCAAGAGGATGCTATACTAAATATAAAATGAGTCAGGCACAGCAAGAGAAGAAACACCACATGCCCTCCTTCTTATGTGGAACCATGAAAGGTTGATCTCGCTGAAGCTGAGGCTGGAATAGCTGGTGGTGGGCTTTGGGGAGGGGCAGGCCATGGGGGGCAGGAGAGGTCCCAGCTGAAGGAAGAAAGGGTTCCGGTGGTCTTCTGTGCAGGAGGGCAGCCACACAGAAGGGTCCTGTATTGTACGTTTCACAATAGTTGCAAAAGTGCACTCTGAGCATTCTCACCACAGAGAAGTGAGGAGTGGTTAATGTAATAAACACCTAAATTACTGGGAGTTGATCTTTACGCCATGGGTCCATGCATCAAAACATCACAGGAGCCGGGCGTGGCGGTGCATGCCTGCAATTCCAGCACTGTGGGAGACTGAGACCCGGAGATTACAAATGTGAGCTCAACCTGGGCAGTTTAACAGCATAGGCAGACTCTGTCACAAAACCAAACCAAACCAGGTTGGAGTGTATCTCAGTGGGAAGGCCCTGTGTTCCCTCCCTACTGTGCCCATCACATTAAGCCCCATAAACATTTACAATTATTATGTCAATTAAAAATAAATGTAATGAGGGCAACCCATCTGGGACCCCTTCTGTCTCTCAGAAGCAATTCCTATTGCTGATTCCGTTTCGCCAATAATTTTTTCTAATGTTATCCTCCAATAAATAAGTAAATAAAATGAAGAGAAGCTGGGGTGGGTTGGTTCCAGAGTTCTTGCCTTGTGTTACAAGACCTAGGTTCGATCCCCTTTCAAAAAGAAAAGAAAATTAAGAACATAGCTAATTTGATAAATGATTGTAAGTTGAAAACTGGAAAACGGTAACAGAACGGTCCCAGAATAATAAAGAAACCTCAAAAGTTGCAATACAACTGAAAACCTGGGGGTATTAGTTTAGAGAAGAAAGTCTTTAAAAGAAATGAACATTGTTCTAAAAGGAAAATATTTCAAAGCTGCCATGCTGGAGAGTGAAAGGTGTCACTCAACCTTTGACCTGATTGTCAAACAGCCCATTTTAAGCTTGGATTCTTCCAGGGAGTCAAATCAAGCTTGAGTCCATTGTTAATTTTCAGGGGGATAGGTCTGAAAAATTGGAGGAATTTTCCAAGTAGGTAAATTTTGACTCTGTAAACGCAAACTTTCCAATGAACAGAACTACAGCAGTGGTTCAGCCAGCCTTGGCTTGTACAGATTTCTTTGTTGGTGAGAAAATGTTCCAGTGGATCATGCACAAAAATCTTACGAGTTTTCTTTCTTTTTTTAACTGCTGATTAAATTATTGGTCCAGATACTCCGGAGAGATCACCCCAGAGTCATTAATTTCAATATTAATTAGATCTTGGAGCTCTAAGACCACAAGCACCATCCTGCCTGTGAGTCTCTTGAGGCCTGGGGCTTGTCTGTTTTTTGGAGCTGTCACGCACCATGAGAGTGGTTTGCGGCCTCCCTCAGGAAATCCAGTGCTTGTCCACTCTCTGGAATCACAGGAAAAGATCCTTGCTCCTCGCCACCAGGTGTTTGGGAATCTGTAGAAACCTGACCCCTTCTCTGGACACCCCAGGACAGAGGGCTTGGGACTTTGCGACCACTGAGGTTTGAGTGCCCCTGTTAACTTGAAAGGCTGCTTAGTGATCGATTCTTCCCTGAATGAAAGAGTCCATGTCTAGAGTTGGGGCTGCTTGACAATCAGACCAAAGACTCTGGCTGCAAAAAGGAGTGGCCAGTCCATGAATACATAGGAAGACGAGTGGACTGTGTCCAGAAGCCAGTGACAAGAGCTGGATGGTGGCCAGGTCTGAGTCAGCGGGAGAAGGCAGCTCCAGGAAACGCTCTTGGCCCAAGTGGAGGGTGGTGGTAGGGAAACTCTTAGCCGAAAGTGTCACTGCCTGAGTTAGGAAGCAGGGCAGTGCTAGGGATTGTGATGGAGCGGGGCTGGAGGTGAGAATGCCAGTGCCCAGAGAAGCAGCACTTGGGCCTCAGCCAAGAACAGAAGCCCCAGATTCATGTTGCAAGAGCACTGCCCCCTCTGAGTGCATCCTTCCCCTGTCATTCTTTCCCTCTCCTCCTAAGGGAATGGCCACCGTGTGGTGAGAGTCCACTGCCCATCACCCATGGCAAACTGCAGAAGGCCTGCATCAGGCAGGGGATGGGACGGGGCCATGTTCGGGGGATGGGAATCATGGCAGTGCACTGGAGCTACTTTTTATGCCAAAAGAGACTAAGCTGATGGGCAAGGGCACCTGTCCAGTACACTGGGCACATGCAGAGGAGAGAGGGTATAAAGGAGGGCTGGGGAGTGGTGCAGGGAGAGCAGTTCCCAGCTGACCCTCACCTAATACAGCTGCTTCCAAAACAACTTCAGTCATCACAGCAGACGTTTGGGAGGCTGAGGCAGGAGGATCATTGCAAGTTAGAGACTAGCTTGGGCTACAAAATGAGTTTAAGGCCAGCTAGAAGTGCATAATGAGACTTTGTCTCAAAAAAAAGAAAGAAAAGGAAAAGGAGGAGAAGAAGAAAAGGAGGAGGAGCAGAAAGAAGAAGAGGAGGGAAAGAAGAAGAGAAGGAGGAGGAAGAAGATGAGGATGAGGAGAAAGAGGAAGAAGAAGAATGAGAAGGAGAAGGATGAGAAGAAGGAGAAGAAGAGGAAGAAGAAAAAGGCTACTTTCTGGTACAGATATCCACTCACACTTGGATGTGCAGCCTGAAGCTAAAGGCTTAATCTTGTAACTGGAGTTCCATGTTGCTCTGTATACTAAGCTCTTGGCTTTACATTGTACTAGAAGTTCTTCTGTAGTATTTTTGCCTCCTGAAATATAAAATGGAGTCAATTTCCTACATGGGCTACTCGAGAACATAAGTTTGTTTCATATCTTGATAGATGGCTGAAAGGTTTCTTTTACTTTAGTTTGGTTGTCCTCCTTCCCAGCCACGCCTTGCAGTAACAACTCCGCACTCTCGATCCACTCTCAGCCAAGGACTAACCAGAGGGCAGGAGGGCATGTTAGGATCGTAGTAGAGCTACCGTTAACAGATAGATAGGAGATGCAGAAGGTGAGACCCCGCCTGCCGCTGGAGGGAGACCCTGGGTGGAAGGTGGAAAGATTTTGCACTTAAGAGCTGATTTTGCTCTGAGTGCTCCCTCTTGAAGTCAGATGATTCCGAGGTTCTTGATCCTAATTCTCTTCTGTGCCATGGAAAAGGAACCCTGGAGATCAAGGACGCCATACTTAAGGGGTTCAAAGTCCAAGGAATAGGGAGGAAAGATCCTTGAAGGGGAGGAGCGAGGAGGTGGTTCTCACCAGGGACATCTGCAGCGTGGAGCTCTGGTCTGGAAACTGAGCTGTGGATGGAGAGTCACTCAAGTCTCTAGTGTTGGCCAGGGGTTTAGCTCAATGTGGAAAGTGCCTGTTTGGCAAGCCCAAGGTCATGAGTTCCATTCCCGTCCCCCCCCCCTCCAAAAAAGAACAGAAAAAAAGGTCCCTGGTGCCTTATGGATTGTCTAAAGGCCAAAATATTTACTCATTTCTTTTCTTTGAATGAAAAAATATTTAGCTGATACATAAAAACAAAAATTGAACATGTTGCTGGGATGCCCACGATGCCTCAATCCGTGCTTAGTGGCACAGTGTCTAGTGATGGCGACCATACCTTCAAGCATTTGCCATCTCTTGAAGACTCTAAAAGTCCTTTTGGATTATGCCTACTTCAGCTCACTGGATCCTGCAAGCCCAGTTACGTTTCTGAGACTCTGCGGGATCCAGTCACTCCTCCTCCTCCTCCCCTGGCCCCCAAAGCCCCCAAGACCAGGGTCCTCTCAGGTCAACAAAGGTTAGCATCCCTCCAGCCATCTCAGTTCTGAGAGCCAAGGGTGTCTCCACCCCACTTCTCTCCGCTCCAGACTCAGCTGTAGATCCTCCTCCCGCACACTCTTGGTGCTAACTCATGATTCACTTTCTGATTTTGAATTTCCTTTCGCTTCTGCACCAACCACAGCTGGCTGGGTGAGCGAGGAGCTGTACTCGTGGGCTGAGCCTTAGGGTCCTGGGCGTACCTGGTGCCCGCCTGCACCTGCAGCATCCCGGGGAAGGCCTCACAAACGGGGCATGAGAAGGCACATTTCATTTTGAAACTAGGATTGAGAACTGACGTGTTTGCCTTCCGGGGACAGAAAACCCGTCTTGATTTCCCAATTCTTCATTGAAATCTCTAGATTTCAATCTTAGTACCCATTTGATGAGAATCAGAGAAAGCCTTTCTTAACCTGTGTTTCCGTGGTTGTTTGTAATTCTCTTTTACAGAATTTGTATATTTTATTATAAAAGTTGGGGTGTGAAGCCGGTGCTTTCAACACAGCACGGAAGTAGGCCCAGCTCTTCTCCCATTCTGGGCTCCCACACAGTAGGCGCTCAGTAAGGCTTGTGTGCCAGCGAGGCGTACACAAAACCATCCTCTCAGAAAACTGATCCCTCTAGCGGCCAGCCCGCGTCGGTGCACTTTTCTGTGCGAAGCTAGAACTCAAAAGGAGGACCCACAGTTTGCAAACATAGAAAGTAAGAAAGAAGTTTTGGCTTCTAAATTTTATCCTACCATAACAGCAATCATTCTAATTTTTGTACACTTTTGCGGTAAAGAGAAGGAAAATCGAAAAAGGATTCATGAGCAACGCTTTAAAAATGTGAGCTAGATTCACTCTGCTGCTTTTGATCTCCTAGCGTATATGTTAGGAGCGGTGGTGGCTCCTAGGTTAAAACTTTCAAATGTTTTCAGGTTTTAATGAATATATCAGTACACATTTAAAGTGAAGTGTGCTTATTTTCAATCAATTAGTATTCTTGTTTTCTACGTTGTTGTACATGGGTGACAAGGAATACAGTGTCTTAAAGTTACACAGTTCCTATTTAGAATCTAGGAGAATCCTGATACATATATAAAATTAGCCCTTTTTATATTTGGCTGGTTACTGCATATTACTAGAGCTTAATTAACATTTGTTGATAAATTACTGTTATTTGATTGAAACATTCTTAGCATTCTTTCAGGTATTGCAGGAGATAAAGAGTGACTCTAGTAGTCATACTGTTTACATGTTACACCTTTAAGAACTGCCTAATACTTTTCCGATGTTAATTTATTGTATCCCAATAATATACATAATCCTGATATATATAATATACACATTATATTATATATTATTATATACTATATATTATTATATATATTATTATATTATTATTGATGATATATATTAATAATATTTATTATTAGTAGTATATAGTACATATCCCAATACATGTAAAATCCTGATAATAATTTATTTTAATGCATGCATTAAAATTACATATTATATATATTATTAAATATTATATTATGTACTAAATATTTTATATTATTATATATTAATTAACTATATAATATTATACTATTATATATTAATTTAATTATTGTATATTACATACTAATATATAATATTCAATAAGAATTTATTTTAATGCATGCATCTGCTGTGTTCACATGTTAATGTGACACGTCAGGCATCCGCTCCAGCAAGGACCTATCCAGAAGTACTCAGTTATACTCAAAAGGATGTCTGGTATATGAATGACTCACACCAACAGGGCAGACATTGCTGAAAGCATACGTGAGGGTTCTTTTGTTTCAAAGCGTCTCCTGAGGTGCGTTATGACCACACATATACTTTATTCATTCAGCAAATGTGTGGGGAACATTTACCACATGCCCGAGATTGGGCCCCAACTGCCAGCTCGAGTGGCGGAGTGCAGTGGAGGTTAAAGCGGCTCTGACAGCTTTAACAGAGGAGCATGGTGGGTAGTGGAGTTTGAATCTGGAATAACCTTGAAGGTCCGTCCTTAGCTGGGGCTGTCAGAGATGCTGAGGTTATGAGAGGTCGGCCTGTGAGACGGCCTCTTGTCCCTGGGGTGTTCTTGGGGGGAGCACCCTGCCCACAAAGCCCGCAGCTCCTTCTGCTGCTCTTTCTGTCATGCTTTCCTGCCTTACCACAGTCCCAACCCTCAGGGCCAGGTGGTCCTGGGCTGAAAGTGCCAAAACTGTGAGCCAAAGTAAACCTTTTCTCTTCATAAGTTAATTGTCCCCATTATATTCTTACAGTAACTGAAAGCTAGCTAACAAAGTAGATATGATCACAAAACCTTGTGGTAACAGAGGCATCCTACTTGATACAAGGATTGTTAGAAAGTTTCTGAAAGAAGATGCTGCCTGGGCTGTGAGATAATATGTGATGGACATAAGCCAGGGAAGGGAATATTGCAAGTGGAAGTTGGTAGGAAACTAAGCTAGGACATAACCTAAGGGAGGAACTGGATGCATATCTTATGTAAGACATTCCAGCAATCTAGAGAGGAAGCAGAAGTGCTGGGAAATGAGAGGAAAGCGGCGGTCAGCCCAAACATGAAGTCACACCGTGCTATTCTGTCAGGATGGAAAGAGGTCAGGGGATTTTAAGATGAGGGAAATAATGCAGTCAAACCTGGATGGAACAAGTGCGAATCTGAGAAACACAAGACTAGAAACCGCAAGACCAATTTAGGGACAGTTTGCATAACTCACTATAACAATGAAGGCCTTACAGAGAATGGCATTCATAGGACTAGAAGGGAGAGGGGATTTTGAGGAGACTTTAGAAGTTCAGAGACTCATCAGTCTCTGAGCTCAGAGAGACAGAAGAAATAAGGATGATTTTGCAGACTCTAGACTGGGTGATGAATTAATCATGATAATTTAGTTTACAAGTGCCAGGAAACCTATGCAAATTGACTTTTAAATATTTGAAATGTAGCTAAGTCTGTAGCTAGCGATAGACCACTTGCCTAGCACGCACAAGGTCCCAAGTTTGCTCTGCAGCATCACCGCTGAAAGAAAGAAGGTGGACAGTGGCGCCTCCTCCAATGCATCTCAGCGCTATGGCTGGTGTTTAAGGTAATGCAACTTGTTAGATACCTGGGAAAGCTCACTTTTGATATAAGGCTCATGCCATGTCTTCCTAGGTAGTAGGGCTTTGTTATAAGAGATGATGGGGCTGATTCATCAGATTTGGTGAACAGGAATTAACAAGTACCGTGAATGCCCTGGTGAGATGGGTGTGTGCCAGCACAGAGACCCTAAAATGATTCAGAGACCCGGCACATTGATGATATTTTAGGAATATCATCT
Organism: Cavia porcellus; assembly: GCF_034190915.1. Classification (NCBI taxonomy): domain Eukaryota; kingdom Metazoa; phylum Chordata; class Mammalia; order Rodentia; family Caviidae; genus Cavia; species Cavia porcellus. The sequence continues at coordinate 49,136,602 of NW_026947497.1, forward strand.
GTTCTGAAACAGGCTGTACCACTGCTTCTATTCAAAAGGATATACAGGCACGCACTATGGTGTCTTGCTCAACCTATGCAAAAGTGGTCCCAGCAGACTATATCACCTACTGATGCCAAAGCAGTCGTGATTTGTGCAAGTACTTCTTAGATCACAGGCCTACTGTGAAGCAATGGGAGAGCCATTAACATAGCTAACATTCCCCAACAGCAAATCCTGAGGCAAGGTTCAAGTGTAACCAGTTCACGGGAAAAGGATCTCAGAAACACCAGCAGGTAAACAGAAAAGATTACAAATGAGAATATTTTGCGAATTAATTACTCTTCTTTCTAAGTGGAGGTCGATGGCGTGGGAACTCTAGGAGTCAGTAAGGTTTGAATGTGAATCTCTCTGCTGGTCCACTGGAAGATGGTGGGGGGATGTTTATGCACAATCTCCCCTGAGGCATCTTGTTAAGAATTAATCTCTTGGGGCTGGGGATTTAGCTCAGCGGCATAAGCGTCTGCCTTGCAAGCAGGCAGTCGTGAGTTCGATCCCTGGTACCGATGAAAAACGAAAAAGATTAAAAAAAAAAAAAAAAAAAAAAAAAGAATTAATCTCTTGCATGAGATTAATTCTCCAGCACTGCTGACCACAGAGAAAGTGAAAGATCGGCACACACTGGTAGTTCTTCCTGGGAAGGCTAATGAGAAGGGCGCCATTCACATCCACTTGTGGCCTTGCAAAGTGGACTCTGTCTTACCACTGCTGCCTCAAAGTAATGTCTGGACACAAACTGGGATGAAACAGCTACAGTAACAGTTTTGGGGAAACTGAATATAATCTCTGCTCACCTGTGGAGCCGGGTGATTCCACTAATATTTACCACTACTTCCTTCCCCCGGAGTAGAGCTGCCCAGTATGCACAGCCCTCCATTCTGCCCCTCTTGTTGGCTTCCCTGGAGGTAGTGCAGACCTCAGCCTGGAGGAGCTGCAGACCTCTGCTGTCTTCTCCAAACGGCAATCACTCCAATCGCCCACTCATTCACATTGTCAAGAGCCATGGAGACTTAAGGATCAGGAGTGCGTCTTCAGAAGCTGGGCATAAACCCTTTCAGCTCCTTTATGGGTCACCTACTACTGCCTTACCTGACTGGTATCAACCAAGTCCAGTTAGCACAGAAAATGTCTTTCTTTTGTTATATAGACATGATGTACTCTAAATGACCAGAAGACAGTTTAAAACATTATGTATAGAGATAAGCACAAGTTGCATAAGGTTTCCACAACAAGGAATGAAAACTGAATAACTTAAAATAACATAAAATGTTCTATCATCTGGAAGCCCCAAAGCAGAGTGGCAGAGGATGCGGATGCTGCAGTGCCTGGTGGAGGAGGAAGACCTGTTTCCATCTTCCCTTGAAGCTAGAGGGGCTGTCAGTCTGTGACATGCCTTGGTGGGCAACTGTGCAGATCCACACTGGCTCTGTCCCACTTAGGGGCTTGCTCCGCACACTGCTCCTGCACACGGCCAAATCCTCACAGACTGCCAGGCTTGCTGGGCTGAGCTCCTCCCTCATAGTCTCATCCACACCTCAGTGACTCTTTCAAGACTCCTTTTCCAGGTAAGTTTAATTCATAGGAGTGGGCATGAGGTGAGAGTTTCGGGGTCTTACTGGAGGACACATTCAAGCCATGACAAACTGTAGAGATTGTATACGTAGAAAATCGTAAGGAATCTACAAAAGAATCAGAATCAGTAAACCAAACTAATCCATATTAAAAAAAATCAATCTTTTGTCAGATTAGTAGATATGTACAACTGAAAGGAGATACCATTCCATTTTTATTAGTAATAAAAGACTTTTTAAAAAAAACTATTCCAGGAAATACTTCACAAATGCATACAACAACCTGTCTTGAAAACTTCATCGCTGATAGTACAGTGACCAAAATGAGTGGAGGGAGATAGACTGGAAGCATAGACACAGTTATGAAGTCAATTCTCCTCAAACTTATCAATAGATTGCAAGCAATGCTACTAAAATTTCAACGGCTTTTAGGGTCAGATTTGACAAGCTGATTCTAATCATGTGGAATAAATCAAAGCAATTTTAGAAAGAAGGAGCAAGTCTGGAGGACTTGGTGTCAAGTTCAGCTTTAAAGCTGTTTGAGTCAAGAGAATGTGGTTTTTTCCTCAAAAGAACAGAAATGAGAATCTGGGGAACTGAACAAATAATTCAGAAATGGCCACAAAGAGGGAAATACCAAGGAAATTTAAAAGGAAAAGTAAAATTTTTATGGTTTTGGAACAAGTAGATGTTCGTATTGGAAAAGTTTGATTTCCATATGTAAATGTATCACTTGAAGTGGATTACAAGCCTGCGTACAAAAGTTAAACTATAAAACTTCTAAGGGAAAACATAGGAGAAAAATTCTGCAATGCTCACCAGGCAAAGAGTTCTCAGGCAAGACAAAAAGAAGCCCAAATTCTTGAAATAAATCTAATCAAAGAGATACTATCATGATTATAAGAATTTCTTTTCTACAGAAACATCAAGCAACTGAAAAAGGCACCCACAGACAGGAGAGAATATTCTCAACTCCTGTTTCTGGCAAGGGAATTATGATTAGAATGTGCAGGGAACTCTTACTATTTAATCTGATGACAGACAGCTAATGTGGGAGAGAAAGCAGAGGCCTGACACTGATTTGCTGCTGCTGCAATTGCAAACTAGTAGAGACCGATCGGATGCCACAGATGTGTAGGTGTTGGAGTGCAAAACCCAGGTGTCAGCAGGTTTGCTTGCTTTGAGGCCTCCCTTCTCTGTTCACAAATGTCTTTCTTTTTCCTGGGTTTCCACAAGCTCACCCTTCTCTCTGTGCATGCAGCTTTGTGGCTCGCATTACCTACGGCCCACCGGAAGACCTTATTTTCAGTTAAACACCTTTTAAAGACTTTATACCCAAATGTAGTTATGTCATTAGGTCCCGGCGTTCATTTCACCTTCAAGAATTTTAGGAAGATGCAGTTTAGTCTATACTACTTACATTTGGAAAAATGGATTACAAATTACCATAAGAAAAAGATTACCAACATCATTAATCACTAGAGCAATGCAAATGAAAACCACAAAAAAATATCAGCATGCACTCATTAGGATGCTTGATATTAAAAATACTGATGATGCCATTCATAGAACTGGAACTCTGAGAAGCCACTGATATACCCAGGACATGATATGAAAATTAAAAGCTGACAGCACCTTATAAAGTTAAATATGCACCCACAAATGCACCTCGGATACTACAAGTCCATTGAAAGGTATTTGGCCTTATAAAGGAACACAAAGATTTTTACAAAGAGTTTTGCATAAAGGTTCATAGTAGCTTTATGTATAGTAGAAAGAAACCTTGGAAACTACCAAAGTGTCTGTCACGAGGTGAGTGGGTAGGTCTGACACGGTGTAACACAAAAACAGGATACCTGTTAACAATAGAGTGTAGTAGGGCACTATGCATAGCCGTGTGGGAGAATCTGGGAAAAGTCACGCGGACTGAGGGAAACTGCAAGCTGAAGGAGGCAATTGTGTCTGGGTCACTCTCCCACTGCTGCGACAAATCACGCCAAGCCCTCAACTTAATGCAGGAGAATTTGGTCCAGTCTGTGGTCCTCCAGGCCCGAGGCTGAAGCTTCCTGGCAGAGCCTGTAGCCGAAGAGAGCTGCCCACAAGGTGGTGGAAAGGAGCAGAGAGAAAGGGAGGAGCTGCGAAAGAATCTCCTCTGGAGTTTGTCCCTGGTGGTCACCTTTGCCCACCAGAGCCACCTCCAACAGCCGGTCGGTCTCTGTGACCCCACTTTGGCATCAGCTTCCCAAATCCCCCTGCCAGTGGCTTCCAGGTCCCCGAACCAACTAGTTCCTTTCCTGCTCGCACTGGGCTCTTGCACTGGCTTCCTTACCCCAACATGCGCTATGTTCTCGGCTTCTGAGCTCCTGTTCTGCACCTCAAGGTTGATTTTTCCCAGTCCTTCCTTCTGTTCCTCCTCTGCCCGCATGTTTCACACCGGATGGTGGCGCTCAAGGACGGTCCTGGGCCTTTTTCCTTTCTCTGTCCAAGCCCACTCAGTCTTAGCACAGTGCCTAATGGTTCATATTTGTTTAAAAATGGCAAAAGAGATAATGAAAGTACAACTGCATAACATTTTTGTGTCCAGACAGTAATGTGATTGATTCACAGGCAAAGAGGAACATCTTTTTCAGACTTTAAAATGACACTGTAAGTAAATAAATTAATGTAGTAAGTTGATGTCTTGCCCACCTGTTCTAAAACTTATCTGGTTAACATGCTTAAATTGCTCCGTTCCAATCCTCTTAATGGCTCCTTTTATGTTACAGATGACAATATACATCATAAGTGGCAGAACTAGTGACTTTTGCCAAGTCTGGCTCTTTTCAAAGCCTGTGTACTTCATAAGGATTTGAGATTCTTTAAAAGAAAACAAAAGTTGTGGTTTATTCTTAAACTCTCAGTTGGTCTGTATTGTTGAACTTGGGTGTATTTTCCTTGAGGAAAAAAATAGAATGTTTTTAAATAACTTTTAATTGTGATGTCCAGCAATTCTGGAGCAGCTGGACAGTCATATTTTAAATGTATGCATACATGATGTTCGCCCTCTTTTTAAAATATGCCAGCCGGTCACCATGGTAACAGAGGCAGGGTCTCCTCTATGTGCCTCCTGGTGTTACCACTGTGAATAGCAGCACAATACTAGACTCAAGAAAAGCAAAGAAGGAACTCCTAACAGCTCATCATAAGATTATTTTTGACAACTGTAGTGATTTTAATTTATATTTAAATCTAGAGAATAGTAACACTCATTGTTCTATTATCATGTACTGATAATGGGAATCTTTCCATTTGTGTACAAAATATTAATATTAATGCAAACATAATTTGCATATGTATGGGAGGAAGGCTGAGCCATTCATCAAAAGGTTGTCTCAATATCTTTGCAGCTCAAGCCACAAATTTGCTGTGGCACAGCCATCAGCAGAGGACAGCACAGCCATGGCCGTTACCATTTTGTAGCTCTTTCTAATGTTATATGGCATCAAAGTGCCAAGTGGTTATGCACATGAGGAATCATTTGGTTATCACATTTTTTTCTTCAAAAATTCTTTTATTAGATCTTCATATGCCTGCTTTCAGAGTGTCCTTCTTTCTCAGACTTAATTCTTCGTTTTCTTCCTGCATAGGTTTTTGGTTTTTTCCCTTTTCTAGACTATTGTTAGTATTTTCAGAGTTTTGCATAATTACCTGGAAATGTCTTTAAGCCCAGGCTGGCGTGTCACTAGCAATTCTCTTGACAAGCAAGAATCTGAAACAATATTTATATCTGTAATTATCTTTTTCTATCTAAGAGGAAAGAGATTGATACACTGTGCATTGTGATAGAAAAGTAAAATGGATAGTGAATCAAAAAATATTGGAAATTAGAAGTTCTTGAAATCAATCAGGTGAATTCTAAATTTTGCAGGTGCAGAAACTGAGAAACAAAAGCATTCTCTTTTCCTGTGTGTGTGTGTGTGTGTGTGTGTGTGTGTGCAAGTGTGTGAGACCCATGTGTCTATGTGAGACCCTGATGTGAGCATTGTCTATTTTACCATGGTGTCCTATAATAAATTAATATTCTGGACCCATAATGGGTTTTAAAACAGTTTTGAAACTTTATAATTTCAATTACAGATTACAATGATAGCTCATCCTTGGATTCAAGCATATGTGCCTCCTTTTTCCTATGACACTCGAGTGACTGGTTCACAAGGAACTCTGGAGCAGACTGCAGGCTGACTGCTCCACATGGCGGGACTCAGCGGCCGGTGAGTCATCTCCACATTTCAGTGTGTGTGTGATGATACACTGAGGGATAAGAACAAATCTTCATAAATAATACTTTTATGTGACACGATGTAGAAAAAATATTTATGAGTTTAAAGAATGTGTTGATTGTATTTAATCTGAACTCATGAAAGCAGTTTATTATCGCTGCACTTTTACTATCTGAGAATAAAATCTCAGCAAATGTATATTCAGGTTTTTTTCTCTTGCCGTGCGAAGTATTGAACATAAGGCTTCACATATGCTAGCCAAGTGTGATGTCAAATGCAATTCTCTTTCTTTATTTTCAAATTTGTGTGTGTAAGTTAAAAATGTCTATCCATGTGTGAGTACATGTGGCTATCATTTAATAATTAACAAGTTGTTAAGTATATGTAGTTTTCAATGTAATGAATTGTCCACAGATGGAGGAAAAATATTGCATTTGTTTCATAGCAGTTTACTTTTTTAAGATAGTCACTCAGAGCTGAAAATAATTTCCCAAATCACATGAAATGCAAAATGAATTATTATTTAATCAGTTTCCTATATGTGTAAATATACATAAAACCACATCACTCCTATCCCATTCACATGAGTAGAACTTTAACTTGGTTGTATCCAGACAGGAATAATCAGTAATTAGTATCTACTCTCCACATGGGTTCACGCACACAAATACATTTTAAATGGAAATATTCCAACTTTAAAATAACAAAACAGAATTGCATTTGACATCACATTATCAAAACATGAGGAAGTTACCGTCTTAGAAGTTATTTTCCCAAAGTGTGACATCGTGGAAGAAACAGTTGCTAAACAGACATGAGAACCATGTGTTACATAAGTGTTTTCAGTCAAAAAGAATTAACTACATGAGCTGGTCAGGCAATAGGCGGCCAGGATGTTAACTGGACCTTAGGAAGGACCTTGCAACGTGGGAAAGAACTTAAACCCGGTAAACACACAAGCACTCCTGACTCCATTTTGGAAATGCCTATCTTATCGTCTTTTCAGCTCCCCAAATAAAATTATGTGCATAATTTTTACCTAAGTTTCAGTGCAAACCCAGACAGTTCTGAGTGTTTCCTATAATTTCTCACTTCCTTTGACTATAACCCCAACGTCCTCAGTCAAGTAACAAACAGCGCTCCATGTGGCTCCAGCCACCCTAGTTATGTCAGACGTGGTTGCTATTCCTTGGGCATTGCTTCCAGGAGGGGTTAGTGCGGGTGCAGCTGGGCTTGGTAGCTTTACATTGTTATTAATGTCACTCAACAGGCAGGGAAGCAAATGATAAATACAGAAGGATACACACAGGGGTTAGATACTGAATGGCGTGCCCAGAAGGCATGCCCTGGTAGATTTATAAAACCCAAAGCAGCTAGAAAACAAACTTTCTGCCTCCAGAAGTTTATGATCAATACCAGCGAGGATATGTTACAAAGGTGGAAAGTACTGTATGACCTTCACTGTTGGGCAGTGAAGTCAGGGATTTACTCTGCAAACTTTTTAGCAGGACAAGGGAGACTCACTCTGGGATTACAGTTAGCAATGGTGAAGAAAGGAGAGAAGATGGGAGCAGGTGACTTTCCAGGTAGAGACAATTATTAGAGATGCTCTTGATCTGAAGACAACACTGATTCTAAAGTTACATGTTGAACGAATGACAGCATTTTGAAGAGAAAACAAAAAGGAAACAGCTCCTGAATGTCTTACCAGCTAATTGAGTTGTCATACATTGTATTTCAGAGATTGTAAAACAGAAAAAGCGTTTATGTACCAATTAAGAAAGTCTAATCACACAATGGGGTACAAGCACTGCATATGTAAAACACGCAGGGCCTTGTACTGAGACTTTACATCCGTGCCTCATGTAACTCCGGCAGATTTCTGAAGCAGAATTCAAGGTTATCTGTGCACAGTGGTGGGGAGTCTGATGTCGGGGACACCGGCTGCCTGCTGTGTTGGCTGTGGGCTCTGCTGGTGGAGGCCACCAAGTTACTGTGTATCTCTGTCTGCAGTGCTTGCTTCTTGACTGGAAATCTGCGCTGCTTACAAGTCATTGCACAGCAGCCTCTCTTTGGAGGCAGAGTAGTTTCTGTGTGGGCAGCCTGTGCACCTCTGAAAGCATCTGCCACAGCCACCTCAGGGAGTAAACTGGGGTTCATGGTCTTTCAGTCCAGGTCAGTGGGCTCCTAGGCAGCAGGGCTGGTAGAGGAAGGCTGCTCAGTTCACGGCTGCTGAAAAGCGAACAACACAGAATGATCCAGCATAGTTACACCCCTCAAAGGCATAGTCCAGGCCCCACTTCCTTCTACCGTGCCCACCTCCTATCAACTCATTCAGCTATGGCTTACTTCATGAGGGGGTTTGTGTCCCACGATCCGGGAACTCCTGTAACCCTGCCTCTGCACAGGAGAGCTCCGTGGAAGGGGAGCCATAATAAGTGATGGAAAGTCAAGGATAAGGAATCCAGAGTTTGCCTCCTCTGTTAGGCTGATCACCACCTGCACAGTCCAAGCAACCTTTTACGCCACTCAGAATCTTACTTCCATTTTCTGTAGAATCTACTACAATGCGTGTGTTACAAGAGGAAAGTGGTGACCGTCATCATGAACCCTTGGCACACTGCCTGGCATGGGGGTAGTTAACCACCCTCACTCAGAAAGTAAAAACCGAAGATGAAAAAGAAAACTAAACATAATGGAACATGTTCCACATGAGGTTGTATTTGGTAGTGGAGGGTGCAAAAAGTAGAAACAAAGCTCCCCCCACCCCAAAGGTCCCTCCACTCGGACCTCCAGAGGGGGGGATCTCCAGCCTGCTGGATCTACCTGGTCACCTGGGGACAGTTCGGAGGGACTTGAACCAGGCCTTTTTGTAGGGAGCAAATGAGAAAAGACCATGGGTTATATTTGAGATGGAAATGAAACCAGGGATATGGCCTTGACACTCAAGAGTAGAGGAGAACTGTCTGAAAGCAGCCGTCCTGTATTCTAACTTATGCTGTAACTTCTTAAATCCAACAGCATGCATTCACGTTTCTGAAAAATGGCTGTTCTCACAGAGTCTAGGGTGATTCCCAAGTTAGTAACAAAAATGTGTATCTCTCAGGTATGAGTCCAGCGGTTACAAGGACAAAGCAATCGATTTCAGCAACTCCCCCTTTTCCTACTATTGGCTTTAGGAAGTGTATCTGAATGAACTTTATGTGTATCCTTCATCCTAAGCTGTCGGGGTCATCCATGCTTTGATGAGGTTTTTATGGCAAGTCTGCTAAGAAAACTACCAGATTCCTTTATCTGGTCACAGAAAATTCATTCTTCACCTGTAGAGCAACTCACAACTGTATTCCATCCAGGTCATCCACAAATACCTTGGCTGGGTGCTGCTTTCACTATGTTGTTTGTTGCTGATCGTTTGGGATCACATCAGTCAGGAAGATTTATATTTTGACAGTGGCAACAGAATTTTATGTTCTACACTGGTGACTAGAATTGTGTAATTTAGGAAGTCAACACCAAATGCCCGATTTAAGTGTACATTAAGTAAGTTGAATGTGCTAGATGATATGGATCCATGAAAACAATGTTTAAAACAGTGACCTTTGGAAATAATTGCTTGAGTTCAAACTCTGGCTTTGGTACTAGAAAGATAAATTCAAAGGAGGTCAAGTGACGTCAATACTTCTGAACTGTGTTAGTTTTTGAAGACTCACTGATTTCCAATGGTTGCACCACTCCCACCAGGAGTGGAGAAGTCTTCTTTTTTCCCACAGCCCCTCCAGCACTTGTTATTGATTGATTTCTTGATGACAGCCATTCCCTGTGGAGTGAGACAGAATCTTAGTTTTGTTTTACTTTGCATTTTTTCAACAACCAGTAATGTTGAGTCTTTTAGTATACATTTATTTGCCATTTATATTTTTTTTTTGTTGAAAAATGCCAATTCATTTCAGATGCCCATTTTTAGACTGGCTATTAAAATGTGGCGTATAATATTTTTGAGTTCTTTATGTATTCTAGATATTAGTCCTTTGTCTTAAGAGTAGGTGGTAAAAAATGTTTTCTCATTCTGTGGGTTGTCTCTTCAATCTGTTGGTTATTTCGTTTGCTGTGGAAAAGCTTTTTAATTTGACATGATCTCAGTTGTTTATCCTTTGTAATATTTCCTGTATGACTAGGATTCTATTCAGAAAGTCTTTGCCTATTCCTACAGCTTCTACGGTTTTATCTTCTATCTTCCAGCTGTATTTTTCTTTTTATGTTTAGATCCTTGATCCATTTTTATTTTAGTTTAGTGTGTGGTAAGAGATATGGGTCTAGATACAACCTTTGGCATGTGGAAAGCCAATTTTTCCAACACTACGTATGAAACAACCTGTCTTTTTCCCAGTGTATAATTGGCCCCTTTGACAAAGATAAGGTAGCTGAATGTGCTTGGAGCTGTTTCTGCATCTTCTGTTCTGTTCTATTGATCTTTGGGTCTGTTCTTTTGCCAGAAACATGCAATTTTTATCATGGAAGCTTTGTAAAGCAACTTCAAGTAAGGGACTTTGATGCCTTCTAAAACCAGAGGAGCAATTTGACCTAGTTATTTCCTTCTTGGTATCCAGAAAGAGTTAAATGCATCATACACAATGATATAATACACATACCTATGTTTATAACAGCACAATTTATAGTGGTTAAATCTTGGAAACAACCCATAGGTCCATGGAAAGATGAATGGATAGAGGAAATGTGGTATTTGAAAACAATAGAGTATATTCTGCCATAAAGAAGGATACATTTGAATCATTAGTAGTAAAATGAATGTATCTCAAGACCATAATCTGTTCTTTTCATTTTGTCTTTGTTTGAGATAGGATCTTGCTATGAAGTTCAGCCTAGCCTTAATCTCACTTTGTAACCCAGGCTGGTCTTGAACTCACAGCAATCTTCCGGCCTCAGCCTCCAGAGTGCTGGGATTATAGGTGTGCACCACCACGATTCCTGTCTTGAGGCCATAATATTAAGGGAAATAAATCAGACACAGAAATTTAAGTATCTCATTATTTCTCTTGTGTGAGAAACCCAAAAGGCAAATACAGAACATAATGGAGGACAGATATTTGGAAGTAGGAAGAAAGTATTCAAATGGGAAGGGGACTAAGGGAGGGGGAAAGGGACAGGAAAGAAGGAGACAGAAACAATATAGACAGGAAAGAAAAGCAATGGAAACATTTGTACATGGGGAAGGGAAGGAGTGCTGAGGAAGGGAGGGGAATGGGAAGAATAAATTAAGATATATTATGTAGATCCCCTGTGATGAATGTGATCTTCATGGGTGACAAACATATACCAATAAAAAAATACAAAAGAAATATTTCTGAACTGTGTAATCTTGGGGGAGCCTGTCCCTGTTGACAGCCCATGAATGCTATCAATTTCCGCATTCATCAACCAGTGAATGACGAAGCAAATATGGTGTATATACATAAAGGAGTATTATTTTACCTTTTAAAAGATGAACATTCTGTCATTTACAGCAAGATAGATGGAGCTAGAAAACTTAAATAAACAGGTGCAAACCTGTTTAATAAATAAACAAGTGCACAAAGGCAAATAGCAATATTCTCACTTATATGTGGACACTAAAATAATCAAACTTACAAAGGCAGAGAGTACAGTGGTTATTACAGAGACAGGCATGTGGGAATCAAGAAATGTTGTCACAGTGTTTACAGTCCAAAATAGGAGAACATTCTCTTTCTATTGTACAACATGGTAAGTATAGTTAATAATGGAGAAGTACACATTTTAATGTTGCTAAGAGTACTTTTCAATTATTTTTACCATGACAACTCTTAAGCCGTTGAAAGATACGTTGTCTAGCTTGATTTAATTACTGCCCAGTGTATTTATAAATCATAGCATTGTTTTGTACTCTAAAAATTTACACAACTGTAAATTTTTAATTTTAAAAAGTGATTTGGGCTCTTCAAGACATAGAATCAAAGTAGGTAGTCTACAAGTGCTCCAAAGCCAGAGACAGCTAATTCTCATACTGTACTAAATAGATTCTGAAGGATTCTTTTTACCCATTAGCATAGCTGAAAGAGTAAATGTGCTTCACACACTGATAATTACCTCCAAGGAGATAACTCAAGAAGGCAGAAAGAAAGGTCCAGACAGGCAGGAAGAAACGGTATTAGGAAATACTTTGAACTCTTAAAACACAGTGTATTAAGTCAAATAAATATGGGTAATAGGAATTACAATAAGTAGCCAATTCTTAAATTTTGCTATCTGATTTTATTATTTTTTTTTATTTTACCATGAAAAGCTGAACAGTGTACATGGCCCTGCAGAATCCTCTCATTGATGTATACCATATACCCTCAGTACCAATGGACCTGATCTATGGAATTACAAAGTCTTGAGCTCTCTGGAGCACTTAACAAGTCACTAGTCTTTTCTTGTTGCTGCCTTTGTAATGCCAACTAATCAAAAAATATATTTGTAAAGTTATTGATAGAAATGCAAATTAATTCCCCCACCAGGCCAATGCATGCCCACAAATTTTATATGAAAAATATATGGAGGTCTGCTCAGAGGAATTGCCTAAGTAAAAGGTACCTAGACTCTGACACTCATAGTTGATCATAAATTAATTCCTCAAAAGGGGAAACTGGGAGTGTGTTGCTTCCTAGTTCCAGAGCTTACATTCGGTAGCCATGACTGATAACTCCTTCTCTTCATCCCCAAAAACAAGGAGAAAAATTCACTGACACCTATGGCCCCAGATGGTTGACTGAGGCATTAGCTAAATGACTCACTATTCACAGCAGATGCACGCTGGCACACACTCCAGGCCTCAGTCCCACCCCACCACAGAGAACCAGACTCATTACTTCTGGAATATTCCATTTAGGCTGTCCCAGAAAGGCAGTGGTGGAGCACTCAGTAAGCACTCTTGACATGGGAAAACCTAGCTCACCTAGATATTATGAATATTTGAATCTGAAACATCCCTCAAAAGTTCATGTCAAGTCTTGTTCCTCATGGCAATGGTGTTTGGAGGGGACTGAACAACAAGGACACAGCAGGGCCTGGAGAGAGGAAGTGGATCCTGAAGAGGTTACCTTGGGGACCATCCTTCTCCCTGATCCCTTCTGTATCTTTTATCTTCCTTTCTATTTTTAGCTTTCAATGCAGTGAGAAGTTTTCCTCTGCAAAACCCTCCCACCATGATGGTATCCTTTCCTCTACCACACCCTCCTCCCTGATGGTCTCCCTTCTTCTACCCCGCCCTCCCCATGATGGTCTCCCTTCCTCTATCACACCTCCCCCACGATGATCTCCCTTCTTCTGTCCCACATCCCCCCACGAGGGCCTCTCTTCCTCTACCACACCCCTCCATGGGGGGGTCTCCCTAACCACACTTCAGTTAGATGATAATGGACTGAAATCTCTGAAGGTGTGAGCTAGTAAACCTTTCCTCCTCTAAGTTGTTTTCCTCAGGTTTTTGGTCTTTGAGATGAAAATCCAATACCGTATCTTATGGAGAAAACCTCAAATTCAACCCAAGGAATACATTCCACAGAGTGAAGAAAAGTTAGAGGGAAGGCATAGAATGCTTCAAGTAAGAATGTTTCTGTTCAAAGTCCAGGGAATAAAAGTGTCAAACTGAAAGTACAAGAGCAGGAGGAGAAGACCTGAAGTCAAACATTAACTCTCCTTGTCATTAGTCATGTCCTTCTGGGGAAATTAATGCCCCTCCTTGAGCTTAAGTGCTGCTGCATTAGAATGGGGACTCTGTGACCTTCACCAAAGGGCTGGTGGGAAGATCAAATGAGAAAATATATTTTAATGTGTCTACCATTCCTGGGACATGACAGATGCTTCAAAAATAAATGTGAACATGAATAATTTTCCTCTCCTTTCTATTTTCCTGGGTTTGCTTTTGTTGAAATGTAAATCATTCTGAGCTGTCAGTAAGAGAAAAACACGTTCCTCTCCCTTCTGATTCCACAAGAGAACAGCTGGAAGAGGATTTAGCTGATGACAAAGGAGAGCAAGGTGGCCGAGGAGATAAGGGGGCAGGCACACATGCAAAGCAAGCTGGCAAAAATGAAATCAGGGACAAAACAATACCTTACAAAGGTTTGCGAGAGTGGGCTTTAAAGGAAACAAGCACTTTTATTATTTTGCAGGAGACAAAGGCAACAAATAAGACTCATCATAATAAAAAGACGTTAAAATTTTCTTTCTCTGGCTTGATCTTCAAAACAAATCCAGGACACTTTTAATACTGACTGTCTTTTCCTTTCTGCTAACCAACATCACATTTTTATTTCTTATTTTTTTAATCCACAGACATCGTGCCATTTCTACCCACCATGCTGTGACACTTTTCAATATTTATATTCTTAAAATAGTGGGCCGAGACCCTCCAGCTCTTTTAAAAAGGCGAGAGGCCAAAGGAAGGATGGCCCTTGAAACAATGACCTCAAAGTGAAAGGGTTCTTCTCCCATGACCTGAGAAACCAGAGGGTCACTGTCTAAGAAAGGCAGACCTGTGGTCGGGACTCGACCTCTGTACTCTGATGTGTTTGAACATGGACAGCAGCCTTCACATCCTACAAAAGAAGGCTGGGCAAAGAAAAATGACATGGTAATGACTCTAAGATAAGGCCACACATAGTGTTGGGTGGCTGACCACATTTTTCTGGGCTGCTCTAAGCCTACAAATTCACATCCCACCCATGTGACCTTATGGAAGAGGAGGGGACTGGCCATCTGTTCTTGGCTGTCCACAATATTATTTCCTCGTTATTTGCAATTCCATCACATGTGCTGGCTTTTTCTGTCCCTTGCCTGCCACTAGAGATCACGCTTTACCTCTTGGGGACTTGGTATGAAAAGTACCAGCCAAACATTAAAAAGTAAAACCTGGATACCATACTTAAGTTACTTAGTATCCTTGCATCCAATAAGATTCTTGAAACTTGCCCAGGCTCTTTTTGGTGATTTGTAGAACTTCATTCCAAGCTGTTGTACAATAGATCAGTGGTTCCGATGGATAAAATAGGATTAATATGTGGTGGGGCAAATTTAGGACGAAGCACCCATTGATCATTTCTCTGGCCAGTCATGAAGACCTCTTTGAACTGGGCAGAAAGTCACTGTTACATTTATTATCACAGAAGCACCACACAATTGAGGTAAGGAGAAAGAAGACAGAGAAGATTCCTAGATCAAGGCTGTAATATTTGTTAGAAGTGAAGCCAGACTCTGTTCTTGGTCCCTTCCCAGCATGATGAACTTTTGCCACGGTGGTTCCAAGATTACCAGGGTCACCCTTTCCTCTAGGCTGCTTCTGAATCTTTCCTTTCTCTGAGTTCTGAGTCACAAAAGCATATCTGAGAGTTTGGAAAAATCTGTGCATTCCTAACCACGATTGCAGAAAGGAAACCACTGTCTTTGGGCTGCCTGTCTCAGAACTCACATTTCCCCTTTCCTTAGTCAACATCAGAATGATTGTGCTCCCACCAGGGCAGGGCTTTGGGCAAATGGGCATCCACCTGCAAAGCAGGAAAACTGCCTCAGTCTACTAGCTCTTAAGGGCTACCTGATTCTGGGCGAATGAAATATAAGAAAAGATGCAAAGAGAGAGCAGGTCCTGCACCTCTCAAGCCTCTGAAGATGAGACAGCTGGAGGGAGCAGAGAGAGCGGAGGAGAAAGGAATCAAACTTCCCGTAAGCTCACCTGGGAACCTGACCATCAAATTAGATTGCGTTTGGGTCCAATTCGGTTTGTGACCAGAATCCTGAACAGAACTAAATCTGTGAACCCAGATGCTGCTGTGTGTATTTATTTGCTCCCCTGCTCCTTAGAACAGTGGGTATTTCTGCCATGGTTGGTGGCATTTCTTTGCTTCTTGAGGGCTTTCTGGGCTCAGGGTTTTTTTATACATAGGCATCACTTGCTCACTCCTCGGAAACACAATGAGGATTCAGCTAGACACATTTTGGCGCTTTTGGAGCTCATGCTCCATTGCTGGGCGCTGAAATGATGAAACATTCTGGAAAAATGTGGAAATGACTGTGTGTGTGTGTGTGTGTGTGTGTGTGTGCATGTGTGTAAGGAATGAAACAGAAGAGTGAGAAAATTTGCATGATTTTCTCAGGCAAAAGTATGTCCCATCATTTCTGCCTTTCTGGGTGTTCCAGTGAGTGCAGACACCTCCCCCTGTGTTCACAGTTAGGCACAAACATGCCCTGATCTGCTCCCGCCCAGGGGCGGGCATAGTAGCTGTGCTCCTGCATTCGAGGGTGTGGTCACTCCTTCCTCAGGTTTATGAAAACACAAAAACCACAAAGAATGTTAGAAATTATTTCCTGTTGGTTGGTAGGACGGAGACCTTTCCTCTAGGAAAGGTTTGCCCAAGGCCCAAACAAAACCTTGTTCAGGGACATCTATCCTTTGTCATTGTGAAGACTCTGGATTACATAATATTTACCTGGGATGCAGGGATGTCACTCTTCTAGGAATGGTTTTAGCCCAGGTGGAAGGGGAAGACAGGCAGAGGGGAAGTGCTCAAAGGTACCCATTGTACCAGAGGCCAGGGCCTTCCAGTAAGCACAGGCAAGCCCGTGAGCCAGGGTGGATGTGATTTCATCCAGGGGTCATCTGGGAGCCTTTGGCTGGCTTTATTTAGAAGGCAATAGTCCAGTTGCTCTGTAGAACATGGGTGAGGTGAAACAGCATGCAGAAGTAAACAGTATTCTGGATCAGCTGTAACTTTTCCAACACAGCATGCTATAATTCCAGAGCAAATGTGACTCCAATAAAGAAATCTGTCCATCAGTCAAACCTGTTTATTTATTATCCCCTATCCCAGCACTGTCCTGGCCAACATGAAGTGATACAAAATAAAGAGCAGTCATAGGCCTCACAACTGCCGGAGAGCAGAGACTAAATCCATACACCTTATGGGCTGTCAGAGGCCCTAGGTAACTGGGTATATACGCACTGACCACACAGAGAAACACTCTTCTCAGGAACTGGGCTTGGGACATTTAAAAATCTGGTCATGCTGATCACGTCCTGAAACACATTTACTGCACAGATATGGATTCTCACGGATGTTGAGAAGCCACTCATGTGAGTAACATAACAGAGTCTGTGTTCCCTGAACTGTAAATTCCTCAGGGGCAGAGAAAGGGCCTTATTGGGCTTTCCTATGCAGCATGCTGAACACATAGGGCTGACCAGAAGAGGAGTGGATGGGCCATGCTGGTAAAGATTGCAGAGAGGATGTGTCAGGCAGAGTTTCCTCTCTGACTCCTGGCTTTGATGCTGAGGACTGAACTGGGGTCTATGGAATTCACAATGGACGGTGGAGAGAGACAGGTCTGCCTCTGTTACTGTGTCAGGAAAGAGGGCCTGGTATTTCCGGAAGGGCTCAGGGAGGGCCAGCCCTGGCATGGTTCAGGAGTCATCCCTGCCTGAGCTAAGTAGGCCCTGGCTTCGGGAATGCATCATCTAGCCTCCCAGCACCTGTCTGTGCATTTGAACAGTTTGCATTGGCTCCTTTAACAAAAATTAGCGATACCTGCCATTTGTGCACCAGGACACTTGCTTACTACATTTTATTATTATCATTGTTATTATTATTATTATTATTATTACTCTAAAAGCTTCCATGTTTAAAGTTTAGCTTACTGTCTCTGCGCTTGTGCCTTGAACAAGTTTATGAGGATTTTCTCCTTCCTGATTGGCAAAGAATGCTTGATCCCAGCAGGGACACTGGCTCTGCTGATGGGCTGTCATTTCAGAGCTCCTCCCAGAAGCCAGTGTGGATACCTCCTTGCCATTCCTGGAGGAAAGGAGCCTCTGCTACCAGGAACCCTAGAAAGTCAGGCTGGTTTTGCTGGAGTTGATATCATAAGACATAGGTCACACTCTTGACTACTCAGGAGTCCACACTGAGACACCAGATGCCTAACTGGCAGGTGAGGAGTCACAGAGCAGGGATTTAAAGGGGCTTTCATCAGGTAGTCCCAAGGTAGGGCTGTTCCCATCCAAGAATCCTACAGGCACACAGGATCTTGTTTGTTCAATGAACATCACTGCACTGGTCATCATTGGTCTTTGGTTTTGTTTCTCCATCCTGTTTCAGACAGCTGCAAAGTAGAGGAACTCTTTGAATTTGATTTCCCTTCTTTCAGACTGAAAAGGCCTGCCCTGCATACTCTAGAGCAGTTCTTTGGTGACAGGGGTTCCTAGAAATTAACCTATCCCATCTTCAGCTAGAAGAGCGCGGGGGTGAAGGGTTGGGGGGTTGGGGGGGAGAGGGATAGAGATGGGACAGGGAAGGGGAGGAGGAGGAGAGGAGGGAAGGGCTTGGAAGGTGGAGGAGGAGGGAGGGAAGAAGAGGGGAAGAGGAGGGGAGAGGGGGAAAGGAGAAAGGGGGGCAGGACCACAGTACTTTCCTACATCTTCTGCTTTTGAAGCTCCTTCTCCTGCCCCCTGCCCTCTATTTAGGATCAGGGCGCCCCAGGAAAGGAACCCAGGGGTCGTCAGGCTGCATTCCTGCGGCCCCCAGCCCAAGTCTGTCTGTGGTTGCAAGCCCGCAGCCACAGCGCAGTCCTCAGTGCGGCACCTGTCGGGCTGAGCCAGCGGGCGCGGAGTCTGGTGAGGAGGGGCGGGGCGGGGCCAGTGTCCCGGGCCTCGTGTGGGCCGCGGAGCCGCCAGGAGCCGGCGTGGAGGAGGAGACGCGAGGAGCCGGGGCCGCCGGGGCTGCAGATCTGGGGCCGCTGCGCCAGGGAGCTAGGGTCGCTCAGCCATCGGCCGGGTGCGACCCTCTGCGCACCCCAGATCCCGGTACCCCAACCCCCGACCTCGGGACCCCGACCCCGAGGACTCCGGATCCCAGGACCACGATCCCACGCACCCCGGGGTCCCTATCCTGTGCATCTGGGAACCTCCACCCCGCACACCCCAAACCCGAGCACCCCGGACCCCTGGATCCCAACCCTGGGTCCCCGACCACGCGCACCCCGGACATCAGGACTCTGATCCCAGGAACCCCACCCGCGCTCCCTGGACCTCCGACCCAGGGACCCCGACAGCTTGCACCCCGACCCAAGACCCCAACCCGGGACTTGCCGAGCCGCCCGCCGCTGTCCCCTCCCCCGGTGGGTGGGTGGGGTGTGGGGCGGGGAGAGGGGCCCGCACTGCCGCTCGCGGGCAGCTTTGTCTCTGCTGCCAAACTGCTCGCCCGCCACCAGGTTCGGCCCGACCCGGCCCGGTCCAGGTCTCCGCGCCAACAGGTGCGCGCCCCGCAGCCCCGCGCCCGGGCCCCGGCCCCGGCGCCACGCTTGGCGCGGCTCGGGATTTGTTTAAACCTTGGGAAACTGGTTCAGGTCCAGGTTTTGCTTTGATCCTTAAAAAAAAAAAAAAAAAAAAAAAAAAAAAAAAAGAAAGAAAGAAAGAAAGAAGAAAAAAAGCTGGAGCCGCAGAAGAAGCTGGGGAGGAAGGCTGTGGATGGGATTATGTGGCAGCCACCCCGCGCGGCTCGGCGGCCAGAGAAGGCCCTGCGCTCCCCCGCGCGCGCCGCGCTCCCCGGGCGGCCGTGAGAGCCCGCGCCCCGCGCCCGCGCCCGCGCCTGGCGGCCCAATGCTCCTCCTCGGCCTCCTGCTGCTGACGTCCGCGCTGGCCGGCCGCAGACCCGGCACTCGGGCCGAGCCCAGCCTCAGCCTGGGCGGCAAGTTCCAGCTCCCCGGCGCCAAGGAGCAGAACGGTGAGTGCGCCCTGCCGCCGCGCCGTGCTTCCGTCTCGTCCCGTCCCGGTCCCGGTCTCGGTCCCGGTCCGGGTCCTGGTGCCGCCGCGCGTCCGGGCCTGGCGCGCCGGAGGGAGGCGAGGGTCCCCGCGGGGGCTGAGGCGGCTCCAGGACGCGGGCGGCGGCCAGAGGAGGCCCCGCCGTAGACCCCGGCGGGCGCGACCTTCTGGGCACACCCGGGCCGCCTGGCCGGGCAGCAGGAGCGCGGCGCTCCTGGCCGCCCGCCCTGCAAACCGCGTCCGAAATGAATGAGCCCCAGCACGCCTGGCTTCCCGCAGGGGGCTTCTTTTGTAGGGGGAGAGTGGGGTGCTTGGGGCAGGGGCTTCGGAGCATGCATTCTTGGCATTGATTACAACTCTCCAGGTGCAGAGAGGCGATGGTTAATGAGCAGATAAGAAATCACACGCAGGTCAAGAGGCTGCGTGGACTTTTCAGGGGGATTAAAACTGCGTTTCTTTTGCCCTTTATTTATTTTGGGGAACGTGCTTTTGTCCTCCGAGGCCCTTACTCTCCTGGGGCTGTGTTTTTGGTATGTGTTAGTGAATGACTGCTATTTTGTGTGTGCTGGAAACGACTTAATCCCGCATAGGAAATGAGAATTACTTTCAGCTTTCAAGTGTACCTGAAATGTTTAGAAAACTCTCAGACGCGAGTTCCCTTGGGCTGGGATCCGGCAGAGTGGGAGAAAGGCTCCTTTCATAAAGCCAGGGAGGCTTCGGGGTGTGTAATTTGCTTAGCCTCTGAACCCCATATGATTTACATCACTCCATTTCTAAACTCTTGGCCTCTTGATCTACCATTATGAAGTCATTTTTGAGAATCCTTTGTAAATAGAAATTTTATACAGCACACGAAACCACAGTGTTAACACAGGCTGTCTAAAATTGGAATATTAAACGCCCTGTTTGTAAGTGGTGGCTCTTACTTGAAAAGAACGTGCTTTGGCTTTGCGTGTCATCTGTTTACGCGAGGACGTGGGCCCTTCGCGAGTCAGGTGAGATGCTTGCAAACAGCACTCTCGGGCAGTCGGGTGTTTTAAAAGGCGCTTGCTTTTTCTGTCTAGAGGGAGGCGGGTCAGACCTTCAGTTCCGTATGTAAACGCTGTGGTGTTCATGCTAGGAAAACACAGAAAGCCGTGCACAGTCAAAACAGATGCGAGTCAGGCCTGGGGTTTGATCTGCATTGGGTGCCTGCGTGCCAAGAGGGGAGCATTTGTCAGCCGGTGTCAACGCCACTGCCCCTTAGGGTGCACTAATGCTGTGGCACAGGGCACCTGCAGACCACTGATCAAAGGGCAACAGAGAGATCTCTTTCTAAGTCAGAGACCTACAAAGGGCCGGGAAAGGGATCAAAGAAGCCACAGCACCAGCTGGACCCAAGCAGGGAGCAGATCTGACTCACCTTTGTTCTTTTTCATGTAAAATAAATGTCCAGTTCAAAATAATGCAATTTATGGGGCCAGCTTTTCCTTGAAGTAACCGCAGTGCACGTTCCCTGGCTTTCCCCCAGGCCCTGTCACATCTCCCACTGCTGTGTCCTGCTGTCTCTGGGGTTCCCAGGACACCTGGGCTGCTCAGTCCTTTCCGAATTCTCTCCCTGTGACCCCGATGCCACCATGTTTTGCAGTGAATCCCCAGCTGTCAGGAAGCCTGCGGGCACCGGCCACTTTAACATTGGCTCACGCCCTTCTTAGAGGCCAGTTCATTAAGCCGGGCCTCTCACACTGTTACCATCTGCGGCTGGGCCGTTGCCATTCCTGAGATGTATGATGCTAAAAATAGCCGGTTGTTTCCTAATCTGTGGGCAGAATATTGGGCTATGTTTAGCTCTTGTAGGGTTGGCCTTAGGATATTAAAGCAGAGGCACTACCCACCTTGGAGTTTCTAGTTTAAGGAGAAGCTAGTTTGGCCAGCACTAGGGGGCAGTATAGAGCTATCTTTTTACACTTGCTGGGGTTGCATTTCCCGTGGCTTCAGGGTTCCAAGTTTTGAGGGTAACAGGTGGGTACTGGAGCAGACCCCCCCAACCCCCAGTGGGACCAGACTAACTGGAATAGCAACTTCTTTCTCTTCCTCTTCCTTTTCAGGTTTTAATCTTCCTCTATTTCCTTATTTGAGTATTTCTTGCTCACCCTTGTACTGAGTTAGGGTTGATTTTTAATTGTCTGGTTGCTCTTGCAGTTTTGACAATTATCTCAGTCTGTACAATTATACAGTTTCGTAGGGTACCGCATGGAAAACCCACGGGCCCAGTTTTTGCACTGCATTACGTGGTGAAAGGTCTTCCAAGTGCCAAATAGGAAATGACCAAATTGATCTGTGGTGGATAGAAGAATTTGCCTTTCAAGGACCCCTCGACACGATGGGGTTTTGTCTGGAGTATACAGATTTCCCATGGTGTTAATTCAGCTAAACTCACAGGCCTGCTCAGTCCCAGTAATAAATTGGAGCCCCCAGTGGAAACCGATGATTTGGCTTTGCCCTAGATACATGGGTTTACAGTGGACAGAATCCACATCCAGGGTTCAGCATCATATACCCATTGTTAGCTTCTGGTTTGGGGTCTACAGTAGGACCGTAACTCTTTACACTTGGTCAAAATCGTTTCAGCCTGTCCTAATGTCATTTGCCTTTTTGGCTGGTCCTTCTTTGCATCTTCTTCTCTTTTTCCTCCTGTTCTTCTTTTAGTTTTTCTTTTTCTTTTCTTTTCTTTTTTTTTTCCCAGAGCTGGGGCTCCACACCAGGGCCTCATGCACACTAGGATAGGATTGCTCAGGTACCCCTCCCTGCTCACCACGCATGCGCATCCTTGTCCCTCAGGCCTAACGCTGCAGCCCTGTACCTAAAACCAGTGTCTCCAGGTTTATCGAAGAGGTGAAAGGTAACGCCGAGCGGCTTGGAGGGGTTCTTGCCCATTCACTTCCTGTGTGACTGGGGAAAATGCTAGAATCAAGAGGCATGAATTTTAGATGAGAATACCTACCATGAAATTCTAAGCTCTAGGTAATGTTCTGAGTTGCAACGCGAGCAATCTCCAGCTGCTGGCGGAGTAGATAGTGCTCTTCTACCTTGTGCCCTTGGCGAGTGACCCAAATTTACCCGTAGCCTGAATGTGCCTCTTTCTTCTCCCACTTCCCTTGGCAATATGTCAGCGGTCTCTTGTGAGCATCAACCATGTGTGTGCCCAAGGCGTTTGTGGGGTGTGGGGCAATCAGCCTCTGGGACGGTGGCCTGGTGTCTGCCTGTGTGTTGTGTTTGGGTTTTCAGTGCCAGCTTTCCCTCCCTGCTGCTGCTGCCAGACAAACCATGCGCAGCGCCGCCCTTCCGGGGTGGCTTCCAGGCTCTTTTATGAACAAACAAATAATCACACATGGCGTGGGTCCCGTGCTTCCTATGGGCTGACTGAAGCCCCCAGGGACTTTCCTGCAGGGCCTCCTGTAAGTGGCAGCTCGTGACCTTTGCAACATACATTCTGTGGCTTAGAGATTTTTCTTTGAAAATTTCTGTTCTGTTTGAGAGAGTTGAGGCAGTTGAATAAGTACAGTACCATTATGTAATGATGGATTTTGCTTTTCCATGATAGGCAATGTTTTAAAAGACTCATGCCATTTATACTATGGCGTTTGTTCCCTTACCTACTGGTATTTTCTGTGTTTAATCAGATATGTTTATAGGTAAAAGTAACTCTCAAAGTGTTCAGAAAGTATGACAGGTCTATAAGAAACTTCAGAAACTAAATAAATACACCACACGCTAATTATTTGCAGTAGGCTTCAGGATTCTGTACTAAATTTCCCCAGCCTGGTCTCGGTCACCAGCATTTCATATTCTCTATTCTAATTCCGTGCTTCCTGAAGTTTAGGTCTTATGTATATTCTTCATGTTTACTTCTACTTCTTTCCTCAAGCTTTGTACTTGTATGACCCTAAATTCTAATGGACAAACCTTCGCATCCTTTATAGAAACCAAATTCTAATGATAGTGTGATAAGTAAATAAGCAATAATGAAAGTATTTCCAAGACTAGTAAAAATTTTTCCATAGGTTTTGCTTTGTGTCAGTCAAACTGTCAGAAACCATAGTCAAAATTCTGTCATGTACACTGTTTAATGTTTCTGATTTTTTATTTGAGAGTGATATACATAGATGATCTCTTTGCCTTCATTGCATCTCTCTGCTTTTTAAACAAAGATGCCAACTGTGATTTCTTTTTTCAAAGCTCCCCTCTCCTTCTTCCTATGAGCCCATCTGGTTGCTGATTTTCAGGTCCTGTGGCCCAGCCTGTACTGATTGTGAAAAATACCAAAGGCCATGTGAGGGGCAGGAAGGAGTGAGGGTGGTGCCTGGCAGGGTGAACCTCCTGAAGCCATGGTGCTTGGCACCTGTCAAAGCCTGGCCTCCCCTCCTGCCACACTGCAGGCCCCTGTCCCAGTGGAGCAGTCCTGTCTTATTGACACTTTGCTTCGTGACACTGTGAGCTGTGGACAGTTCGGTTGGTAAGGGCCTTGTTAAAATTCTCATCTCTCCTCCTGCCCACCAGGCAGGCCTGGGACCCAGGCCTCAGGGGACCTGGAGGAAGGACTGAGGCTCTGGCTTCTTCCCAGCCCTTTGTGAAGCTCCTTTGATTTTCCATCTTCCAGGTTGGGCCTGTGAAGAGACATGGAATGTAGACTTGGCACCCTGGAGAGAGACTGCACCCCTGTGGCCACCCCTGCCTCTCTGGCTGAGATTGGATAGCTGATTTTGGAGAGGTGGCACCCTCTTGTTGTCTAGAGTAAACAGAACACTGCCCCGAGAAGTCCTTTCCTGAGATGTCCTCTGAATCATTCACCCCCTCTCTCATCATGGGGGTTAAGTGCATAGCAGTTACTGCCTTTTGATAATCTTCTTGTCCAGTAATTCATCTTGTTGTCTCTTTTCCCACCTCTACTCCCATGTGGAATCTCAGCTTCTTGACAGTGTGGACTACAGACATGTGTGGGGTGGTCTTGCACGTGAAGGTCCTCACTGAGCTCACTCTGGCCGTGAGCTTCTTGGAAGGTGACTCTTCGCTCTTAAACTATGCACACTGTTTGATTCTTTTTCATGAAAAGACAAAGCTGACAGTGAAGAGATGTCTGCCTTGGTAAACATAGCATGTCCCTAACTACGCTTGCAGGTAGCAAGCAAGTGGGAAGTTTGCCCCAGCTGGTGTCAGTCTGTGTATCACAAGTGCCATTGCTGGATGGACCCTTGGATTTCCAGAAGACAGCTGGGTGTTTGATGTGAACCATAGATTCATGAAAGTCACGAGTGGGTGAGGAGCCTGGGCAGCCTGGGTGCTTTTGATCTTTGCCTGTGGCTTGTGGATAATGTGTGTGAGTTAGAAACCAGCAGTTTATGTGATGCCTGGGATGTTAGCCCTGTCTCCTCTCCACCGCACAGATGGGTGAGGCTTGGAGAGCAGAGGTGACTTTGGTCAGGTCCACTCAGTGGGGCACTAATCAACTGCTATCAGGGTTCTTCTCTTGTCCCCGATGTCAGAACTGATTAAGCAAGAGACCTACAGTGTCAACATTCAGACACATTTTATTGAAGCATTTTATGTCAGAAGGCTGCGTGCTTTGCAGGTTACGAAGTGAAGTGGGAACAGTTGCTCCTGAAGCACCATGAAGGCACTGAGGAACAGTCTGGTCTCGGTCAGGTTCATTCCCTAGAGTAGCTCACCTGGCTAGTGTGT
Source organism: Cavia porcellus (assembly GCF_034190915.1). NCBI lineage: Eukaryota > Metazoa > Chordata > Mammalia > Rodentia > Caviidae > Cavia > Cavia porcellus. The sequence goes on from NW_026947497.1 coordinate 49,162,011, forward strand.
ATTACTTCTGATGCCCATACAGAAGTCTGACCAATTGGCAAATGACTGGGTATGGTCATTATTACCCTTACAGGTTAGAACCTTATGTTAAGCAGCTTCACACAGACCAGGGACAGACATATGAGCCTAACGTTTTGGAGTCCTTCCTGTTGCTGCAGAAGGTGACTGTATGACACTGGCATGTTTGGTTCTACAGGGAGATTTGGTGGCCTTTTAAAGTAATTTCAACATGGCGGGATTGTTCATAAAATGTCGGTAAACATTAACAAATAATGATATTTGGTGAGCTCTAGAGTGTTCAACTTATTCTTTTGAAATGGTTTTAACAAGTGACTTGAAATTTTGATTTACCTGGTGTAATGTAGGGTATGCTAGTTAGAATTTCACTCTCAAGGGCCTCAAAGAGAAATTCACAGCAGTGGGCTTGAAGGCTTGCCTAAAGCAGTATTAAGATTTTTAAAATTTCATTCATGAAAGTCCTGAATCTAAAAGCAAAAAGACTTAAAAATCATAAGGAGAGGCTATTTTATTGCATTGATCATTAAAGTTGTTAAGCGTGATCTTTTTGGCAGTATTAGCTCTTTTTTTTTTTTTCCTTTGGCCTTCATGAGAATTCATTTGGAGTTGAGTTTAATCGGTTTCATCTGTTATCGGCACTGGCATCATGAGTCACACACCACTTTCAAGCACTGCTAGCCCCCTGGTACCTGGACAGTCACCCTCTGCTCTGGACAGTCAACTTTGTCTCTGACCTAAACCTTCTCTGCACACTGCTCTGCTCAACTTGCTCTCTGTGGTCTGTGTAGGGTCTCCCTGACTTTCCAGCCATGATGATTTTATATTTGGCCTGATCTGTTTCAGAGGGTAATTGAGTCAGTTCTGTTAGATGAGAAAGGTGCTGGATGGTTCAGAGGCTTTGAGGGACAGGGGCAAAGTTCAAGTCAGGGCCCTCGAGGGAAACCAATGCCACGGAATCCTGTGAGGCCCACTGAAGTGCCCCCAAGGGTGTGTGACATCACGAAGATGTTCAGTGTGTGTGCATGGAAGAGTAAGAGCCTTCAGAGAGAACACAGGGTGTCAGTAGTCAGATCTGCCCTTTGGGGGTCGCTGCCCCATGGGTCCAGGGGTCCCATGTGAGCTTCTTGAGTGTGTAGCACTTCCTGCCTCCTGAGGGTGCCTGTCTGTGCTGAGTGGTCCAGATGGTGCACAGTGTGCCTGTGCGTGACCATGAGGTCCTCAGACATGCAGCTCCACTAAGATCCCGAAGCTGGAGAGGGATTTGGCCTTTGGAGCATAGGTGGCTCATATTGGACTCCAGTGCAGAAAATCTTTATGAGCATGCGCAGTGTGCTGGGCTCTGCCCGGGGTGCTGGGGCCACAGAGAAGTGTGAAGTGGCCTGCCCAGGTGGCCTAGGCCTGAGCATTGTTCCAGACCCACCGCAAGCCTCACAGAGTGTTCCATGTCACTTGGGATACCCTCTGCTGCGTCACTCAGATTATCATGGGTGGGAATTTCAAGGGAAACAGAGAAAGTACCTACAGAAGGAAGGTGTCTTACTTTGGAATTAATTATTTTGAAAAAAAATCATTATATCTAGGAGGAACAGCCTAAGCAACAAACAAATAAAATCACTCCCCCACCAAAAGAAACAACCCTCCCCGAGACCAAACCCAGAGGTGTGCAGATGACAGCGGAGAACCTTGGGTGGGCTGGAGAGAGGTGAGAGGAGGTCAGAGGTATCCAGGGTTTGTGTGTTTGCAGGCCAGTGTGCTGTGCCTGCTTGAGATGTCCCTTCCGTGAGTCTAGCTGTTAACTGAGCAGAAGAGCTTGGCTTCCTCTTTAAGATTGAGTCAAGCCCTTTGCAATGGGCTGTTTTCTGAGCAGGCTCACAAAGCAAGATCTGCTTTGCTCTGTGCTTTGCTGGATGCACTGAGCTGCTGACTGCTGGAATTTCCTCTCCATACTCAGGCAAGTTTGGAAGTTGTGACCAGTTAGAAGGGCAGGCTGCAGTCCCACTATTCCTTGTATTTCCTTCTTCATGCACACAAAGAGCCACTTCACACTTCACAGAATGGGTGGCAGGAGAATGAGGCAGGAGGGGACAGGATCTCCTAGCACACTTGGGCTCTCAGCTCCAGCACCCTTGGAGATAACCTGAGGCTGTGACACTGCAAACAATGGCCACACCATTCTAACGGGAAAGGTTTCCAAGGTTGCATGGAACATTCCCGCCTCTGAGCTCCCTTTGCAAGAGCACCTGCATCCTTTCTCCAGAGGTTTCTGCTGGTCCCTTGTGCTATTTAAGGATGCACAAGACTGACTTGTACAAGTGCATGCTCTGTATTGAATCCTGGCATTTTGGGGGAAGCTGTGCATTCTAGGAAATCCTTGTTCATGGGTGGATAGTATTTTAAGCATTCTGGTGTTCTCCGGATCAAGAGGGTGGGCTCCTGTGCTTCCACACCCTGGCTGATCTGCCTTGTCCTGACACCTGTCCTGGAGCAGCAGGCTGAAGAGGCTGTCAACAGCAGCCCTCACTGTGGTGCCCTTATAGTGTGTGTTTTCTGTTAGTTCTTTTTGCTTGCGATTCATGAGGACATCTGTCTTGTAAACAGTCATATTGTTTATCTTTTTCCCCCCACCCAGGAATAAATCACAGCTTGTTTCCCACACTGCTGCACACAGGCATAGTCTGGGTGATTAGAAATGCAAATCAGCAGTCATTAAATCAGCATAATTTTTCCCATGGCAGCAGGCCATGCTTAAAGTTTAAAACCACATTAACAAGGAACGCGTGCTTAAAATGTAAGCTACCAGTAAATGAGAAAGGCTTCTCTTACTGGATATTTCTTATAGGTTTGGGAAATAGGGCAAGTGCATTTTGTTTATTGCTAATGTATCATGCTTTAAGCCAACACATGATGAGAAGTAGATTGCAAGTCACCTAAAACATAAAAAAAAAACACCATCACCCCACCGTAACCCTTGTTGCAATGTGCCATGCTGTCCGATTACCCATTCGGAGGACAGGCTAGGGACTGAGCCCTGCAGTGGAGCTCACACTGAACATGGCCAAGACTGACTTGGAACCATATTACTGAAAAATAAAAAAGTTGGGAAAAAAAAAAAGTGTGGTGGCACACACCTGTCATCCCAGAAGGGAAGGAAATGAAAGCAGCAGGACCCTAACTTCAAACATTGCTAGGGAAACTTATAGAGAATTTTTCTCACAATAAAAAAATAAAATAAAATGGCCTGGGGATGTACCTCAGTGATTGACTGCTACATGAATTCAGTTCCCAGTGCAAGAAAACCATTTTTAAAGATGATAGAACTCAGCTGGATTTCTTAGAGTACTTTGTGATATGGGAACATTACCAAACAGAAAAGAAACACTGGAGGATGTTGTTGTGGAAAGTGGATTGGTATATTCATACCAGGAGTGGGGTGTCCTGAAGCCAGGCGTCTTGTCATCAGTAATAAACATGTCATAGGTAATATGTCACAGATAGTAAAAAGTATGAGGGGAAGCATTAGCATCTCCATAACAGTGCACTCTGTTACTGACATTAATTTTATGTAGGAACAAAAGTGTGCTATTTCTGGAGCTCTACACGGAAATACATTGCCTTTACCACAGGAGAGCTCACGCAATGTGAACAATTTTATAGTTATATAATGGGAGTTCAACTGGGTCTTTGCTTTGAGATGACCACTGTAATCAAAACTGTCCTGTCTATTTCTGGAGAAATCAGAAATGTAAAAATAGCAGTTTTCAGGTCAGAGTCTGGCTAATATGTTGAGAATTGTTGACTCTGGAAACACAATAAATGCTAACCCTTTAAAAAGTGCTTCTCGTTTTTGTTTTCTTAAGAAAATTAGCAGGCTTGAGGTTTAAAACTGCGATTAAGAATGTAAAATTTGGAATTAAATCATCTCTCTGCTTCCTAAACAGAAAACGTTTTTCTTCCCAGTGGAAAATTTATTTTTAATTTGTACCGATAACTTTTAATAGGCATCAGTTGGGCACCCCATTAAACTAACTGCTTTAAAAATGGTTTCCTTTTAGAACTAACATTTATATTGTAGGGAATCAATTAGGGTGTCTGGATTTCATGTTCCTTTGCAATCTTCCTCTGCTGTGCTTTCTGAATGATTAACCTAGCACAGCAAAGCACTCCGAGGTGCAAATCTTCTGGAAGAAGTGCAAATGCCATACTTCTACTTGGAAGCATGGAGAAATAGAACTTATTTACTATTTCTGCCAAACATTAAAACTGCATAGGCACAGGAAATAGTTTTGCTGTGTGTGACTGTGTGTATTCCCATCTACAAACATTGTTCTGAAAATGTCATTGGTACTGGTGAATTATATGAGACCACATCCATCTAAGGAAGGCTTGTTTAAATAGCGTGTGCTTCTGAGGCTCATTCAAACACTCTTAAGCAAAATAAAGGGAATGGATGTAATAACTTCTTTATGGAAAGACCATAAAAAACTACAGGGCTATGTAAACAAATTGGGTCATTTACTAGATATTTAAGTGATAGATTTGCAGTCCAAATTTGGGGGTGTGTATTCTGTTTCCTAGGGTTGTGACTGTAACCTACCTTGAGAATGAGATTATAAACTTAGTGTGTCTTTGTTTTTGCCTGATGTGTGGATGGCACTATTGCTATTTTACAGCACAGCTTGGAAGCATACCTAAAATTTAAGCTATGCACATTTATAAATCTGTCCAGCTTTGGAAAATGGTTAGATACTCCTGTGCGAAAAGTTGAAATGACCTGATTCTTCATTAGCACTGTGTTCTGTTCAAGGAAAATACGGTACTTGAAATTTAGATTTTCTTTCTAGGCCTGGACATGTCTAAACTACTTGTAAAATAATTGTTCTGGCTTACAGGAGTAGATTCCTAATTACAACTGTGTAAAGCAGGAACCTAACAATGGTTTTGATTTATAGTCTGTAACTCTGCCTGCATTGTAATAAAACTGCTATTCTAACCAACTTCTTGTGATAGTCATTTGTATTACTGGACAAGTAGATGATATGCTTACCCTAAGTTATCTTGCTTTTAGGAGAGCTACTGTACACAGCAAGATGTTAATTGACCTCTGAAATTGAGCAGAATGTGTGTTAGAACTGTCTAAGAAGCAGAACTGAGGGGCTGCAATGTAAAACTCTGTGGTGCTTCTCTTTACTTAGTGGTGAGGAATCGTGAAAACAGAAGCCAGCAAGCATACTTGGAAAGCAAAATGAGAAAAGGGCGTTAAATAATTCTGCGTTGCTACCACAGCATTTCTCTATCCTGTACCTTCTCTCATCACGGTTGGCGCATTTGGTTTTAAAGGAAGTGATTGTTTAAGAAGCCCTTCGTACAAATCAATGAGTCTTTTAAAAACTAATGGCATCAGACCATACTGGCAACTTGTAAGTGTTGCTGCTGGAAGTTTGGCAGCGGTAATAACTATGCCTGCTCCACAGGTCTGTACAACAACAGACAATGGTGTACATTATAGTTTCTGTGTAATGTGTGACTTGCTGTTTCTTTCTGAGAGCTGGATGATCTTCAGTCAATGAAAAGACCTAAGCTCCTCCCTTAGGTTGAAGTTTACATAATTTTTATGTGGTCCTATGCACTCTAAATAAGAACCCTGGGCTCTAGGGTCTTCCACACAGGGACCCTTCTTTCTATGTGAAACTGAGACATTGAGCAAAATGTCAAGTTGAATTAGACTGTGTTGTTCTGCTTTCTGTTACCATGACAAAATACCTGAGACTATCAGCTTCTCAGGAGAAAAGGATTATTTGGGGTTCATCGTTTCTGCAGCCTCAGTCATGGATAGCTCTTGGCCCTGTCTCTTTTGGGGCCCTGCAGGGGCAGCTCACATGGCAGCAAGCTCATAGCAGAGAAGCTACTTGCCTCATGGGGACCAGAGCTGGATCCCTTTGAGAGTGAGCACACTCTCAGCAACCTGAGAACTTCCCCTTAGGTTCCATGCCTCAAGAGCGCCCCTGCTCCAACAGTGCGACCCAAGGCAGAACCTTTGCATGGTGGACCTGCAGGAGACACTTAGGGTCCACACTGCAGCAGACTCACCTCACACTGCCAGCTGCTTTGCAGTCAGAAGGGAGAGCATATGCACAGCTGACGGAATGCAGAGGGAACAGTAACATGGGGTTTGGCATGGTGGAAATGCAAAGAGAATCAGATTATGTAAAGCTGAGCTATTAGAAGAGGCTGAGAGAAATTGTTGGGGAGAAGTTTATTTCAAATAAAGGGTCCTAGAAAGTCAATCAGCACTTGTTCCCCTCTCCCCCTCCCAAGGTGGGAGATAGATGATTTCAGGAGACAGGAGAGGACCATAAGTAGTCTAAAGCGCAGTGCATTCTGATGCAATTTCAGACCTAAGTGCAGAGGGTGACTGGGAGTGGAAAGAGCAGAGGAAGAAATCAGCATTGAGCCTTGAGAAGCTGGCAGTGGGGACCCCATCGTACTCCCCACTGCACTGTCCAGGCAGCTGAGTGAAAAGTTAGGGAAGAGGAAGCAGGAAATGGAAAAAAAAAAAAGCATCAGCCCTATGCCAGTGGTGAAAGATGCCCAGGTGAGGAGGAAGCATGATGGAAATTGGCCACACTAGAAAGCATAACAGAGATTCAAAAATGTGAAGACCAGGAGATGTGAATGTCCTACAGTTTTTAATTTTTAAATTTTAATTTTTTGGTGGCACTGCATGTTGAACCTAAGGTCTTCATATTGAGCAAATTCCCCAGCACATTTTTTATTTTTTATTTTGGGGCAGGGTCTCTCTAAGTGGCTGCACCTTATACTGGGTTTGAATTTGGGATCCTTCTGCCTCAGCCTCGCACATTGCTGGGACTATAGGTGTGTGCCACCAAGCTGGGCTGAGTTTTTAATGTTGACAAAGAAAACAAAACTTCCAGATTATCAAGGGCTAGGGAAGAATAGTTGTTAGAAAAGCGAGTAAGTGAGACCCCAAGTGTTTCAGAGGGAGAAAAGATAACACAGCACATTCAGAAGGGAGGCAAAGGAAGAGGAAGAGAGATTTTTGTTTCCCCATTAGCATGTTTCCTTGAGTTTGGGTGAGACCCAGAGGAGAGGGACAGATCAGTCATGCAGCATCAGAGAAGATTCTGGCTGCAGAAGCTTGGAGGCTGCCTAAATCCTGGTGAGGTGAGAGCTGATTACTGAGTGAGCAGCACCTCCGATGAGTGCAGCAAGGCCGCAGGACACTGGGAAGAGGAGGGAAGGAAGCTGGCCAGGACCTGAGCCTGGACACTGACTTGGGAGAGGGAGAGGCGGGGAGGCAAGTGAAGTAGTGGTTCCCAACAGTGGAGGTAGATCAACCCTTCCATGAATTTTTGTCTAGACTCCTGGCTGCAGGAGGAGTGAAATGAAGAGGAGAGGAAAGATATTAAAACAGGCTTTGGGTTGGCCAACCTATCCAGAGCGATGAAGAGGTGAGCAGCTTGGAATGTGGAGATGAAGAGAAAGGTAGGGACAGCAGGCAAAGAAGGCCAGCATATGCAGTGACGGAAGTCGCCTTCAACTGCAGCTGTACACATAAGCTGTGTGGAGCGGTGTGACATGGGAGAATGTATGTGTGCTGGATTAACTAACAGTCAATTTGTGACACCCAGCTGACTCAGTGGTGCTGGGCATGGAGGGCCCACCTGAGGACTGTTGCCAACAGCATACAAGGAGACCTGAGGGAAGGATGATGCTGTTGATCCTCCTGGAGAAGCTTGTTCCACTGGTTTTCCTGGTATGAACGCAGCTGTTCTCATAGTAAGAAGAGCCTGGGACCTCACTGTCCCTGAGGAGCCTGTAGTACCTTTCTGGGGAGCTCTGATCCTTACCTTGAGCATCACTTCCTGGCTCCAGTGCACATCCCTCAGCCTGCTGGCGCAGGTCCTTCATCCCACTAGTGCAGACTTTCTAGCTTCCACTGCTGGCCTTTGGGTCTTCCCAGTGCAGGTCTTTGATACAGACAGGCATGAGACACTCTTGTGGGCTGTGGGCCTCCAGTTGGACTTATGAAGGACATTGCCTTGGGTACTAGGTCTTCAGCTGGACTCACGCAGATCATTGTTGTGGGACCTAGGTCATCAGCTAGATTCTTTAGGTCTCTAGTGTGTGGAAAGATTTCCTGCACTCTTCTGCATTTGATATTTTGGGTGAATATTACAATATAATCCCATAAATTAAGTGTCCTGTTTTAAATCTATTCCCATGTAAACCTTGATGACAAAAGTATGTTACTGAATATGTTACATCTAAACTGAGTTAGCAAGGATTTTTACAAAAAAAGGAATCACTGGTTATTATTAATCGAAGCACTCTCTTAGTTACTTTTCTCATTGCTGGGACAAAATATCAGTTCCCACAAGTAAAAAAGAGGAGAGGTTTATTTAGAATCACAGTTTTTAGAGGTTTTCAGTCCGTAGTCAGCTGGCTCCAAGGCAGGGTGGCCTGGCAGAGGGGATTACAGAGGAGAAACAGTCCTTGGCAGGGCAGGCAGAGGCTGTGCAGTGGATCAAGAGGGGCCACGCCCACAGGGACCCACCTCTTCCCACCAGGCTTCACCTCTCCATATCACACCGAGGTATAAACCCATCAGTGGACCAGTCCAGTATCACACATCCATGGTCCCATTATCTTTAAAAGCCCCATCTGTCAGTGTTTGAGGCTCTGGAGGGACACTGAGATTAAAGCCATAACAAGCATCAGAGAAATCTGAATCAAAGGAGCATGTGCATGACAGAGACCTCATCTTTCTAGCTCTGATGTCCTAATGAGTGTATCATAAACTAAGGGGTGGACAGTTGACTGTAAGCCTGCTTCCCCCCTGCTGTGGAAACTCTGGGCTGTAATTTGCACATCTTCTTTAAGACTTTTGGAAGCACATAGAAATCTATTAGGGTGGGTCTAAGTTATTGTAGTTGCTTACATACGAGAACAGAAAATAATTGCATTTTTTCTGTCCTCAGGGTACATGTTCCATACTACCTAATGAATGGTTTTGGGGTGCATTCATAGAGTAGGAACTTGGGCATGCTCAGATCCCAGGAAGGCATCCCTAAGGTCCCTGTAATCACTGGCAACAGGTACAAGAACTGGTGTTGGTAAAAATACAAGTTCATTTTGTTGCCCCTGAATTTTATTGGGTGGAGAAAAATCTTCCCTAAAAGTGCGTGACTCTTCAGCTCATTTTCTTTCCTGGTTCTGGGAATCTGGGGTTTCTCTCCACTGAACCCTATCCCCAGCCTTTTTCATTTCTTTAAGTTTTGAAACAATTTCTCACTAAGTTTTTCAGGCTACTTTACAGCTGTAGATCCTCCTTCCTCAGCCTCCTGAGTAGCAGAGATTACAGGCCTGTGCCCTCAGACCTGGCTATCTCACCCTGAGTTGATACAGAATTCTACTATATGGAACTTGCCATATGGATGCCCTTACAGTGCAGAAACAGGACTGTCCCATGCTTTGGAATAATTAAAAGTCAGACAGTGACTTCTGCACACCTGAACAAGCCCTACTTCTAACTGAAGCCTGGGGCTGGGTTGGGTGGAGGGAGGGATTTTGGCTCTTTCCAAAGAATTCACCATTCACAGAAAAACTTCTGGCCATTTGCCTTGAAAATTTGCATGTGGAATACATTTGTCTGTCTGTCTTGCTGTCCCCCGACTCCTGTTTCCTATGTTGGTGTCATCTTGCTTCATTGTGTGCCCAGGTCTCACAACTGTTTAGAAGACTTTCTGATTCTCATGGATAGGTTTGCTCTCCACATCTTCAAATGCAACTTTAAACTGACAGATTGGGTTTTGCATCCCTTCACAGAACCTCAAAATATGTGTAACATAGTAGATTAAACAAGCCTAGAACTCCTGCCCAGCTCATAAATGAATAGTAGCATTTCCTTTCTTACCTACCATGGGTACCCTTGTATTTTATGTTTCTTCACTGTCCTTGTGCCATATTGGGGGCTAGTTGTATGTGGCCTATGGCAAAGGTGTCCCTATTATTCCTTAGTGACCCAGGTTTTTCCCCCAACCTCTGGCCCCCTGTCATTTGGTTGTAAATGAGCACTGGTGATGCCAGGTAGAGTTCCTGGGTGGATGGGTGCTTTCCCAGCATTAATGTGCATATAAATCAGCTGGGATTCTCATGGAGACATCCTGGTTTACACAGGAGGAGGGCAGGACCCAGGAATTTGCAAGGAACCAGCACTGAGATTTGCTCATGTTACAGGACTGGGGACCGAGCCAGGACTCTCAAGAGTCAGCCTTGCTGGTCCCAAGACCTGGTGTGAGGTCACATCAGAGAGGACTCCTGGCTGACCTCTGCTCACCCTGAGCTCAGTACTTCCCTGAGTCCAGGTTTTTGTGACTCTTTTACCCAAGAAATCAGCTGAGTCCCCTGCACACCAAGTGCCTTTAGTCCTAGGATTCTGTCACAGCCTAGAAACATAAAGAAAAGGTGATTCATTGTGCCCTTGTTGATGTTCACAGTCTGTGTGTTTGCAGTAGGTAGGGGCACACTGTGAATGCTGAAGGAACCCGGGGTGTGCTATGCCCCAGGCAGGAAAGGCTTCCCACGAGGCCTTCATTCAGGGGGTGTCTTGAAGGCTAAAGCATTCACCGAGAAGGAGAGGTGGATGCAGAGGCCATGGAGTGGTGAGGGAACACATGTTCTGTGCAAAACCCAGCTCTCTGTGGTGGGAATTAGGAGTCACAAAACCGTAATTACGAAGGACATGGAGAATTTGAATGTGCATGTGGTGTCTCCTGCGATCCTAAAGCCTGCTAACAGACTTAGGCTGGGCTGTGACATTACTGCCATCCACATTCGCTCCTAATGCTGAGGATCTGTCATTCCCTCTCTTGTTATTTTATACAGTTATAAAGATCCATCCATATTAATTCCATAATCAATTTATTTTTAATTTGCTTTGCCTTTTTCATATCATTATTTTCTCATCCAATTTTCCCAGCTGTATTAAGTATAATTGATACATAAAAATTAAATATCCTCACTATATACAGTGGAGTGCTTTGTTACATGTATGTATGTGTCCTGGACTCATTAGTACAAAGCAGCTGATGAATTGTCTGGGTCAAATCATTCTCACATTTTGGGTGTGAAAAGACCACTTTAAATCTGTTTTCTTGACATATTTCAAATACACAGTTACCTTTCTGTTTCTCCTGCTCAGCGCCCCCCAAAAAGCAAGCAACAGGATGATTGTAATGGAGAAAAACCAGAGCTGGGAGAGGAGGTGGCACCGTCGGTGACACCTTGGTGTGGAGTGATGACCCCCACTTCCTGAGCCACCCACCCAAAGCCCAGGTGTGTGTGTGGCTCTCTTGCCTGGTGCCCACCTCTCGAGACTTCCCTGGGTCCCTCGGTCTGGCATCCTGCCTGCTTCAAATTCCAGGAGCAGTGCAGAAGTTACCACTTTCCCCTTGGGCCTGTGACTATGCTTGTGTTCTCTCTTCCCAAACTTCAAGCTTCAGAAAATAAAATGCTGACTGATGGTTCACAGAGTGCTTTGTTGGCTGGTCAACCTGAAGTGAAAACAGCCCATGGAGCCCCGAGACAGCCTGTTCTGCTGGTGCTCTGGCCCCCACACGGATCAGAAGTCATCTTGATGGCCTTTAAAGGAGTCACATGCCTTATTTCATAACCCCAAAGAGGCAGCTAGCGTCTGGCTTCTTTTTGAGGAACTAAAAGGCCCTACACAGGAGGGCCTCCCTCTTTCTGCTTAGATCAAGTAAAATTAATGCACAAAGAACCTGATGGGCAGAATTATACTGACGACTGCATAAAATGTTATTTCCTCAACAAGCAAACAGAAATGTGAGATTTCCAGGAAGATTATTTTCAACTAGAAACTTTATGATCCAAGTCTCCTTGCAGTCAGTTCACTGTGGAGAACAGCACGAAGCTCAAAAGTCCAGGTTTTACTGCTAACCTACTTTATTTATTATTCCTCTCTTCTTTTCTCTCTTGCTAATATAAGGTAGAACTTATGTGCTTTCTTCATTTTTAGTTTGTTTTTCTTTATGCTTTGGGGTTTTAAGATTGGCATCTCTTGATTTATCCCCTGGAAGGCAAAAACTTTGAAAAGTTCATTTCAAAAAAATCACTCAGGATACACTTATTTTTTTCTCCTTGGAAATAAAGTTGATTTTCTCAGCTCTGATCATATGAGATTATGGACAAGTAGTCCTCAGCTCTGGCGTGTTGACAAAACAGAAGCAGGCTCTGGAGAGAGCGCTCAGCATTCATGGCAGGAAGCACACGCTCAGTATGCCAGTATTTATGGTGTCACAACCAAATTAGAACTATACCCGCTGCTATTTACACGAGTATGGTGCCCATACGCAAGCTTGTGTCCCTGCCTTCCCACAAAGCTAGGCAATACAGAGCTTCAAGATTCACAGAGACCACACCATCTATTTCATACTCATTCTTTCTGTGCATGAGAGCGTTGTCTTCCAATCATTTCTGAAGTCAGCTGGAATAACAGTTAGCAGGACAAAGACTGATTTTGTGCACTTAAGCATACTGTGTTCTGCGGACTGCATTTGGCAGTGTGGGAGTCCCTGAGCTCAGGCCTGTTAAGTGTATTGATTATTGGGAGAAAACAAGAATTGCTTCTTCGATGGGTATTTCAGTCTTTGCTATCTGATGTCTTAGTGGTGCTCTTACAGAGCTTGGGTTTTACTCCTTTCAAAAAAACAGGCACATACTTTTTGGTAAGAAGACCTACTTTATGTTTTTTTATGGCAATGTCTAAAGTATTACCATATGGTAAATTTTTAGGAAGAATAAAATGTCAGAAGCCTTGTTGGGAGTCCGACTTTTTTTCTTTGCTACTACAAGACAAAGGCATCTGGTGATTTAAATGATAATGAGGCTGTGATGCACTAGGATTGCAATGCGAGCAAGATAATATGAAAATTACTGCGGTATTGTTGGAACTGGGATCTGTAGGAAATAACACGTGACCTTTGCTGGTGGATGTGACATTTGCATGTGAATGCATTCTTTTTAAAGTCCAAGATTTTTCACAGATTCCTTCTGATGCTGGGCTTGCTTGACTCCTGGAAACAGCATGGGAATTCAGCAGATTGTTATGTGTGCTTAGTTTGTTGGTTATTTGGTTTGGCTCTTTGGGAGATGGTGTCTGAACTCAGTTAAAAGCGAAAGTTTAAAAAAATGGTGATTATAAAGTGATGAACTTTTGTGGGAAGAGAGGTCTTCTCAACTGAAGTATGAAATGCATTTTTAAGAGAATAATTTCAATGTGAGCAAATGGAGCTTGACTATGTAAATCCTCTGACTTAAGGGATAGAATCTGGCCTACTTACGGAGTCATTTTATTGAGGTTAGTGCTTTATACATTGCGCCTCTACTTTTTATTTGCACTCCGAATACTTTACTAAGATTTCCTGTGGCATTTCCAAAAAAAGACAGAATTGAACACTTTTTCTTTGTAGATACTTGCCTTCAGCATACAAGAGATAGTAAATGCAACAGTGTCATTTTCAGAATCATTTGTCACTGTACTTTTGTGCCCAAGACTTCGAAGATGATTGTATACTTTTCACTGATCTTTTTATAAGTAATTTTGGTGCTGGAGGAAGAAATAATTTACAGGCTACTGTCAGTTTTTAATTTTTGCAGATTAATAAACCATGTTAAGGTATTTTACTTGGTGGCTATTGGGAAAGGTGAGGCAGTCCCTAGCTTCTGCATACCATGAATAGATCAATTTATTGAATGTTCAGTGCCAGGAATCTCATTTATTAAGGAAGTGTCTGAGGCACTGGAGAGACCTGACCTCTGCAAGTTACATGCTAGTCTAGCTGCCAGCACTGATTTTCACACTTCGTGTGTAACCTAGTCTTTGTATTGGAACTGACAGCTGGATCTGGATAAAGGCTAGTTCGTGCCTTAAAGACATTCATAGGTTTAGTTTTAGTGCTATCATTTCAGTGAGTAACAAAACTACAATTCCATTAAAATGTTCTTAAAGATACCTATTTGATTTCCTACCTGATACTAAATATTGGTATTTTCTACAGTGATTTAATGACAACAAATAGGTATTGCATTTCCTTGGATTTTTTTTTTTTTTGTCTTTTTCTTTTTATTGCATTTCCTAAGAAACTTGGCAATGTCCTAGTGATCTGTATGTAATAATCAAGCTATAATTTAGGCTAACGCTGCCATTGTTCTGTGGCTTGAAATTCTTTGTTTCTGACTGTTTCATGACTAATCGTTTTCTTTAAGTACACAGAAGATGTTGGTAGAACCAGATATTTTAGCTAAACTTCTAGAAAGGGAGTTGTGCTTATGTGAAACATGAAGTATTTGGATATACAGAAGATTCATCCTTTGCTAAGTACATTACACAGAGAGTATTTTATTTCATTTCAGTGTACATGTTAAAACGAGTCATTCCAGATAAGATGATGTGACTAATGTTTGTCATTTATTGGTTTGGGGAAGGGAGACTAAAGCAGAAGAATACTCCAGGTGGTAGAATACTCTTCCTCCCCCTGTCTATGTTGCTTTTGCCCTGAAATTATGCTCGAAGTGGCCCTGGCCCTGAATGTGGGGGCTTTGGGTATCTGTAGGTCTGAGAAAGATTTAATTTGGTCTTTCGTGCCATTCTCAGTAGAAAGCAAGGATTAGGATCTTCCTAACCGGATGGGCGTGGCTCTGCAGGGGCAGGTTTTGAGCACAGAGAGGTGAGTGCCTCTTGGTTCAGCAGTGTTGCAGACCGCAGCTGGCTATGCAGTAGGAGGAGAGCTGCTTTCCCCTCCTCTTGCTGTCCTCTGATTGATCCTGCATTTGACTGTGTCTACATCATCGGGACATGGAGCATGAGACTGTAGTGCCCTGTGGCCATCTCAGTGAGCTGGAGTGCTCTTCCAAAAGCCTGTTCATTCATAACAGAAACATCCAGAACCTTCGGTCTGTTCATCACAACTTGCATGGTGAACAGTGATTTCAAAATTTTAAAAGATGCTGCCATGTGTAAATGCAGAAGCATGGGTTTTGAGCATTGTCCGTTGCAGAGTGCATGAAACTCCGCAATGAAAGTTGATTTAATAAACCCACCGAGAAGCTGTGTTACTTTCTCCTTTTTTGGAAGTAAGCTTTTGTGAGATCTCTGAGGGCTGAGGGTTTTGTTGTTAGCGCACATTTATTTTTCCTTTTTCACTGTTTTATCTTCAGCACCTAGAACCTTGCCCAACAAGCATGCAAGCATTATAGCTAGAGAGAAATTACAGTGACATGAAAGATAAATGTCTACTTCCATGCTGCCTGGTTAGAGTATAAACCCTTGTGTCCACACTGCCCGAATCAGGTTAAAAGTAAGTTAAAAGTAATAACAAGTGAATTTTTTTTGTTTGCTTTTTTTTTGGTACTGGGGATCAAACTCATGACCTCACACTTGCCAAGCAGATGCTTATGCCACTGAGCTAAACCCCCAACCCCATACAAGTGAATTTTAAGGCTATAAAAATGTGAACTGCTGATTTGATTATACCAATTGGCATTTTAGTTTGATATTTTCATCCATTATTATTCTTTTTGTTTTTACATTTTTCATTTCATATAGTTATATCCACTTACCAATGAAATACTTCTAAGCATTTCTGATAAGTAGATTTTTTTGCTTGCTAAACTGTAAGGAGAAGAATGAAAAGTTTTTCCTAACTTCTTAGCTGCAGTAGCTGGAGCCTGTAAATTATACTGCCAAACTATGGTATAACAGGGGGGAAATGCCAATTTTATTAATGCTTTTAATTTTAAGGGGCATTGGATATTCAGAGAAGAGAAGTAAAAACCTACAGAAGATGTTAGGTTTGGGGTTTTAAGTATCATTTTACCAAGGAGACAGTGATCTCCAGAGAGAGGGTTAGAGAGAGCAGAGGGGAGATGGTGCCCCTTTCCTGAGGAAGATTTGTACCCTGTTTTAAGCAGATAATCCGTGAACAGAGAACTTTTCCTATGCTTCAGTTTAATGTAATCCTTGGGCCAGAGTAGCATCTTTGGGATGGGGTATTCTCTCCCGTCATTATCATGGTTTAAAACATTTGCCTTTGGCTAACAGGTAAGTACAGGTCATCCGGAGAGGAGGTGTTGGTTGGAGCTGTGGGTCCTGGAGTGACTTTTGAGTTAAATCAAGAATGAAGCCTTGATTTGCTGTGTGCTGCTCCTCTTCCCTAAGGTTAAGCCCAGAGTTACAAATAACTTTAGCTAGTCTGTAATAGCTTCCTCCAGAACAAACCTGTACCATCTCAAGTGTGTCCTCCAGTGCAGACCAGGAGGAGGGGCTGGTGAGCCCCTGATTTCCCAGTTGGAGCTGATGTTGCTTTTCACAGACTGTCAAAGATCAGCCCATTGCCTTGGGTTTAGAAAGTGTGAAGTATGTTGACTCATCTCATTTTGGCTTTGCACAATATAGGAAATTTTTTGGCTAGGAAGCTGTTCTTTTTCAAAGGGCTGGTCTTCCTTGGTCCTCTTCCCTCTGAGGAGCTGGTTTTCCTCCATAGGCTTCCTCTGGGCTTAGCTGCTGAGTAACCTCCTTAACCCCCTTATTAATAATCACCTGAGGCCAGTGGATTATAAAGGACCATTGTGACAGAGGCTCTGAGGGAACTTGTGAACCTGCAAGCATCTCTGTGTGTGGGTGAAAGTTATTACACAGTATTTTCTTTCCACAAGCTTCTTCATGTTGATCAAGGATATCAAACTCTCAAGCCAAAGGTCTGAAATTCTTTTACATTTCTTTCTGCATCTCCAGGGACATGGCTTAGTTTCTAAACTTGAGGATTTATTTAAAGGAGTCATCATGACTTCCAGTGACTTCTTAATGTTGGCAGATCAGAGAATAAGTTAATGTTTTTTTGTTTTTTTACACTGAGGCTCTCTGGCTTTTCTTGAGGAAAATCCCTGGGAACTGGTAGGGTTCACAGGTGGGTACAGAGGGTTCTCCTCTTTGGTAGTGGTCACCCTGTCTCACCTGTCTCCTGTCTCAGCCATGCACGTGATCCATTAGTGGAACAGAGGACTGGGGCTGGCCCATGGGACAGTAAGCCTCCCATGAGAAATTCTGAGAATGACCCTGCTGTCCTGCCTCCAGGATTCTGGGCAGCAATGGAGATGCCATCTCTCTATGGGAGCAAGTCATGTGGTAATATGAAAGGAAACTTATGGTGAACAGAGGATTTTAGAGGTTTTTTAGGTATGCCTGCCTTCATAGATATTTCTGTGTAAATATTTCTACATGTGAAATACTCTAACACGTTGCTAAGTATTTCATCAGCAAGTGCTAGGGGAGCAAGGGAGGGATGGACGTCCTAATACACATTCAGTGTTTTCTACATCTCTGCTGAGCTTCAGTTGCTACTGTGTGAGAAGAGGCCCTGGGTTGGTGTTTAAACCTAGTTCAGAGGCTGGGTTTGCGGGGAGAAGTTGCAGGAAGCATTTCTTGCATGCAGACAGAAAGCCTCTGAGGTGCGAGACTGGATTTGAAACTTGTGGGCACTGGCATTCCTGCCTTGGGCCCTCAGGGCGAGGATTTCCAGTTGGCCAAGATTCCTGATTCCCCTTCCCACAGGCTGGAAGCCGCAGTCAGAGCAGAAGACTCAGGACAATTATCTGTGTTGTTTTTGGCGCTTTATAAGAAATGGTGTTTTCCTAAGACCTAGGAGTTTTGTCTGAGAAGAAAGAAGATAGCTGCCAGCAGTTGGCACCCTCTGGAGGTTTCTCCTGCCTTGTTTTTGAATCTTAGCCTGTATTTGTATATCCTGCTCTTAAGCCTCCATGATCAAGAAAATATTGTGATATTGTGGGATTCTTTTTTCTTTTGTACACTTGTTGGAAACCTCTGGAACATGTCATTGGGTTGCACACCAATGGCTTTATTTACAGACAAGCATGTGAGATGTAAACCGGGCAAGACTATGTCTGCCCCACAGCTCGCCTGGCTGGCTGGGAGACACAGCCCGAGAGCTCTCTTCTGAGGGCAGGACACGGACTTCTGTTGCCCGCTGCAACCCGCAAGTGGGGAAGCTCTGCAGGACACACAGGCGCCTGCCCCTTACGGAAGCCTCTCTGACCTCAGTCCCTCCCTGGTTGAGTCTCAAAGCTATGTGTCTATACTCCACAGTGTCTACACCCACAGTATCCACTTGGTGTCCTTCCCTGAGCTCTTTGGAGCTATTTTTGCTGCCTCATTCTACACTGAGGTCCTAACCTCTTAGCAAACCCAGAATAAAATTCCTTTCAAACTGTAGATATAAACCCTCTAGTAAGTTTTGTTCTTAGGAATAGTATTTTGCTTTTGGAAGAAACACTACAGTATGTGTTTGTCATCCTAAAAGAAAGTAAGTGTTCTGTTGAAGGGATCAGGATAAAAAGGCATCAGTGGCCTTGCTTTGTGGCCTGTGATTTAAACTCACACCGCACTGAAGGCAGTTATTTTGGGATGTCACCTTGCCTCAGGGCGGCTGCTCAGAAGGAGATATGCCAAGTACTACAAGGATATGAATAAGTAAATGAGGTAACTGAAACTCTGCCGATTTTTCCCCTTTATCTTCATGTTTTTCGCAGTGAAGACATTGAAGACAGGTCCTTCCCCTGGCTAGGCAAGGGCCCCACCCCTGAGCTCTGCCCGACCCTTCTCTCTCCTTTCCTTGTGTGTCACTGTCCTGGGCTCCCTTTGGTGTTAAATGATGATCCCGATGTCCAATTGATGAAAATCACCAGTGTAGTTGAGAGCCCTCAACTGCTGTAACTGGGTCCTGTCCTGGGAGTGCAGCTGAAGAAGAGAGTGTTTAAGCAGGGAAGTGGATTTGGGGCTTTGGGAAGGAAAGTCAGTGCTGAGGTTTAAGTGGATGCATCTGGAAGGGATGGCCAGGGCCCCGGGTCACAGACAGATCCTGCGACTCCTTTTTCCCCCTGCTCATTTTCCAGGTCATCTCCTACTGGTGCCTGGAGAGGCCAAAAAGCAGTGTCTGGCCCTTCGCCTTGTCCTCTGTCTCCTACCCCAGCCTCCTGGCCCGTCCTGCTTCTTCATCTGGCAGACCTTAGATGCTATTCCAAGCATTCTTGATGGTCGCTGTTTGTTCTGGAAATGTTCAGGAGACTCTTTAAACATTCAGAAACATGCCCTGGGCATGACTGAGCTGTCCCCCCACCCAGCCATCTCCCTGGGCAGTGAGGTCACTCTGGAAGCAGTGAGGTCACTTTGTGAGTCACCCGCTGTGGGCAGCACAGGGCCTAGCCTGCATCCTGGGCTGTGCCTGCCTCCTGGGGCTGGGCCTTGTGGTTTTTGTGGATTGGGTGATAAATACAGAAATGGATTCTCTTTTATAAAAAGCAAATTCTGTTTTCTACAGAGAATCACAAATCGCAAAGTCTTATGAAACCTATTTTTTTTTCCAGAAGATAAATGGATTTTGCTCTCTTGATGAGTATGCTTGAGAGGACAGTCTCTCTCCTGGCCTGGCTTTGGCAACCGGGCGCTGCTGGCCTCAGAAAAGAGGGCGTTGAGAGCACAGCCCTGGCATCCCGTGTCAGGCCAAGAGATGAGAACTAATACCAAGCCCAGTTGTTTTCTTTTTCACTGTGGAGAATACCCTTGCTTGTGATTTTCACTGACACATGTTGCATGTGTTTGTATCTTTTGCTGATGGGGTTGGCCTGTGCGGTGAACCCCAGCTGTTGTTCATGCCTCTGTAGGACTACTTGCTCCACGTTCTCAGTGGTAGAAGAGGAGATGGTTCAGTGGGAGAGACTGCTACAGGGTGGAATAGCTTTTTAGGTGGGCATTGAGAGTGAACTGTTGGATTTGTACTGTCATTTAAAACCCCAAGGTGCTTCTTAGTGAACCCTCTTGTGGACAGCTACTTTTTATTTTGGTACTGGGAATCGAACTCAGGACCTTGTACTTGCCAGGCAGGTGCTTGTGCTGCTGAGCTCTACTGTTTTCTTTTAAATCCTTGATTTTTTAATCTAGGATTTTGTCCAGGAGACTGTTGCAGTGTCTCAGATTTTCACTGCTGAGATGTTTGCCAGCAGACTCATCTCCAGGTCGGTAGGCACACAGCGCACACGTGAGTGTGTGCATTTCTGCACCATACTGTGCCCACTTGGAGCAAGGGACATTCGGACAGTCTGTCCAGCAAGGAAGATCTCTGTGCTCACCTCTCTCATCCAAGGAGAAGTTCAAAGATGACAAAAATACAATGGAAATAAGAAAATGACTGGATGACAGGAAATGGTCAGTGCTTCCTTCAGGAGTTGGGATGCAGCTTGGTGTCTGTCACCAAAGGCTACTGGGATGGGGACTTGGAGCACAGATCCAGGACATGGGCAAGGTGGCCTTCAGGGAACAGGCCAGTGGGAGGTACGAAATCTGGGGACGAGGTGTCTCTGGCATGGCTGACGGAGGAACAGCAAGAGGGGCGGAGTTCTAGAGTGGGGTGTTCCGAGTGGGGTGAGTGGGCAAAGCTTTGGGGTCTGTCCTTGGGAACGCACTGGGGGTTTGGAGGACTACATGGCCAAAGGGCGGCCTAGGCCCAGCAGACACATGGCTGGGCTTTGCATGCATCCGGATGGCAGCCCTGATGGAATCTGCTGGCAGATGTACTAGGAATTGGGAGTGGAGAGTGGAGCATAAGGGACTGGCTTAAGGCTTTGTCCCCTTGGTCTCCATGGTCTTTGGCAACTCTTGTGTTCCGAGTCCTCAGGACATTTGAGAATGCCATAACTTGTTAACAGCGGACACTAGGATTGATCCTGGTTGTGAAATTGGGTAAAGGATAAACACTGATGATCAATCTAGCCAAAGCACGTGAGCAGATCAGGGGATGAGATGGAAGCAAATGTTGTACTGGTTTGGAAGAATGTCACAAACTCCTGGCCTATATCGAGCTCCAAATTTTGAAAATAATTTCAACAGACTATGACCATCTGATAGTAAAGGTAGAGACAAAGGTAGCCCTGAAGGGCTTGTAATACCCCAGACATGCATCTGAGCACGCCACACACACTGCTCCTTCTGAGCTCCTCAGACAGCCCTCTGGGAAACTGGCAGTGTTGTTCAATGTGAGGACAGGATACGGTGCTTGGCAAACTCAGGGGCCAGGCAAGGCTTCCTTCCAGCAGAGACCAGTGGTACGGCGGTGCCTTCAGTGGCTGCCTCAGTGGGTCAGGTGCTGAGCAGGGTCCCTCAGCTGCAGTTCTGTTTCTTACGTGGACATGAGTCAGCCAGGGCTCTTAAATACTTCAGAGTCTGTTCTTACAAACACCAAATGATTATTTCAGGGAAAAGCTTGGGCAAGGTGATAGGAAAACCTCACAGTGGAAGGAAAGGGGGTGTGTGAAAAGGTGGCTTAGTGAAACCTGGAACTGGGTTTAAGTTCTGGTTTGCACACATGGCTTCTCATCTTGACTCTGTCACTCACTCTCTCAAAGTGCCTGATCTCCTAACTTATGAAACCTAAAGGCTGAGAATTACTTCTCAGGCTGCCGAGCAGAATGGCTTGGCTCCTTGGTGGGTTTTGTTGTTGTCCATCTTCCATTGGTAGCCTGGAAGTTGGTACAGGAGTTTCTGTAGAATGGGTAGAATGAAAGAACAAGGAAGGAAGGGTTCCTGCAGCGGGGAGCAGCCGAGCACCCAGCACAGCTCTGAGTCGGTGTCAGGAGCTCTGTGTGTGCCTCGGGCCAGAGCCTGCAGGTCACCTTGCGGGTCATGGGTCATGCCCAGGTTCACCCTGGGGTGCTGACAGCGCTGCTTCTGGCTCTGGATCTGCATGGACTGGGACAGACTTCACTGCTTTGGGGGTGTGAAGGAAACAGGAAGCAGGCAGAGATGCGGAGGTCAGTGCCATAAAACATTTGGAGAAATTAGCTCATCTCTTCTGTAAAGCATCTTTCCAGAGCTCCTCCCTTACAGGCATCCCTTCCTGGTCTCCTCTGTTGATTCGCTTCACACCTGTGTTGTGATCTACTTGATACCCTGGGGACAGAGCCAGACAGAGATGCTCTCCACCCTCCTCCGCACCTTCCCCACCCCTCCTCCTTTCCTTTCTCCACGGTGGTACCAGCCTTAGGCGTGCACAGAGCGCAGAGCCAGGATTGCCCTGCAGAGCCCTGGACTGTGACCCCAGCAAGTACACAGGTTTCGAGGAAGTCCATCTCCTGAAAAGACAGTAAGGCTCGGTTTCTGGGAAGGGTTCTTCAGCCTTGTGGTGAGACTTCAAATCAGAGGCTAACTCTAGCTGAGGTCTGTTTGGTGTCCCTGGCACTCTCTTTGTCTTTCTTACCACTGATATTCATTTGATTGCTTTCTGATCACAAGAAGCTAATATTGTAATTATGCACACCTGTGTGGTATGCTAATGTGCACCTCCAGGTCATTTGGTTTACTCTTAGCAATGTAATTAGTTCTCTCACTGTTATTGTTTTTAGATTATGACAACTTATGTACTTACTATTTCTCAGTTTTCTAATTTCAACCTTCTAAATTGCAAAAGTGCAAATAGATGGTGCATTGTTAGCACAAATCTTTATGCCTTAATTTTCACACAGGTATAATATTTCTAAAAAAATTGTCTGTAGGTGGAAAATGTGTTTTCTGTCCTGTGGAATCTTGACAGCTTGTTTTCAAGGATTTCTATAGCTATTCCACTTGTTAGAGTATTCCTGTGCTTTGTACATAAATCTATTTTCAATGTTGGAAGATTTTAAGCTAGAAAAATGAAATGCGTTGGATGTTGGGAGAAATACCCCAGACGTTTTTGCATCCTGCATGCCTTGGGTGCTTGGACCCCATGGTCCTGGGCAGCTCTTGTGCACACAGAGGAGTGGCATGTGTTTTCACTTGCCAAGTAGGGTCCTGGGTACTTCATGGAGCCCATACAGGCATCCTTCTGTGGTCACCAAATGATATTTTCTAAAGCAAAAACAATTTACGAAGAAAGTGGTATTGTTTTATGGTTTTTGGAAATCTCAGGGTCTGGCTTACTAGAAGACAGCTGAATTCTTCTGTCCACTTCTGTATTCTGTGATCTCACTCTTGACTTTGTTCTCCTGGTAACAGACAATTGTCCTTGTTGACACTTTAATCTTTCCACCGAAGGGTGTCTAAAAATGGCAAGGATTCCTTGTTTTTGAATCTCATTCATTTTGGTTGACATTATTAATTATGTATTGAGTGAATGGGTAAAACCACCTGCTTAGAGTAGCAAGCGTGTGTGTGTGTGTGTGTGTGTGTGTGTGTGTGTGTGGTGTATGTGGTGTGTGGTGCATGTGTTTGAAAATATCCTATGTTTCAGTCATTCAGTTCACTATTATACACACAATTCTAAAGTATTAGAGAAGACTGGCTTAATTCTCTCTGAATTAAGCATTGTGAATTTTGAACTTTTCCCTGATAATTAGGAAGGAAAGCCTGATTTGAAGTTGGAAAATAATTGTCTTTGATGTAAGGATAAGATGGTTTTCATTATAGCTCCTTGCATGCAAATCAGTAGATTTTTTAAAAAAAAATCTGCATTTTCATAATTCATATTATTCAGCAATATAAAGACCTTCAATATACTGCAACCTATGTGAATTATTGTTAATTGCTTCACATTTGGTGAAGAATTAGAAAATCAGATCTTCTTTTCCCTTGTATGCCCACAGAGAGGCTGCTTCTAGAAAGTAGTGTTACATAGCAACAACCACTGTTTACTGACTCCCTAGCCTCCTTTCCTGTCAACCCAGCAGCCTTATCCATGGTCAGCCCAAGTAATTAGATACCGTGCCTATGCTGCTTTCAGCCACATGGAGTGGCTGTCAGTGTGAACAGTTTTGCATTATAGTTAAGACTTAAGGCTTGTAGAAGAAAGATCAGAGTTAGAATCACAACTATTTTTAAATAAGTTCTTGTAATGAAGTCTTCTAATAAGGATGTGTTTATTTTCTTCTGAAGATACACACGTGTCTCAACACATTTCTACAAGACATTGTGTTTAAGTGGTGATTTAAGTAGGCAGTGCTAAAACACTTTCTTCATACATTTTCTTTGACTCAGAATTCAGGGGTAATATCTATTTCCCTTTGTGCTCTAAGTGAACGTATAAAAGCACACAAGGCTTGTAGACTCTTTTATGAGCCCTATTTTATTATTTAGGTTTTTTTTTTTTTTCTTTAGGTTTATGAGTGAAAATCCAGTCCATGGGAGTAATGCCTTGCTGATTATAGGATTTTCTTTCATGTACAGTTGAACTTGCTTGTTATTTCTTGTTCTTATATCTGAGTCATTATTTTTCTAGTAAACTCACATTGTTAGTGATGTTAGTATTAGTGTATTCGTCATTATGTAAGCTAATATTTGGGACCAGAAAATAACATGAGTTAGAAGTGATGGCATAATAGCTTCAGTAGATTCGAGGGTGAAGTGAGTAGGGCTCAGCATAGTTTTGTCCCCAGACACAGTCATAGGCTAGTTAACAGTCAAAAGGCCATTAATGAGCTAGTAATGTGGGCCTGTGGGCCGAAAGCTCAGAGAGGCATTACATTGTTTCAGTAGATTCATGTGCAGGGTTAGATCATAAATCTCAGCCCCCAGGGAAGGGTCAGTTCTGGATTGGCTTGGACATTCATTTAATAGGAGAGCTAGTATTTGACAGGAATGCAATTTAATTTAAAAATTCAGCATAATTGGACCAAGGGTGGCAATGCACATCTTAATCTCAGCTCTTCGCGGGCTGAGGCAGGAGGATCACAAGTTTGATGAAAGCCTGGGCAACAGAGTGAGATCCTGACTCAAAACTAAGGAGAGGCCAGCCAGGGGATGTAGCTTGGTGGTGGAGGTCATTACTAGCATGCAAAAGGCCCTGGAGTCAATCCTCAGTTTGGCAAAACAAACCCCCAAGTTTAAAAAAATGAAACATTCCACCTATTCTTTTACATGTTATTCTACTAAGTATTGAAAAGCACCAAATAAACCATATTTACAGTATTGATTACTAATAAGTTTTATAATTTTGTACACTATTATATAAATTCTTTGAGATAACATTAAACATTGGTAGTTAAACATTAAACATTGATAATTTTCAGATTTTTCCTCCTGAATAAAAATACATAAACTTCACTTGCAGATAACCATATTTAATATTATCTTATCTAATTTTTTGTAATTTTGAGCCTTTGAAACTTAGCTGTACTTTTTAATAAAAATAGAGTTTTGTGTGTTTATTTTAAAACCTCTTTGCTTTACAACATTTTGTGTTTTTATCTGTAAACACTCGCTTATTTTTGTCAGGAATTCTTTAAGTCTTTTATATCACTCATGTTCTAAGAAAGTCTGTGTAATGTTTCTTTCTCCTAAAATAGTTGTATAGAGAAAATGTTGGACCAGAGTTTAGAAGTCTTCAGTCATGAATCTCCCTGGCGAAGAAACCAAAATCATCCTACTGTTAACTGCTTCTTATTATTCTCACTTTAGTTGTTGTCTCAGATACTTTCCTCAGTGCTGGGACAAAATAGCAAACACTTGCAGGTTAAAGGAAGAGAGATGTGTTTTGGCTCACGGTTTGTAGAGGCTTCAAGGCAGTGGGGCGTGGTTGAAAGAAACAGCCAATGGTGTGTCAGCAGGAAGCAGAGAGAGATCAAGGGAGGAGGAGGGAGACAGACCCTCCCAGGTTATGCTTTCAGTGACTACCAGGCTTCACCTCCAACCTCACATCTGTCTATCTTCCTTACTGGGTAAATCCATAATGAGTAGAACACGCGTGATCCAATCACTTCTCCAAAGCCCCACTGATGAATGTGCGAGGCTTTAGGTAGAGGGCATCAGGACATAACCCATAGCAGTTATACAATTTTAGGTTTTAAAAATTAGGTTCTTACAGTTGAATTTGGTCTTGTTTTAAATTTGGCTATTTGCTCATTACTGGGGCAAAATACCAGTTACACACCATGTGAAAGAGAGATTTATTTTGGCTCATAGATTTTAGAGAATTCAACCTATAGTTGCCTGATTTCAGGTCAGAAACAGCACAGGGGACATGTGTGTCCAGAAGAAAGTTGCTCACTTCATGGCAGCCGGAAGCAGAGGAAGAAGGAATGATGGGAAGGAAGAGACAGCCTTGCAGCTCCTGACCCCAGGGACCTGCCTCCCATCATCCCCTTCTCCCAACAGCAGCTGAGCTGCAGTGTCCCGTGATCAGTCGCCTTTAAAAACCCTGCCTTGAGACACAGGAGACTCATGGGAGGCTTTGCAAGTCCAAGACAAAACAGAGCACTTTGCTTACTTGCATGACCTTTTGTATACGTTCCTATTAGTTTCATTAAAATGACTGCTTAGCAATTAAGTTATCAGATCAAAATTTTGTTTGTTCCTTTTTTTTATTTAAAGAGAAAAAAGACAGGACATAAAAAAAAGCAGTAAAATGGTACAAGTAATACAGAATTTCAAAAAAAAAATACAGTAAGAGTATTGTCTTCCTAGAAACAGTTGTCCAAATTATAAAATTAAAGCATATAAAGTGGACATTCATACAGTAATATTGTAGACAATTCCGTTCAATGATCCAACAAAACCTCAGTAATACGGTTTTCCATCCTACACACTCAAACATACCTGCAGTTATATCCCTTAGGCCACCTTCCTTTCCTCGCTTTTTTACAATAACTATTATACTTTTTGGGTTTTATCACTCCCACAGTTCTTGTTTTTTTCTTTTTCTTTTTTTTTTTTTTTGAAGAGAATAACATCAAACGTGACTAAGTAAAACAGAGTGAGTTAGAACAGAAGGGTGGGCATAGTACATGATGCAAAAATAGAATACCAGGTGATCTAAAGTGGTTACCATTGTGCCTCTTGCTATTTTTAAATTGAGTTGCCCATATCATCAGGTATAATAGAATTGATCAAAATAGTACAGAACAAGACCAATAAAACCTACACTGGTGACCTTACAGGACTTCAAAAAAAGGCTAATAATCAAACCATAATGGGCATCATAGTATATCTTATTGCCTTCAAAGTGGTTGCCTATACCCTCAAACTTGATACTATCAAACAAAATAGAATATAGAATAATCAGAACAAGATGGAGAGAGCAATACTGGGGTTCAAATCAGGTTAGTAGGAAAACAAAAAAGTTACTATAATATCCCACTATTTTTTAATTTAGTTTTCCCTTAATTAAAAAAAGAGAGAAAATAGATTAATTTTAAAAAAGGGGGGGGATTGAGATAAAAGATGACATTGTAACACAACAACACAGGTCAGAAGCGAACAATTTAAGCATCATTGTGTTTCACCACCAGATAATCTAACATAATAGTAGTCGCCATAGTGCCTCTTTCCTTGAATTATTGAGTGTAACTTCGTATGCTATAGCATCAAGCATATCAAGACAGTGTGAAGCCTTCAAGAGAATGAAAGAATTACAGGGTATTTGGAACCAGTTAATAGAAAACGAACAACGGTTTCTATCTTATCTCTTCGCCTATAAAAATTTTGTTTATACTATCGCATATAGTGAAATATAGTAAGATACAACATGTTAAAGCCAGTGGAAACAGATGTACCACAGCTTGATGGGACTTCAAAGCAAGATGATATTAAATCAGCACTAGCTTTTATGTTGTGTTGTTTTCTTCAAAATAGTTATTTGTACTTCACAGATACTAAAATCAAACAACCCAGATTAAAACCATTGCAATTAATGAGTGTAAACTTTATATGGCTTCACACAAATATGATTGGGAATCATGATTACCACATATTTTTATTTCTTCTTATCATTTCTTACACTAGGGAAGCTTCAGTATTTATACATGTGCGTTTGATTTATTTCACTTATGAGTATGGTCTCAAGATGTGTCCATTTATTTATAAATGTCTCAATGTGATCATTCTTTATAGCTGAGTAGTACTCCATTGTATAAAAATACCACAACTTTTTTATCCATTCTTCAGTTGATGGACACTTAGGTTGTTTCCAAGATCTGGCTATTACAAATTGTGCTGCTATAAACATGGGTGCACATATGTAACTGTGTATGATGCTTTCAGTCCTTCTGGGAATATGCCTAGAAGTAGAATAGCTGGAACAAATGGGACTTCCAATCCCAGTTTTTTCAGAAATCTCCAGACTGACCTCCACAATGGTTGCACCAGTCTACACTCCCACAAACAGTGCAGTAGAGTTCCGTTTTCCCTACAGCCTCTCTAGCATTTGTTGTTGTTAGTTTTCTTGATCCTGGCCATGCTTTCAGGAGGGAGATGGAATGTCAGTGTGGTTTTAATTTGCAGTTTTTAATGAGTAATGATGATGATCATTTTTTCAGGTTTTTATTCGCCATTTGTATTTCTTCATCTGAGAATTGTGTATTCATCTCAGATGCCCATTTTTGAATTGCATCTTTGAATTTTGTGGGTCTGATTTTTTAAAATTCTTTATATGTTTTAGATAGAAGTCCTTTGTCTGAGGGACAGCTCACTAAGACTTTTTCCCAGTTTGTGGGTTTTCTTTTCACTAGGGTGGAGATTTCTTTTGACATGCAGAAACTTTTTAATAAGAGATGATCCCAGTTATTGATTCTGGGAAGTATTTCCTGTGCGGTTTGAGTCCTGTTCATGAATTCTCTACCTACCCCTATGTCTTCAAGGTTTTTACCCAATTTGTCTTCCAACAGATTTAGTGTTTCTGTTTTAATATTCAGATCTTTGATCAATTTAGATTTTAATTTAGTACATGGTGATAGGCATGGGTCTAGTTTTAGTTTTCGGCATATGGAGAGCCAGTTTTTCCAACACCATTTATTAAAGAGACTGTCGTTCTTCCAGTGAACATGTTTGGCCCCTTTATCAAAGATAAAGTGGTTGAGTGTGTTTGTAGTTGTGGTTGTATCTTCTAATCTATTCCATTGATCTTCGGCTCTGTTTTGATTTCAGTACCATGTTGATTTTACTACTGTCGCTTTGTAGTATAACTTCAACTCAGGGATTGTGATTCCTCCTGCTTTGCCTTTGCTGCTTAGAACTGTCCTTGCTATTCTAGGTCTCTTCTCACTCCAGATGAATTTTAGGAGTAATTTCTCGAGTTCTATGAGATATTTTGATGGTATTTTTATCGGGATTGCATTGAATCTGTATAAAAGTTTTGGGAGAATGGCCATTTTCAAATATTTATTCTTCCTATCCATGAGCAAGGGATGTTTTTCCATTTTCTGAGATCATCTTCAATTTCATTTTTCAGTGTATTATAATTTTCCCTGTATAGGTCTTTAACTTATTTTGTGAGAGTAATTCCTAAATATTTCAATTTTGGTTGCTAGTGTGAAGGGTGTGGCTTTTCTTATTTCTCTTTCTGTGACTTTGTTGTTAGTGTATAGGAATGCTATTGATTTTTGAGTACTGATTTTATATCCAGCTACATCACTGAATTTATTTATTATATCTAGGAGTCTTTCAATGGAGTTTTGGGGGTCTTCTATATAGAGTATCATGTCATCTGCAAATAATGACAGCTTAACTTCTTCTTTGCCTATCTTTACACTTTTTACTTCTCTCTCTTGTCTAATTGCTCTGGCTAGTATTTCCAGCACTATATTAAATAGGAGTGGTGATAAGGGACATCCTTGTCTTGTGCCTGATTTTAAAGTACAGGCCTTCAATTTTTGGCCTTTTAATATGATATTGGCTGTTGGTTTGTCCTAGACAGTCTTTATTATATTAAGATAAAGACCATCTATTCCAATTTTCTGCAAGGTTCTTATCATAAATGAATGTTGGACCTTATCAAAAGCTTTTTCTGCATCTAAAGAAATGATCATGTAATTCTTACTTTTGGCTCTATTGATATGGTGTATTACATTTATTGATTTACATATATTGAACCATCACTGCATGCCTGGGATGAATCCCACTTTGTCATGTTGTATGTCATGTTCTTGATATTTGCTGCATCCTATTTGCCAATATTTTATTGAGGATTTTTGCATCTGTGTTCATTAGGGATATTGGTCTGTAGTTTTCTTTTTCAGTTGGGTCCTTCTCAGGTTTTGGTACTAGAGTAATATTTGCTTCTAGGAATGATTTAGGAAGGATTTCTTCCCTTTCAATTTCACTGACGAGTTTGAGGAGTGTTGGCATTAGGTCTTCTTTGGATTTCTTGTAGAATTCTGCAGTGAGTCCATCTGGGCCTGGGCTCTTCTTTGTAGGTAAAAATTTAATTACGTTTTCCATTTCATTAATAGAAATTGTTTATTCAGTAGTTTTACATCTTCATGATCTAGCTTTGGTACTTCGTAAGTTTCTAAGAATCTGTCTATTTCCTCTGTGTTATCAAACCTTTGAGAGTAGAGGTTTTCGAAATAGGTGTTGATGATTTTCTATATTTCTATAGGGTCTGTAATAATTTCTCCTCTTTCATTCCTTATTGCATGAATTTGAGCTTTTTCTTCCCTTTTTAAAAATAAGGTTGGCTAGGGGCTTGTCAGTTTTGTTTATTCTTTCAAAGAATCAACTCTTTGATTCATTGATTTTTTGGATTTTTTTTTATTCTATATTACATTGATTTCTGCTCTGATTTTTATAATTTCTTCTCTTCTTTTGGCCTTGGGCTTGACTTGCTCTTCTTTTTCTAGATGTTTGAGGTATAACATCAGCTTATTTATTTGTATTCGTTCTGTTTTCCTGATGTGTGAACTCCGTGCAATAAATTTTCCTCTGAGGACAGCTTTCATTGTATCCCACGTATTCCGGTAAGTTGTATTTGTGTTTTCATTTTCTTGTAGATATTGTTTAATTTCTTCTTTAATTTCCTCTGTGATCCACTGATTACTCAAGAGTGTATTATTCAGTTTCTATGTGTTTGTGGGAATTTTGCAGTATCTTTTATCATTAATTTTATTTTTATAGCGCTATGGTCCAATAGCATGCAAGGGGTAATTTCAACCCTTTTGCATTTATTTAAATATGTTTTTTGAATTAATATATGGTCTATTTTAGAAAATGACCCGTGCACTGCTGAGAAGAATGTGTATTCTGTTGTTGTTGGGTGGAATACTCTGCATGTGTCTGTTAAGTCCATTTGTTCACAGGTGCGATTCAGTTCTTTTATTTCTTTGCTGATTTTTTGTCTGGTTGATCTGTCCATTGGTGTCAATGGTGTGTTAAGATCTTCTGTTAAAACTGTATTACTGTTAATTTGTCTTTTCATTTCTGTTAGTACTTGTTTTATATAACTGGGTGCTCTGGTATTTGGTGCATATATATTTAAGATAGTTTTCTCTTCCTTTTGGAGTTTTCCCCTAACCAGTATGTAGTGACCTTCTTTATCCCTTCTGATCATTATTGGCTTGAAGTTCACATTGTCTGCAAACAGAATAGCCACCCCTGCTTTTTTTTGGGTTCCTGTTTTATGAAGTATTGTTTTCCATCCTTTGACTTTCAGTCTGTGGGTAACCTTTTGGATTAGATAGGTTTCTTGTAGACAACATATGGTTGGATTTTGTTTCTTGATCCATTCTGCCAGTCTGTTTATTTTAATTGGTACATTGAGACCATTCACATTAATGGTTATAACTATTATATATTGGTTAATTGTTAACATGTTATCTTTCTGCTTTTGCATCTTTATCTTTATGTTCTGTTTAATTGTCTGCTTTGTTTAGTGGTTTTTTCCTAAATGTATCTAGGCTGTCTTTCAGTATTCTCTGCAGGGTTGGCTTGGTGATCATGTAGTTTTTCAGTTGTTTTTCTTTGTCATGGAAGTATCTTATTTCACCATCCATTTTGAAGGACAGTTTTGCAGGGTACATCAGTCTAGGTTGGAAATCATTTTCCTTTAGGATCTGAAATACTTCACTCCAAGCTCTTCTTGACTTTATTGTTTGTGCTAAGATGTCTGCTGTAATTTTCATAGGTTTTCCTTTATAGGTGATCTGTCTTTTCTCTCTGACAGCTTTTAATATTCTATTCTTTTGTTCAATTTCTGGGAGGCCATTATTATGTGTATGAGTGTAGTTTTATTTTGATTATGGCTATTTGGAGTTCTGTATGCTTCATTGATCTTGATATTAGTTTCCAATCTCATGTTTGGGAAATTTTTAGCTATTCTCTAAATATCCTCTTGACATCCTTTATGTTGTCACCTTCTTTTTCATTTATCCCTATCAACCTTATGTTGTTCCTCTTTGTGTCATCTTGCAGGTATTAAATTGTTATTTCCTGATTTCTTGTTATTTTTAAAAGATCTTTCCTTTCCTGTTCACTGGCTGCAATCTTGTCTTTGAGGTCTGAAATTCTATCTTCACATTCATTGAGGCGGTTTTTACAACTTTTGATGGGGTTTTTGATTGCCTGTATATCTCTGTGCATCTGCTTTATATATTGTTTGTTTCTTATATTGTTCATCCAGGGATTCTATCTTTTTGTTTAGTTCCTCCAAATTCTTAACTGTGTCTTCTTTAGATATATTTAGCATCTCCTTCATTTCTTTTATCATTTCTTCTTTTACCTGAGAGATTATTTCTAATTTGAATTCCTTTAAGGCTTCCCAGAGTGGCTTCTTTATTTCAGTTACTATTATTTCAGGTATTTCAGGTATGTGGCATATATTTTCTTCCATGTACATGGCTCCTAGGCTTTCTTGGGATGGGCTGGATGTTTGAGATTGCATTTTGGTCTTTCATTTTGTCATTTTCATATATTATTGAGCTTCAAGTGTTGTTCCAAGTGAGGGAGAGATGTCAGCCAGGCTGGGACGGGTTCTGTGGCTTGGCTGGACTCACTGTTCCCAGCAGGAAGCCGTGGTCTGTCCCCTAGGCAAGGGAGAGAGTTCTGCCAGGCTGGGATGGGATTCCCTACCCCCTCCTGACTCACTGCTCGCAACAGGAAGCCAGGGGCTGACCCCCAGGCAAGGAAGAGAGTTCTGCCGGGCTGGGGCAGGGTTCTGCACCTCCACTGGGCTTACTCATCCAGACAGGAAGCCTGTTTGTTCCTTATTAGATACACAGTATTTACATTCTTCCTTAGCATCCTTTTCCAAGAAATATAGGGTACCACATCACCTACTTAGTAGTGTTTTTTTCCAGTCTTCTCAGCCTATGCAAGTTTAATATATTAATTAAATGGAGGGTAAATATAGCAAATTAATGTTAAGTTAGTATTAGTAAACTAATATTTAGTAATTTAGTACATGGCTTAAAAGTGAGAATAATTTTTAGCTCTGGTTTTGTGGCTTTTTAAATTTCATTATTTTTTTGAATAGGGTATTGAACACACGTTTTGAACTCATATATTGAACTCAGATGTACACTGAGTTATATCTTTTTCATTTTTTTTTTTTTTTTTAATTTTGAGACAGGCTGTCACTGAGTTGTGAAGTTGCCAAGCTGGGCTTGAATTTCCAATCTTTCTGGCTTAATATCTGTGTGCTGGAATCATAGGTGTGCCCTATCTCACCTGGTTCATTTTTCTTGAATCTTACCTTAAGGTAATGCTTTTCTCCTCACCCGAATGACATTGGTACTGAAGGTAATTTGCCTTTCAGTAAATATTGGAGAATGTGTGGTAACAGTACATTTAAACCACTATTAAGAGATATTCAGACTCTTAAGAACTATTTTGCACACCATATTCAGATAAGAGTATGTGACTGTCTTGCTTTTAATCATTTAAATAATTCCTTGGTTTCCTCAAGTGCCGATTCCATGTGTCACTTTGGTGATGCTCCCCATACGGAATCCATAATGCTCCTCTCTGGCTTTCTAGAAGCTCTTTTCTTATGATCAGCATTTCTTTGGAAATCCCTTGAGTGACTTGGGTGCCAGCAGCCATCTGTTTATTGTGCGTTTTGGATGTCTGCTTTCAGTACATCCTGGACTTTGGCCGGTCAGAGATGTGTGCCTGCGTGTCACCTGGTCGCCCCTGTGAGGCCTTCACTGGGCACCTCAATTCTGCTGTGCACTAAATTGATTCGATTACTCAACCCCCGCAGTTGGCTCCTTTCAAGAATTCCATGGCATGCAGCAATACCATAATTTTTGACCAATCGTTCATCTCAGGAATCTAGGTCACTCCCCTTCTCCATTCTTACATTTAACTATTACTCATAATTCCTTGTTTCTAAATTCTAATACCTATCTGTACCTACTTATCCTCATATTTATATGGTGGTATAGATAGATGTGTGTATGATTTGTAGTCCTCTCTGCTGCATAGTTTCAGGTCACACTGGGATATCTCGGGGTCCTACGATGAGCTCTAATTGGGCGTTTTCCTTCTGTGCATAGGGTCTGTGCACTGACAACACCACCCTCCGTGGTGTGAGGCTCTGAAAGTCCTTGGTACCTTTGCTTTGTCCTCCAGATGAGGTGCACATGCTTCACAACAGCCTTCCCGTCTTTCAGTTTTTCTCAATTGCCATTTTCCAATTTCACCTTCTACTCCTCATTTACCTTCTGGTCTAAAATCTGTGGGAAAAATAGTCAACCTTTGTCCATGGTAAGTCAGAGAGAAAGATCAGAAGCTGTGCACAGTTGTTTCTTTAAGAAAACCTCACTTTCTGTGCCAGGTAATTGTCTTAGTTCTGCCAGCCTTGAAGTGGAGTGAGTTATGTGGGATGTGGTGATGAAGAGAGACATCTCAAGTATGGGAGGAATTCCCTTTCCAGGGCTCCCATGTCCCTGAATTTTCTTTTTTTTAAGACAAATTATCACTGTGTGTTCCAGGATGGCTTCAACTTTGTGACCCTTCTGTCTCAGTCTCCTGTGTCCTGAATTCTAGGCACACATCACTGAACCCAGCATGTATGCTCCCAAATGCTCATTCATTCTTGAGATGCAGTCAAGGCTTGCTGCTTCATTACTGTCTAGGAAAATAACTGGCATCTGAGGCAACCCAAGGACAGATGTATGAAACTGCATTGATGCAGGTGATGATCAATTAGCCTTAACAAAAAGACACATGGTAGGAAACCATGCACCTGGAAATAGAAGGGGTTTAGTATTACTGGATGCCTTGGTTCCTTTTCTGTCATTGTTGAGAAGAAAATACCTGACACCCAAAATGAACGAAGGAAAGGTTTATTTAACTCACTGTTTGTGGAGGTTTCAGTCCATAATCAGCTGGCTCTGAGGCAGGGTGGCAGGGCACAAGGGCAGCATTCTAAGGCAGCAGCCAGCAAAGCAACAAGAGCAAACAAAGAGGTGAGACCAAGTTTTATGCCTCCCTTATATGGTACACAGGCCACCCAACTCTCCCCAGGGCAGATGTAGCAATCAAAATCTTTGTGCCCTCCACTTGCTAAAGCTGAGGATATTTAAGAAGTAAGGAACCTGGCTCCCTGCTGAGTCCCTTAGTCAAACTTCTAAACTTCTCAAGTTGACATAGCATATCAACCATAAGATTGAACTGTTTGAAAGTGGTAAGTGATAATTTAATATTAGCCTCCAGTGACTTGCTGTTATGTTTTGACACAGGAGAGAAAGGAAAGATTCTCCTGTGTAATGCTGTCTTCTGATGGATTGCCATTCTAACAGTTGTCAGTTGGCATTTTCATGTTTTATAGCATGTGTACTGACACTTGGTTTCCTTGACAGCAGGGATCAATGTCTTTAAATTCTATATCCCTGTTACTTTGCATGGGTTCTGGACAATGCAGACTGTTCTTGCTTTTTCATAGCACTGATGTAGCATCACTGCAAACATGGCATCAGTGCACGCTGAGTTATTTCTCTTGCAGCATACAGGACTGGGTTCCTGTAAATCTCTGACTACAGTTTCACCAACTGATCTATGTGTGCCTTTGTTTAGTGTGTGCTTATATTTACAGAAGCCTTAATTAATGTATATTTTTGATCTTTTAATATTGAACTCACGGCTGCAGCACTGTTATGCCTGAGTGAATCTTCTTTGCACTTGGATTTCGGATGCAAGGCACATCATATGCACAGCCTTGTTAACCATATGAAGGCAAGATTTCAGATCTGTGCTTGGGTCCATCTTAAAGCATTACTGGAAAAAACCACAAAACTATGAGAAGCTGACCCTGGACACCTTGCAAACAGGCCACTTGTTTAGGAGGTGATAGGCGGGGACACAGTGCAACTTGCATGGATCTGGAGTTAGGAATAGATTTTAGCTAGGATATGAACCTAAAAATTTGGAGTCCACGCATAATGAGGATCTAGTATCTTAGACTTGGATTTTTATTAAATGTAGTCACATTTCCCCTGAAAGTGCCAGAAGTATGTTATTAGCTAATCTCGATATTGTGCCTCTATCCTAGAATAGTGGTCCCCAATCCTTCGGTTGTCAGGGACTGGCTTCCTGGAGGACAGTTTTTCCATAGACTTGCAGGAACATGGCTTAGGAGTGATTCAAAGGCCTGTGCAATCTTGATGCCTCGAGTAGGGCTCCCAGTGGGGTTTGGCCTTTGTGAGAATCGAAGGCTGCTGCAGCTATGCCAGGAGGGGAACCCCAGTGATGGGGGAGCAGTGAGGAGTGGCTGTAGAAACGGGTGAACCTGTGGTTGCTCTGCCTGTTGCTCAGGTTCTGCTGGAGAATGAGGTCCTAAGGAGTCACCTGACCACAGCCCCAGCATCACAGATGGGATTGGTCACAGTGTAGCCTTATAGGAAATAGATTTACCTCAACATTGGCTAACAATGCACTCCTTGGAATTGTATTCCTGTTAGGTGATGCGTGACTGTTTAATAAAATATCCAAGTGGAGAATCAGTAATTAGATCCTTGTTATTCGTGATCCCATATTTGTAAATTTGTATCCTAGTTAAAATGCAATTCCAACCTCCAGAGCCACACAGGTTACATCTCCCTTTTTTATTTTTTCTTTTTGAATTTGATAAAGTGAAATAGAAAAAAAGATAGAAAATGATGCAAAATTTTTAAAAAGTAGCAAGTTAGCACTAGTTAATATATTGCATATAGTTATTTTAGAAGTAGTTGTTCAGGTGCTCAAAAGGAAAGAAGAACTGGGATAGAGGAAAGGAGAAAAGGAAGAAGGGAAAAGATTACGTGTACATAGGTACGTGTGTGTGTGTGTGTGTGTGTGTGTGTGTGTGTGTATGTATGCATGGGAGACAGGTAACCATTATTACTGATCTCTGTTACTTCATCAAAAAGAACAGTTCGTGTGATCATTTTTTCATGTCTAAATCTTGAAACCTGAACAACTACTTCTTTTCAGCTCTTGTATTTGGAACAAAAGGCCTTTTTGTAGGATATTTGATGTCAGCTGTTTTGTACTTTTTGTGTTTTTTGCTATTGATACCATTCAGAGGATCTGCAGACACAAGCCCTGTGAGGTGCTGTGTACTTTTCACAATAAACTTTAAAAAAAGTAAATGGAGTACAGTACAGCCGAAGTACTCTGCTAACAGAGCCCGGAGGTAACATGAATACCAAGCAAACTGTCCTAGCTGGAAAACATTGTGAGTAACCAGGCAGTTGACACCAACAAGCACCAAACAAATGACAAGGACAAGAACAACTTTTTTGTATCAAAATCCATCACTATCAAATTTGAGGAGTTTCAAAGCATCCAGTACCAAGATGTGACTGTATACGCCAGAATAATGATAAAAAGTATAGTACTGCCTACACAGATGACCTCACTTTTATCCTTTGTGTCCTTTATGGTCCTTTATGGTCCAGTTTCACCTCAACGTATCAGCCAGTATCAAGTGGGACCTATGGAGGCCAGCGTTGCATTCGCTTGTCTCTCACGGAAGGCCTCTGCACCCTGTGGACTGGCTAGTTCCCTTGCACAGGGGACCCCTGAGGACCTGCCCAGGGCCTTTGAGGTGCAGGGTGGCAGAGTGGGGACTCCCAGAAGGCCTGCCCGAAGCCATCCTGTGGTGCTAGGGGTCACTGCTGCCTGCCCCACTCTGCCCCTTATTCTAGGAGCCATGCATTCCTGGCTGTCCTCCCTTTAAAATGGGCACAGTTATTCTGCCTTGAAGGTAAAAGCATCTACGTTCATTTTTAAAATATTAACTCCCTTCAAAATATAAAGGATAGGAAATATAAAAATGAATTTACCACAACTTAGTACCAGATCAAAATATAGCTTGCTAAATGCTCCTAATAATTGATTAAGTGATCTATTTTATTTGTATATTTTCTAAGACTTTGAGCAATTTTTTAAAAAACACACTCCTATACTTTAAACATTGCGGTCAGTCATGGTGGGCGCTGTGTTCCCTAGAGTTAGGGTTGAAGGCAGAGCCTGACACTGATGGAGGGACACCCACAGCTATCTTTGCGCTTAGATTTAAGATTGGGTCTCACTAAAATTAAGCTCCCCTGTCCTTGGCCCCCTCCTGTCCTGCCCTTCAGTGTGCTGAGATGACAGTTTGCATCCCCAGGTAGGGCTTACAGAGGCGTTTTTATATTATTATTATTATTATTATTATTATTATTATTTTGTCTTTTTGAGACAGGGTCTCACTATGCAGTTCAGGCTTTGGGCTCACTTTGAAGTCCAGGCTGGTCTTGAACTTGCAGTGATCCTCCTGCTTCAGCCTCCCTCCCAAGTGATGGGATTACAGGCTCCCAGAGGATTTTAAATATTGCAGAAGTAGACTTTTTATGTAGAGATAAAGAGTTCATTTCAAAGGGAGGAAATTCTAAAATTAAAAAACAACAAACATATTGATGTTATGACTTGCGAGTTTTCTGTTCCACAGATGATGTTTAAAAAAATCCACTTCTTACAAATCAATGTGAGTTTAAAACCCATTAGCAGATACAGTGTATCCTGAGTGTAAACAACGCTGACTAGATATCTGCACTTTGGATTAAGGGGATAGTTAGCATAACGAAAGTCTGGGTGGCCTGCAGTTGTAGGGGCCTGGCGCGTGCTGGGAGCGAGGGCCACGCAGCTTCCTTTGGAGACAGACAGCCTCGTTGCTACCCTTACTGCTCCTGCTCTGGTGAGCAGGTCAGGTGCTGTGCACCTCGGGGCCACGTTTCTTGGATCACCGAGGGAGAGCACACTCCTGCCCTCTGCCCCTGCAGCAGGTGCCCACTGCCTGTCCACTGGGCCGAGGTGAACGCAGCCCTGGACAACACACGCCTTCACACGTAGCTTCAGTTCCCTCCTCAGTGGAAATATAATACTCTTCTTCCCGCAGCTCAGAGACACTCTGAGTGATCTTATTATTGTCATTGTGTAGCTGTCTTTTCAGAAGCTCTACATTAATCTTCAAAAGTTAAACCAGTGTAGTTTTAATAACAGGAAATGTTTGCTATTTTACTCTTGATTAAAAAAAAAAAGAATTTAGTGGTTCGAGTTCTACAGGTGAGGCCTCTGAGGTGGACACATTTTGCTCCATGAGTTCTGTCCACTTTATCTATTCAGGACATTTTTGCTGCAGTTCCCATTTGGCCAACCATCCCACCCTCCTTATCCAGCAGAGAAAAAGATGCTAAAATTGAGCAATGAGATGGAAGCAGAGGGAAATGATCCCCAAATGTGGCGATCATGGAAACTGAGGCCGAATCCTGTGCATAAGATCATTTATTCCTAGACTCTTAATAAGGCTCCTGTAATGTGCTCAAACGCATCTCAGCTCTGCATTTCAGTCTCCTTTTCTTTGTAGCTATGCAGCTGTCCTTTGTGGCAGTCCCTTATACAAAAGAAATGTCCCATAAGATAGTACAGTTGATTCGCTCTCTAAATTGCCCCAGAAATACATTCTAGGATTTATCACTATACAAATCTTTTTACTGATCAAACTCTGAAGTTATATTGCTTCCTGGGTCCCCCTCAGGTGGATCCTAAGCCACTCTTCCTCAGCAGCCTGCTCGGTTTCTCACACTTGACAACTTTTGCATGGTTTTTGTGCCTGTTCTTTCTGTGCCTGAATTTCCTTTTCCACCTGGTTAGCTGGGGAAGGGAAAGCTGCAACAAAAAGCAAACTGTGGAGAATTTGGGGAATTAAGTGTGCATTGGGGAAAGAAGATTGTTTGCAGGTTTCGCGCGGTTCTTTGCAGTGAGCCAGTGTTCCTGTAACAGCACCCAGATGAGGTGAAAGTCTCTGGGTGTGCTTTGGGGAGGCTACACATCCGTGTCTCTAATGACTAATTAATGCAATGAGTAATAGCGTTCTTTTGGTTCAGAGCCAGGAGTCAGTGGCAACCCAGTGAGTGTGCTCACATCTGGCCCATCACCATGTGTAACCCAGGGAGAGTTGTTGTTTTTTTTAAGCATTACTTCTTGTGTGGCCTCTTGAGTGAAGCTTTGTGCTTCTCAGAATGCTAGGAGTTCTGGCTGTTGACGCCGTTGTCTTCAGAAGTCACATGAAAGCAAGAGAGCTAACGTGTGAAATCAGGAATGTGAAAATGTTATCAACCCTGGCTCATACCAGTAAGTCACGGAAGGGTACATAGCCAGGGACTGTTTTCCATTTTGCGATCCTTAAAGTTGGGAGGCTTCTCTGTGATGTCAGCTGGCCGCACTTTACTCCTCCTGGGCTGTAAAGCATTCACTGAGTGAGGAAAGAGGCAAGAGGAAAGATGCTATTTTCTTCTGGAAACTTCTGTTGTGTTCTGCCACTTTCTGGAAGGCTAGAAGAAGGTGATACAGAGCAGAACCAGCGTTGTTTTCCTTTTATTTTTATTTTACATAGGGCGAGTCTGTTATTTTATCAGCTTTTTTTTTGCTATGAAACACTGACTTCATGAACTGTAGAAATAGTCTTCATGAGACATAATACTTGCTTGTCTTCTGCTTTATTTCCATTTTCTTCCATTTTTCCTTCCACTGGTCATCATGGAGATGGCCCAGGAGATGTGTTTGTTCATGATGTGTCAATTTGGAATGTGTAGTGATAAATTTTCTTAAAGTATGCAGATACTTAAATATTGGATTAATACATTGTTTAATTAGCATTTTTATTAATGTTCACTTTCCAAAGCCTCAATTGATTTTTTTCTTAACTGTTTGCCATTTTGCACAGTTCTTTCCAGGTTGAAGGTCCACAGTGCTCGGTCTGCTCACAATATTTAATTGACAGGGGCGTCCCCCCACTCCGTGCTGTGCCTTGCACCCTGTAGCCCATCCTCAGTGGTCCTTCATGGGGGCCATTTATGGTGACCTTCTACCTGTCTCCTCCATTGAATAAGAATGTGTGTACATTCTGCTAGTTTTTAATTTCTTTGTGTGTTACATTTCTATTTCTTTAGTTTTTGCTTTGTTCTCTTGGTCATGTGCTTATGTATTGTTAAAATGGCCATTTTCTTAAGAACCACCGTAGGATTAAATAAACAACCCTTCAGTAGGTGTAATCTATCTATCTATCTATCTATCTATCTATCTATCTATCTATCTTCCTTCCTTCCCTCCTTCCTTCCCTCCCTCCCTCCCTCCCTCCCTCCTTCCTTCCTTCCTTCCTTCCTTCCTTCCTTCCTTCCTTCCTTCCTTCTTCTTTCTGGCCGTACTGTGAATTAAATTCAGGGCCTTTGCACTGGACTATCCCCAGCCTCTTTGTATTTTGAAGCAGGGCCTTACTAAGTTCTTAACTTGCCCAGGAAGGATTCAAATTTGCCATCCTTATGCCTCTGTCTCTCTCAATACTAGGATTCTAGGTATGCACTGCTGGGCCTGGCTTAAACTTTATTCTTATGGTAACCATATGAAGAAAAGGGGCAATCCCTTCTAAGCAGTGATTTTTATTAAGTTCTGTTCTTAAAGGTCATCTACAAGGATGCTTCTCATAACTCTTAAAACATCCTCTCCTTTCATGGAAACGCGTTTAAGGAGACAGGCGTGGAGCATGCAGCGGGTGTCAGTTCATATCATGGTCTACACAGTCACCTGTCCCCGCTGTCCTATTTGAGCCTGTCTCATTCTTTCCACCGGAATGGCCTCTGTGACTACTTCACATCAGGCTATTCTGAGCCTGTGCTTTATCAATACTTTCTCTCCCCAGCCAGGGTCTTTTCCTTCACATTTATCCTGACCTGGTAATTAGTAATTCCATATTACAGACCCCACTGTGATGCATGACTTTGCAGTCCTGAGGAATAATTCTGTCTGTGTAGATGAAAGGGTGCTAGAAAATATCTCAAGGGGTACAGTGCACTGAGATGGGGAATGTGAGAAGTCAATTCCTGAGTGTGTGTGACTGTGCATAGTACATTAGTAACGTGGAAAACAATATTCTATGCAATGTAAATGAAAAAAATTTTGAAAATTATTTGACCCCAATCAAATATATATTTGACACAACAGAAAGTGAATTATTTGCTAGCACTGAATACACTGGAAACATATTTCATTCTTAAGAGCGTTCTAAAAATAGTCTCCTGCAGTCTC
The DNA here is from genome assembly GCF_034190915.1 of Cavia porcellus. Lineage (NCBI taxonomy): Eukaryota > Metazoa > Chordata > Mammalia > Rodentia > Caviidae > Cavia > Cavia porcellus. The sequence continues at coordinate 49,204,423 of NW_026947497.1, forward strand.
ATTTATATATTTTCATATACCACAGATTGCCCTGATGATGAGTTCAGATTACCCTCCGCCATGCCCCACTTGTGTAGTTGTGTCCTCAAAGTCTCTCCCTGGCAATGTGTTCACCTCCTGTGGGTTTAGAGGTTCAAGTCTACACATTTTAAAAGGCTTTGAGTGTAAGCTAATTGCTTTCTACCTTCAAAACTTTTCCATGATTTTACCAGATAAAAAGAATCTTCTTTGTTTTCGTGGTCTTTTACCAGAGTTCTTTCTCGGGGCAACTGTCACTGGGGAACCTAGCTTTTAAGGGTCTTTGAAATTTTAAGCATTTAAAAATGATGATTAATGTGTGCTACATTATCGAGCCCCCACAGTTGTTAGCATAGTGACATAATTTGATTCGATAGTCAGTAAATAGTTATTGAATAAATGGAAGAATGAGTTGGGAACTTAAGTCATTACTGTAATAAAAAGATTATTGACAAATTTATTCTTTGGGTGCTTATCTCTTATTTATAAATTATACTGTTCCCATGCTACTTCAACTAACTCTTTGTCTTAACAAACGCTGTGTGTGTAGAATGATTTCTAGGTATATGCCTGTGTATATCTGTATGTATGCTTCTGGTGTTTCTAATCTGGAGAGATCAACACCACCACCCTTTGGACGTGACCAGAACAAATCTTCATTTCCACATCCATTTCCCATAGTCATTCTCCTGCCTTGCTTGCCAGTCTGGATGCTTGTGGATTCGACCTGCTTCCATCCCTCATCATTATATGTGGGCTCACCAGCAGCGCCTCTGTCTTCATTTTGCTCCCCGACACTACTGCACTGCTGAAGAAGCTTCTGGTGTGTCTTCCTTGCTTTCACCATCTCCACTATTTGTGTCTTCCTTGCTCCACCATCTCCACTGTACCACAGCGATCTTTTAAAACTGCAAATAAGATTGTGCCACATACATTCCCTGGCTACTGGAGTGTTTTCTGAGTGGCCATTTGCTTGCTCTTCCCACCTTATTTTACATCAGGTTCCTTCTCTTCCTCGTTCATTCTGTCCAGCAGACCTCTTTCCTTCCTGTAAGGATGTGGAGGTGGGTCCTGTCCTAGAGATTCCTTCTGTCTGGAATCCTGCAGCTCCAATCCTTCTTTCCATTCAGACACCATCAGAAATGGCTCCTCCTCCTCCAGGCTGCCCATGCACTTAGTTCCAGTGGGGAACTCCCAACATCTCTGCCTGTTGGTCAGCTTACTTTTCCACTCAAACCTCCTTTGCTGCCCTGCAGATCAGGAGTCTAGGGTGTGTGGACACCCCTAGAGCTCCCTCTCCTTCAGTGCATTTCTTAGTTGTTTTCTCTCATTGCTGAGACAAAATACCCAGTACCCTAAGTTAAAGGAAAGAAAGGTTTATTTAGCTCACACTTTGTGGGGATTTCAGTCCATAACAGCTGGTCCTGAGGCAGGTGACATGGTACAGGGGCAACAGTTCATGGCAGCACACAACAGCAAAATCAGCAAGAGCAAAAGAGGAGAAGCAAGCTTCTTTTCCTCCCTTATACTGCATGCAGGTTACTCGCCCTAGGAAGGTGTAGCACTCACATCACCAATCCCAGCACTAGACAATGAGCCAATCACAAGCTCTAGATTCAGCTGCCTCTGGAAAGTCCACCCCCCATGACCACATGAGGCTTTGGGGGACCTCCAGACATAAACCGTGACAACACACAACTCAGATACAGGTACTGCAGTCTCCCTAAGGGAGTAACTGAAGATGCTCGCAGTGACTGTTGGAGTCCTGAGGGCCCCTTTCCTTGCTATTTAATTTCCTCCTGAGGCTTTCCCATGCCACTGCTGATGTCTCTTCTGCAAATCTAATTAAGGCACTTTGTACTTGATTCTTTGCCCCCAAATTAAGACAATTTCTGTGACCTCCAAAGGGACCACTTTGTCTCTCTCACATCACATGGGGTAATAGTGTAATTCTGTGTGTAGCACTCACCACTGTCTGATATTTTCCCCATTACTTCACATAAAGTCTATTCAAAATGTCACCCTCACACCTATTGGATTTTAAGAATAGGGACGCAAAGTATTCCTCTTGCTTCTGCATACCCAGCAATTAAAGTATAGAACTCAGTAAAAGATTGATGAATAAATAGTCACTGATGTCAGGTAGACCAAAGGAAAAAAAGGGGGGAGGCCCACTTTCAAGAATGCAGACCCTGGGTGGAACTGCTCAGCTGTTTATGAATAGACCCTTGACTCTGGCCTAATGAAGTTTTCAACTTTTATGGGGACTGGCTTTGCAGAGAGCCAAAGGTTTTATCTATTCATGTGAGCCGCCTTTATCGAGTGGCTCTTCTGTGTGTCTCAGGCCAGGCTGCTTGGCTGGGATGGCAGAGCAATCAGGTCTTTGAAAGAACCCTATTGCAGCTGATGTAGCCAGGCATAAGGGCGGGGAACATTTCCTTTTAAAAACAGGCACAGGCAGTTCCATCATTTTCCCTACCTGACTGCACAAGCTTCTGTCTTTACGCTGGTCCCTGAGACTCTGCTTCCTCTCACACATATTGGCTGGCAGTTTTGACCTGTGTCATTCTCTGGACTGTGAGCTGCATCTGTATATCAGCTGATTTTTACCACCCCCTTTCACCAATTCCCTGCACAAATTAGTAAATGGTGAATGAATGCTTATTGGCTAACTTGATGTAACATCTTGGACTGTGGCTTTGTGTGTTACACCATCTAACTGTGGGAATGCTATATGTCATTTAAAAAACTAACAGTGAATGTTTGTCATGCTAATGACATTAAATTAGCTGAATTTAGATTCAGAAAAAGAATCTTGCCTTCTGTATTTCATTTTAAAAATGGCTTAAAGAAATGGCTGTATGTTTTCTTTGAAACTGCTCCTTTGTTTATTTACAAATTAATTGCTTTCACTAGCATTTCCTTTCAGTGTTGGTAATTAGAAGCATTTAAACATAATTAGCAACCACATCCAGTCTTGGTTTTCTAAGTCTATTCATTGAATAAATTTGAGTAGTGTGGTCATTCTCTCTATTGGTGAGACAATTTTGTTAGTTTTTTAACACTGAGTTTGACTCACAGATTTAAATTGGTCTTCAGTTTTGTCTAGCTGGCATACACATAGCTCTAACCTTGTAAACAATATGTTCTTGTGGGAGAATGCGAGTTACAGACACAGGAATTGATAACGACAATGATTTAAATTTCACTGTCAGCTTTATAGACTTGGGAGCTGCCTGGAGGATTGATGGAGCACACTTCTGCATGCCTCTGCTGGCTATAGAGGTTCAGGCTTGGGGTCTATATCTGGCCCCTGGCTCCATCCTCTGGCACTGTTGTTCACTCCCTTCCAAACCCTTCTGCCATGGTTTTTGTCTGGGTTTCAGGTAACCACAGATTGAATCCTCTGAAAACGTAACATAAGTTAAACCTCTCTCCCTTTACATTCTGAATGTCAGGTAATTTGTTCTGGGACTAGGAAAGCTAATACAGAAAACAGGTACCAGAGAAGTGGAGCATTGTTATGACTTTACCTGGCCATGTGGTTTATAAGTATTTGAGGCTTATTTGTGGGGAAACCACAGGCAGGTTGGGAAATGTAGGCTGGAGAAGCCCCAAAATATTATAAGCTAAGCTTAATAAGTTTCATTAAAATACACCCAAGTACTTATCCAGGGTCAAGAGCAAAGATGACTTGAGGGCATCTCAGGAATCAGCAAGACCCCACACATCTCAGGCTGAAGGATGCAAAAGTGTAAACCTTTCATTTAAGAAGAGAGACCCTAGGCCCCTGCTTAAAATCGGCCAGCTGGAGAATGCATTTTCTGGGAAAAATTTCATGGGGCTAACCTTGGCATTGTCCTCATTATTTTGCTTTCATAGCCATTTAGAGTTAAGAGTTGCATGATCACAGAGGCTTCCATGCCTATTTTTTTTTTTTTTTTCCTTTTGGTACTGGGAATCTAACTCATGACCTCGTGCTTGCCAGGCAGGTGCTTGTGTTGCTCTGTTGCATCCCCAGCCCTCCATCCCTGTTTCTAAGGAGGCCTGAGAGGGCAGGCTGGAAGTCCCTGAGGGTGTAGTGCTGCAGCTAAAGGAATGAATCCAGGGGTGCAGTGAAGGCCCCTGGAAGTTGGAGATGCCACAAATGTGGACATTCTGAAGGTAGCATGAGCAGAAACAACACAAGAGAGAAGCCATGCATGCTGCAACCAGCAAGGCCATAAGAGTGGAATCATCCATTCATTCTGAAACTTGTGTCTCACCTGTGTGCCTAGGATGCCAGACAATGGTGCTGTAGGACTTCATGTTTGTCCTGCTGGGTGTTGGTCTTGCTCTGGTTGGATACTGTCTATCCCTATTCTTTTTTTTTTTTTTTTTTTTTTTTTTTTTTTACTCTATGTCCTTGTATCTTGTGATTATGTAACTTGTGTTTTCATTGTATAGGAGTTCACAGCTAAGGATTTTCCTTGAGTGCTGGAGAGTCTTTGGACATGAATTTCTGAGCAATGTTTGACCTGTTGAAACTGGGAAATGGAGTGTTTTGTTTTTGGTTGTGTGTAAGGTAGTTGTATGATGTCAGTTGAATTACAGACTTGCTATTGCTTTGATTTAGAGACTGAGTATGATTAAAGGAGATGGGTTTGAATTTTGAGTTCACAAGACATAGAGTATGAGACTTCAACTTAATTTTTAACTTGGTTGGCTTAGAAGCTGCCTGTAGGATTCATAGAACGCAGATCAGGGTGTGTTTGAGTGGGTCATGGAGATATGAACTTTGGTGTCAGATTGGTCCCTTGCCCTGTCCTCACAGCACTGTGCTCAGCTCAGCTTCCCCTCAGCAGCTTTTCTGCATGAAGCCCTTCTGTTGTGATGTTTTTGCCTTGGAGTTGGCTGACCATGGACTGAACTTTCTGAATCCATGAGCCAAATCAGCATCCTCCTTTAGATTGGGTTGGTGATCATTCATTCCAGCAATGAGAAAGCTGAATAATACAATAATACTAAGAATTATTGAGTCAGGGATTTAGTCCAGTGGTAGAGTACTTGTTTAGGATGTGTGTGAAAATGGCTTTGATTCCCAGTACAGTAAAAAAAAAAAAAAAAAAGGAAAATGTACAACTGTTTCTTAATTTATATGAACTTCACTTAATAAAAGTTCTGCAGATGGAAAATTTAATTGCTTTTCACTTCTTTTGCCCATGAAATTTAAAAAGGTGATGAAATAAACATAGTTCTGGACTTTTAAACAAAGATTTCACAAAGTCAAAGTAGGTATCCCTACAGCCTCTGGGATTTCATTTATAAAGCACAATATTGCTGAAAGTTCTATGCCACTTAGTCATATATATATATATATATATATATATATATATATATGAAATTAAAGTTGAATTTGATATCTTATCACTATAAATATGATTGTTCAGATCTGACTTCTAACCTAAAGCCATTAATAAGAAAATAAACTAAGTTGGCTTTACTGTCAGAAATATTATCATAAATTTATTGTATTTATTGGTTTTCATATTTTTCCCCAATATTCTAGATAGACTCAGGGCCTTTACACCAAGATACAACCACAGACATTATATATATATATATATATATATATATATATATATATATATTTTTTTTTTTTTTTTTTTGAGGGAGGTTCTGACTAATTTGCTAAGTTTCCCAGCCTGTCCTTGAAGCTGTCATTTTCCTGTCCCAGCCTCCTATACTGTTGTGATTACAGGCGTGTACCACCACACCTAGCTGATGTGTTACATTTATGGGACATGGCTAGACACTGCCCCTTCTTTCCTCTCTGCTCAGACATTCCTGGGGCTGACTTCCTTGCCATTTGTTCCATAGTCTCTGGAGCTGACTTGTTGTCAGGGTTTCTGTCCTCATTTGCCCACAAGTCTCACTTTTGTGCTTGTTTCCTAATAGTCAGCTTTCATTTTAAGCAGACACTCTTAACATTTTCTTTCTTGTATTCTAGGATCTGCCTTTCATCTTTTCCTGAAATGTTACCTCATACTTGTTAGGTAGGTTTTACCTTATCTGTCACTGTTTTTAGTCAAATTCTGTCCCTGTAACACTTTCTCTGAAAAAATTAACTGATAAATATATGAGGCTTAGTGGGCTCACAGCTTTGGAGGATTGATTCCCTGGTGGGTTGTTTGTGTTACTTTGGGTCTGTGAAGAAATAGCTCATCATCGTAGAAGTATGGCAGGGCAAAAACTACTCAACTTGTGTGCAGGAAACTGAGAAGAGGAAGAAGCTTTTCCACCAGCTGCTTTGTGGACAGGCCCCCCAAGGGCACGTCTTTTAAAGACTTCCATTGCATAGCCCTTCTCTCATCAACTTTTTAATCCCTTAACAAATATCTTCTCCAAATCAACTGTGTGCCAGGTGTTATACGTCTTGTAAGAGAATGCTGAATAACATGGGCTGATGCCTTCTACACCTTACATTCCTGTGAAAGCCATGAGTGTAAAGAAAAAGACCTTCTCCAAAAAGGCAGTATACTTAAAGATAATGGTCACTGCTTTGCATAGAATGAAGAGGAATAAAAAGGAATAGAAGGTGGGAGGGGAAAGGAGACCTAAGAGGAGATGAGGAGCAGAGAAGGAGAACCGTTTAATAGAGGTGTGGGCTGGGTAGATCCAGTCAGGAGGGCTCATTCACCAATGACAGAAATAACCATAGCCAGACAGTGGATTTAGGATGGGGCAGGAGTAGGAGCTCCCAGTTCCTGAATAGGTGCCCAGTGAGTGACAGAGGAGCAGGGCCTGAGGCACCAGCGTCCTTGTGAGAGGCAAGTGGCTCAGAGTGCAGAGAGTGGCAAGGGCCCAGTCATGGAGGCCTTGCCACAGTCATGCCAAGCATTTGGACCAAGTGCTGAGGAACTCTGAGCTTTCCATGGGAGGTAAAGGAATCAGGTTTATGTCTCAGAAGAGAATCTCGCTTCCTGTAGAGATTAGTGTCCAGGGAGCAGTGGAAATGTGGAGTACAGAGGGAAGTCTAGAAGTTTCTAGACCAGAGAAAGTGCAGCTTCACCCAAGGGCTAGGATGGTTGGGCTGGTGGAATTGCTGGAGCTTTTCCCAAGTTCAGTGAGCTTCTTCCCAATCCTGTCCATCTGTCTTCATCCTCTGTCTTGTCATGATTTCACATTGCCCCTCAGTTTCCCAGTCTTCACACTGACTCCCACATTGCCGTCTTTCCCAGGCCGCCATGTTTCCCATGCTGCTGACCTTCCCACACCACCATCTTTCCAAGAAAATGTGAGCTTTTGTGAGCCTCAACTCTGGAAGGCTCTGTCCCTCTGGTCTCCATGTGAAGGGCTCACCTCTGCTGCAGCCCCTTCCTGTGTCACCTACCATGCCCTCTGTACCCAAGGACACTTTCTAACTCATTGGGCACCACTAGGATTTTGCAACTCATACCATTCTGTCATAATTGGCTTTATTCTACCCTTCCTCTTACTCCTACTAGAACATCATAACACAATAGGTATCTTTCAAGTATACTGAAATTTTTAGAGTTGAGCCGCCGGGCACTCTTTATTCACCGTTGAATGCTCAAGGCCTAGGACCCTACTTCATGTGAAATGAATGAAAATGAACTTTATAGATAGTATGTATGAAGCAAAAGACTGTGTCCTTCCAAATTCTGGAGAAGTGCACAGTCTTTAATGAATCCCTGCTTTGTTCAAGAACTGAATTAGAAACAAGGAAACAGAACCCGTGAGGAAGGACAAATTCTGTAACATGCATTCAGCACTGTGGTGCCTTTGCTCTAGACCTTCTGCAGTGTATTATTTTACACCTCTCATTACACTGATTTTCAGATGTTTTTTCATTACACTGAGCTCATGAGGAATGAGGCTGTCTCATCTAACATCCCAATGATCTACATGTCTAATATAAGCACAATTAAGGAGGTTGTTGTGTCATTTGGCAAGTATAATAATATGCTGAGACTGTAAAAATACTAGTGTATATCTGTATGTGTGCGTGTGTGTATATGTTGATGAACAGTTTAGCAATGGTTTTTGGGATGGGAACAATATTTAGTAGACAGTTAATGAATTAAGTAAAACGTAGCACTGTCAACCTTGGAAATCCAAAGCAAGGATAATATTTATCTCTGCTTCTTTCAACAATACAGTTCCCTGACATTCTCATAAGTAGGAAGTTTTGAGTGTTTTTCCTAAGTTGAATTTTCTAGTGATAAACTTCTCACAATGAGCAGTACTGAGGCAGGAATCAGGGACTAGGAGCCAGAGAATTGTTGGCAGAGAGCTGCGAGGCAGCCTGCAGTCCACCTTCCTGGGACTCTTTTTCCTCCTCAACACAAGGTGAGGATTGAACGAGACCCACCCACTGAAGTTGTGGTAGGCAGGGACCCTTGGTCCAAGTGGCAGACTCACTCCCTGAAGTCTTTGTTGGGCTAAGCTGTCAGTGGCCACATGGAGAACATTGCTGTTTTGGCTGGATCCACCAGGGGAAGGAACCCAGGCAGCCAGCCTGTGTCTTCCTTCCCCTTCCCTCCCTTTCTTCCTCATCCTTTGTCTCCCTCCTTCTTCCAGAAAATTCATTCTCCCCAATTTCTCTAGACTTTTGGGACCAGACTCTCTGAACTGCCACCTTACCCATCCCCTATATTCTGTGCAGTTCAACACTGTTGTGCGTAGTACTTGGAAGGTGGGGTATGGGAAATATTTCTCTGACTGCCTGTTCTCAATACCTTGCACCTTCTGTGGACACCATTATTTTTCTTTCTTTCTCTAAGAATTCTCCATGGTCCACTCAGGGGAAGTCCTTTCTTTTCAGCCAGTAGAAAGCTTCTATGAGACTGATTGCAGTCTTGGGCAAAAAATAAAACTAAAAATAAAAAAAAATAAATAAAGAAGACTTAGTATAGCATGAGAAAAAAACAATTAACAGGTGTTTGGAACCCTAAAATCTGTTGATTGCCCTACTTTTAGGAACCATTTCACTGGCTGTCCAGTCTTTATATTCGCCTTCTGCTCTAGGTTTTAGTGTCAGAGGGATCCATTCTCAGTTGCTACCCACTTCTACTTCTTACTTCTAGGTGTCTCCCTAAAATTATAGTTTGGGAAATTTTATTATGCAGAGAAATCTAACTTTGAATCTGTAGCAAATCAGGTTCACTGTATGGTTTTCAACATGTGCAAAAAGCTTTATTATATTTTCCCAAATAGTCTACCAAAACACACACTTCCATCCCAGGAAAGCAAGAGTGAGAGCCAGTGAGAGGAAGAGAGAGAGAAACAGACATATAGACTGACAAATAGAGATTGGCAATTAAAGTGTTCATTTAAGTTGGGCCAGAGCAAATACTTAGGCAAGACTGTTCCCCACCCACGGGAAAATCTGCAACCAGGAGTGCGTTTTCTCCTCTTGTCTAGCTTTTCCAAAGCAGACTTTGTATATTTTCAAAATACAAATATGTTTCCAGACATTGATTTTTTTTTTTAACTGAAGATACCTGCCTACTTTAGGTTTAAAAAAAAAAATCTTGAAAGTTCAGATATTTTTGTTGTGGCCATGCAGAAGTCTGCTGAGAACATAAATTCCTGAAGGCCTGACTTCCCGCTCAGGGTTGCTCCCTGGTTTCCCTCTGTGCAGTGGATGTACTTCAGAGAGCTGCCTGAAGCTCTGGACGGGATGGTGTTTGAGCTGTGGCCCATGCTCTTGTGGAATGCCTTGCTCACACCTGCTAACAGCTCAGCACACAGAAGCAGCTGATGAGCTTGGGTGTTCACAGGAGGAGAGCTAATCACAAGCTAGAAGGTTTTGAAATTCCCTTTATATTCCACACAAGTCGCTCTATCCCAGTTAATGCCTCCTTGGTCCCCATGCAGATGGCCACAGGAAGTCAGTGCCCAGTGCCTTCCTGTGGGTCCCCACCCGAGAGGAGAGCCTGGGGCACATCAGGGCAGCTCCAGCCTGACCCTCAGCTTCTCTTCTCTTCACTGTGGCCCCTTCTGCAGCTTCCTGAAAGGGACATGATGACTCTGCCATGATGAGTTCCCCATAGGCTGTGTGTTAAAAGACTTGGTGCACAGCCTGTAGGCTGTCGGGAGGTGGCAGAAGCTTTGGGTGTAGGAAAGAGTAGGAAGGAGGGGTCTGGCAGCTGTGCTCCAGGAGGGCCTGGGAGGATCCTAGCCCATTCTGTTCTGCTCTGCCCCTGGCTGCCAGGAGGGGAACAGTTTTCTCAACCTCCTGCTCCCTATCATGGTGAGCCTGCTCCCTGCCATGGTGATCTGCTTCACCACAGGTCCAAAGGCACCAAAGCCAGTTCCCCATGGCCTAGTGCAGGAATCCTTGAGCAGACACAAACCTCTCCTCTTCATCAGCCGCCTCCCTCAGGAATCTCTTACAGCAACGAAAAGCTGACCAACAGCCTGACAAGCAGAGTCCTGGAACAAGCGGTCAGCAAAGGGAAAGAGTACCACGCACAGGAGGAAAATGCCCTGGCTTTGACTTGTGGTTGAGCTTCCTGGTTTCCTTCTCTGGAATCCCCCTCCTTGCTCAGTGGGGAGTTATAGGAAACTTTTCACTAGGTCGGTTCCTATTTCTCTGCCAACAGATTTATTACTCAAATTAAGATGATGGAATTTGGGTCATTCAGGACAGTTAAAGCCTCCTGTAGGTAAAAGTGAAATTTCCATAGGTCTGGTAGTGTGGGAAGCACATTTCTGCTTTAACTCATATTGTAAAATGATTTTGCTTTTTGGCCTTGACTTTATGACTTTGTAACTTTAAGAATAAAAAGCATATAATTTATAATCGAAGTGCTTTCTTTAGGAAATTTGGTGATAACTTTTTGGAAAAGTTCACAGATACTAATTTTGAACCATATTTAGTGTAACAAATGTGGCACAAAACAAGTGTAGCATAAAATGATTGAAACACCTGAGGGACATTTCCTTCAGTTCCTGATTTCTGACCCTCTTTCCTTCTCTGTGTAGTCTAAGGGGATTATGTAAATTCAGCTCCACGTGATTGCCTATCTTGAGTACTAAAATGATCACACTGTTTAAATACTTTCAGAAATGATCATTTCTCAAGATACAAATACATAAGAACAACCAAAATTAAAATGTACCTCGAGACAGAAAAACAAAGTAAATTAAGAAGTTGGCCGTGGTTTGAAGATGACATGGTGGAGCTGTTTGATTTACACAGTGTTACCTTTGTAAAGTGAGGCTTTGTGTAGAATGAAGTGCACATCTAAAATTTAAAAATGATCTCTCCTCTCACTAATGGAATTCAGTTTGATTAAATTAAAACTCTTCTGAGTGTTGCAGCAGAGAAAGCCTGGCGAGTACGAATGTACTTGAACCACTAATGTAAATAAAGAAGTATTATTTATAGTTGATTCAGAATCTTTTTACCTTATATATTGAAGGCAAAAAAACCCCACATATAAACATTATATCATTGAATGTAACTCATATAACTTAGGTGTATTGAAGTTGGATTTGTTTGTTAAAATTTTGCAGTATAGAGAAAATACTGCAGCTCAGCTGATGAAGCTGATATGTTCAAATTAGACAGTAAATGAGAAGGTAGTTCCGTGTATGAATCTATGTGGACAGTAGCTAATTTTTAAATACCCCATTTTGGGAAGAGCAGTGTTCTGAGAACTTGTTGTGTCAATGTGTTTATGAAATGATGATTACAGTAAGTGGTAGTTTTTAAAAGAAATATTAGATGACAGTAATCCTACATTAATGTCAACTTAATGTATGAAGCACTTAAAACTATCTGAGTACTCTAACTCACTGAGTACTCTAACTCTAACTCACTGAAGATAGAAAAACTACTGAATGGCACACACTGGATGGGTGAATGAGCACAGAGTTGTCATAGGTCACATATTTTGGTGGCATATATCTGTATGTCATTTCTTTTTAAGGTAGATAATGATCATTTTATATTTTTATCTCATTGTGTTTAGTTTTTTAACCACTAATAGGCATGTGGATTGCTTCCAGCTTTTGACAGGTGTGACTGTTGCTACTGGACTTGTCTGATTGTCACATAAGGCTGTGGGACAATAATTTCCAGGGCCAGGTACCCTTGAGAGACATCAGGACCCATGAGACTGTTAGCCTCATGACAGGTGTAAGTAGCCAGAAATCAACACTGAGTTACTGGATAAACAGAAAGTCTTTAAAGGGTTGAGATTTGCACAAACAGCAGTAGAATACCATCATGGTCCTGCCAAAAATTTGCCACATATGTTATTTTATCTATATTTCTTGTGGTGACAATTTCTCAGTACTAATCATTTTTTGTGCTTAAACTAAGAAATGGCATACTGCTTATGCTTGAAGCTTCAAATTTTTCCGTTTTTATATTGGCAAGATAGCATCATTTATATAAATATTCTAACTCTAAATTGACGTTCTACGTTGAAGTAAATAATTGCATTTATATGATCAAAGAGCATTATGGCACACTTTAGTACACTGCTGTTAATGATGTATTATATCTTGTGACCAAGTACTTTAAGTGATCTGAATGATGCAATGATATGAACCATAAATCTCTTAATATTTTATTGATCTATTAATGGATTACTGGTCCCTTGAGACTTCGGTTTCAGATGAAAATCTGAAGAACCCAGCCATTTATAACCATGGGAATAGTACCTGTGGGACCTTAATATCTTTAGGCGCTGAGCTGGATTAAAAGTTACAAAGTAAGAAGAGAAGAAACCATTATATGTATCTTAGAAGATGAACTTATATTCCATTTCTCTGCACATAGGTGCTTAACTTGAAGGGTATTTGGAAATCCTTTTTTCACATTTTTTGTATGCATGTAATTATGTTCTGTAATCTCAACCATGCACGAGGAAGTGTGCTATTTATGATTAGAATTTGGTCCTAATTTAAGAAAAACTTCACAAAGATGAAAATGTGTAAAAAACTTTTATTTTTCAAATTACAAAAATACTAAAAATAAGAATTCCTTTACAAGTGATACATTTCGAAAATGTCTTTGATTTGATTTTTTTTTTTATTTTGAAGAGAATAAAATCAAACAAGATAAAACAGAATAGTCAATCAAAAAAATGATTAACATGGTACATGACTTTAAAATAAAATAGAAAGAAATCAGTAATGCCTACCAAAATGACTCTTGATATCTTCAAAAGAATTGCCCATACCATCAGGCATAATAAAATCAAACTTTAAACTTTATGACTCTTCTAGATTTTTGGGTCCTCCTTTAGTTTTAAGTCTTAGTAGTGGGAAATTATCAGCATATAAGACACTGGTCTCCAAATATGTACATGTTCTGAGCAAAACGAATTGTTGATAAACAGTGTCATTGTGTCCAATTACTTATCAGGCAGATGTACAGTGTTTTTCCTGTCAAGTGGCCTGTGTGGCTTTGCACATGTGAGTCTGTCTGTGTCCTGATGCCTGATTCCGTGGAACAGATGGCAGTGATGTCTCCGCACAAGGTAGTCATTTGTTCCTTGCCAGGTCCCTCTGGGAGTGAATGCTAGAACAAGCATGTCAGGAATCATCCCAGAAATTAAGGGGAAATATGATCATCAACATGTGAAAGTTCCGATGGCTTTCACATTTTTAGTACTATAAGTGCTACCTAAAATAAATATTAAATTGCAATGATGTATAAACTCAGTTTATCCTTATTACCATGGAAAATAGATTTTAGCCGACATCCTTTTTGATGTAAACAAAATAATCACGTGGCTGGTGGTAGGAGAATAATTATACAATTACAGAAATCTTTGATGGTCTCATCATTACAGTGTTTACTTTTTCTAACTGGTTTACTAAACATGCTACTGTTTCAAGTAAAATTTACTTCCTAATGTGGTATTTTTTTGGTCTTCCCAGTACTGTTATGGGAAGAAACACCAGAAGAAATTTAGCCATAGGGAACACTTAGCTTGCAGCCCAGCCCTGCCGCTGCTCCTGTTTAGGTAAAGAGACTGAGCTCCTGACCACACAAGCTCCCGGGTTTGAGCCTGGTGATGGTCAACAACAGAGACACAAAGTGCTGTGACAGTTGGAGGTTCCCAGACCATTTGCAGGGCTCATGGGTGTCGGCAGGGAGCTGTGGTGATGGGCTGGAAAAAGCCACATGGTTTCCCAAGGAAGAGAATATATGTTTAGTGAGAGAGGTTCTGAGATAAACAGAAACAAAAGAAAGTTTTTATATATAATAAAATGCACCTATTTGATGTAAGTTACATAATTACTGTGGTACCTCAGTTCATGAATGCTTTCCTTTGCCAAGAGTTTGGCAAGCTTTTGTTTTTGTTGATGAATTCTGCATGGGGTGATGAACAAAATCATAGCCACATTTCCTCATGAACTCAGGTTTGCAGACAAAAACACAGTTTTGCCAAACACTTCTCTTTGAAAACCAAATTACTTGCAAGCAGAAGCATCATGAACTAAGGCACCACTGTGTAACACATAATATATCGAGTACTTATTATTTACAAACACCCATATATAATACACTCTTTGTATAATGATATATGTAGTGTATCATCTGTCTATCTATCTATGTACATACATGCATCATACATACATTCAGAAGTGATATTTTCCCAGTTATGCGGGGTATCTCTTAGCTCTGGTCAGGTTCGCACAGGAAAGTCACTATTACAGTGTATTCAGTAAAGTGGGGAAATGTATAATTTTTAAAACTGTCTTGGTGAATTTTCACTAGGCTGCGCTCATGTAATAATTGTCTCCATTGTCATCAGAACTTTTTTAAATGGAAGAAAGACAAAACAGAATTTCATAACAAAATAATAGGATATAAACATAGTTAATATAGTGCATGTTGTTATTTTTAAAGTAGTTGCTCAGGGTACAGGATCAAGTGTGCAGATTTCTCCCATCTATACAAGCACAAATCTCCCACTTTAAAGAACTAAGACACACCCGTGGTATAACTGACATGCTCTTTTCCCTTTTTCCCCACTGTCCTTTTCCTTTCGCCCCTCCTAGTTCCTTTTTCCTTTTAAACAGTTTCTTCCATTTTCACTATATATTGTGTATTTTAGGCCTTATTTACTCTTTTAGTTTATCATACCAGGGAAATACTATGATGTTTACAAATGCAAATATTTATCTCACGAGTATATGCTCAAGTTGCATCCATTTACCTATAAAAGTCTCAAGTTTATCCTTCTATATGACCTCTATATGGCTGGGTAGGACTCCATTGTATAAAAATACATACTTTTTTCCCCCATTCCTTTGTTGATGGATATTTGGGGTTTTTTCCCGGATTTAACTACTACAACTCATGCTGGTAAGAACATGGATGCTCATATATTGCTATGGTGTGATGTTTTAAATTTTTCTGAGAAGATAACCAGAAAGGAAATAGCTGGGTCAAATGTGACCTCTAATTCTAATTTTTGAGGAATCACCACACTGATTTCCACAGTGATTGCACCAGTCTTCACTCCCAAAAACAATGGAGAAGGATTCCTTTTTCCCCATAGCTTCTCGGCATTTGATATTGGATGATTTCTTGATGACAGCCATTCTTTCTAGGGTAAAATGAAATCTCAGTGTTGCTTTAATTTGCATTTCCTGAATGACCAATGATGTTGAACACTTCCTCATAGATTTATTTGCTATTTGTATTTCTTCATCTGAGATGTATGTATTCATCTCAGATGCCCACTTTTGGATTGGGTTTTTGAATTTTTTCAATTCTTTGTATGTTCCAGATAGCAGTCCTTTGTCTGCAGGCCAGTTGGCTAAAATTTTTTGCCACTCTGTGGGTTGTCTTTTCACTGTTTGTTATTTCTTTTGCTGTGCAAAAGCGTTTTAATAATTGAGATCCCAGATGTAGATTTTTTGAAGTACTTCCCATGCAGTTTGATTTTTGGATGCCTATTAATGGACTGGAAATCAAACTCAGGACCTCCTGCTTGCCAAACGGGTACAGTGCCACTGAGCTAAATTCCTGGCCCCAGGACCCCATATTTAACTCTACTCCAAGTCGAACCCACTGTGGCTGCCCATGGCTCCCTCAGCAGACGCCCAGGAGCAGCCAGAAGCACAGCTTTGCACAGCGCTCTCCTAGGAGTGCTGTACTCAGATTCCCTGTTTCCTCCTCAGTCACATCTCCAGACTGCAGAGAGAAACTCTGCCTGTGCTCAGGGCTTGTAAAAAGTAGATCACAACGTTTTTTAAAACACCGTCTCCCTCTGCTACCTTCCAAGAACTCCTAACTACAGCAAAGTGAAAAACCAGGATGTCTTTTTCATCTCTTTCCTTCTCCACCTTGTAGCTTTCCATTCCCTTGTATCACGTTTTACAAGTAATTGTAACAAATGCAGAAAATCAAAAGGAGAAAATGACCATTTCTACTTTGTATTATGTTAGAAAAGTAAGCCAAATAAGCCCTCCTGTGAGCCTTAAACATTCCAAAGTATAAACAATGAAATGGAAATCAGCTTGATTATCCATAGCAGTCTAATTTTGATGACAAAGGAATAGAAAACTATTTTCAAAACTTAGGATGTTAAGAAATCCTAGCAAGTGATGTTTGAAGTGATTTGAGTTGTGTGAATACACTGATCTTATGAAATACCCATGTTAAATTTTAGTATTTCCATCCTGACAATTCCAGAAGTGCAAGTGCATAGAATATATACTGTGTTACAGTAAATGTGCCTTGTAGACATAAACACACACACACACACACACACACACACACACACACACACACACACATATATTAAAGATATGTTTACTGTCCACTTACGCATAAATACACGAAGGAAAATCTTTCCATCTATAGTACTGGTTTGCAAGTATTACCTCTGGTCACTGATGTTTTCCATCATAAATAGACTTGTAAGTGGAGCTAAGATCTATGTTTGAGGCAGCAGGTCTGTAATGTAAATGTCATGTAATGCATGGCAATTCTATTATCTATTCCACTTCAGATAGAGAAGGGAGCCCCCTTGACGCCTCAGAATGGCCTTTATCACCTGTTTAGGATGAAGCTGAACTCTTCAAATTTGAAACAGATTTACTTTGGCATCTGGGTAAACAGCCTTTCTTGGGACTGAGTCAGTAGCTGGATGAAGATGTTTGTTAGCAGTTGCCGTAGGAAGGGCAAAAATGGACACATGGATCTGCTCTAAGTTGAACCATCTGTTTGATTAGAAAACCTTCCAGCAAACGTGCATTGTGGAGAGAATGGGCCTCCTAACTCAGGCTTGGGGGTGGACCTGTCTGGTTCGAGTTCTTCAATCTCTGTGCAATTGGGTAAACTAAATCCCTTTCTTTGAGTCACAGGTACAGTTTACACATCTTCATATTATAGGTAACAACCTTATCACTGAGGGACAAAGGAACCTCGTTCATCTTCAGCCTTAATCCTGACTGCTCAGCTTCACTGGGTTAAGAAACCCAGGCAGATGAGGGAAGCAGACTCCTGGCTGTGTCTGGGTGGCCCTGCAGAATGGCCTCGGGTCCTCAGTGTCCCTGGCCGCCATTCTGGTGCTGCTCCCTGCTCCGCCTCCCAGCTGCCAGGACCCAGCGGCTTAGCTTCACCAGGAATTCCCAAGGTGACATAGGTCCTGCCTGCGGGTGGCCAGCCATGCACTCTGTGTCCACGTTAAAGCTCTTCTTCAAGTGCTGGGTGTTGGTGCTGTGTACAGGGATGGGAAGTGGACACAGTAGTGAAATTAAACACCTCCTCAAGGTACCTAACGTACCATTGTGGAATGACACACAGCCACTCAGACTTTAAGGAAGATTCACTAAAGCCCCAAAGCAGTGCCCGGCCCAGAGGATATGGGGCTGCTTTGGGTCGGTCACTGTGCTCTCTTGTTTGCTAATCAGGTACAGTCAGTTCATTGGAAAGGCTTGAAATTGGTGTTGATTTCTGTTTTGAGCCTGTGATGAGGCCTGGCCAATTCCAGCATCCTAATTTTTTATGTGTGTTTCATTTACATATGAGGACCCCAGACTCCACTTCTGCTGACACTAGTATATGGAAATTGATGTGTGAATGATTTTCCTTAATGTTCTACTCACTCTCAGATGAATTTGCTTTTTAAGATATCGCTCCTAGTTATTTTCTTTTTAACTCATGCTCTTATTCAGCAAATATTTATGGGGCACCTATCACATGCCAGCAGAGCAGCAGCAAACAGCACATAAACTCTCTGCTCCAGTCGGGATTACATTTCCGAGGTGTGGGCAGCCAGCATTCAGCTGGTGGAAAGTGTCAGGTGGTGAAAAAATGTCCAGAAGAAAAGTAAAGCAAGAGTCAAGCATCAGAGTTCCGGGTGCTCCGGGGAGCAGGTTGTGGCTTAGCTGTCTGGGACACCTAGCCGGGGAAGAGCTTCAGGTGAGAAGCTGGGCAGGGTGAGCAAGATACGCTCAGATATTTTTTCTTAAACCCTCTGCTTTTCCACTAGGAGTTCGGATCTTAAGAGATCACTAGTTCTTAAGCGGCTCTCCCAGGGAACTGGCATTTGAAGGATTAAATGCAGGACTGTTGTCTTCAGTAAGTGGATGCCAGCTTCCGGTGTGCTCTGGTGTTCAGGGTCATTTAACAAGTAAAATTAGCTGTGTCTTGGAGTAGTAGATGCTCAATACATTTAGCAATCTGCCTCAAGGCATGGGTAATGGCTCATGGAGAAGAGATTTCAACCCTGTTCTCTTCTTTTCCGTCTATAACTTCCATGATGAATTAGGGGAAGAAGGAGAGGAAAACGCCAGACTTGAAAAGGCGTGAGATTCTCTGTCCAACTAAAGCTGCGATGACCCTCTCATGATGGGCTGCTTCCATTTCAGTCCGAGCTCTCCTGTAAATTATGCTATAATCTCACCACAGTAGGACCGTTACACTGAACATGTGTTTTAAATGTACAGATAACCTGAGTTTGGATCACTAGCAGGATGGCTGTAGTCAGGATTCTTAAAGACAGGTTTCATGTGGAGCATTAAATCACGTTAGTGCCAGCTGGCTTTTAAACAGACTCTGCCTAGCGGAGTGTGGTGTGGTGTACCTGTAACCCCAGATTTCTGGCAGAGGCTGAGGCAGGAGGAATAGTGGGATCAGGCTGAGCATGGGCAAGTGAGTGACTTAGTGAGACCTTGTCTGAAAAAAAATTAAAAAGGCTGGGGATACAGCTCAATTCAAAGCTGTGAGTACAGTACCCTATACCACAAAACACAAAACAATAAAAAATTCCTCTTGCCTGCCTTTCTTTTCTTGATGAACTGTGCTTATTTTCTGTAGTACCTATATTTTGCTATTTTTAAAAATTGATCTTGGAGTTGTGCCAAGAGATTTTGCTGAGTAGTTAGTTTTGCAAAAATGAGTTTTGTAGTCAGTTTGCTATTAGATATGGTGTACCATTTGCAGAAATGGGTTTATTTCTGTTTCTGTAATTCCCCTGGTAGAAATTGTCACGTTTATCTTGTTGATTTCATCAGTCACAATTCATTCCTTAATTGCTAGACCTCTTCCATCCTTAATATGTTTCTGAACTTGTTATTTCTTAGTTTTAATTCCATAGCAGCAAACATCTGTGCTATTCCTTGTGAATGTGTATTATTTTTCATAAAGTAGAAGAAGTACTTGGATTTATGATCCAGGTCCAGTATGAGCCCTTATGTTTAGCTCTTCTGTCACTTGTACTAAGTTTCATGAGCTCTTTAAATTGTTATAATGGAACAGCTATTTCCCAATTAACACTCAGATGCATTTGTGCTGCACATTTATCATGTGACTCATTTTATTATAGAAAATTAGTGTTTAATTGTCTCTATAAATCATTCGATTTTGTCATGTTACCTGTGTGAATAACAGGTTTAATAATCCCCATCTCTGCTTCCTTTACCTCATGTATGTGATACAAAGTGCACACACACATACATACACACACATACCCCTATCTCTTCTCTGTCCTTGATTTTCTTTTTATTCTCTTTCTGTTTGTTCACTGGTGTCATGAGGGTAGGAAACATTTGAAACCAGTTTAAGTGACTCCAATGACTGAAACATAATAGGGTCCTATAAATCCATTGTCCAGAAGTCCATCATTTATTCATCTAAAAATGGTTACTGAGTGTCTGTTTTTCTCTGGATAGTTGAAGACTGAGACTTTTGGTTGGGCCCTGGGAAATGAAAGCAAGGGAAAAGCTGATCATTGATGTGGGTGGATGTCAGGAAGATCATTCAGGGACAGCAAACCAATGCTAGGCTCTGTCACATGTGCCCAGGCTCCTGGGTGGCTTCTTTGTCCACTGCAGTCATTAGGCACAGCCCAGGCCACCTTAAGGAGATGAGAGCATGCCCTGGGAGATGTATGCACTAACTAGGTTATCACTAAAGTGAATAATTGAGACATGTAGTACTGATTTTAAAGAAGTAAATTGCAGAGGGTGCTTACAGTTTAATAGAATTTATACAAGGTGAGGAGACATGCAAAGCAATAGCAGTGTTATTTATGTTCCTATGAATGGATCTTGTTCTCCGTGAGATGGCTGTTCATGTCATCCATATGCCTGGCCTGCAGGGTGGCTACCTGTGTCCTCTCTCTCTGAGATGGTCACATCATCTCCACAGAGAAGCCCTGAAAGCACTCCTGACCATGACAAGAGCTTGCGGCTGCCTGCGATCCCTTCCCTGACTGCCCTCTCTCTCAGCCAACATTGTGGAATTTCCCAAATAACCCCAAACTACTCATGGTCCCTGGGACAAATATGGGTTCCCTGTGATGGACCTGAGCTGATGATCAGGCGCTGCAGCAGGGGGACCCAGATCAGTGTTCTTAACAAGCGCCACAGCTGACTTCAGTGCATCATGCAACTTGAGAATGTTAGAGCTGCTGCAGAAAGTCCAGGCTTTGTACCTGGAGAGGGGAACCCATTTCCCAGGGCTCTGTCTCCTCCACTGGCTACACTCATGGCCTCTGCTTTTTGATTGGTTTGTTCCTGCCCCTCCTAAGACTCCTGTCACTTCCCTGCTTTGTGGTTGTTGTAGTCAGGGCCTGTGCAGAGAACAATTAGAATCAGGACATGCAGTTTATAATATTATTTTTATGGTGATCACCCAGAGTTAACACAAGAAAATGCAGGAAATCTATCCGCAATACCAAAGACATAGAATATTTAGCCAAGGGCCTGAATCCCACAGCAATGTCCCACATGAGTCCAGATGAAGACCCAGAGTCCATGACAATGCCTCCCATGAGTCCAGCTGGAGGTCTAGAGCCCACGAGAAGGACTTATACCAGTCTCTTTTACGGATGCGTGCTGGGAAGGCCCAAAGGTCAGCAGTGGAAGCCAGAAAGTCTATGCCACCAGGATGAAGAGCTGTGTGGTAGGTTGAGGGTTTTACCCTAGAGCCAAGAAGTCGCACTCATAATAAAGATCAGGGCTGTCCTGAAAGGAACCACAGCCATCTTCAGTGACATGGAGGCCCCAAGCTCCTCTGACAGCAAGCACAGTCGAGTACATGCCAGGAAGCCAGCATGACGAGTTCATCCTGGAGACCAAGCGGCACATGTCTTTCCCTCTGGAGCCAGGAAGCAGTGCTTGATGTGAGGACCAGAGCTTCTCCAGGAGAACCAATAGCTCAAACAGCAGCTTGTAGGAGAACCCACAATGCCTGGACTCCTTAACGCACTAACGCCTCTCTTCTCCTTCCCCACATCTCTACTTATGCTGGCAACTTTCCTCAGCTGGAACATCTATACTCAGCACCATGGTGATGTAATCCAGCTAGCGTTAAGTTGACCACCAGTTTTTAATCCGTAACAGTGGTTATCCCCAGTGTTCCTTGACCTGGTTCTGCCACCTCCAGTGCCTTACTGGATGAAGGTCCTGAGGCCAGGAGATGTTTTTCACATCATGGCACGCCGCTCCTGGCCAGAGGGAGGGCTTTGAAAGAGTATATGGTACGTGTACTGTGTTGCTTTTGTGAGGACAGAGAGCTAAGAATTCTGAGCCTGCATTTCAGGTATGGGACTCAGAAATTTGTGCAGAAGAAGGCATATTGAAAATGGAGACTGAAAATCCTAGGAAAAGTTTGAAGATTAGGGGTTCAGGTGGTTAAGATCAAAGACCAAGGTGAAAGGAAAGCAGAGACAGTTGGCATCTCGGTGCTGGTCAGACAGGAGTGTGCATGCAGCCCAGCCTGCCGGGTTTCCAGCGCTGATTTCCTATTTGTTCCTTTAGTATGGGTGCTCAGTATTTATTTAGAGATTTAGGGCATGACCTCAAGCCTCAAAATGAACTGTATGGAATATGTCAGCCATGCTGGTAAGCAGTGGCACCAAAAGAGTGGAGGTTTTGTGGAAGGAGGAAAGGGACTAAGTCGGATGCTATAGAAAGGCAGCGTAAAGTAAGGACTGAGGTCCATGTTCAGATTCTGGGACTGCTGCACTGACTGACACTACTTAAAAAGTTATTTTAATAGGCCAGTGTTGTTGACGGGGCTTATAAGGAAATAGATTCCATACAGGACACATAATTTATAGGATTGTTTTATCACATTCACCCAAAAAGTCAAATGTGGAAGAATGCACTTCTGTCCATGCACCAGAGACCCAAAGAACCCAGCTGAGGGCTTGGATCCCACGGGAGTGTCCTGCACGAGTCTGGCTGAAGACCTAGGGCCCATGGCAGTGTCCTATATGAGTCTGGCTGAAGACCTAGAGCCCACAATAATGTCTCATGAGAGTCTGTATCAAAGACCTGCTCTGGGCAGGCCCAAAGGTCAGTGGTGGAAGTAAGAAAATCTGTGCCAGCAGGGTGAAGGACCTGTGCCAGCATCTGAGGGGTCTGCACTGGAGCTAGGATGTGACGCTCAAGGTAAGGAGCAGAGCTCCCCCAAAGAGAACCACAGTGTCCTCAGCGACAGTGAGGGCCTGAGCTCCTCCCATGATGACAACAGCTGAGTTCAGATCAGGAAGCCAACACAACAAGCTTCTCTAGGAGAATCAGCAGCACCATCTTCCCCTCCAGTTCTGCTTTCATGCTATGGGCAATGATCTAGAAGCGGGCCTTCCACACCCCGCACCACGCTGATTTGGTTCAGGGGGTTACAAGGAGGCTGTCAGTTAACCCATCCTGGGCAGCAGGCAGTGTGCAGCTTCAGGAAGTAGTGAGTCAACAAAGATCCACTCACAGTGGGGATCAGCTCTGTATCCAGGAAGCTTAGACAACAACACCAGGAGTGTGAAACAGTGCTGTGTTTTCTTAGCTTTGATTTAATTATCATGTGTGTAACTTGAATATGTGTAAGTGCTCTAGAGTTGGAATATCTGGATAAATAAAAGTTCTTTATGAATCTTGCGGGATAGTGGTGTTAAAATGGGAGGGAGCTGAGTGAGGTGGTGCACGCCTGTAATCCCAGTACTTGGGAGGCTGAGGCAGGGGGATCACTGTGAGTTGGAGGCCAGCCTGGGCTAAGTGATAAGATCCTCTCTCAAGAAAATGAATAAATAAATAAAGGAGAAGAGTGAGAGGAAGACAGCAGGCAGTGCTATTTCTTTACAATCCTACCACTCTGAGAGGCTGGGGCAGGAAGATCTTAAATTTGAGGGTAACTTGTGCAACTCCCTGGCTTTGTGAGATCCTATCATTTAAAAAAAATTAATAAAGGCCTGAGGTTAAAGCTCAGTGCAAAATCCCTGGGATTCAGTCTCCAGTAGTGTGTGCACGCATACACACACACACACACACACACACACACACACACACACACACGCCAGTAGAGTGCTTATTCTCAGCACCGAGTGACTCCAGTGCTGTGCTCTAACTTGGGTGCCGGTGCCTCCTCCGGGGGAAGGAGTGGAGACGGAGCAGAGCCACAGGCACTGGCGGGCTTGTTCAGCTGCACAGATGGGAGAATAGCGAGGAGCACAGGTGCCCTTAGACCCAGGGCAGTTGTCTGAGCCCTGGTCACTGATACAGAATTTTCAGTAGCGTAGTTAACTATGCTTTTCTGCATCTGTCAGGGTGCCACAGCAATCGCCATATACTAGGAGGCTTACCGATGTAGAGAGCTCTTTCCTGCTGCAGTGGAGGCTGGCACATACCAGCCAAGAGCGCTGATGGGTGCAATGTCTGATGCACACCTGGCACCTTCTCACTGTGTCCTCGCATGATGAAGCAGAGAGCTGGTCACTAAGGACACTGACCCCTTTCCTGGGGGCTTCCGCTCCATGACTGAGCAGCCATAGAGGCCCTCGGTACCACCACCGTGGAGACTGGGCTTTTACATACCAGGAGACAAGAAGAGTGTAAACCTCTGCCTCTCACTCCACATCGTTCCGGTCTGCGATGCACATTGTCTTTTGGCTTCTCCAGAGCCTCTGTTTCTCATCTGGTGCAGAGGGACAGGGTGGTGATGGGAAAATTGGGTTTTGCTTTTTGATAAAACCACAGCCAGTGTGTAACTGGAGGTCTAAATCATAATGAGCAATTAAAGTGATGCTCTTTAGAATGTATCCATCTGTCTCTTTTATTGTTTCCATCTACTCTATTTAATGAATATGTTTGCTTCCAGAAATTGTTAAAATTTGAAATAACCTCTGATCCATACTGTATGTTTGCAAAAATGTTTATATTCAGGAATGCAGGTGATGCATAGGGGCTGTTTGGAAGTCTACAAAGATGATTAAATTTTAATTCATGGGGTTGGGGATTTATCTCAGTAGTGCAACACCTGCTTGGCAAGCATGAGATCCTGAGTTCGATTCCTGGTGTCCCCCTGCAAAGAAGTAGATTTATTCTCTTTTTGAGTCAGAGGCCATTCTCTTACCCCAATAAAACATTTAAAAATTTAATGTCATTGCTTTCAAATCCCCCAGTAAATTTTCTCTCCTGCTTTTTGTTTTCAGAGAGGTCTGTACCTCTTTGTTACTTCAAAGAGGCATTGACTGGGTTTCTTTATTGGAGCAGTGAAGTTATTCCTCTTCTAAAGCAGTGAAATCACTTCTGCCCAAGTGATGCTGCCATTTCAAGAATGTCCATACACACATTGTTGCTTTCTCCTGAAAGATCTTTTCAAATCTTCATACTTTCTTCTAAGACAAGAAAACAAGGAAAACCTCCAGCTGAGCACCTGGTACTTGTGGATATTGAGCTGCAGAGTTTTCTCAGTGTCCAGCAGTGGCTGAACATGATGGCACGGTTTTTCTGGGGAGCTGATAACTCATTTCCTAACTTTTCTCTGGTTTCACTACTGTAGTAACTTGTTGTTCCACATTTCAACAGTTTTTCTCTGTACATTCACCTCCTTTTTACATATCATGTTGCTGGGGATGAACATCAGAGCCATGTATGTGAGGCAAGGTTCCACAGGGAACTGTATTCCCAGCCAAAGCCTTCACCTGTGAAATGCCCCTTTAGTGTGCTGTGTATGACTTTCTCAATACAGAAGTGAAATTTCGATTTGCTCTTACTAAATTTTATATAATGTTAGCTGAAATTTTCCAGGTTTCCACTTTTACAGAAAGCCATTCTGCTTGAAGAGAGTTGATGGTCTGTTCCTGTCTGACATGGAGAGCTGTGGACGGGGCATGAAACCCTGTGCTTTGATACTCAGCTTTTACTACGCAGGGTGAAAGCACTGCCTTTGGTGTTGTTTTGGGAAATAAATGAAGATTTATGCAGGAAATCATCTAGTAAGCTGCCCACTGTGGTTCTGCATCCATTAACATTCACGCAGCCTGGATGATCTTTCAAAACTTCCTCAAAATGGTGATTTTTATTTTCATGTTTAAAATTTTGTGTATTTTGGGAGGTCTGGAGGGATAAACCCAGACCCTCCCACATGATAGCTACATCCACAGCTCCAACAAGGGATTTCAGATCTAGCCAGACTATAGATTAGATCTGAATCACCCCAGCCAAGCTTAAACTGTGCCCTCTGTGTGTGTCTGAGTTAGGAACTCCGCAAGAGGTAAATTATGTTTGATGTGTTAACTGCTTTCACTAATATTTAGCCAACCAGAATGCCTTAATCCTCTTATATTATTACTAATTATCCTTGTAGTATGGAAGTTAAAATGTTATAAATTATCTGACATTAAGTTTTATGGAGATTTGACTAAATTAGCATGTTTTGATTCACTTAAATGGAAATGGATTAATTATAAGTTTAGCAAAATTAATGTTTAATGCATGAGTCATGTTTGCTTTTCTAGGAAGCCAGCACTGGACTGTGTTTTTACTTCACTGACATCTCTGTTTCAGTCTGTAATTGTCTGCTGGCTTACCCCTTTGCCTTTCTGTGATTTAATCTCATCCCTTGCTTCACAGCCATCTGCTCCTCTTACATACCCAGCACCATTACACAAAGACACCAGGTGTAGAGATGTAGTATCTGAAATAGAAACCATCCCTTGCTGCAACTCCGAATGACAACTAGGTCTTTTCTACTGATGTACCTTTCAAATTATATCTGAAATCATATATTAAATACTTGCATGTTTTGTAGCGTGAGGACATCATGATCCTATTTGGAAGCATAAGACTTTGAGAACTGAGTGAATAACATGTGTGTCATCTTCTTTGAATGAAAGCAGTCCACCTTTGCTAGAGGATGGTGACTTTCAGGGCCACTCAGCCTGAGGAATCCTCCTGTGTGTTAGCAGTGCTGAGAGATACACAGGAAAAGCTTGGGGCTGTCTGAACTCAAAAGACTTCTTTGCAGACAGGATAGTGACAAGTATAAAATGGACATGGCACATTGAATACAATCTGGTGTTGATTTGCATGGCGAATTACAGGCTATATTGCAGAGGCTATGGATATCCTGAGGGTGTTCGCAGTTAGGGAAGTTTCATCAACAAACATAATAATGGATCCAAATCTAGAATAGCTAGAAGCCAATCAGACTATTTAAATGACTGAAGAACCTATTGCCTGTTTTGTGTTCAGGTCTATGGAGGAAAATTGTCCCCAGACTCATAAACCAAGGAGGTCTTTAATGTCTTATTTGATGAAACCCCAATTATTCTATGATGTCCTACTATGTTTGCACATCCTCCTCATAAACTAGAGGATTAATTACTATTAGACATATGACACTGGGTGTTGAAATATCGCTGTTTATTTGGCTCAGATAATTGATTAGTCGCTGAATTTTTTAAAATGTGTTTTACGTACTTGGGTTGATCTGTTGCCATGGGTCCCACTTTGAGTGACAGATCATTCATGTCATGCAGTGTGCTGTACATGGCTTGGATGGATTTTGTAGAGAGATGTAAATGTCAGTGTTCAGCATGATTCAGAGGTGGACTGGATAATTCAGTTGCTGTTACTAAGTCAGACTGGAAATCCCAATGATAAATGCTACATTGCATAGTTTAGACTGTAATTAGGCTGTTTGTTTCTCAAAAGATTTTAAAACAGCCTGATTAAAAAGTGAAGATGATTAAAATAAAATGCAGTTCATCAGCTTTGTAAATGTGGGCAGGTAATATAATAAGGTTGTTGTACCTGTACTTACGAGGACAGAGTAGTTAATTCAGGCACGGACATCCCTTTGCCATTGACTACCGGGTGTGAAGAGGATTCTGCTGGCTCAGCAGTTGTTTGAGAGAACCTTCTACTTACCAGGCACCTGACAATGTCGAGTAAAAGGTGGGTGATGTGCGTTTGTGAACCTTAGGGGACATATGGCTAAGGAGGAGACACACTCTGGTTGTGTGGGAGAAAAAAACGCACTGCCATGCATTCTATGGATGACCGTAAAATAGAATACGAATATATGTTGATGTAGACATGATTTTTATTCGCATCCCATAGTTCAGAGATCAGGAGTTTCTAAGTTATCTTTGTTTTCATTGTCCTTGTATTTCTCAGTGTACTTAATTACTGGTCAACGGAGCTACAGACATTGGCAGACCAGGAACATAATAATTGTTCTCACTTTGCTTCAGTGAAATTTTTTTTAAAAATGATCTCTTTTGTGCATTTAGGGGAGTTCTTATTTTTATATCCCTGGGGTCAATCTTGTGTAAATCACAGGGCTGAGATTTTAAATATGTGTTGCTACTGTTTAAGTAATGAGCAAAAGTAGTTATCTAAAATTGAGAAATCTAGACTGTCTTCATTTTTTCTCTTGGTTCCCCCAAACTATCTGGAAAGAATCAAAGTGAGTATTGTTTCTTCATTTTCCAGTAGAAAGTAAGTCATGTGGTACCAAATACGAGGAGAAGTTTACTTAGAAAGGGTCGTTGCTGAACGGTCCAGTTTAGTGCTTGTTACTAGTACTCCTTGTGCTTGGGTGGGGAGACCAGGTGTCAGATTATGTGTCTCTTTCACTCCCGAGGACCTACAAGTCGGTCAAGTCCCCTAAAACTCCCCTGAGTGCATAACTGTGAGAGTCCCCGCCTTGCTTGGAAGAGGGGCACAGGAAGTAATACCGTGAGTGACACCTTTGGAGGACTCGACTTCAGCCAGTGCTGCTGTGGCCCCATGTGAGTATCAGCTTAGCTTCCAGGGCCACCTGCTGAGAAGTGACCAAGACAGCCAAAACTCATTTAGCAAGTGACCAACTCAGCCAAAACTCATTTAGCTAGAAGAGTTTAACAAAATGCATGCAATAAAAGCATGTTTATGTTTTTCATCAAGGTATTTCATTTTAGTGATTCTGGAGATTGACCCTAAGGTATTTTGCCTTGGATTACGTACACAACACTCTTTAATTTTTGTGACAAGGTCTCACTAAGTTGCCCAGGCTGGGTTCCAATTTGGGATCTTCCTACCTCAGCCTCCTGAATGCTGAGATTATGGATGTGTACCACCACCCTCAGCGGGTTCTGCTCATTTTTGAGTACACTATAGTCATCATTTTTCCTAACTTTTCCTATCTTGTGAATTACTTGGCGTGTTTAGATCCTATTTCGGATTTCTAGTTTACCATTCATAGATTAGGAGAGCAATGCATTACAATTATATTTCATTTTCATTTGAGTGTTTTTGTAAGGAAAATGGCATGAGAGAAAATGAAAAATCAAAAAATTGCAATACTCAACATAGAAATGAAACCCTTGCCTAAGGACAGTTTCAGGTTAATTCTGTAAGAAATATGTTGGATTTTAGTTGCTAGCATGATTTAGAAGCTGAGCTAAGAAGCACAAGCACTTGTGCTATTTACGCTTCTGAAAGAGGGGCCGCCTTAGAGTGACTGCTGCAGTAGGATCTGCCTCCTTTTTTCCCAGCATTCGCGATGCACTGGCATCTTTTCACTTCTCATGTGAGGCACTGTCCTCTGCCACAAGCTGAAGGACTCCAGGTCGGATATTTTATTTGCTGTGAGTGTCAGGGCTGGGAGAGCTGCATCTGAACCTCAGTTCTCAGAGCTTTCTTAGCCTTCTTCTGACATCTGAGTGCTGAATCGATGGTGTCTGATACACAGCCAGGAATTGCTCCCTGTCTGTGGAAAACAGAAGGCTGTTTCACCACTGCAGGGACCTTTAGAGTAAGAGTTCCAGTTGTGTTGCTGTTTAGGTTTTTCAGTTATATATCTTTACTGGGCATCAAAACCCATGAAAAGTTCATTTTTAGTAGGAATGGATCACATATGATCAAAACTTTCTCTTGGTACCAGTGAATAGTCAGTTAATCATTGCCTGTCAGTTGTGTTAGGACTCCTGATGGAAGAATGAGAGGTGGACTCTGTCCTGTGCCTGTGCCCTGAGCTGTCTGAATGACGTGGTCTGCAGGAAAGTAAATCTGTGCTCACTCAAGGTTGCATCCCTGACTGGCTGGGTGAAAGTCACTTCCTGGAGAGCTGCATGAGGCTCTGTGAATAACTCCTGAACTTCACCCATCCTCACCGAAAGGAGCTGGAGCACGACCTTGTACTTGGATCGATGCTAATCTTAACTTGGTCTGATTCTAATAACCTCCTGAAACAGTTCGCAAATTAAATGAAGCACCTATGTTCAGCACAATGCTTGTGCTGTTTAAGTTTTTCTGTGCACACACTGCTGAATGTAGGTATGTGAGGATGTATGTCTGCAGAAAATATTTAAGCATTGAAATAACAAGTGCAGGAGATGCTGGGTTTGCACAAAGTCTTCTTTCCATTTTTACTTAGCATCGTGTTGCCTTTGTAATGTTTACTGTGCAAGTAGCACACAGGTTATTCATTAGTACATGAAGATATTACCCACTCTATTCATTTATTCAGTGATGTTGCCTCTGTTCCTTTCTCTCCTCCCCTACCCTCTTGTACTCATTTCTTTTGTCTTTCTGTGTCTCTGCCTTGTCTCTGTTATTGCAGTACTGGGAATTGAATCTCTGGGGCCTTTACACTGGGTGATAACATCAGATCTTTTTATTCTGAGACAGGGTTTTATTAAGTTGCTACATTGCCCAGGTTGGGCTCAAACTTGTGATTCTCTTACCTAGCCTCCCAGAGTGCTGGGATATCAGGTGCCTTCCACCCACTCAGTTTTAAGGGTCTTGTTTTCTACTTTAGCATTTTAGACAACACATTCATTGAGAATTATCTACTGGGTGTTGTGAGAAAAGAGAGTCAAGCGACCTTGCTTTTGCTTCATGAAAGTCTTAGTTCTGTGAGAGACGGATGGATTGGTTTAGCACAGCTCTGCGTGAGCAAAATATGAAGGACCAGCCTGAGTGTTGGTGGCATATTACAATAGGCTTGTAGCCTGAATGGAATGAAAAGGGAGAGGGAGCTGGAAGTTTGCTGCCTCCTGCCTGCAGTGCCATTGGTTGTTTCTCTTCTGTATGCTCCTCTGCCATGTCCCCCTGCCTTGGGGAGCCAGCTGTCTATGGACTGAAAACGCTATAGACTGTGAACTAAAAGAAACCTTTCTACTTTACCTTGTGGGTGCTGGGTACTTTGTCCCAACAATGAAAAAGCCACCAAGGCATATAGCAATATTATATGTTCTTTCTTAATAACTAAGACACTATGAAGGAGAGGTGACATGTACAATATGGAAATATCTTAGCATGAAATGTGATACAAATCAGGATGGAATTAATGTGGAGGTGTAATGTTGAAGCAAACTACCAGACTTGTATAGGAGGCTTTGTAGTAACAGCTGGGTATTTGGGTAGATGAAATGATGAGAGAGGGGAAAATAACATGGATAGTGTTAAGAAATCCCAGCTGAGGAGAGGATAGACATCTGTCTGAGCATGCAAACCAGGTTTCTGAGCATAATAGCCTTGCTTGAAAGATGAGAGTTTGTAATCATAGAGAATAATGGTGTCTGAATCCTTCAACATGCAACAGGAGCCACACAATGTGTTTTTTCTCTCAAAGTTCTGAGAATATTTCACAAAGGAATCATTAACATCCCACAAAATTGAACATTAGAATACTCCAAAAGAGCAACTCAAGGCACTTAAAGGCTTAGAAAAAACATGGTCTCTTTTTCTCTAGTTTGTACTTCTTGGCTGAACAGTACCCCCAGTTCTATGAGGTGTCCTGTATCCTGGTTTCCCTACTATATTGTGCATGCTTAATACAAGATACCGCGGAAACTTGAACACCGATTGGTCAAGAATGCAAAGGTAATCAGGAATAATTACACAGGGGTGTGCGTGTGTGTGTGTGTGTGTGTGTGTGTGTGTGTGTGTGTGTATGTGTGAGATGACCAGGATACAGAAGGAAAAAAATAATGAAAGACTAACAAAAAGTTTTATGAATTGCACAAAGCAAAGCAAAGCAAACCTAAGCCCACAAAATATGAAGGAAGGTGATCTTGAGAGAACTCAAAACATCAGTTAAAAACAGTAAAAATGTCTGACATGTTTACAAGTAAAGGACTTTGGAGAAAGATTTTTAGATGATGAGGCAAGAATGAGAAAGCCATTATATGAAGGGAATGTTGTTCTTTTGACAGTCTTTTGATCGCAAACCTAATTTTGTGTCTAAGTTTATAATTTGGATAGGTCTTATTTCCTCTTGGGGACTAGCAAACTAAATTAAATGATAGCTTTCTGTATGTCCACAGTTGAGTCTCAAACAGTGTTTACATAGTGACCAGTTGATTAATTGTAACCCTCAGTACTGTAACCAGGTTGTCTTTGTCTCTGTGCTAGTCTCTGAATATTGAGATGAATGTGATGATTCTGATGCATGCATAAGACAAGAACTTAGAAAGGCCAGAGAGCAGTCCTGCCCCGTCATTTACTGTGTCAACCCCCCGGGATGTCTGCTTGGGCTCCTCTGCAACCTGACATGAATGTACACCATTTCAGCCACTTAGACTAGTTTGATCTGTAGTAATGAACCTTTAAAAATCCATACTTGAATTTCCTCTTGCAATTTATCAAGAAAAGATTTTTACATTAATTATTTGTAAGGAAGCCTCCTATTAGAAAGTTTTTGAATTATTAGGAATTGTCAGTTTTCTATTTTTCATCTACTGGCTTACTCTCCAACATAAATTAGTTCATAAATTGTGCTGAAATGGACTTCTAAAATGATGTAAGTGACCCTAGGCAAAGTGTATTAATGTTATAGTTATTAACACATGAAGCTTATTGTAACATCTTATTCCTGAAAAAGAAGCAGGATTTACCAGTGGGCGAAGGGTGAACAACTGTGAATGGGCCTTGCCTGACCTGTTTCTAAATAGCAAAACATGAAATCTTTTTTATCAAGTTTTTTGTTTTTAAATAGTTGATCTGTATAATCATTATGCATAGTCTATAGATCTCAGCACCTTTCCTCACTCACTAAGCTGTGATGCCACTAAACATGCATGGTGAGCGTCCTCAAATCTTTTTTTTTTTTTTTTTTTTGGTCTTTTTCCTTTTTTATTGGTACTGGGGATTGAACTCATGACTGCCTGCTTTCAAGGCAGGAGCTTATGCTGCCGAGCTAAACCCCCAGCCCCCTGTGTCCTCAAATCTTAATGAATATATGATCTAGTGAATATCTGAGCACAGGGATGACTCTTCACAGTCACATGGAATACACTTTATGTATATACACACAGAAATTCTTATTTCATGTTATAACATCAATTGAGAGTGTTTGAACTGCTGATATTAAAAACCACTAAGTAACTATACTTACTGTCTTATACAGTAAGAGACCTAGAATGAGGACAATCTCATAATGAGTTCATTCAGCACCTCAGTAACACCAAATTATTTAAACTTTTAAAATTGTTATTACTAATCATCTCCAGCGTGTAAGACTTTAAGCTTCAGACTTGTCCCAGCCTCCCACAGAGGTGACCAGACACAGAAAAAGGAAACTACTTCTTAAAAATCTCTTTTAAAGCAACTTCCTGTCATTGGCTCTATCCGGACCTCAAGACGTGCCCAGGGTGGTCCCTGGCTCCAGGTCACTAACCTGACTGTGATGATCATAATCACAGAGTATTGTGTATTCCTGCTTTACTCTAGAGCTGGAAAGGTGTTCTGTTCCCCAAGAAAGATGTAATTGATTTGACAAGAAAGAATAAAATTGAGATCTGCTTACAGAGTAATGGCCCTACGATGACAGCATAGGATGGTGACAAAATTCATAATATCCACTGACAACATTTTAGATATCAGCTAGACAATAAAAGCTATAATTTCAACATGGAGTTGAAGGTCAAATCTCAACTGGAAGTCTTACGGGAATAATCTTTTAAGATGAAATAGTTCATCTTTTGGTCTTCTGTCAAAGGTCTGATTATTACAGGATAAATTCTAGTGAACTAACATTTTGCTGAAAATCAAAGTCTAAAAATTTGCCTCTCTGGTACTGTCATATCAACAGTTTACTATGCAAAAAATCTCTGCTCCTAATTTCTCCTGTTTATCTTGTATCCTCATTTTTCCCAGCTGTCTTTTCACTCTCTTAAGTCTCGTGTCTTGCTAAGCCTGTGATATTTTGACTTTTTCAATGAAAGACTGATAATTTAACAAGTGTACTGCGTGATCAAAGACATGGGGGAATGAATATTGAAATGTAAGGCAGGTATTACAGTGAAAGACAATCAGGGAGAACACTGCCCCTCATTAGAACACACTTATCCTGTTGTTCCAGCCTCTTTCTGAAGTAGTTCTGTTTTGGGTCTTTAGGAGGCATGATCAAAAACCCAGTAAATCCTTCTGCCTAGTATCCTCCAGTGAAAAAGCAGACTCATAAAAACTGTATGCTGGACACACATACTTTGTGAGGGTCACGTTCCTAGAGGAAACCACAAATTGGGAAAAACTGCGAATTTCAGACGTGGTCAGAAAATGCCTATAAATGCCGGTTTTCATAGTTAAACGCTAAGTATGCAATGTCCCCTACAGTTACGTAATTTAATGTAATAAAATATAACCTTAGAAGGTCCAGGGAATTTGGTAGCATCATAGGGAATCTTAAAGCTTTAAGAACAAAACTGAGACCCCTTAGACAGTCACGTGAGATGCAGCCGCCTGGCGTGACTCGGGGTTCTGGTGCCTCTGCAGGATGGACGGCAGGGCAGCAGCCAATCAGCAGCAAGGAGAGCTGAATAACGCTCTCGGATTGGCTGCTTGCAAACCTCTTGTCAAAACCACATCTGGGATGAACGTTTGTGGTTTCTTCAGAATTTAGGGGATTTATACAAACAATTGTTAGGTTATAAGGAAACATCTGCAAACAGCGAGGCAGAGAACCCTGAGCTGGGACCTCGCAGAGTCACACTGTGGCTGTGCTCATCTGCCTCATTCACTCTGGCACCACGTAAGCTCCGACTCTTCCCTGAAGTCAAAATGACTACGAGAAGTGAACATTTTGAATCAATTGAGAACAGCACAATTAAGGACACAAAAGAGACTGGTGAAAGCACTGTGGAAATCAGTGTGGAGATTCCTCAAAAAACCAGGACTACAGATTCCATTCAACCCAGCTATTCCTCTTCGGGGTATCTTCCCAAAAGAATTGAAAGCATCTTGTCTCAGAGATATATGCACAGCCATGTGTATAGCAGAACGGTTTGTAATAGCTAAATCTTGGAAACAACCCAAATGCTCATTAACTGATGAATGGATAAAAAAGATAATGTTTTTTAAAAATACAGTGGAATACTACTCAGCCGTAAAGGATATACGTGAGACATATACAGCTAAATAGATTCACCTTGAGACCATACTCTTAAGAGAAATAAATCATACATATGTAAATATCATGTCTCTGGTTTGAGAAACTGAAAGTGTAAATAAGAATCAAAATGTATATTAGATAATTGTGAAATAGGAAGACATTGTTCAAAAGGAAGGGGGAAATCTAAGAATAAAAGGGTAAATGGAAAGAAAGCTTTGTAAATAAGGAAAGAAAGAGGTAGAAGAGAGAGGAGATGAGTAGGAAAAATAAGGGGAAATAAGGTATTTCATGTACAGATGCAAATTCCCTGTGCTGAATGTTGTCACTATGTATATCTAAATGGTACCAATAAATTTAATTTAAAAAATAAACAAAGTGAAGGGTAGTATTTTGAGAGAGATTTATAGCACTCTCTCTTTGACTAATAAGTTTTTAAAAATTCAACACTGTATTTCTCAATCATAGTTTATATTTTATATGGCATTATCAACCCAAGAAATTAGAGCTGAAATGTAAGGTTAAACATTAATTTTAAAAACTTGGGGTGTAGCCCAGCATACACACCTGCTTAGCAGGTGTAGCAGGTGCGAGACCTTGGATTCTATCTTTCGCACCAACCAAAGGAAAAGGTAACCTAATGTGCTAAGAAGAACCATACAGCTGTTTTGTTATAGGAAGCATTAAGATAGGAATTGTGAAGACCTGAACATAATAAGCTGTGTGAATGGGCAGGAATTTATCAATCATGGAAGTATATTTCCTCAGTGGAAATTTATATTTTATATGATATTCAGATTTAATGTTAGAAAATTTAAAATCAGAAAGCTGCATATGCTGCATGAAGACAGCACATGAATATTACGAGCCACCTTTGATTTTTATGTTTGGGAAGATTTGAAGATTTGAAGATTTGTAGATTTTCATTTATCTATCTCAGCAGTCTTGTGGCAGGATTTCACTGGGTACTCATGAAATACAAGAAACCAGGTGAAATCAGAACATGTCTGGCTTCCACCGTAGAGCAGAACTGGTTCAAAACATTGTATGTTTCGTTTTGCTTTTTTCCTCCTTCTTCCCCTCTCCTTTCCTTTCTTACTTCCTGAACCTAGAGGCTGCACCTGAGCTATTTCCTAAATATTTCTTCACTATTTCCTAAATCTCCTGCATCTCTTCTTTATAAAATTTTGAGACAAAGTCTCACTGAATTGCCCAAAATGGGCTTAAATTTAAAATCCCCCTGCCTCAGCCTCCCAGAGTGTTTGGATTACATATCAGGGGTTGCTGTTTTAAATGTTTATTTGATGTCATTGTGTGCATGTGTGCATTTTCTCCTCACATTCCTGTTTCTGCTTAGAGTACACCATTCATTCTGGGACGTTGAGTACATCAAATATTCTCATTATGCTCTCGGTAAATGTACAGCATCTAAGGAAACCATGCCTGTATTAGAGAAATGTCTTTCATCTAAAAGTTCATGATACACGTACCAAGACTGGAATAATTGTAACCCTGTTTCTTGAACACGTGGCCTGAGCTGAGCCTACACTCCTAGAAAGTTGAGGACCATGTGTTCTCTCCTTCTTTCCTAAGAGAATCTCAGAGAGCTCCTCCATTGTGGGTGATTTAGTGTATTTTGTGACAGCAAGTTACGCTCTTTTGTTCGAGCACATATGTCAGATCACTTTCCTACACAGCATTTGCTGCAGAGAATGTGGTCTCAGCGTCCTGTGTTTGAGGGCTGGACCAGAGAGGCATCACGTTAGCTTCTAAATGGCTCAGAAATTAAAATTATATCCATGCATTTTAAACCTTAAGAATTTGTTAATATATTTCTAAATATGTCTTTGGTGTCAAAGGTATTTCTGTTAAGAAAGATAAAGAATTCTTCACATTTTATAAATGTCATGTAATATTGATATTAGGTGATTTTATCTAATTAATAAGCATTACAGTGTGAGTCTACATATACCGAAATGTGGAAAAAAAAAAAAAAAACCCTGAATACTACGGAGTACATATCAAACTCCAAACTGAATTCATCTTCAGCTCTTTACATCATTTTGATCTATATTTCTTTATGCAAAGCAAAATGTGAGTTTTGACAAGACTCAATAAGAAACTGAAAACACAACATAATTGAGAAAAACAGTAACATCAAACATCTATGTATGTAACCAATAAATATTGTATGTATTTGTAATTCATTTTATATGATTAAAATAGGAAATTAAAGGGCACAAATGGGGAATCACGAGCATAATAATTGAGCTTATCAGTTTGTGGAACTGGAAAGTTTCTTACAGACCAAGTTATGAATGTTTCATTGCTCAAACGGGTTTGTCAGAGGGTGGAGCCATGTTAGACCGCAGGATGGAATGACATCTTCATTAATCTGTTGGTGTAGTCAATAAAATGAGCTCTGTGTAAACAACTTCTTAATGTTTGCATGGCATGGGTGTACTGTTTTTCTCTTCTTTGTTAGTACGTATTAGTGCACATGATGACTGTGTAGGGAGTTGGCACATACACATAGCAGGTGATTTAATTATTTCAATGTTTCCGTCCCCTCTCCCTCCATCTCTTGGTCCCCTTCCCTTCCCAAAAGATCAGTCTCCCCATTTCCTGCCTGTGCTTCTGCTCCGCTTGTTAGCCAGAGCAATCAGGCAAGAGAAAGGAACAAAAGGGTTATGAGTGGGAAAAGAAGGAGTCAGATTATGATTATTTGCACATAGAAGACCCAGAGAATTCTAGCACAGCCTCCTAGGAGAGCCAACCTGGGGAATGCCGCGGGACACAAAGTCAGCACACACAAGTCAGCAGTGTTCCTGTACCCCAGTAATTAACTCACTCAGAAAAAAATTAGGACAACAATGGTACTCACAACTGTATTAGGAAAGGTTAAATACTTTGCAATTAACCTAATCAAGGAAGTGAAAGACCCCAATGACAAAAACTAAGGCACTATGGAAAAGAAGACGGAAAAGTCTTAGAAAAAGGGAAAGATGTCTTGCTTCCTGGATAAGCAGAGCTAATATTATCAAGTTGGCCATATTTCAAATTTTTAAATGAGCATATTTCTAAAGCTAATGTGTATATTTAAAACAATCCTGTTGGAAATATCAGCAGCATTCCTTACAGAACTAAAGAAAAAAAATTCTAAAATTATGCAGAATAAGAAGTGACCCAGAATAACAAAAGTAATTCTGGGCAACTAGAGCAAAGCAGAAGGCATCATGACCTTGGATTTCAGTTTATATCACAAAGCTACAGTGATAAAATCAGCATGGTATTGGCAACAAAAGCAGACATTAATGGAACAGAATACAGGATTTGGACATGGCCCCAGGTGCATTCAACTAGCTAACTTTTGATAAAGGGGCCAGAAACAGACCCTGGGGAAAGACAGCAGCCACCTTAGCAAATGAGGATGGCAGAACTGACTACTCACATGCAGATGCCCCTGGACCAGTGATGATGAAACTAAAGACCGAGTGCCCAAGCTGAAACCCCAAACCCATCTATTTATTGCAAAGCACCAACACTGAATGCTGAGTTTTAATTTGGTAAAAAAAAAAAAAAAAACACAAACCATTCAGCTTGTAACATCATTGCTGAGAGGGTTTGCCTCTGCCCATCTGGGTTTAAAGCAGAAGCACTTAACTGCAAAACAAGTACATCTCTCAGAGATACAGCAGAGTTAAGAACCTTCTGGACAGAACCCCAGCTGGCGTCAGTTATCACGGAATGGAATTATCTGCATATCAGATTAAAATTGTCTGTACAGCAAAGAAAACAATCAGGTGAAGAGATGACCCACAGAATGGGAAGAACTTTTGCCAGCTATTCCTCTGACAGAAGACTGATACCTAAAATACATGTGGAACTCGAAGACATAGACCCCTCCTGAAATAAAAGTTCCAGTTGAAAAATTGGCACCCCAACCGAATGAACAGACAGCTCTCAGCAGAAGCACGTGGCCAATAAATCTATGAAAAACAGTTCAACATCTCTGGCGATTAGAGAATTGGAAATTCCAAAAACACTGAGATTCCATCTGACCCAGAAAGAATGACTGTCACCAAAAAATCAAATAACAACAAATGCTGGCAGCCTGCAGGGGAAAATAAACTTTGCATTGTTGTAAAATGTTGGTGGAAATGTGAACTAAGACAACCACTTGTAACTCAGTGGGGAAATTCCTCAACATAATAAAGCTAGAAATTCCATTCAACTCCATTATTCCCCTTTTAGAAGTCCTTCCCAAGGAAATAAAGAAATTATATTACAAGAATACATGCACACCCATTTTTGAATCACAATTCATAAAAGTTAAATCTGGGAAGCAACCTTTTGTCCATCAACTGATGAATGGATAAAGAAACTGTATTTATGTATAATGGAGTACTACTATGCCCTAAAGAAGAGTACATTTGAATCATTTGCAGAAAATGAATGTACCCTGGGACCACGATAGTGAGATAAACCAGACAAATGAGTTTAAACATCAGATAGTTTCTCTTATATGAGACACTCAAAGAATAAAGAGCCAGAAACGTTGTTATCAAATGGAATTTCACAATGTGATTACAATGAAATATTAAAATTCTTCCTCCATTGTTACCATTCATTAATTAGTTAGTGCACATGTTTTAAATATTTAAGAAGGCAATGTTGAAAACTAGAAAAGATGTAGACATTTCTTGTAACTTGTGTGTCATCTTCCACATAGGAGTATGCAGAGGCAGTGTCTGATGGGTGTCTCACCTCTTTGAATCTAGGTATACAATTGTGTAAGTTTTACCTGCTAGAAACAGGAATAGCTCTCACCTCTTACTTTGAGTCAGATATTTCCCTTCTCATGGGAAATGAAACTGTCCCAGTGTAAGGTCTCAGTGGTGGTCTTATAGCAGGGAACTCCAAGAAAAGGGACACTGTTTATTACTCACTGAATTTCAGTGCCATGGTCTTGGAAACCGTAGAAATCCTTCCCCACAGTCCTTGAGTGGTGTTGGATTTGGTATCTGTTTCTTGGCTCTTGTGCCTTGAAGTCAGCCCTGGACTTGGTCTTAAAAATTTCTATCATCATCACTGAAGAAAAAAGAAGTCAAGAAGATGGAAATGCCTTCTCACA
Source organism: Cavia porcellus (assembly GCF_034190915.1). Classification (NCBI taxonomy): domain Eukaryota; kingdom Metazoa; phylum Chordata; class Mammalia; order Rodentia; family Caviidae; genus Cavia; species Cavia porcellus. The sequence continues at coordinate 49,244,664 of NW_026947497.1, forward strand.
CCCTTGGAAGATGCCCATGCCATCCTGCTGTCCCTGCTTTCTGGGAGTTCCCCTCCTATTGGAGCTGTCTTTAAGCAGAACTTGGACTTAAAGGAGGGAAGGGTACTTGAGATCCACACCAGCATAACTGCTTTTATTTCCTCTGCTAAACGTCAGAATGAGTTAATTCTAAATACTCTATAGAGATGAGGCTATTCATTTCATTCTTAAGAGTGGTGTGAGAAGTTTGCCTGCAGAGACTCTTGTCTTGAGAACTTGCAGAGATTCAGGGTGGCTTCTCTTAGCAGAAAAAAAGCCAGTTGGGAAGCAGTACAGAACCTCTGAGGGTGACTCTTCAGATTTGATGATGCTTTAATGTACTCAGTCAGTTAAAATCAGTTTGGAAAACAACAGCTTATATTAGCAGTTACATTTTCAAAAATATATTGAGAGGCATCCTTGTTTGTCTGTTATTTAACCAAAAAGAAACAAGTAAACACACAGAGACTGCTTTAATTCAGTGCCTTGTGCTGGTGAATGGATTCTGGCAGTATTCTAATTAAGTACTTTTTCTGCATGCAATAAATGGGAACTATAATCACTCAAGGAGGTTCATCAATACTAAAATAACTTGCAGTATTTGGCATTCTACAAAAAAAGTTAATACAACCTCTGCCTCACATTTCTCCTGTATCATTTTGGAGCTAAGCAAAAGTAAATAGCTAAAGAAAAAAGTAACAGAGCAGGCTGGGGTGAGATACCCAGGAAGATTCTAACAATCACTCGGATGCATTTTCAGTTTGAGTTCCCAAGAGCTCCAAATGGTTCTCATCTGGTCATCTCATGGAACTTAGTCAGATCTTCACTGATAAACAGCCAGTACTGGTGAGTACTAAGGTGCTTTATCATTGTACAAGGTTGTGAGTAGAAAAACGTAACAGAGCAGAAGAGTATGGAGCTCTCATTGATCTAGACAAAGACGCACCCAGAATAGTGCTTAGAAACGATTGATGATTATGAACAGACCAAACAATGATTTCAGCCACTTTTCACAAGGGATACTTTTAAGTTAGACTGTGGAACCTGAAAGGTAGAGGTATCTAATGATACAGTAACAATTCGTTTGACTTGTGTGCCACTGTTTTAGGAAAATCTATTTTCAAATTTAGCTTCACTTATTCTGTGGGAGAAGACAGACATTTAAAAAAATTAACAATTTTTAAGAAGTAAGGAGGAAGAAAGTTTATAAACATGCAGTTTTGGGCCCTGTAAATCTTATTGTGTATTGCAATTTTAATTATTTCACAGTCTTTCTTAGGCTCACATGTTTGGGGCAATCAGTTGCATATTTAAGGATAATTACTGCAATAGTGTTCTACTCTTCCTGCTCATTATATGAACTGTGCAATTAATTACTTTTTATTATTTTGACTTCTCAGTATTAGGGAGGATGTTATCTTAAGGTTCTTGAGTCTTAATACAATTTATTTACCTTAAAATATTATGGTCAGAAAATTCCTTTCTTAACGTTATCTACAAAGAAATTAAAAAATAAATAGTGAATGCCAAACTCAGAAGACTCAACTTCCAAATTAAAGCATAGATTGTTTTTCAGAGTGTCCAGTTTCAGTTGAGTCATGTGAGATTTGGAGACTCACTGCTTTCCAGATAAACACTGGGTCTGGAATGTCTGCCTCCTAATACATGATCACAAAAGTAGCTGATAATTTTCCTTTGCAGACTGCTGGGAGATGTGAAAGAAAGAACTGTTTATTTCAGGAATGGGAAAATACCAAGAAGTGAACATCTGCATGGGAAATCTGCTCGGGACTGCCCCTGAAGTGGGCTTCAGAACTCTCAAATTGGGGATCAGTGTCCTGTTGTTTGCATAGAGGTCTCTGATCTCTGATCATTTTTTTCTTTATTGTTGATAAGTAATGTTTTCTAGTGGGGCTCAGTTGTCTGTGGGGTGTGTGTGTATGTGTGTGTGTGTGTGTGCATTCCCCTTAAGAAGTCTTTGTGTTATATTTATCACTGCTGTTATACTTTTTAGCAAAGAGATAGATTGAATTAAAAAACAACTTAAGCGCAGAGGAATTGAACTAAATGCCTTGTTTTCTCAATGTGGCCCTGCAGTTACTACTGTCTGGGGTTGGATGTAGATGTCACATCTTGGTAACTTTTGTAGTTATCAAAAACATGGAAACATGGAAATGTTTTCCAAAACCTCCCTTGAGATAATATATGTTAAGTAGTTATCAGTGTCAACTAGCAGGGGCAATCCTTTCCTTAGTGTGGGTCTAGACAGGGATTGATGGAAAGATCAAATCTTGATGTGTTTTCAGAGAGCGGTAAAGAAACTTCCAGAAGGGTGGAGAATATAAAAAGGACAAAGTCCTTTTATAGTTCATACTATGCATAAAGTACTCAATATAAAACTCCATGTTACCCATATTGAGAGAGGACCCATCTGCGTCACAAACAGAGATATTATTTAAATTATTACCACACAGTGAGCAAATTATGCCAAAGTTTAAAATCAGACATGCTTTAATTATTTAGGGCCCATAAAGTGTCAAGGATCCTATTAGTCTGTGGAAGCACAAAGATCAGTTAGACACAGGGCTGCTTCGTAGGCAGTCTGTCCAGCGGAAAGTCACCACTTTCTGATTTCAGAGCTTTGGCTCTGTTAGTGAAATGGAACTGGAAGAATGATCTGTAGCAGAGGAAATACAGGTAGGACAATATTTGAATGCAAGCTCAATAATTTTGTATTGCTCCATTTTTCGCTGGCAAGACATTTCTGTTTTTGATTCAAGGAGTAACATTTAAATTGATTGACTAATGATAATTTGTGTCATATTTTTTGGTGAATTCTGTCTCATCATATTTCATCTTCCATGTTTTGATTACATCTTACTTTACCAAACCATTTTATGGTAACTGCTGAAATGACTGAATCAGACTGGATTTAGCTCACATCTTCCTAATGTTTTATCTTTTATTCTAAAGACGTAAATCACAGACACCACTCTGTGCATCCCCCCACCCAGGCACCCATTTTTGAATTTCCTAAATATTTGTCAAGTACTCCATGACCAAGACCTGAGGGATCCACTGAGACATGGAATGTAAGCTTCTAATTGAAAAATCAACTGACTGGTCTGGTTGCCTTAATTATGTGTGCCATGAAAGGCAAATGCAGTCTCTTTGGAGACAGCATGTTATGGGGATCTGGTGATGACATTTGTCCCAAGATTAGAAGAGTGATTAGATTTAACTAAGCAAAAGTATTTGCAACACAGATGGGAGGATCCCCAAAGCCAGGCTCTCAGAAGAGGAAACAAGTTCCACCTTACTCTTTTTGAGCTTCCTAGAAACTTAATGATTGCCTAAGTCATTCAGATTTTCTTAAATAAAACATAAGATAGTATGATGGTTCCCCTCACTTACAGATTGGACATCCCTAGAATATTGGAATTTATAGCCTACATATCCCAGTACTGCTGCATATCGTATGCACTCAACTGATACTTGAGTTGGTATACGAACAGTTTTTGCAAGATTTGAAATTGTTAAGGAGGGGTAGAGAATTTTTGAAAAACTAAATTATTTTATGAGATATATTACTTAATCTCTTAAATTTTATAGCTGAAAAACATTTATTTATGCTTATTTGAAAGCCATTTAAAATTTGTCATCAGCAATTTTTATTTACATTAAAGGAAAACAGTGTTGAAAGTGAAATATTTTTGTGAAAAGCATTTAGAAAGGTATGTAGATACTATATCATTGTTATGCAATGTAGAAATTATTAATTCGAGATGTTCAGAAACATGGACAATCCCTCTTTGGAGTATGTATTGTTTTTCAGTTGAAAATGAAGCGCATAGATGCTATTTGTTAATTGAGTATATTTATCTCAATTTATACTACTTTTAAAAGACAACAGATTATTTTACTTTGGAATTGTACTTTTTTCTCTTAATTGTGTGTGTGTGTGTGTGTGTGTGTGTGTGTGTGTGTGTGTGTGAGTGTGGCTTTTTGAGACAAGGTTTCACTATTCAGTCCAAGCTGGCCTTGGGCTCACTTTGTAGCCCAGGCTGATCTCCGAACTTGCAGTGATCCTCCTGCCTCAGGCTCCCAACTGCTGGGATTACAGGTGTGCACCACCACGCCTGGCTCTATTTAACAGTATTTCAACAGATAAAAAGAAACTATTAACAAGAGAAAAATAAATTTCATAGCTTCTTATCTCACCAGGTAATAAAAAAACATGTAATTATAGATAATAAGCACTTATTAGTCCAAACACCTTACAAGAAATTCTGCATTAAGAAGAAGGGACACCTATTACAAACTCCTACTTAATAAAATAATTAAGCAGAGAGGATAAGAAGAAATCCTGGTGGACAAGACTCTCACTGATGTAACCAATGACTAATAATTTTAATAACTTCCTTAATCTTTCCTGCTTTATAGTACAAGGAGCCCAAACCAGTGACCTTCCTCAATCCTCTGTGATTCGCCTTTCTCATCTGTAAAATCAGGGTGTCACACAGCATCTTTTCCAGGATGTGTTGGGAGGTTGGGACAGGATAAATACCCTGAAGTCTAGAACATGTCTGATACTTGGTGTGCACTGCATGCACGCTAGCTAATATTGATTAGGACGCATTCAGTGGTTGCTCAGTAGAGAGACTATCCAATAACTTTTTTCTACAAAGGCAACATCTTTTCCTAAGGAAAATGCTATTCAGGTGTTTTGTAAGAATAGAAAGAGCCAATTTACTTGTGTGAGTTTTCTTTAAGGAGAATCTTGGAGGAAGTCACTTTCCCCACGTCTTCGTTTGTGAATTATTAAAGTACTGTGAGCAGATGAGTAGGGGTGCATCCTCTTTTATTAAGTTTGTTCAGGAAACGGGAGACACTTTATCAGCGCAGTTAGGTGACTCTGTTGTCTTGGTTGTGGCTTTTGCATTTGATTCTGTTAGTTTCAACTCCTATTTTTTCCTGGGGAGCAGCTCCTTCTCAGCGTAAGTCATCTTTCCCTGTGTTCCTGGTCTGTTAGCTTCTCTTCTGCCTCAGACTAATTGGTCCCCCAGCATGTTACTGATCATAGGAAATGATTTTTTAATTGTTTCTTTCACTTTCTGTGCTGAATCACTTTTGAGGTAGATTTTTTCTCCCCTCTGATTGGTCAGGATCAAAATCACCTTTTGCTTATGCTACATTGCTTTTTCTCTCCTGGTCTTCCTATATTTAGTCTTCTCTTTACCTGTTTGACTTGAGAGACTTTCTGTTCCTGGCAAGAGGATGGAGTTTCTTTAGATGACTCCCACGCTCAGGAATGAGGGTCACATCTCTCAGGGTTGTGCCTGGAGTCAAGGTAGAAGCTTTAAACTCAGCCATGTTCCCAGTGAAATGAAGTTTGGAGAGCTTTAACCCCTGTGCTGCTGATTCTGTTCTCTGCCCCAAAAGAAGGTGCCAGAAACCTGCAGCTCCAGGGGAGTCACTGGACACACCCCATTCATGGCACCGGCAGTGCCTGCCATTTCCCCTCCTTTCTTTTTGCATTCATCTGTTATTTTGGCTTTGTTTTCTGAGAATCATAATTGATACCTAAATGGTCATGTGCAAGTGAGGGTTGTAACAGTACCATGGCATTTTAATTAAGATTAACAAAATAAATACTTATTTAGTCTTCTCTAAACCCAGTGTCTGACCAGGAAGCATCTGAGCAAGATATTACATATCTTCGTTCTTTATTTCAGGCAGTTGGCCTTTCTTGTTTCTTGAGCTAAATCATAGGCTGCTCGTTTGCTTATTTATTTTATTTCTAATGCAGTGTCTTTGTCACTTGTGCAAATGCTGGTCAGGAACTGCCAACTGGCTTGGTAGTAAGAGGTTTCAGTTTGGACGTTTGTCATTTCCAGGATCCATCTCAGGAACCACCTGGTCACTTCTGTTCAGGTTGCAGAGCCTGAAGCTCAGTACACGATTAGGCATTCAAAAAAAAAAAAAAAAAAAAAAAAAAGCTTGGCAGATTCTATCATATATTCAGTTCTTTGAAAACATTTTATGGTGTATATTTCCTTTCCTTATTTATTATGCCTAAATCTGTTGTTTATGTAATACACAGCTCTATTTTATCTCAGCCATCATATTTCATAAGCTTTCATACTTTGTTACATATCGGAAATAATGAGACTAGGTTTCTATCCTTTGAACTACTTTGCATAGAAGGTTGATTTTTGTTCAGAATTGATATTTGTGATCTTTTTGGTAAATAAGGCCTATCACTTATATATTACTTACATATGTTATTTCGTCAAATGTTATTAACTGCATAATATATCTACAGTATATATATATATATATACTTTATACTTTATATATACTTTATATATATACTTTATATATACTATATATATATATATATATATATATATGGGAATTAAAACAATGAACATATTGATCTTGTTTTCATCTTCATAGACATTAAAATCTTCATCTTAAAACTTAAAATATAGTGCATTACAGACTGTCTTAACAATTACCAAAATCATATCAATTTGTGCTGTTACTCACTAAATGTTTTTTATGATGCTGAGAACCTTTTTTTTTTTTTCTTTAAAAATTGTAAAAGAAAGGGATGGGAATCATCTACAGAAACAAAATATTATTTGAATATATTTGCTATCCATAAAACAAATTACTAGCTCTTACATAACACATGAATTCACATACTACTGGAAATCATGAGAATCTCTAATGGTATAATTATCCACTTTCAGAAACAATGGTGCAGAACAACTGTGAGGAGCTGAGAGCAGCAGGGTTTGGCTGTCCTGACCCCCGGGAAGACGGGCAGCTTTCACAGCCTGTTCTTTCTGCATGTGGACACTGAGGATTTAGCTCAGTGGCATAAGTGCCTGCCTGGCAAGCACGAAGTCATGAGTTCGGCTCTGGCACACACACACACACACACACACACACACAAAACAACCTTGAGTACTTTCTGCGTGCGGTGCTGGTGAGATGGGTGAGCATAGGGAGTTGGAAAGCTCTGGCTTGAAAAGTGGAGTTTGTAATTAAATAGTAAACCTTTCATGCATTATTAAATCTCTATTCATTTATCATTATATATGTGGACTTTGTTTCAGTGTAAGAATTTGAACAGACACCACAGGTCAAAATGAATTTTAAACTTCACGGCAGTTCTAAAATAGCTGTGTACTTTTTTAAGTGGTTGTTTTGCACAAAAGCTCTTCTTCCCAAGGCTCCAGGAAGGTGAGAGTCTGTCTGGCAGATTAACATGGGATGTGGAACAGAATGTTTCGGAACCTGTGTCCTGTGCTTTTAAGTAATTCCTGTGTAGTTCAGGAGGTGAAACCAAAACACACCAGTCTGTTAGAGAATAGGGAAGCCTATAAGCTTTGGCAGCGAAGTAGGTCTTCACATGGGATGGGAGCACTGTGTGCAGGGGCCAAGGACTCCATGGCAGGGTGGCCCTGTGAAGTCTATTAGTCAGTGAGGTGGCCCAACCAGACTGCGCCAACACGGGATGACACACGTGCTAGAAACAGCCTGTCTTCAGGCAGTGTTTTGGATTTAGAGATAGAGTCTTGTTTGCATTTCTCTATGCCATGGATCCACTGCTCTGGTTCCCCCAAAGTTCACACCTGTGCCATAAATTGTCTAACCTTTGAGCTTCTCCACCTGGGTGTGTGCATATGTGTACCGGTGTCCACATGCACCTTTCAGCATATCTTATTAGCATATGTAAAATGGCAATCACGGTCCCTGGGCCCAGCGTGGCTGTTGCTGTTTAGTCTGGGCGGACAAAACTATGACTATTAATCCTTAGCTCTGAGTTACAACTGTCTGGGCCTTTATTAAGAAATTTATCTTTGTAGCCTAAAGTTAGGTGTGTTTGTTGTTTAATAGATTAGGCTTAACTCCTCAATATTTTTACAAAATTTGCTCTTAAGTTATTGGAAGTTTAAAAAGGGTGTAGATTTATTGCAAAAATTCAAGAGGTGGCATTCAGAAGCACGTAACAATAGCACAGGATTAGAAGTGTGACATTAGTACATCTTTAGGTTATGTGTTAGCTTTCTCCATATGGAACAGGAGTGGGAGTCTAGCGTTTGTTTACATGTAATGAGCCACTGTACAAACTCCTAAAGCACTCATACACTACAGCATTATTAAATCTAGAATGTGATATTTAGAATAGTTTTTATTAAGGCTCAAGCCTTATGCAATGAGTTCAGCCCTGGCACACACACACACACACACACACACAACCTTGGGTACTTTCTGTGTGCGGTGCTGGTGAGATGGGTGAGCCCACACGGGATAAGTGTAAGAATTTGAACAGACACCACAGGTCAAAATTAAGTACATTTTCCTTTGTAAATCATTTTGTGGTACCTATATTATTAAGTTCAGTAATATGCATTTTAAATTCTCTTATACTTCACCCATATCTAAAAACACAATATTTACATACTGCGCAAAAATGATTGAAGACTTTAAAATGCAGTAGTAACAGATGGGTGTCTTACACATAGCCTGTTTCCTATGGTAAAGATCTTCATTCATTTCATTTTTACGATATCTGCAGTCAATCTGTGAATCACAAAATCATAGTAACACATTAACTTTTTAGTTAGCCTCACTAGTTTTCTAAGATTATTGTGTTATAGTTGATACACTGTGTCAGCTTGAGCAGTTTAGAAGAGACTCTGCAAGGAGCCAGGGTTCCTACTTTGTAAACATCCTCATCTTGTGCAAGAGGAGGGCAAGGAGATTTTGTGAGTGCCACACCTGCCCTGTGGCCTATTTACAATCTAAGGGAGAAGAGGCCTGCTTTCCTCCTTTTGCTGTGGCTGCTACCTTGAAGTGTTGCCCTGGTGCCATGTCACCCTGCCTTGGAGCTAGCAGATTATGGACTGAAACCTCCACAAACTGTGGGCTAAATAAACCTTCCCTTCCTTCATTTTGGATGTCAGGTATTTTGTCCCAGCAATAAGAAAAATGAAGCCAAGACAATTAGTTTGTTTTCTTGACACCCAGTTTTCTCCAGGAAAATATTTTCATACTCATACTCTGAAGGCTTTTCCTGTGCTCGTCCCCTGGGAAGCCGCTGCCGGCATTGGCCTCACCTTGGAGAGGGTGCAGCTGCTACCACAGACCAAGCAGCCCATCTGAGGGAAGGGTAAGCCTGTGGATGGCCTCTCTCTTCCTGCGTTGTTTCTGCCCCAGCCTCTGCACAGGTAGCAGCCCCTGCATTGAGCACTGACCTGACGGTGCAGACTCTAGGATTTTCCACCCACATTAACATTAGGTGCAAAGAATCACTGGACAATCAATATTTTCTTACTAGCTTTTTACCCTTATGTTTCTGTATTGAAACTTCCTAACCGTTTGACAAAGTATGGAATCAAAATGATATGCAAGAGACATAAGAATTATATTAAAGTTAGGTTAAACTCTGGAAAAATATGTGGGCATGTCCCGATGAGAGTCCTTTAGTTCCCCTTAGGAAATGGCTCGATGTTGAAAGAGTTCTTAATCTTCATGGTGTTAACGGATGGACTACTGAAGACTGAGCATCATTGTGAAACACTGTCACTCTGTATTTCGTCAAAAATATGTTTGGAGTAAAAAAATACCATGAAAGCAATTTTATCATATCCATTTATTTGTAAGGGGATGATAGAGCTCATTGAAATAGATGATAGAGCAGAGATGATACCTTGTTGGAGCAGATTAGAGAGAAGAGTTAATTTCACAGAAACAGGAGGCCCAAAAGGAAACCTTTTTAGAAGACAATAACATGTCACGTGCTCACCTGCTCGTTCAAGACTTAAAAATGTTTTCTTTAACAACCTGAGGGCTTGGGGCTGGAGATTTAGCTCAGCCGCATAAGCGCCTGCCTTGCAAATGTGCAGTCATGAGTTCAATCCCTGGTTCCAATAAAAATGAAAAAAACAAAAAACAAACAAACAAAAAAACAACCTCAGGCTTGTGGCTTTATAATGCTCAGTAATACTGTTTATCTCAAGACAGTTGAAGCTTTATTTCTAATCATATTCCTTTGGGTGAGATACATGGACAAGAGGGTAGGAGGAAGGAAGAGGAAAATCCTACAAAGGTAAAATTAGAGCTAAAAAAGACATTAAAGTGTAGCGTGTCTGTGCAAAGATATGAAGAGGAGGAGAAATCTGTGGAGATGTGAATAGGAAAGTCAATTATTTTTGTGAAATAGACTTTCTTAACTTATTGTTAGTATGTGTTGTGATCTCATTTGATTTTGGTCTCTTCCTCATGGATGGGAAGATTACAGAATTTATAAATTGGTTAAGACAAAGTCTGTTTGTATAGGTATAGTTAGGCCGTATTGTTAGATAAATATGAATGTACTAATTGAACTGGTATGTGTTGCATAGCACCTGTGGCAGGGTATACCGCTGATAGCTGGGGACATAGCGATAAATAAGACAAACTCCCCGCTTTCAGGGAATTTACCACCTGCCACCTATGTCAGGTAAGACAGTTTCAGAGTTTTAAGTACTAAGGAAAAACAATGTGATTCATGAAGACCTCTGTGGAGAAGCTGACAAAAGATACCATCCACAGCCACTGTATAATTACTGCCCTGTAAAAGCAGTTATTTAAGGTCTTTGTGCAAACAATTAAAATTTCATAGTGCCAGAGAACTGATAAAGCTTGTGACTGTGACTTAAATAGGATAAGATCGTTTAAATCAGGGGCGAGACCACCAGAATTTAGAAAATGTTCCCATCCCCGGCTGATGAGGGAGGTGGCAGTGGGACCTTCTCTCCAACCAGTCTGTTTCTGTTCTGTGCTCTCCGATAGGCTTTGGGTAGCGGTGCCAACACTGGCCTTGGTGTTTCCCAGCTGCCCGTGTGCTGCCCTGGCTCACTGGTCCTCATGGGCAGCGTTGTGCTTGACCACGTTTGTCTCCCGTAGCTGTCTTCAGTTATCTAAGTATTAACGGAAGGAAAAGCACATAGGCCATGCTAACAAACTGAAGGCTAATCTTGTGCCTCCTGGTGGGAGGTTTAGTGGTACCCTAGGGAAGGTCTTCCTGAGGTTGTAAAGCAAATGTCATGACAGTGAACTTCCCATAGTTTCCTGGAACTTGAACAGCAAGGCTGCACTGGTGCAGAGAGGGGCTGTGGCATAGTCCCTGGGTGCGAACCTCAGTCCCACAAAAAGAAAGGTGAAAAGAAGAGAAGGAACAGGGAGGCACAGAGGAGGGGAGGAGGGGGAGTGAGAGAGGAGGAAAGGAGAAGAGAGGGCGAGGTAAGCAAGACATCAGTCCCTGCTATAATTAACAGTACGTATTTGTGTATGGGAAAATACGCATGGGCCCGAGGTTGACTCGTGTGTTGTAGCGCTGTGCTGTCTGAGACAGGTGGACAGAAGGCCTGAACTTCACGGCAAGTGATGAGAATAATCACTGTCCACACGGGAGAAGAAATGATGTACAATTGAAATCATAAAGACATGGGTATTTTGTGTTTTAATAAATACATGTTTTAAAACATTATGAAGTGAAATATAAAACACCTTCCCGACATCACGCAAGGTATGTGTATTTTTTAAGTTGGACAAAGAAAGCTCACAGGTGATTAATATTAAAATGAACCTTTTATGTATGACAAAAATATTGTGGAGACATAAAGAATAAAATTCAAACCAGAGCTAGCTATACTGTAAACTTGGTTCTCTTGAGAATTTAGCTTAAGAACAGACATGAATAGGCAATAAGGAGCGATAAGTTACTTCCTAAATTGACTCTTTCAGTACAAGATTATTCATTCATTACCCGAGGGCAGACATACATCCAGTGTGTTGTTGCCTGAAGAAGACAGAACTATGAGGTTGAAGCTCTGGAAACCTGACCAAAGGAAGAAGGAGATGAGTGGATGAGCAAGCTGAGGAAATCCTGCTTGCAGATTGCACAAAAAAAGCCTGTTTGCAGAAAAACAACAAGTACATATCGGGCATTAACCACATGTGCCTGACCACGATTGACTTCAACTTTATCCCAGCCCAGTTAAATTGGCAATACTGTCATAAATAAAAGTTAAAGTAGAAAAAGAGGTGATTGTTTTGAGGCTTACTGGCAGAGGAACAAGCCATTCCCTGAATAGAAATTAGAAAATAAAGCCAAGGAGGAAATGGGGCTCATCCATTTGGTAATGAGCTTAGAAGAGGGTGCCTTACAGTGGAGCAGGTGGTTGATTCGCTTGGAAATGTAGCTTTGTGTCTTGAGAGATCTGAGCTACCACTAGGTGTTTTAAAAGCATGTGCTTATGAACCGGTTAATTTAAATCCGAGATACATTTGAGATCACCAAGGATTCGAGGTGATAGAAAAATGGCTAATGACAGAATCTTGAAGAAAAAACAATTCCGATTCAAGAGTGCTCAGTTCCATGGTCTACATGAAGTAGGAAATGGTGCCTTACCACGGCGTGGAACAAAGGATTAAAAGACGAATTCGTAGCTGACTTATTGTCCCATTGGTAGCTGGTGGTTCGTTGATAGAAAACAATTTTAAAATTAGTTTCTGGAAATGTCTGCGTTGCTTACCATTTCAATTGTACTAAAAAGGTGTCAATTTCAGAAGTTTGTAAACAAATCTTTCCATCGAAACACAGGAGTACAATTGAATTGCCTTATATTCTCAATAGAAATATTTCTTGATAACAAACCCTTGAAATTTGTCTGAAAAATTAATTTCTGGAGAGGATGCTTTGCTGGGGATTGAATTCATGGCCTTGAGTGTGCTAAGGGCGCTCCGTAACCCTAACCTATGTCCATACCCAAAATGATTTTTAAATAATGGCTGTAAACTATTCTCAGATTCTAAATCATTCGTTGGAGGGAGGTATATTTCCCTGGCAGTGTGTTAAATACTTTTATACAGTTGCATTAGAAGTATATGAAATAGTGTCATTATTTATAAGTAAAAAACATAGTATACTGTGTGTGTGTGTGTGTGTGTGTGTGTGTGTGTGTGTGCATCTGTGTATTTGTGTTAGAACATTTACCTAGTATGTGGGAAGTCAAGAGTTTGATCTGGCCACTGCAATGTAAACAAGTAAATATATGAAACCAGTCAAACAGAGAAACCCCTCAGCTCTTTCTAGGTGAAGTGGAAACCCTGTGTTTTGGTTTTGCTTTGCAATGGCAGTGCAGTTGTTAGAGCAAGCGGGCTCTACCTGGAACGTCTGGTTAATAGATTTGGGTGCTGCATGAATGCTCGAAAGCAATAAGCGATTGTGTGTGAACCCGGGAAGATAAAGTTAGATGTATAATTTTCTGGTTTGGGTGTCCCTGCCTTTCATCACATGCTGAAGACTTTCCCAAGACTTTGGCTTAAAAGGATCAAAAACTAGCTTTTGTTTTCAAATACTCGCTTCAGCGGCTAAACATGTTTGAGGAATTTTGAAGGCTAGTTTTATAATGAGAGCAATTACAAAGAACAGAGGATTATAGACATTATTGAGTGAATCATGTAAAGTTTGTTTTTGTCTCACCAGTTTCCTACACCCTGGTATTCATCTGTCTCGGGCATCTTGCTCCACGTTCTTTCCCATAATGGTGCTACTGTGTTATCCTGGCATTGCACTCAGTCCAAAGCAGTGCTGAGCATTATCTTTTGTACCCCACATCTGGAACAGCAAAGTGAAAGCACCAGGCTGTCTCAGACATGTTTGGAACTGAGAATGATGGAAGGAAAGGAACGGTGATGAGAAGAGTCACATTCCTCACTTACTAGCACAGACACGGTTCCCCAGTGTTGCTGAGAGAGGGGGTCTTGATTTTAGCACGAATACTTGCCTGTTGATTTCAGAAAGCGCAGAATTGTTTCTTTCCTGAACATGAGTCCTGCTAGGTGAAACACAGCAATCGTTAGAAGTAGTTTTATTTTATAGATCACAAAGATGACAGTAAAGGAATCCCAAAGGTGAATTCAGGATTTCACCTCATCCAAATAGACATCTGCTGTCTTTTCATATATAATATGACACATTTGATAATTTTTAAGCACACAAAAATTAAGCAATGATTAAAAAACAATGTTTGCCTATAATCTTGGCTCTCTGAGGCAGAGAGATGATGAGTTCGATCCCAGCCTGGTCCACCTAGTGACTTCATGTGAGGCCGTTTCAGAATGACAATGGAGATCAGTTTTGCAGTGCAGCACTATCAGCAGTTATGGTGTAACTCCGTGACATAACTCACACCCAAGTGGACTGTAGAATGTTATCGTGTACCCACAGAATGGAGACTGAGACATAGAAATTGCAGGAAAGTGTTTGGCTATGCCGTGTTGAACACTGTCTTTGGATTCAAACCCGCTGGGTCAGGGCTGGCCCGAATAAAGCTGCTTCCTGGGGAAGAGGACTCGGTGGACCTCCCTTTGCAGGAAACTCCAGCAGCAGCCTTGGAGCTTAGTGGGAAGGCCCTGGGTTCAGGCTCTAGTCCTGAAATAAATACATAAGTAAATGCTTTCAGGATGCAGCGATAGAAAGTCCAGACCTCAACTTGTCAGTCATCTCTGCTTCTGCCAAATTGTGCTCAGGAATATGATTGCAGGCAGAATCTTCTTAGGCTGGTCAGCCAGCCCACAGGTGCTTCTTTTTAAATGTAGGTTACGTGTGCGGCACAGAGCTGGCTTTGGTTGCACCGTGACAATAATTTCATCAGTATTCAGTTCAGTTTTGAACGTTCTTTCATTCCTTCTTTGTGTCTTCAAGAGACACTTGTGTGTTCTCGTATTAGCTTTCAGGAAATTATTATTTTACTGCTTTTGTATGTTCTTACCTGCAATCTTACATTATCAGCGCCTTCCTGCTTGAATTTAACCTCAAGTCTGCAGTCCTCAAAGGAGCATTTCCATGCACCTCTGTTCTGTCATATTTCTGCGAATCCGTTGAATCCCTACAGAATACTGCACTCTAGCTTTTTTGAATTCCTTCCTAAAAACCTGCTGGATGTCTTGTCTTAAACTGAAAAAAAGTAAATCAAAATCAGGTTTTACCACCATCAAATGACTTTCCAACCTCAAAGTCCTTTTATCAATAGAAAGAAGAAACTAGTATTTCTCCTAGTGACTAGTAGTTAATAACTAGCAGTGATTAAGAAGCTAGTAAATCTGAGACTCACAGCAGAGCCAAACAACCCTGACATGTGACTTTCAGCTCACCATTCACAGCTTTGAAAATACTTTCTCAGGGACAAGAGGTTAGAGGATAATAATTTTAACCTCATGAGATTATTCAGAGTATTCCCCAGCATATGAGAAACTCTGGCCAGAAGCTAGCAATTCTGAGTAGACAAAGAATAGTATTATTTACATGTATGCACCAAGTAATATTACCAAATAATGCTCTTTCCATTGTGTTACCAGATAATGCTCTTTTTTAAAATTTTTTTTCTATGCCAGCCAAGACCTTCTCCTGTAAGATTACAGGAGACCATGAATAAAAAACT
Source organism: Cavia porcellus (assembly GCF_034190915.1). Classification (NCBI taxonomy): domain Eukaryota; kingdom Metazoa; phylum Chordata; class Mammalia; order Rodentia; family Caviidae; genus Cavia; species Cavia porcellus. The sequence continues at coordinate 49,260,188 of NW_026947497.1, forward strand.
CATTTGACTGACTCAGATTTTTGACAAGTTTTATATGTCTTCTCAATCCATTAGACTCCCATAGTATAAAATTGAAGTTACAGACCACCTAAATTAGGGTTTGAGGTCACCCAAAGACTCAATTTTACTATCTCCATCTACTGGCAGGGAGGAACTATACCCAAGCATGTGGACTGGCATAGAAAACAGGAGAAAGAACATTTAAAAGGTAAGCCAAATGTATGTTTTTATTTATGCTACGCTTTTAAACTTTTATTATCATACACTCTTGTACTCTCACATAATTCAGGTTGATATTCCACAGCATTTTACAGCAAGAGAATTTGATTGGGTGGTGTGATATTCTTACCTGATTCTTCAGTGTGGACAGGTGGGAGCAGGAAGGTCTTCCTTCCACTGTAGTGATCTTCTGTGTCTCAGCACTTCTAAATTTCTTCCTCTGGTCATCTGAATGCCCTCACACTCTCTTTATAGTCTAATAGTCTCCATCTTGCAGGACGCTTGTTGCAATTCTTGTATTTTCATTTCTGTCCATTCTTTAGCATGTTGAAAAGAACTTTACCTAGTGAATAATTTTGACTGTTATGATTTAGAAAAAACAAGCACATGGATCTTGTGAAGGTATAATTTAGCTACCGAATGTGTTATAGATTTCACTTAATAGGAAGTACTGAATAAAACTTTCTTGTTAATTGACAAATAAGTCTTAAGGCATATTGATATCAGTGTTTTGGTTTGGTTTGGTTTGGTTTGGTTTTGGTTTGTTTAATTTCATGTTTTTCTTCTCTGTCACAATTCCTTTGAAATTGTATTGGTTTACTTTTAAGGAGATTGCAGTCTTGTGCTCAAATTTTGCAGCGTGATAACTGCTATAAATAAAATACATTGACAGTTTTTGTGGTTGTGTAGCAATAGATCTTTAAGTAATTTGTGTATTTTAAAAGATTAGCGTCGTTCTGTTTAGAGCTAAGTTGTGCATATCTTCCTTTACAGAGCCCTATCTTAACTTGTGAGTCAGAGTAACAGCCCATTTGTCTGGACAATTAGTGCTATTTCGGTTGTGGCAATTGGGTTAAGTATAATTTGTACATTTCATCTGGCACTTTTCTCTTGTCTTCTCTTTTCACCCCAGCATTTGCTTGTTATCTTGGTTCATTTCTTGGGGCACTGTCACATTTCTTCCAAATGAAAATTGAGTGAATTTATAAACCACATGGGTTCAGTTTTTATCTTCAAAATGATTTCTCAGGGCAAGAATTTTCAGGCAAATCCTGTGCTCAGACAGCTCCAAGGAGGCTGTGAGTGCAGTGAGCCGTTTGTGGGCCAGGATTAGACTCCTGTACACAGTTCCATGTCCTGAAGAGGGAATCTCAAGTCATGTGGCATCTGACAGTGTCCAGTGTGAAAGCCCTCTTCAAAGTCTTCCCTGGGGTCAGAAGACAGGGAAGAAGGTGCTTTCCAAGAACACTAGAAGAACCAATAACACTAGGGCTTGGAGAAGAGCCTCCATTCAGGAGTGGGTGAAGCCCCTACTGTGAGGGGAGTCTATTCTAGTTGACTCTATTGCTTTTTCTGTTTCAGCTCCTATTTTTAGTTTTTTTGTTCCTTGATTTTTGACTGAATTTGAAAATTATCATATAGCCAGCTTTTGCTGAAGAACTTTGCCAATGGATGTATTCAGGCCAGTTCTTGAATGAAAGACACTGAAAGTCTTCATGTTTGTGCTTATTCACTTTTTACTATAGACTGTTTTACCTAGGTGATACAGTAATGTAACCTGGGATAGAACAGCCTTGCACAATTAGGGTATTCTCAGCATTATTAACAGTCTTTCATTTTTTGTGAAGATAACATGTAAGTGCCACAATTTTCAAACAAATTCTACAAATTTTATTACTTATGGTTTTCAGCTCTTTTAAACGCCTCAGGCTTATTTATTTCAATTTTCCATCAACTTAAAGTAAGAATTGCAAAGGGTAGAGTTAGGGGTAGTGGTTTCCACCAGAGCAGAACAATTAAATTGATCAACAGATTTATTTAAACTTAGCCTGTGAGGATCAGTCATGTTCTGATTTAATTGCTGTTTATTTATTTCTGCTATCATTATGTGCAATTATTGCTGAAACCAAAACAGTAATCTCTGCAACTTGCTACAAACACAATTTAAAAATCTCAAATGTTACTTATGGGAATGTAAACACTATGTATCTCTTAAGGACAGCACTTCGTAACATACACAACCTGAGATGTTTCTTTGCTAGCTTTCAGGAGAAAGTCACAGACTCTATGGATGCATGCTGTGCATTAAGGGCAGACAGGAAGCACTGAAGCCAATTTTCAGCATGGATATTTTATGCTAAATAAATTAGGGCTAATAAATATCCTTCTATGTTACTGTTTCTTAGGACTTGTTTTACCTCGTGCAGAGCTTTAACCTTTCAAAAGAGATTGTGGGACTTTGAAATATTTGATAAAGGCATAAACCAATGGACTTGAGTTTATCTAGGAATGAGTAAGTTTTTATTGACTATCATGTTAGTATTTTCATTGATACATTTTAAACATCTTCCTGCCAGAATGCCACGTATTACCTAGGCATTTCAAGCCCTCAGATAAATAGGTAGCAACTTCCAATTTTTGAAATTGCTCCTAACCTCAACCTGAATTTTGTCAATTATGTGTCGAAGAGGTTAACTGGTAGATCCTCCATCACAGGTGTTCTTTCTGGAAAATGTTTGCTCTTAAGTAGATTTGTCTTCATTGGCAGTGCGATATGAATTTGTATTTCATTATAATATATTTGACATGTATGCATTTTATTGCTTGAAGTAGTTCAGAATTCCTGATAATGTATCAAAACTTTCTGCATTGAGTAATAGCTTTTGATGAGCTGACATCTTCATCTTCTAGGTAAATGTTTGCTATATTGTATGAATTATTCTTTATCTATCTCTTTTACATATTCAAGTTTCTAGCTTCTTTGTAGTGTGTGAGATAAGCACAGCTTAACAGAATAAGTTACACTATTACCTAAACATGTTTAACTATATCACTGTCTGTATTTGTGTGTGTGTGGGTGTGTTGCTAACTTGTGAATGTAAAGGCTTTAAAGAGAGTCTGTTAATATATATGTATATTCATTCGATGCTATAATAGGTATGATGCTTATTGATGGTTTGTCTTCATAGTTGAGCCTTTACTGTAGTTTCTTACTCATTTATTGTTTTGGTGAGTACTTAGAATCAAATTCATGACATTGAGCTTGCCAGGCAAGTGCTTATGCCGCTGAGCTGTATTCCCAGCCCTGAAGACTTCAATTTATAATGTGAAGCAAAAATAAGTTATTTTTATTGCCCAAAGGCTAAAGTACTGTGTTGTCAAATCTTTACCCTTTTTGAATCACACACTTCAGTCAAAGAAAGAGGTGTGGATCTTTGTCGCTGGGCCTCGTGGTTCCTTGAGCTGGGAACCGCGGAAGGGTGAGAGGCGGCACTAGTGACAGTAGCCACTCTGGAGTGACAAGTGCTTCGGTGTAGCCAGGGTCCCACAGGCTTGCTGACCACAGGGAGCCTGTGGCTGCGGCTGGAGCTAGCTCAGGTCCATTTCTCTGTACTCCGACTCTCGTAGATTCTGTATGCTGCACCTCACTGGGCTGGGTCCCACTGTGAAGATTAACCAGCCACTCTGGTACCAGACTTCACCCCAAATGGATGCCTCTCAAATGTTGGGAATAAAAGGGCCCTTGGTTTGCTCTGATTGGCCCATTGTAGTAATCCAGGTGATGGAGGCTGGATTGGAGTTTTGAGATCTTTGGACAGACTCAGCCCTGACTTCCGGGTCAGTAGGTCAGTAGTGCTCCCCAGGATGATCAGATAACAGAAGCGCTGAGCACTCCCTGCCCCAGGCACCCAGGAGCTGGGGGGCAGCTCCCTAAACACTCCTCTCCCTGTGATGCTTGGGTGAAAGAGGGAGGAACACTAAGCACGCCTGTGCTTTCCGCTGGAATCCTGACAAGTCCAGCCACTATCTGAAAGACAGCGTGGGGCAATGGTCAGGTTCTAGGCCGAGGCTCCTTTCCCTTCCCACTTAGACAGCTTGCACAAGGGAGTCGGATGGTTTAAACCGATGGCTCAAACCCACTGTATGTGCTTAATGCGCTTTGCCTCGTGCAACTGGACGCTTCCACGGTGATCGGTTCTGTACTGCACGTCTGGTCCAGTTCTGATCCTGATTAGCAAGTTTTCTTGTTCATTCTCTTCGCGTTGTATCAGTGACATGTTTCTCATTTACTTCCAGGTGGCTTTGTAATTTACTTTAAACAAATATCATATCAGTTAATGATCTCCTCTGTAAGAAAACTCAGCGAAGTGACTTGCCTAAAGTAACCTATTTTACTGTCATAACTTTTACTAATTCATAACTTGAGCCTTGATAGTTATAGCTGTGGCATTCTCAGAGTATGGTAAAGTTATAGCACATGATTTATTTTTAGAAATATGGAGGCATACTGAGAAAAAAGCAAATCTCTAAATCAGTACTCTTTGACCTCTTACATTGATTTTATATGTGTGTGTGTGTGTATATATACCCATATACATATGTAATCATATGTATATAATCCTGTGTGTGTGTAGACTGAACAAATTAACTTTATGTAAGACAACAATTTAATGTGAACTAAGATTTTTGCCTAATCTTGTAAAGTGTTTTGAAACTTAGGAGTAAGGAATGAAATTTGAAAATGATGTAAATTGTCTTCTGTCCTCATAGGATAGCAACTTTATATATACTTTCAGTGTAAAGTAGATAGTTACACGTGCTGGGCACAGATCTAGACTCTGGTTATGGATGTTCAATAAATATCATTTGCTTTCTGGAAATTATAATGTGGTAGGAGGAAAAGAAAAAAAAAAAACGGTGAACACATTCATATGATTAAAATATGCAGTCCCGAAGGAATGTCTGATGGGAATCAAGTCATGTTCCAAAAAGAGGGCCTTTGACCTGAGTATTTTAGTTGAATGTTGATTTATTAGGATACCTGCTCCAGAGCTGATTTGGTTACAGACCCAGAAATGGTCACCTTAGGAGGAGAGGACTTTGTTTAGTGTCTGGTGTCTAAAGCCACTGGCGGGTACCTGATGCATGACAGGCTCTCGGTAAATAACTTTCAAGCTTTCATTCGCTTGAGGAATATAGTGACCGACAACCTCGTGGGATTAGATGCCTGGGGACTTCCACGGACATATCTTAGATAATTTTTATCAGTTTTGTAGTTTACTTTGTATCCTTCTTCTATGTCCCTTTAGTGACTATTTGTCTATTTGCAGTTTGAGGTAGATAATGCTAATTTTACTGATTTTCTTTTGTCTTAGTATTTCTCTAAATATAGGAGAAATGGTAGATTAAGCTTACAGTGGAACAAAAACTAGTCTGAGCTTTCTGTCCAGTGTACGTGTTACCCTTCTTTCGTATTTATATTCAGAATTTAAAATCACAAGCCTGTTGGTCTGGTGTTTCCATGCAGATTCAGGTTCTAACGATGTATTTATCAGTGTTGTGGAGCTGGAATGTATCTTTTCTCTATGAAATTGAATAAAGCTGGGATGAAATTACTCTGGCTTTTTAAGGCAAAATTTTACTAAATCATGTTGTCATGATATCTATATGTATATTTGCATATAGCTCTGTGTGCATGTATTATATGCCATAAGGTATTAACTGTTGTTAAAATGAAATGTCTTAATTAACTCTATAAACAACCTAGCAAGATTAATATAAAAAGGATTATCATTGGCAAATAAAACAGTGAACAAAATGCAAATAAGACCAGTGATTACAGTTGTTTATCAAACAAAGATTAGAGGTAGATGTTTCTTAAGAAACACCTTTTTATGGGACAGGGAGGTAGCTCAGTGGCACAGTGCCTGCCCAGCAAGCATGAGGCCCTGATTTGACTTCTGGTACCAGACGAAACAAAAACAAACAAACAAAACATTGAGCACCTTTTTACATGATTCAAAAATAGCGTATCTGGCAGTGAAGACCTTCAACATCTCTTGGGGTATCTGTGGAGGCCACGAGCTCTGAAAGACAGATTCCTGCAGTGTTTGTGAATCAAAGAAGCATGATTCTCTACAACTCCCAGTGTAAGCCAGAGTTGGAGGTCTCTTTCTCTTTTGCCTGATTTTCATCCTTACAGTTCATTTCTGGAAAAGTCAACTTAAAATATTAGTTTAAAGACGAGGTTGATTTATCTTTCTTCATGAGTTGCATGTTATTTAGAAACTTCAGTTTTAGTGTTACCTTTATTAATGTAACATTGCAAACTATCAAAATTTTTATTGCTCTTTATTACTCTCTTGTACTGTATGCTTTCATCCATAATAAATAAATCTTTTAAAGTACTCAGAGTATGTAATAAGTGCCAGATATTATGGAATTGTGTGGGTTTTATTGCTAAACTGGTTTAAAGCATTCAGAGATATATTATATCTATAAAATTGAGTTGTATATGTATACATAATAATTTTACAAGATCTATAATACTGGTACTCATTCTTTTTTCTATTTTTGCTTCATTTTAGTTTTCAGTACTTTTACCTTAAGAAGGGTGGTCAGGTATTTTGACCTTATGTGTGGTTTTTAAAATTTAGTATTTACAAAGATTTCCTCTTTCCTTATCTCATATGTGCAAAATGTGCTCTTATCTCAGGATACATCGTGAAAAAGACTATGTCTTTTAGTAGTTCAATGATTGGACTACAAAGCTAAATTTTATTTCATCAGCAGTCTGAGTAAATCATTCCTTGGTTATAGGAAGACAGTTTTATTAAAATACAAAATCCTGTGTATTTATTTCATCCTTAAAATACTGTTAAAGTTATAGATTTGAAAAGATGGTTGTTGAATAGCAAAACTGTTAGGTGTAGTGTTAATCTGGTAGCATTCAGTGTTTGTGGCCTACTTGGTTTCTCCCAGTTTCTCCCTGTCTTCCTTCCTTCCTCCCTCTCTATCTCCCTATTTCTTTCCTTCTTTTGATTATAGGCTCAGTTGCTTGAAATTCAGGTAAAACTGACAGTCATCTGAAAATCCTGTGGGCCTGGTGGAAAGCCTCATCATCGCATAAGGGATGAATGTGGGGGGGCAGCAATTTAAGTTAAACATGTTTTTTACAATTCCTTTACCACAAGTAGAACATAGATTGTTAGTTTCTAAAGTGTATTTAATTATAGTCTAATGAAGTTAGAAATTATATAGAAAAAGAATGTAAAGACAAATTTATGTATATGTATTTTAGCTATCAGCTTGTTTGACTGAAGATACAAAAGTAGAATTCAGATCATTTAGTAGCCATTCGGTTTTCCAGGTAGTGTATGTAAAAGCAGACACTGCCGTATCTGTGAGGAGTGCCTTGGCTATGAGGTGTTTGTTTGAGAGGCAGTGGACAGATATTAAATTTTAATAACTACTTAGAAAAGTCATTAAAATATTAGATGCCAAAATATAAGCCACTTCCTTGTATAAATACCACCAAAATATATAGGTCATTGGCAGAAAAACAGTGAGTATACAGAGATAGTTCATTTAAAAATACTTAAAAATAGTTTATAAATTTTATTTTAATAATTAATGTTCATGATTCTCTTGACTTTAAGAGTATGTAAGACTTACACCAAAGTTAAATGCTGGGCATCTTGCTATGACCTCATTTCATGTGTTCAGGGTGCAGTTAGTTAAGGCTGTCAAAAATTTGTACAAAATATATTAAAAATCAAATAAAAGACAGTTTAAGGGTTTTCTTATTGGAATGTAAAAGGCACAATGGATTTTCATGGTTTAAAGACTATCTTAGTCTGTGGGCTTCTTAGTGAAAATAACTGCTAGGTGGGTTTTGTAAAAATAAAATACTATTTTGCCAGATAAATTCTGGAAAAAGATGGTATCGGGATTGTATTGCATAACACTTGTTTGGGGCAAAATGTGAACAGCAGAGCATTATGCCGAAGTGACTTTTGGAACGTGTGGTCCCAACGTGTCTCTGTGTCTGTGTTTCTGCTGTAGGAGTGCAGAACCCCCAGCATGAAAGAGTTATCACCGTGGCCACCAATGGCAGCATTCACAGTCCGAGGTTTCCTCACGCTTACCCGCGCAACACGGTCCTGGTGTGGCGATTAGTGGCCGTGGAGGAAAACGTGTGGATACAACTGACATTTGATGAGCGTTTTGGGCTGGAGGACCCGGAAGATGACATATGCAAGTAAGTGAGCCACTCGGATCCCAGCAAACGGAGGCCCTTGGGGCATCCCAGGGGCTTCCGAGACGTTATCTTAAGTAGCATCTTCTCAGATGGTCTAAGAACATATGATCTTAAGTTCCATTCTATGTAAATTCTTTATTTAAAAGCAGAAGACATACAAACACACATATTCATTATTGCCCATCTTCTGGAATCATTGAAGGTTTTGCTGAAATTGCATGTAAGCTAAAATCATTCAAAGTACAGAGAATTTAAAGCCATATATGGGAATACAGTCATAACCAAAACTTTAAGTTATTCTTTGTGCTATTTTTTTATTTGAGTTTCCCAACAGCCAAATCAAAACACTATCATCTATTAAAAGGAAAAGCAAAAGCTGATAAGTATCTATGACTATATATTATCTAGATACACATATTGATACACATGCATGGGAATAAAATATTTGAATATTTTATCTCAAAGCAGAAATATAGTTTGGGAGCAAAATTTCAAATTCAGGCCATCATCATGTCACGTCAGGTAGGAATTTCCTTAATTTTTTGGCAGCATCCGTGAACCGAAATCACCCATGTGAAGGAGCACCCACTGCATGTCACACAAATATTACTGTTCTAATCCTCCGTGAGTGCAGTTCTCTAATTTGGGTGATGTTCTTGGAGATTTTTCACTTCAGTGGCATTTGTGTATCAAGAAAATATTTTACTTGAATTTTATTGCAGGATTATTTATTTTATCTTTGATGTGCAAATTAAAAGAGAATCTTCATTTTATCGTATATTACAGATGACTATTTAATGCAGATGAAATAAATTGCCCTTACAGTCATCAAAGTTTTTATTTTTCACATTCACTTCTCTCACATTTTTTTTCCTTTTGTGATTATGCATTTCATTTATTTTGCCCTTACCTCGCTTGTTTTAGAACTTATAAATTATGAGCTAGCTTATTTAATTTAGAGTCCATTACTCAAGCCCAGCATGGTAGTGCACGAGCATAACCCCAGCTTTTTGAAAGGCTAAGGCAGGCGTATGTTACGCTTGAGCCCAGCCTTTGAAACTTAAAGTGCTGTGGAGACCCTGTCTCAAAATTAACAACACAAAAAATAATAAGAATAAAAAGAGTTGGGAAGATAACTCACAACGACTAACAATACTATGTTTTTAAAATTAGTTTATATTGATGTCCCTTTGGTCAGCAGTGTCCATCTAGCTGGATGGCCCTCTCAGTTCCCTGTCATATTATCTAAGCCTCAACTCCTTTTCTTCCCCTTGGGGAAAAACCTCAGGTAATTTGCCTTTAAATATATTCTCCTAGTTTAAGCTGTAAAGGTCTTTATAAACCATGGCAATTATTATCCCAAGACCTTTCAGTGTTCAAGGGCTTATTGAAAACTACAGTGAATGTTAATTTAAAAACATATACATATATTAAAAGACCAGTAAGCTCCCTAAAGTACTCACCCCACTTTAAACACTAGGATCAAAAAACAGAGTGACTGCGGCTGCCTAGTGCCATGCAAAAGTCAGGCAGGTTCACAGAAACTCTGTCCTGTGTCCTCACTGGCCTCATTCACCAGGGATGGCATTGTGCCTGCTGTGCTCATTCACAAAGCCACTCTGGCCATGACAGGGAAACAGACTGAATTAATTCAGGAGACCGAGTCTGCCGCAGCAGGGCTGTTGCCACACTCACGAGAGGGAACTGGCACTAGTGCTCCGGGCAGTGGCGGGAAAGATGGACAAGCGAGTTAGAGAGAGGGGAGGGATTTCCAGGGGTTAACGCACATACTGTTTTCAACCACACCTCATGTAGATCATGTTGAGGCAAATTATCATCACGGTAATGAAGGCTTCTATCTGTGAGGGCAATTTCTCCGTCCTTTATGATCTCTTTTATGGCCATACAATTTGAAATGTTTTTCATCAAAATACTATAAATCTGTTATCTAATGTATCTCTGTATGTCTTATAGATTATTTCTAAACTTTTTTTGAAAACTATATTTTCTAACTATATATTGTTGATGTACAGAGGTATAAACCATTTTTGTATTAATCTTTTTATCTGGCAAATTTGTTAAGCTCCTTTATCGATTCTCATAGTTCTGGGAATTATTTTGGATTTATGCAAAAAATATTATTGTGAAATAAAATTTTTCTCCTCCATTCTATTCTTTATTTTTTCTATTATGAAGCTATTGATTGTGTTTGCACTTTCTTTGTCTTCTTTGTGATCTTAGAGAATCTGCCATTTTTAAACTAACATAGAGTAACTTTGGATTTACAGAATGGGGCAGAGTGCGGCATGCCTCCTCGTACCTGTAAGCTGGGGTCCTCTGTGTCGGGGTCTTACACGGGAATGGCCACTTGCACAACTAATAGAGGAACATCCCTCCTCTCTTCTTCTTATGGCCTCCTTTCCATACCAGCCCTGTTCCACTTTCCGTCCAGTCCCTTTCTGACCCACGAGACACAGCCTGCGTCCACTCTTGGCATCTATGATGGTTCTTCTCTTTCTCGCGCTTCCTGCTTCAGAGATGCGAAGATTAGTAGTGACAGTTCAGTATGGTTTTCCTCCTGTCCTTCTCTTCTGCGCAGACATTAGCTAATGCGCATATGTCCCAAACTGCCACCTAGCTTAGCTTCATTAGTCTTTTGCTTCGTTGATACGTTGTTTTTGTTTTATGATGCCCAAGCCTAATGTAGCAATCTAATAACACTAGTTACTGTTCACTGCCTTCTTCACTTGCTGTTCTGTGTGCATGTGTGTCAGGAGGTGTGTCTGGTGTGTGACATCTTTCTGTTTTCTCTGTAGAGAGCATTGTGACTATTTGGGTCCTGTCCTGTTACTTACTCTGTAAATTCCATCTGTATTTAATTTTCTGTTTGCTGAGTTTCTTTTTCTTACATTCATTTCATTTATCTTCCTATTCATCTTTCTTTTCTACTAGTTTGAAAAAGAAAGTGCACATGATCTTATGTCATACAGGTGCTAGTGAGAAATGCATGCTTTACAGCATCAGAAGCTGCTGAATGTTGCCCAATGGGCAATAGCGGAAGGAGAGAGGTGGGTAAGCGAGTGTGGTGCTGGGGGATGAAGGGAAAATCAAGTGGACCTGCGTCACATGCGTGTACCAGTTCCCCACAGTGAATGCAAACATTGTGTATTACAAGCATATAACAATAAAATATTTTTTAATAAAACAAGAAAACTATCCTGGGACAGGGCAGTCCCTGTGAATGCAAACCAACTCTAAGGTTCCATGAGTGCAAACTGCTGTTGATTGTGGACGTGGAAGGACATGATCGTCGGTGGCTTAGAAATCAGTGGACCTCTGGGGCTGGGGCTAGAGAAGGTGGCATTTACCATGGTCAGGACCAGAGTGACTTCGCCCAAGCTGGAATGTGTGTGGTTTATCTTAAGTTGATATCAAAGGCTTCCGTGCATTCCTGGCTGTGGCAGAGACCGGTTTTAAAGCCCCACGTACCACTCTGATGGTTTGTGTATTTATAGCACCCTGGGAAAGGAAACGGTGAAAGCCCACCAGGGTACTTGGGGCCAAAGGTGGTGGTCATGACCCAAGGCGGCTGTGGTCCTGTCAAGCTGGATCTCTGAAATTCCTCAGGGCCTGTTGTCCTTGAACACTCGGCCTGTGGAGAGATGCCGGTCCAAGGGGCTGCTCTGCCACACTGACTCAGCAGGCCTGACTTTATCCTGTGCCCCGGTGATGGCTTTAATAGTGCACAAGAGAGGGACACGCAAAACCAGATTTTGTTGTTTGGGATGATTCCTGATGGTGCGGCTGGGCTGGGCCTCAGCCAGGGACCAGATAGGCAGCAGCAGTGCAGAGCTGGAGGAAACCGTGTGGCCTGGGATTCAGCACCCTTGGGCAGTTGGTCCTCGGTGCTTTCTGCCCAGGGACTTCGCAGCTCTTGGAAGGTCCTGGATGAGCGGGATGAGTAGCGTTTTTATGCTGCAGAAGATTTTTATTATTGTAAAACACAGAACAAGTCAGATGCAAATTGATGTCTGTTACATTCACAGTTTGAGCAGGATATGCCAGCAGGGTGGTTAGTGGTATTAGGGTGAGACGGGACAAGGAGAGATGAAATGTTGTATGTGTGTGTGTGTGTTGGCATTTAAAAAATATTCAGCTTTTTTTTGAGAGAAAATATTCTCTCTCAGTCTCTTTCTCTGTCTGTCTCTCTTTCACTCCACCTCTCTGTTTCTCAATCTCTCTCCCTCTCTCTGTCTCTGTGTCTCTCTTTGTCTATCTCTTCCTCTCTGTCTTTCTGTCTCTCTGTCAATCTCTGTGTGTGTCTCTCTCTCCGCTGTCTTTCTGTCTCTATCTGTTTTTGTGTCTTGCTCTGTGTCTCTCTCTGTCTCTGTCTCTGTCTCTGTCTCTGTCTCTCTCTCTCTCTCTCTCTCTTTCTCTCTCTCTCTCTCTCTCTCTCTCTCTCTCTGGATGGGTGGATTACTATGTAAACGTGGCCCAGATGAGTGCATCTATAGGCTGCCAGCCCTCTACTTTACACAGTTGTATCATAGGTTATTTGTGGATCACCTCTCCTCCAAGGCTTCTGACATTAGTGACATTTGTTTCCCTAGGAGAACACATTTTTTGCCATGGAACACTTTGCCCAAAAAACCTTTTCTATTTGTTCCTTTTCTTAAGTAACAGCATACTTATTATATATAAGCAATTCCCAAAAGTAATATGGTAATAGACATAATTTGCAAAAGGTTGTGTTAATGAAGCTTCACCAATGAGAACGGTGCCTTTTTTTTTTTCTGCCCTACTCTAGAGCTTCTTTTGGAAGGATGCCATAGCTGGTCCAAGGCAGAGAAATTTAGCAAGGCACAAGAACTCTGATATGCTACAGAAGCTACAAATATTTTCATATGTAGATTTAAAATAGTGAAAATTAATGATTTTCTTTTAAAATAAAGCCCATCTGTACCTTCTCTTCTTATTGATCATAGAATCAATGTGGTCTTCTTATTTCCTCATTTATTTCCTTAGACATTCCGCAGACATTTGTTGAGCTCTGTAGTAAGTATCAAGATGGTAGCGGAGAATAGGAGATGCTTATGCTAACAAGTAGCTCCGCATCTGGGCAATGATGCAGGCCAGCTCATAGGAGACGAGGATGAGATGCCACGAAGCGCAGACCACGGTGGACCCAGGGCTGTTCTCACATGACTGGCTATGCTTAGATGACCTGGTTGTCCGTTTCCTAACTCGTACCATCACTGTGCATTTTTGGAACAATGGTCTGTAAATATCTATTAGTAACTTATGAGGGACGTGAGGGGTGGAGAGTTAATTCTTCCCTGCAGGACTCAGAATAGTACTCACTTGTCTACAGTGTGTTTCATTCCAATTGAAACACTGTGCATTTTTCCTATCAACACCTTTGGACGCTGTGTGTGACAAAACTTGAAGGACATACTAATTTAAGAAAACAAAACATTCCCTTGTTCAGGAGATCCTGTGACTGACAGGATGTTGTTTATTTACCTGATAATGACTTTACAGCCTGTTGAGTGCATAACAAATTACTTCCCCACACAAGATGTTTCTTGGGTCCTCTAAAAGGATCAAGGAGGAAAGAAGCATGAATGGTCTATATTTGGCATTAAGTCTTCTCAGATTTTATTACTGAAGGATCCAAGATTCCATAAGCTGCTGCATGGTAGAATTTTGTTTCTAGAGGTTCTGGAGGCCACGAAGTCCAAACCCAAGGTGCTGGCTCATAGATGTTTTGTGCCCACTGCTGTGTCCCCTCAGTTGGAGGAATGCATGAATGTTTTACAGAGAGACACAGACACCTCACATGTCCTAGGACCATGGCTGTGGAGGTTTGAAGTCCACCTGAACCAGATAGTGACAGGCATGGGCGATGCAGAATTGATATTGCAACCGCGCACTGATCACATCGCTGCTGTCTGAAGGAAGAAGATGACAGTAATACTCTGTGGCCCCCAGAAGTGGGTGCTGCAATCCTAGGGCCACTGGAGAAGCAATATATGTGTGGAAGTGAGGAAACACTGGTCATATTCAGCTCAGGTACAGAATGCAGAACGTATCTGTCTTGGAAGCTAGGTAAGATGTTAGCCCCTGGCTAGCAGCTGTTAAGTGCTTGGGTAAAAGTTAGTTAGTATAAAATAATAGATGGATGAGAGGAAAGAAAGTTCTAGACAGACTGGCTACACCGATGAAAACTCATGGAGGGGGCACTGGCTATCTCTGAAGCGTGGTACACGTGGCAGGTACCTAGGGAATGAGTTGTAATACAGGGGAATGAAACTCCCAACCTACTAGATGTCCAGTAGAGTTTGTGTCCTCTAAAATCAAAGAATGAATTTTAGGAACAACAGAGGCTAAGAGCAGAATATTTATTGAGAGAACGAAACCATCTGTCTGAGAAAGACAAAGAAAGGGTCCTTCATGAGTTTCCAAAGACTCTGTCTTTTCTAGGGACTTTTATAGAGTAAAACTACAAAGTGAGCATGTCTAAGGGAGAAAGCATGGGAACTTGCAAGGCGAGCACAAGATGGGACAGAGTATGGTCAACCAGTGAGACTAATTGTTCAGGTAAAATTGATTAAGTTGGAGAGAAATGGGGAAGCCAATTACATAACAGGCGGGCATGCTTAAAGAGCAGTTTTTAGGGTGATAGGGACCTATTTAGAATATCAGTCCTTAGAATGTAGATGTATTTGCTTGATCTTTTGTCTTGAGGCCTGGCCTATAGCAGGAAATGTTTGTCTCCTCCGAGGTTGCAAGATATCTGGCCTTCTGCACTGGCTCCTTCAAGGGTCCAGCCCTGTCTGACTACCTAGAATATTTCTGTCTAACTCAGCTGCCTGTAACAGGTGGACTGTGAGAAAGCTTTCGTGATCGCCTGGGGATGGATGACCTCCCTCACACTGCCTCAAACTGAGGGTTTTGTTGAAAAAGAGGATCAGGTGCATGCTGGGCTGTTTTTTAGGAAGATACCTCTGAGAAGACTTCACAATACATCAGAGGCCAGAGTAGAGGCAGTTGCAATAGTTGGAGTTATTACTCAGATCAGAGATTTACAGGGAGATGATCCTTCAGAACAGTTCACTGTGGAATTCTTATCTGATTGATCAGGTAGCTCATGCCAATAACCTTTTCTTTCTTAGAGTTCTGTGGACGTGAAGAGCCAGGGTACCCTTGCATTTGTGTAAAGAATTCCAAAGCTTTTTTTTTTTTTTTTTTTTTTTTTTTTTTTTAGATCTACATTCTGAGGGTGTAGCTCAGTGGTAGAGAGTTTGCTTAGCATGTTCAAGGTCCAGGGATTGATTCTCAAAACTGGAAGAATAGTCCATAAAAAATCTAAATTGTCTTTTGCCTCAGAACACATGTATAAGTGGAAACAAAATGGCCAGTGTTAGCATTTATATTAAAGATAAACAAAACAGGAATTTAGTGTTCTAAATATTCAGTCTGTAATCATAAGGAAAAGATGGTCTTTCTCTTTCTTACCAGTGATTGACAGGTGGATTTTACATGGGCCCAAGAAGGGGAAAGACCAACATTGCATTGTGCTGAGAGTTAATCTTACTGCTCTGCTGGAGGTGTACTAGGTACCAAAATATATTTCCCTAACAGGTAGTGAAAAGATTGTGGAATTCATATAAGAAGTATTACTTTCAAATTTAGTAAAGAATTAGCTAGTGATTCGAACCAGTCTTATTATAAAAGAAATGTTTGAGTAATATCCTAGAAATTCCAAGGCACAGATTTTATCCAGGTTCTATAGCGTTTTCTCTGCCTCTATGACTTCAGCCTCTAGGAATCTGCCCTCGTAAGATGGGCAAAGAAAGCAGGAAAATGGGGAAGTTTCCCAAATGAATTCTGTAGAGAAGTTTGACTAATTGGCGCAGCTTGGGTGTCCACAACCCAGCCTTTCACCAGGTGAGGAACTCACAGCTGGTGTTACATCAGCAGGATGCAGGCTGCACACCCCTTCCAGGAGCCGAGGTGGTCTGTTCAAGGTGGTGGAGAAACGGTTGGTTCCTGAGAGTGGACCTGTCTCTTTCAGTCTTGAGGAGGAAGTAGTGCTCCTGATATGAACGTAATGACTTCTCTTGTTGACATTAAGGTTGGATAAGAGTTCATGTGCAGCTTTCAAATTCCCAGTAACTGTTTTTCCTACCTGCCCTTCTGTGCAGAGTAAAGTCTTTCTATTGTGCAGATTTCACTACTGCCCTTTCCAAGCAAGTCTTCTGAGTATAGTTAGCTCAGTGCATAATTTATAGTTTTGTTATCCTTTGAACTCTGTAGCATTTACTTTAAAAAATTTTTGAAACAATCCTTCCCAAGAGGGCTAAAAATGAAGGGTGGGGACCTGACCATGGCCGAGATCAAGGGACTGTGTTCTTGGTTAATGAGATGTTTTGGTTTATGTTTCCAGCTGTTCAAAATCGACATTCCAAGTGGAGAAAAGAATGTATCCTGTAACTCCTCAGATTCCTATTGGGATCTGCAGTGTTTGTCTCTCACCAGCTCCTCATCTTCTTTCCTGTATCTTATCCTTTCCTCCTCTGCTACCAATACTTCTTTCTGCTTTGCCTCAATTCTCCCTCCTTCCCTTTTGACTCATGTGTTAGCTCTCTGTTTCTGTGGAAAAGTACCTGAGAACAGTCCACCGAGGTTGAGTAAGGAATGGTTAGCTTAGGCTTGGTTTCAGAGGGTTCAGTCCATGGTGACTTGGTTGTTGATCTGTAGTAAGACAGAACATTCTGGCAGGGAGCACATGGTACAGCAGAGCTGGAGAGAGACAGAGTCAGAGACAAAAGATGGGAGGTGGAGGAGGGAAGGGAGCGGGGAGGGGAGGACAGAGCAAGGACACAGCATTCTCTTTAAACATCTACCCTCAGCCACCCACTTCCCCCAGCAAGGCCCACATCCTGAAGTTTCCATAGCCTCTCAGTAGGGCCACAAGCTGGCCACCTTCTTGCATGAACGCTGGGGGCTATTTCACGTGGAAGGTGTAATGCTGGGAAATGATGTTCACCCACAGATGAAGGGCACGTTTTGCCATAGGCACCTGTGAGAGTGGCCAGTGCGGCTGTGCCTCTGCTGAAGCAGGTCTCCTTCCCTTGCTCCATTTTCTCCAGTTCACACAAGGGCAATGAAGCACAGAAGAAGTACTCAGATCACTGATTACCTGGATAACTAACAAGTTACTGATCTGCACAGTTTACCAGAAAGAGAAAAACAAACAATTACAATAAAACACCAACCCTTACTAACAAATGACATCTTTGTGTATGAATCTTAAAAATACACCATAGGAATTCTGCATTGACCTTTCACCTCAGCCTCTTCAGTGTTTCAGGCATCCCTGGCGTTAAACGACTAGCATCATTCCCTTTGGCAGAGAGCTTTCCAGCAACACCTCCTTATATTCGCCTGACCCTGTTAGTTCCTGACTTTTGGAGAGTAAATTCTGTTCAGGTGCCAGCTGTCTTTATGAAGAGCCTTCCTTTTAAGACAGCTATCATCAAATAAGCTGCCTCTGTCATTTTCAGGACCACAGATACTGACTTAAAAGATTTACTTCTAGTTGATTGATACATTTATTTCTAAGTAGTAGTTGATGTTTCCTTTGAGAATTTTGAGCAGGTTGACTTAAACAAAACTCTAACCTATAGAGTACTGTTTTCTTTGTAATGTATAAAAGTTAGATGAGCACATTTCACTAAGGCCTTGCGAGTTAAGCTTCCAGAGGTTTCCCTGCATCTGAGGGACCAGAGAGGGAAAAGGATGTGCGTGGAGCTGCCTTCCCACATGCCCAGAAGTGTGAGTCACATGGATAGGCCCACTTCCGGCAGAAGTCATGGCAGGAGTATTTTCTCCTAGGCAGTATTTTCTTCAGGTGAGGGAGCAGAACAGTGAGCTCCATAGACTGCTTCTGGGAAGACACAGAAAACTGTCATCACTGAAAAATGGTGAAGAAAAAAAATAAAGAAAAGTGAGGAGCAATTCCAGGATGGCTGACTAGAGATGCCCTTCAAGACTCCGAGACCAGAATGGCTGCACAGAGAGAAGGGCAGCTCCCCGGATGCCTGGCTGGGAGACTTCCTGTTACTGGGAAGAATTAAGATTGACGACTGCCACAGCGCCCTCTCATGCATGGGATCAGCTCAGGGAGCTCTCTGAAATGTGCAGGATGGCTCTGCTGCACACTGTCTCCCTAGATGTGCAGAACCCCTGCAGCTGCAGCAAGTTGCCACCTGCAAACAGAGCCCCTCGCAGAACCCTCACTGGCCCAGGGGGCAGAAGCCTCTGCATAGCACTGTCCACAGGGGACAAAAGGCTGCAGTGTCACAATGCACCTGCACCCCTCTGTGCCACAGTGACTCCAGCGCCCAAAACTATGCATTGTCTGTACTCCAGGGGGCAGGAAATCCAGCGCAGCAGGAGGGTGCTGCACGGAAGACCAGGAAAGGATGGTGCTTGTGCCTTGAGCCCTAAGGCCTGCCCAATCTCCCACCTCACGTCCTTTCACTAGTGATGACCATGGAAGAATCCAAGGGCACATTTCCCGAGGTCCCTGCTCCAGGGGTCTCTGCCACCTTGAACCCCACCACACACCACTGTGGAGCTTCACACAGCACCTTCCATGGAGCCCTGCTACCAGCAGTTCATCTGCAGGGATTGAGGTCAATGTCACAGCCACATACAGCTCTGGACCCAAGCCCTGATGGGTTGGGCTGGACAGTCCCAAAGGGTCTGCTGCTGATGGTGGAAGCCCATGGTATCAGTGCTGCCGGGCCATGTGAGTACTAGAGGGGCACCCTGTGTGCCTGATGCCACAGCGGTCCCAGAGGCCCCTGCAGCAGTGGAGCTGCCCAAGAGAGGCAGACAGTCAAGTGTGTCATGCCCCACAGTCCCAGGGCTGCCACACCCATTGCTATGGCTTCCTTGGAATCCTTGTTCCTCCCATCTCCAGGGTAACCTTCTCCAAGATATTTCATCAGTGAGGACAGCACACAAGGCTGGACAGATAGTTTTTTTAAATGGAAATCAAATCGTGTGTCATCTCTGATCACAGGATATATGACCAGAAAGCAACAAGAAGAAATTGAGAAATCGTACAAGCAGACAGAAACTGAAGAACACACTCTTGAGTTCCAGAAAAATAATAAAGAAATTAAAAAGGGAAACTTTAATTTCTAGAAAGAAATGAAAATGCAAATATAAAATACCCATACTTACGGATTACAAGTAATTACAGGGAAGTTCCTAGGAAAAACGTGTGCTTACATCAAAAGAAGGAAAAGATTTCAAATAAACAACCCTAGTAACAATACTTAGGTCCCTAAAAAAGCAATAGCAAACCAAACCTAAAATTAATAGAAGAAATAAAGATCAAAGAAAAAAATGAAAATGGAGGTATTTTAATATACAAAGATCAATAAAACAATTTTTGAAAAGAGATCATGAAAAATTTTATCCAGGCCAACCAAAAAAAAAAAGAATAAATATTCAAACAAATAAAATCAAAGATGAGAAAGGAAACACTATAGCTGGTGACACAGAAACTCAAAACATCATTACTATACACTAACAAGAGGGAAAACCTACAACGAATTTATAAATTTCAGAACTACAGCCAACCAAAAGAACACAGAAAATATGAACTTAAAAATATTGAGCATTTGATTTAATCTGTATCAAAATGTTTCTCCTCAACCCCCAATTAAAAAAAAAAAAACACCCTGCTATCTTTACTGTGGAATTCTACAAAGCATTTGCAGAACTAATGCCAATATTCCAAAACTATCCCCCCAAAAAACTGCAAAAAAGGAAACTCTAACAAATACATTTTATATGCTCAAAATTATGCTAAAAGCAAAATCAGAACAAGATAAAGCAAAAAAAAAATACAACTATAAACTTTTATCTTGATAAATTTAGCTGTAAAAATTCTCAGCAAAATCCCAGTAAACTAACTGTGAGCAACTCCCCAGGATGGAAGGACGGCTCAGCATATACAGGCTAATAAACATCACACAGCACATCTACACGTTGGAGAAAAAAAGCCGTATAATCACCTCGAGACACAGAAAAAAGATTTAATGAAAAGTCAGCATCCCTTCATGACAAAAATCCTTTGAGTATAGAAAGCACAAAACCTCAAAACATTTAGATTATGTGTAATGAACTCACAGCCAGTGTCATAGTAATGTGTGATAGGCTGAGCAGATAAAATGAAGGTGTCTCCTCTAAGATGTCAAACAAGACAAGAATGCTGACCTTTCCCACATGTAATCAGCACAGTACTAGAAATCCCAACCCGAGTAGGTGGGTAAGGGAGAAGTAGCCAGCATCCGTCTGGAAAGCAGGAAGTCTGTGTGGCCTGCTGTCAGATGTCAAGAACACATATGCAGAGAATGTTGAGTCATCTACCCAAATCACAGAGACAAACAATGAATTCAGGACATTTTCAGGGTACAAAGTCAGATGCACACAGCAGTAGCACTGTTAGGCCTCAATCATAAACTGCTGGAGAAATGAGGTTTCCAAAGCAGTTCCACTCACAATGGCCATAAAATAGCTAGAAATAAATTTAACCAAAATAGTAAAAGGTCTCGTTAGTGACATTTATAAAAGAGTGATGAAAAAATTGAAGAAGACATGCACACAAATGGAAAGACTTCCCATGTTCATGGATTGGAAGAGTTAACATTGTTAATATAGTCACACTCCCCAAAGAAAAATACAGATTTAGGGTAGTCTCCTGAGATGTCAAAGTCATTCTTTACAGTACTGACACACACACACATCCTAAAATACATAGGCAGCTGTAAAACATGCCAAATAGCCAGTGCAATCCCAAGCCAGAAGAAAAATGCTGAACA
Organism: Cavia porcellus; assembly: GCF_034190915.1. Classification (NCBI taxonomy): domain Eukaryota; kingdom Metazoa; phylum Chordata; class Mammalia; order Rodentia; family Caviidae; genus Cavia; species Cavia porcellus. The sequence goes on from NW_026947497.1 coordinate 49,281,353, forward strand.
CATCATAGTATCTGAGTTTAAAACTTCCTACAAAGCTATGTCCATCCAAAGGGTACTATATTAGCATAAAAACGGATGCATATGCGTGTGCAATAAAGTACAAAATCCAGTAATTACATATTGATAGCCAACTGATTTTCACCATGGTCTCTAAGGGCACACATTGAAGAAAGGGCAGTCTCTTCAATAAATGATGCCAGCAAAACTGGATATCCATGTGCAGAAAAATGGAAACATATCCTATCTCTCACCTTATATAAACATCAACTCAAAGTACTATATATAGTAGGAGAAAACATGATGAAATACTTCAAGCAAACACTTTTTTTGGTGTGACCCTAAAAGCACAGGCAACAAAAGTGAAAACAGAGAAGTGGGGTTATGCTAAGCTAGGAAGCTTTTCTATGGGCGAGGCTTCACTAGCTGTGAGACCACCTAGAGAACAGGACTACAATATGTGCAAACTTCTCACCTGACAAAAGTTTAATATCCAGAATTTATAAAGAACTCAAACAGTTCTATAGCCAAATGAAAAAAAAAAAATCCAAAAGAAGTAAGCTGACTCTAAAATGGAAATATGATCTATATAGACATTTCTACAAATAAAATGCAGAAATCAGTGATGGGTATATGAAAAAGTTTCTCAACATCACTAAGAAAAGCCAAAACCACCTTGAGGTATTACCTCACCCCTGTTGCAACAGCTATTATTAAAATTTCAAAAAATATGAGGATGGTGAAGATGAAGAAGAAGGGAACCAGACCCTACCCAGTGCTAGCAGGGAGGTAAATTACTGTACCCACCACGCGAGACTCTATGCAGAGTTCTCCTAAAGTTGAAATAAAACTTATCACGTGTAACCATAGTGATCACATCCCTGAGTGTACCAGAAGTGAACCAAACACTTGGCAGATGCTGCTTCTGAGGCCTATCCCAGGGAAAAGCAGGGATCTTCCGTGCAAGGATGCACTCGACCTTAGTAACAGTGACGACTCTCAACATGCTCAGTGCCATCAGGGGTTGTGTCTTAAAGTGTGCTGTACCTCATGGGTTGTGCACAAGACGTTTTGCTGAATGAATGCACTACTTCACATTCCACTGAGTGAGGTCCTCATCTGCCTCACACACTGCTCCTGGCGTTGTGTGACCTCTGGCTCTTCTCCAGAGCCAAAATCACCATGAAAGGTAAATGTTTTTAATCCATTCAGGACTTGTAGCAGCCACTGCCCTGTAACTAAAGACACTTATGAAAGAGGGCTTCCAGAATTGCGTCAGAAAGTGGCAAGAATTACTCAAGAAAGGGAAAGTATGTGAAGGAGAATTAATAGCGTGTGTCTTTTACTGTAACAATTTTTAAAAATTTTGAATATATACACTCTATTTTTATTATACCACATGTATTCCAAAGAAAATGCCATAATTATATGAGATACCTACACCCTTTTTTATTGCAGCAAATTGTATAACTGCAGATATAAAACGAAGATATTTATCAGTAGATGACTGAGGTAAAAAATGTACACAATGAAATATTACATAGCCATAAAAATGAACCCTTGTTATTGTAGCAGTGTAGGTAAACCGGAAGACATTATGTTAAGTTACATAAGTCAGGCATGAAAAGGGAAATATCACAGAAGCTAAATATAATTTGCAGAAGCTGTGATCACAAGGACATATAAAGCAGAATAAAGATATTAAAAGGACAGGAAGTGTGGGCTGAAGGGGAGAAAATGAGAGGGTAATAAGTAACAAACTATGGCAAAAGATGGGAAAGCAATTGTAGTGCTGTACGTAGCACAATAGAGTAACTAGTTTGTAAAGTGACATGCACCCTCCAAGTAAATGTAACACTTTGCCTCGGTTTTCACATCTACTGAAGGTACTGTTGTATGCATGACTGGCTTACGGCTTCATTGGAGTTGAGTGCATGTCACAGTGGATACTGACATGCTGATCTTGGTTATTAAAAACCAAGAAGGAGCCCAGAGGAAAAAAGATTCTTTATGTACAGAGGGAAAATCCTGAACTCATTTTTCTGTCCCAACACTTTTGGAACTACTGATAGAGTAATGAAGTGCTTTGTTGCAGGTCACACACTGACGGCTCAGAATGATGGATGGACTGACAGCCGGCTTACAGTAGAGACTTTAATTCCCAGCACAACCTCTAACTAGACTGTCACACACTCTAAACCCATGCTGTCACCTGTCACTAGCAGTGTGACTTCTGTTAAATTAATTTGTTTTTTCTACTACTATATACTTAAATCATAATAAAGGGATTGGGCTTTAGGTAAAGATTTGCATTCTTCAAACACCAATATATCTGTGTTTCCTTGAATATTCTCAAATTTACAAGAACACTTTTTTAAAATTCAAACACTGTTGAGAAAATTATTTGAAAATATTAAAATTGAAGGTAGTATTGTTAAGGTTTGTGAGGCTGTTAACTTATAAGTGACCCATGGAGCTAGATCCATTTTAATTCAAAATTAGCTTTTAATGTGACCTAATGTGCTGATAAACTCCGTATTGTAATCATTTCAGTAGAAACGATTTTCTGGAAATGCTCCAGCTGTAACAACTCCAGCCCATTCTTTGATCACTTCGCCCTGGGTGCACCTTTACCAAATGATTACAGTGTCATCTTACCTGGTTCAATTTCTTTCTGGCTATATTTGAACCCTGAGAATCTATAAATGAAGCTTAACACGATAAAGCTTTAAATGAATTCTCCTGTGATAAAAATATCTCACTGCTTAAAAACCTATGAAGATGCACACATCTTGTTGTCATTGTTATTGTCAAAGTCTTGGCCATGTGACTGGAGATGATGAAAATTTCCTCAGCGCAGGGAAAGGAAAGGAGAATTTGGGGGTCCATCATGCTGCTGATGTTTATGAAGCAGTAAAGGACTCACTGATTATCCACAGCACACTGAAATTCTCTGCCCAAAGGTTTTCCCCAGAAGTCATTCCTCAGAGCTGTTTTAAGCACTTGGAAATTGCCTGAATAAATTTTCACATCTCCTGTCAACTTTCCTCCCCGTCTGCCGAGACATCCAGATTGTTTTTCCATATGGCAGCTGATTTAACCTCTACTCCTTTCTCACCAGAAATCCCCCACACTGACTTCAAAACCATCATCTCTTTCTTGACCTTTCTATCTGCAGCTCTCCATCTCCGCCAGTCAGTTTGAATAAGCAAGCTAGTTCGTGATATCAAAATATTTGTGTAAATGGAACCAGGCATAATTTATTGCTTCTAAAATTATTTCATGGGATTGTGGCAGGCAGTGTTTTTGCGGAGGCATTAAGGTTAATCTCAGTGGAAATGAAGCCCGTTCTCTGTTATTAAAGCGTATTTTGAAGTGGGGGAGAATCTTTCTAATCACAGTTTGCCTACTGTGTATCTAGATTAAGACTTTAAAATGTGACTGTAATAGTTTGATATCATGCTGTGGATGGAGACTCTTCTTTTAGGCTTAGTAGGATGCAGACACTCGTTTAATAGCTCAAAATCCGTAACATGAAGCATTTCCCAGGTGATAACAAAAATGGTCCCAAAGTGACTGAGTTTTTTGAGAAGAAAAGAGAGGAGAGGGGAGAGGAAGAGAGAAGAGGCTAGAGGAACAAAGGGGAGGAAGAGGAAAAGGTGTCTTGTGAGTGTTGCGATCTATTTTAGATACCTTGCTTTCTGATGCTGATAAATTCCTGGGAGGTGGGGAAGAGAACCCAAGAAAAACATTCCATGCTGTAAGTGCTCTAGTTTGGCTCCTGTAGTTTACCATGACCTGCCCTAGGCTTTTACCGGCAGCTTTCATGCTGGTAGGTAGAGTTATTGTTGTTTGATTATACTTATTGTGTGTATTTCTATTGGATACAATCTGCAACTTTACAGCACAAACATTATTTAGTAATCAAATCAGGATAATTAGTATATATTTCATCTCAAACTTCCATTTCTTTATGAAGGACCATTAGAAACCCTCTCTTCTGATTGTTTTAAAATATACATTAAACTGCTGTTCACTGTGTTTACCTACTGTGCATAGAAAGATTAGAATTTACTGGGCCTCCTTGCAACTCTGTACCCACTGAGTAACCTTTGTCCTTTCCTCCACTCTCCTCTCCAATGTGCGGTAATCACCCTTCTGTACTTCTACAGGAAATCTGTTTAGGGTTAGACTTAAGTTTGTTTGGATCCTATCTAACAGTGACCTTATATAGTATTGTTATGATTCCGTTTTACAAAAGAATAAGCAGGGTGAAATGAGAAATGAAAATTGTCTAAGTTGACCAACCTAGTAAGGGGAAGAGATGATATTCACAACTTCACCCTATAGTGTGGAATAGAATTATCATTGTCCCTGCTAGTTGGTTATGTTACTTACTACACCAAAAAATATTACTGTCTTACTTGTTCATGATAGAACTAGATAAAAGGAATCCCTTGTTCAAAAGCCTGAATTTTTCATTAATGCAGTAATGATCATAGGAATACTGTCATTTATTTCCTCTGATAACATTCACACTAATGTGGACATTGATTACAGCACATAATTCCAACTTCCAACTATTTTAACAGGAGTTTGAGACTCCCAAATCTTTGAAAATTTGTGTAAAGTTCACATGTGCTGTGGTTTTGCTAAAGCTGGGTTATGTGACAGTGTACTGTGCTGCAATCAGAGAATTAAGATCTTTTTTTTTGGACATTCCCTAAATGTAAAGAATCTGAGAGCCCAAATACAATCATTGATGGAATCTTTAACTTCAGGAGATATCTAAGCTTGCCAGGGATACCCATGCTGGTGAGACAAAAACAGAGACAAAATTAGGCGGAGTACAGAGCTATGTTGCAGACGGTAGGATGCACTTGGAAGGACCACGATGTGGTTTGGATGGAATGACCCCTGAAGGCCCATGGGTGGCCTTACTGGGATGTGGTGGGACTTTGAGGTGGCAGAGCACAAAAGGAGGTGCTTAAGTCAGGGGATGAGTGTTCGTTTAGAGGACCATCAGCCCTGCCCTATCTTCTCAGCTCCTGGTAAAAGTGGTTTTGCTCCTCCATGCACCCCCACCTCTATGTACTAAAACTCTGGGGTCAGCCATGGACTGTATCCTCCAAAACTGAGAGCCCAAATGCCTCACATATTTTGCAGTTGAGATGAAAATCTGATTAGCACAGTACAAAAGCCTGAACAGAAACAGTCAGCCTATAAAAGAGGGCTCCTTCAGTAACAGTCATCAACCTTCTGATATTGATCTTCACCTGCATCAAATTGCCCCTGGGATGTGGCCTGTGGCTGAGATGACTAAGAACGTGACTTGGGGTGTGTGGACTACAGGGGAAGAATTTCAGTAGCAGACTAATAGGAACCGAGTTCCCCAAATACCAACACGTAACCCAGAACTACATGCATCACACTCATTGAAAAGGATTCTATCAAATGTCTAAATTTCAGAGACAGGAAAGCACATAACTACTGAAGACTCCGTATGCAGCTTCCATAGCTGGTGTTCAGTCTGTTTCAGGAGAGTGGCGTGAGAATCTAAGACCCGATTTTAAGGCGTAGCGGGAAGTGTGTATGCAGGGAAAAAGAAAAGATCGAAGACAGGGTCCTCTGGGAGCCATCAGAACAACTTGTGTTCAGTTCATGAAGACCAGAAATGATGAATTTCATTACCAAGAAAGGATACAGACAAAAACATTTTTAAATAAAAAAAAGCGTTTGAAGCCACAGTTTATACTGCGTGATGGGGATTAGTCAGGAACCAGCTCTGAATTCATCAGCCTATTTAGGGAAGAGGGGAGACGCTTAGAAAAAAACAGCTCACTTCATTGTTGTTTTTTCCTCAAAAAGGTCACAAAAATGCAATGATAAATAATGACCATAAGGTTTAAATTTCCTTGTGAATATTTAATTAATATTCCTTTCCAGTCCCTGCTGAGAACAGCACCGTTCACGAAGCATGGACCTGAGAGTGTGGCCTCCATTGGTGTGAGTTTCCATGGCAGTATAATAATGGCCTCAGAGGCACAGTTTGAGCAAAGATTCCTGCACCACACAATTACAATACCACAAGTTGCATGAGCAGTGTTACCCAGCGGTGTCCACTGTGCACAGCAAACCGGAGTGCTCACTATGGAAACAGTGAGGATGTGAGAAACCAATGGTTAGCAGTGCTGGAATGAATTGCTAAGGGACTGTGTGTCGTTCATGACTGAAGAAAGCCAGTGTCCTCATTTGTTAAAAAGCCACTTGCACTTATTTTTGAGAAAATTTTGTCATAATTATGTTGACTGAATAGCCAGAACTGCAAGGAAAAGTGAAAACCATTCAGAAATGTAATTATTGCTTCCTGCCCTCCTGTTCCGTCACTGCCCTCTGGGCAGGTATTTGCATTTACCACAGTACCAACTGTGTACAAGTGAGTTGACTCATTGGCCATTCAGCCTTCTGAGCCTAATACTGTGCTAAGAATTACAAAGATTATTAGACAAAGATTACAAAGATTATTCTGGCCCCCAGAAAGGGTTGAGGAGTGAAGGGGTTTACAACAGTCATGGGTGTGGCAGAGGCAAGTTGTAAAGATGTCCCAGCTCCTGCCTGTGGGGCTCCTGGTGTTCCTCCAAGGAGGTTGTATTTAGCTGAAATCCTGAAGGAAAATGTGCCCAGTGTGGGAGCAAAGGTGACCCTGTCGGTGGGGAGGGGTTTGATTGCCTTCCATAAAGAGCATGCAGTCCTTCACCGTTTCCACCCTGCAGTTTCTAAGTCCAACCAGCCCATGTCCTGGGCCAGCCGGGTATGCCTGGAACCCATTAGTCATGGCTCGGTCACACAGAGTACGTGCTTGACCTGTGACAAGGCTGGGACTGCTGGAGTTGCTGCACCCGAAAATGTCATCATATTTGCCATTTGGCGGAATCTGCCGCCTCGCCCTCGCTGAGGTTCACAGTGGTGAAAAGCCCTGCGGAGCTCACAGTTTCTCAGCCGCCCGCAGACCCACAAGGAGCTGCCTCAGATCCCCACTGAAGTTCTCATGCGGGCCGCAGTGAGGATCCAGGGGCTTCCTGTGTCCCTGTGCCCTGCACAGTGAGGGTCTTCAGTTCTCCCCCTGCCAGCCTGAGGTCCCTGCTCCTGCTGCAGTGGTGCTGACCTGAAAACCCACGTTCTGTCCTTGCCTTGGAGAAGCTGTGTGCCGAGGGACTGTTAGCAAGGATTTTAGCTTGAAGCATTTTAAAGACAAACGTGCATCCTTGATGTCCTCAACTCTTAAGAGAAAACTGGAGCAGCCAAGGAACTGATTTTGCCTCATGAAAAAAGCTTTTCAGATCGATTTCTATTTGGTTCTATTAAAACCAAATAATAGTTTGTCATGGTAATAATACTGAACCAATAAAATTACTGAAATATTATTAATGAGAGCTTTCTCCGCCCACCACATGATTTGAGCCTCTTGTGCTTATTTTACTGATATCATCTTATATATAATATTAATTAAATTAGGGAAACAATGCACCATAGATTTTTGGAAATTGAAGCTCAGTGGAATAAGTGGGTAGACCAAAATTTTAAAAAACAGTGAGAAGCCATGGGCTAATAATAGCTTTGATTTAAAAGCTATCCTGTGTCTTTTGTCAAGGAGAAGGAAATCTCAGAGAAAACATCTGGAGAAAAAGAGGAAGTGAAGAGGGTGATACATTTAAACCGTGAAAGACTGCTAGTTTTCTGGTAGCACAGGAAGCTATGGAAAAGATTTGTTAGGGTCCCTGGGTGTTAAAACACCTTGAAGGGGTAGTTTTAACAGGGTAAGGAAAGAAGGAGAGTGTACATGGAAAATTTAAGAACACAGAGGGAAAGAAAGTAACATAGGGCCAAATAAGCGCTGCCTCAGGAGGTTGCCTGGGAAGGTTGCTTAGCTGAGTGGGCTCTGAGCTTAGTGCTTCTTATTTCCTTTTCTATCCTGTAAAACACAACGTCATTGCCTGAGCAGGACTGGTTACATGTGGTCAAATCCTCTAGTGATCTGAGCTGCTTGCTGTGATGGGAAGGTTTGGTTTGGTTTGGTTTGGTTTGGTTTGGTTTGGTTCTTGTGAACCAAACCTTTTTATCATTGTTCTTAAATCCTCCAGTCACTGATTTCTGTGAAAAAGAAAAATCATCCCCTTAGTTATTGGAAACAAAGGTAATTAATGATGCTAGAAAACATGCAAAGCCACTTTCGTCCTTTTAACATGCACCAGGAAAGGAAAAATGCTTACCTCATTTCTGAAACTTCAAATATTACACTAAAGAAGTTGAATGATTTTCTTTGTTAAGATCTGAAGCCACAGAAAATATTGTGCATAGGTCACTAAATTTTCCTTACTTTCATAGATTCCCATTATCAAGTGAAATTATATTTTATTAAAATTCCTAAATAAGTTTTTATTTAAAAACATTTTTATGCCACCTTGACTTAATTCCATTTCTGTAGTCTGCATATTCCTTATGATGTTCAAAGTATTTCAAAAGATTAATTTTTAAATGAGTAATGAATACCCCTAAAGTATATTCCATACAAGGTCATATAAAATAAAACCTAAAACATAAGTATACTGTACATATGTTATATATAATATTTATATAATATAAAAATCAAAGTGAAGGTAAGTGGAGTTTTACTATCCTTTTTTTTTTTTTTTTTTTTTTTTTTTGGCTTTTTATCAGTACCAGGGATCGAACTCACGACTGCCTGCTTGCAAGGCAGGCACTTATGCTGCTGAGCTAAATCCCCAGCCCCTACTGTGCTATTTGTACTCTTAAATATCTGTGCCTTCACTACACGCAAACATATATATTTCTACGTATTCCTTATGTGTCATATGCCCCTCTACATGTAAACCTGCAAATCATGTATGCATATATTTCTGTAGTGATAAAGAAAGGTATAAAAATCAAATAAAAAACAGTCAAAGTTCTTGATAGTTGTTTGAGACCTTCTTATAACTTAAGCTGCAGAAGTGAGTAAGAAGCTAGAAACTTTGGGGAATTTCAGGGTTTAGGAGGTAACAGTTTACATTCACCCAGTATATTCTTTCCTCTGCATCTCATTGTGTGGTTGCTTCATGGACCCACCATGGTTGGTGTTTATGTGTGTGCTGTGGATTAAAAACTGGTGGTCAGCTTAATCAGCTGAATTAAATCGGCATGGTGCTGAGTTTAGATGGTCCACCTGAAGAAGGTTGCCAGCATAAATAGAGACATGGAGAAAAAGAGCTAGGTATTGTGGGTTCTCCTCAGTGTTGCTGTTTTAGAGCTGTTGGTTCTCCTGGAGGAGCTCTTCATAGCTAGCTTGCCTGATATGGATCCAGCCATTATCATCAGAGGAACTTGGGACCTTGCCACTGAGAGTGGCTTTAGGAGAGTTCATGTTAGGGGAGCTCTGGTCCTTACATTGTACATTGCTTCCTCGCTCTGGAAGGGAAGATGTGTGCTGTTTAACCTCCAGGAGAAGTTGTCATGCTGTCTTTCTGGTATGTACTTGACTGTTATTATTGGAGGAGCTCAGGACCTCTGTGTCACTAATGATGGCGGTGGTGCTTTTAAGGGCAGCCGTGGTTCTTATTTTGAGAGTGACTTCTTGGCTCCAGTGTAGAACTTCAACTTATCACACAGCTCCTTCACCTCGCTGACTTTCTGGCTTTTACTGCTGACCTTTGGGTATTCTTAGTGCGGATCTGTAAAAGAGACTGGCATGTGTCCTTCTCATGGGTTCTAGACCTCCAGGGAGACTCATGGGAGGCATTGTCATGGGCTCTAGGTTTTCATTTGGACTCATGTAAGACACTGCTGTGGGATCCAGGCCCTTGGCTGAATATTCTGAGTCTTTAGTGTTATGGACACATTTCCTGCACTTTCTTGTGTTAATGCTCAGTGATAGTCATAAAATAATATAAATTCAGTGTGCTGATTGTAATTGTTCTCCTCACAACCCGTGACTACAACCATGTAATATGGAGCTAAGGAGTAAGGCCTGGAGCCATTTCACGTGGAAGACTGGGTGCCTCAGATAATCATCCGTAGTTTGGTCCCAGCACCAAAAAAGAAAGAAAGAAAGAAAGAAAGAAAGAAAGAAAGAAAGAAAGAAAGAAGAAGAAAGAAGAAAGAAAGAAAGAAGAAAGAGAAAGAAAGATAGAAAAAGAAAGAAGGAAGGAAAGAAAAAGAAAGAAAGAAAGAAGGAAAGAAAAAGAAAGAAAGAAGGAAGGAAAGAAAAAGAAAGAAAGAAAAAGAAAGGAAGAAAGGAAGAAGGAAGAAAGGAAAGAAAAAGAAAGAAAGAAAGAGGAAAAAGGAAAAAAACAAAAGAAACTATCAACCAACATTTGATATGAAAATCTTGGCTGCAGCTGGGGATTTAGCTCAGCAGCATAAGTGCCCTGCTTTGGCAAGCTCATGAGTTCAATTCCTGGTACAAAAAAAAAAAAAAAAAAAAAAAAAAAAAAAAAATAAGAAAGATAAATAGAAAGAAAAGCTCTGCTCATCTACTTGCCTACTTGCATTTGTTTAAATACAAATCTGTGGATTTATTTTTCCTGAAGTTAAGGGTTCAAATAATTATGTTGAATGACCTGAAATTTCTTTTAAACTTCACAGGGTCCTCTTTCTGGTGCATATATAAGAAATCATTCATTATGAAACAGATATTCACCAAGCAGATCTACTTAGAGTTTTTTTTTTTTTAATAACATTCATATTCAAGGATTGTCCCTAACATTCTCAAATATATTAAAAGGAATGTTTCCTTGTCTCTTTGGTCTATTCTAAAACAAACTATTTTACATCATTACAGTAAGTCATTACAGATAAGTAAATTCATGAATCCAGGCAGATGAATCTTTTAAAATGCTGAACGCTGTGATTTATGCTTTCTCTGTTAAAAGAGGCCTGAATTCAGGACACTGCTTTGAAAAGCAGCATGAGTCCTGTCCCATTTTCCCAGCATGCTACTTATGGACTTGTCTGGTGCCTAGAAGAATATCTAAAGTGCCTTGTCATTTGCAGACAGAGGAAACACACTTAAAAAACACAAACCTCACCTGTAGCAAGCCAAGATGTCTTGATCAGTGAGAAAAATAATAAAAACTTGACTGATCATCTGCTTAAACAAAAAGTTCCTCTGTAGTCATCAAAAATTGTCTGTTGAGCTGAAAGAATCAGACTAGCATGGGTAGACCATGGATCTATAGATTCAGGCAGTGACATTTATCTGTTTGGAGAACGGAGTGGGACTGGGACCCCAGCACTACCCAGGAAGCCGCCTGTATGGTGCCTCCTGGCCCATCGTGGAGCCTGCCTGGAGCAGCCTTTTGGGGAGGAGCTGAAAGAGAATATCCAAGGCCCTGGCTTTGTACCTTAAGTTATGAAGACCTTGTGTAACTCTTGAAATGCGCCTTCTCATCCTGATGTTCCCAGGTACCCCGTGTGAGGAGTTGGCATTCAGGGGTCGAGGTCCTCCTGCTGCCTGAATGCATCTACTTCTCCTGGAACCCTTTAGTCATCACTTATTGCTGAGGAAGGAGGGGAATAGCAGGTAGCAGCCCAAGAGAGGGATATTTCACCTACATCTAAGGGAAGCTGGTGCCTGCAGCAAAGCTGTGTTGTCATTAACATGAGCTGCTCCTTAATTGTGACTGATAGTGACTTCACAGTGTGCATGGAATTAACAACCACAAAGCACAAAGCATCACCTCAGGGAGGCAGCCATGGTGAGGACATTAACACCATCCCAAGAGAGGCTTTGAGGAAGCTTGTAGGAAGCAACAAGTTAGATGAGGGGAACAGGAATGCTCACTGCGCTGAGTTACGAGCAAAGTGTGCAGAGGACCTTGTTCCCCAGGAAAAGCTGCTGAGTCAAGTGCAAAGAAGTGACCTTACCTAGTGACGGGTGGCATGGTTCCCGCCACAGCCAGAAGGGTGCAGGTGAAGTTGCTTCAAGTTGTAGTACCCAGGTGGCTTCTGACTGGCTGGATCCTGTCCCCTTCAGGAAAGAGAATCTGCACAGACAGCTGAGCGCTTTTTATACCTTTGTGATTTAATTTCCATACCATTCTTTGCATCAGCACCATCTCTGTGCCTGTCGGAAAACGCAGGCATGACAGTGACACAGCCGGGACTCGGGCCATCTCCTCATGAGTCTACTGTCTGCTGGGTCAGGAGGAGTAGCTGATGATAGGAACATGCACCTGTGTCACGGCTGTGCTGGCAGCTTGGGTTAGGATGCTGCCACCATAGCCTGCAGCTGGCAGGGCTGATCTTGGGGTCTCAGCAGTTCCCTCTGACAGCCCTGTCTCTGCTGACCACGCAGCACAGTGGTCCCAAAGTGCTGTCTCTGGGCAGTGGGACCTTCTCACATTCTGAGCAGCAGCCCCTTCCCACCCTCCCATCTGCGGCCCCATGTGTCCCCTCCGGTTCTGTGGCACTGACCTTTTTCTTTAAAATTCCACATATAGGTGAGCCTGTGCAACCTTTTCCTGTCTCCAATCATTTCCCCCGAATATCTGGTCCGGTGGCACCATCCACACTGTTAAAAATGACATCTCTGCTTCTTCACCTTTGCATAGTATTCCACCAGTCTGTAAGCCACCTTCCCCCTGTTTCTCTGTCTGTTCATCTGTAGAAGGAACTGAAATCGCACTCACATCTTCAGTCTGAGCGGTACAGGGTTGGATGTGACAAGGAGTCATGGCTGTGACACGAAGATGGCAGAATTTTGGAAATATATCCCAGCAGGCAATCTTCTCGATCTGGGTGCATTTTGGTGGAATTTCCCTCCTTGTTCTCCAGTTGGTTATAGTAATTCACATCTTCACCAACAGTGCACAGAACATCACATTCTACCCTCCAAATGTATATACATATATCATTCAAAGTAAATGCAGATGGTGACCTATGCAAATCAGCATTCCCTGAGGGACTTTGGGGTCTGCTCCTCCAGGAGTGAAGTCTTCCGTGAGCTGGTAACATATATGATTGAATTATGAACAGTTGCATTTTAAAAAAGAAAACAAACCTAGTGTTAAACACGTCTCCCAAGGCACTGTGCTGAACAATGTACATTTTGTCCCTTATGTAATCCTCACAGCAGTTTTGAGAACTAGTGAGCCTTGTCATCCTGGTTTGTAGAGAAGTCTCTGGAAAGTTGGCTGTAGAATTCTCAACAGTGGGGAATGCATGGTGACATTTGGCCTGGACGCATCTTCATGTGCTCTGGTTAACTAGAGACAGTCCTGGAAAGCTCAAGGACATGGGATCAGAAGCCTCAAACTAAGCTGCTGCCCCAGATCTTTTAATTTATGACTTTTGTTACATAACCCATCAGTCTCTCTAAGGGGTGTGTAATAAGAGGAGCTGGCTAGGTCTGTTTTAAAATGGGACTAGTTAGTGTTTAGGAAGTGTCTGGACCCTCATAACCTCATACATACTACCTTACTGTTAGCGGTGGCTTTAAGAGGGTGGTTATTTAGTATAATATTTTTGAATCCTTGAGAGTTTGTTAAAAATATGAATGCTTTTTTTGTCTTTCAGTAACACTGTATTTATTCTTACAGTATGTGCTCATACTTTATGAGTTTTTTGTTTGTTTGTTTGTTTCCTTTTTTGACAGGGTCTCGCTATGTAGTTCATGCTGCTCCTGAGCTCTCTATGTGGCTGAGGTTGGCCTTGAACTCTCGGTAGTCCTCCTGCCTCAGCCTCCTCAAAGCTGGGACTACAGACGTGTGCCACCATGGCATAGCATTGATGAATTTGTAACTACATGGTTTCAAGTTTCTGTGAAAAGCTTCTGATTTTCCTGGCTTAATCACCGATCTTTATATATTGATGATGTATTCAGTCACTTTACCGAACGACCTTATTCCACGAAGGTCTTAAAGACCAGGGAATCTGCAGAGGCTGCGCTGCACACCAGCCCCTGCCCCTCTTACTTCCTGGGTAGGATGCAGACCTGCCCCCCGGCCCAGCCTGGCCAATGGTCCTTGCGACTCTCCCACCCCCAGGGCATGGTCAGGCCCTCTGCTTCCTGTTTATCCCACATCAGATATGGGCTACCAGCTCCTCAGAGCAGTATAGCTGGCGCTTGCCGCCAACGTGCACTAGCAAGAAAACACTTTTAAAATTCTGACTAAATAAAAAGAATCCACCATTAACCAAGGATTAGTATTCTCCTTGATTTCTATTCCAACTTTTCCTCTTTCCTCTTTTACTAAATCAGCTGTTACTTCCCCTTAAATTTTCAAAACTAGTGATGAGAATCACTAGCTCTTTGTTCTGACTTTATTGATGGTATCTACTTTTATTTTATATGCTGTCTGGAGTTTCTGTTAAGTAATATTCACTATAATTTGAAAGTTGCTTGCTGTTTGATTTAGTTATTTAAGTAGCTGATTAAACATCACATTAATTCAATATTTATTAATCTTATCACATCAGCTTTTTCCTTTTAATATTTTACAGGATCATTTTTGTATTAATCTTCATTTATGAACAAAATGCACACTGCTTCAAAAAGTATAATCTTTTAATCCACTGATGGATAATGTTTGATTAAATTTTAGGGTATTTTTGCTGTTCCTTCTACTTACAAGTAAAAGAGACCTTAATGTTTAATATTAAGTACTGCCATTTCAGAAAACTTTGATGTGAGATTTAGGCTTTCTGTTGGGTTTTTGCCATTAATTAGGAAACTGTCATTTTTAGTTACTCATGTAAAATTGGTGATATATATTTCTTTAATGTCCAACAGAACTATCATATAAACCCCATTTTACTTAATCCTTTTTAACTAATAAATGTTTGGCAACCTTTTAAATTTCTTCTAGAGTTTCTTTTCTGTTCATTTTCACCACTCTCTCACTAAATGTAAATTTCTTAATTATCTGTTGCATGTAGTTTTTGAGAATTAGTGTGAACCTTCATAAAATAGAACTTTTGAATATATTGTTACTGTGTAATCAGAGTGGATAAAGCCTTTTCCTCATCACTAACTTCTTATGTTCTTGATTCTCTTTCTCTTTTAGAACCATCTTTTGGCATTAATTTTGAATTATATTTTTATATTTATCTATTAGAGCTTTTGGCACCTCCTTTTACTTTAATTTCTTCTGCATTGTTTTTTCTAGGTTTGCAAATTGAACTCGTGACTTATGTATTTCAGTTTTACACAGTAATGGGATGATTTTAAAATACTAATTTCCCATGAGTATACTTTTCACTGCTTGGCACCAGTGGAACCCATGCTTTGGGGGGAATTGCTGCTGTGTGTTAGTCACTAAAGCGTGCTTGTTCATTTGACTCACACATCTCCTCGATAGGTTTAAAAGTCTTCATAAAGAATTACGAGTGCCCAATAGTAAATATTACCAAATTAATTGCTTCAAAGACATACAAAATACATATGCTCAAATTACAATTACTTTTATCTATCAAGGCCTGCAGTGTCTCCAGTCATTAAACATGACCATTGGCCAATTTCATTTATTTATTTTTTGAGACAGGATCTTGTTGTGCAGTTCAGGCTGACCTTGAGCTCTCTTTGTAACCTAGGCTGGTCTCAAACTTGCAGTTACAATCCCTAGTGCTTCGATTATAGGCGTTGGCATTACTTCCTACAATATGGCCAATTTTAGTAAAGTCGCTCATGTTCTGTGCACTGAAGACTCAGAATGAAGAAAATACAGTCAGATAAGCATATTTAAACTGTAGCAAACAGTGAGGCTTCGCACTTAGGAGCCTGGGCTCCAGAGTTTGCCTCCTTAAAAAATGAATGGGTTTTACATTTAGTTGCCATGGTGGGGCTGTTACCAACTTACTTAGCTTTTTCTATATTTTGTGACTCTGACATGAGTACAATAATATTGTCAACATTGCATGATTGCTGTGAGGGTTAAATAAGTTAATATGTGAAAAACACCCACCCAAAACTGCCTGGTACAAAAGTCACTTAATAATTATAATTATTTTTACTAATTATTCTCAATAATAGTTAAAGTATAAATGTTTTGATGTCCTGAGTGGAATCGAAATTTTCTATTCTGTGGGTGAGCTGCATTTTCCTAAGCTGAAGTAGAAACCAGCTAAAGAAGCTGCAGAATAATTGTCATCTTATTAATTTTATTACCTTTCCTGACAAGCTCGGACTCCAGTTGGCACTTGCCGGGCCAGCAGTTTTGATAATCCACATTCACTTGTTGGCTGGATTTCACATGACTGTCAGGTTTGATAACTCACGGGGTAGATTTAAGTGACAGAGGTTTAGTTAGGATGGGCTAGAAACAGCCTGTTTTGCTGGGTTGGTTTATTTTTGCTGAAGAAAGTGGGGATCTGACAGTTGTGTTTACCAGAGAATCCACTGCATGGGAATATTCCCCCCAATTCTTTGGAGTAAGAAAGCAGCTTCTCCCTCCTTGTAGTTTTTAGATTCCCCCATGAGAATGAAAATTTTGTCTGCAGCACCAGACTTGTTTGTTAAACATAAAAGAGCATAAATCCTCCCTGGGTCCCCAGGGTACGTGGAGAAAGGGAGTGGTCATTGTAAACCACTTAGCATGGTGAGCTGGGGATCAAGTTGCTGGGACAAAGTGGTGTTTGATTGGCTCGTGAAATAGGCTTAGTAAATCCTTTAAACACTGATGTGGGCAAGTCTGCTCCTTGAAAATTAATACCTGAGGGTGTATGGTATGGATTAGTGTGTCTCCAGGACCGGCACCTGAGCCTGGATGGGTTTCTGAATGTAATGATGGCTGCGTTTTATGTGTAAAACTTGCTTACTCTAATTGTTTCCTTTCCATAACCTGCAGTTAGTTCTTTCACCATTATTTTCTCTCTTCATTCCCTACTTGATGATTTTCTGTCTTTTATAGTGCATCAACTGATGATTTCTGTGTGAATCACAGATTCTCCAAATGGCATTGACAAAAAAAGAAACAAAAAAAAAAAAAAAAATTCAGATTATTAGGAAAGATAGCTGGATTCCATGCAGTCTTCTCTTCCCAGCCTCGATCTACATTCTTGATAAGTTAAAAGGCAGCCTGATATCAGGTAGCAATCATGCACACAGATAGATACTTTGGTTTTAATTGCAAGGTAGTAAAACTGAGCTGTGGGCACTGTTCTAGGTATACGCTCAGTTGATGTGTTTTACTGAATCTCTATGGTGACAGAGTTTAACTAACCCCTGCTACGGCGAAGTCCTCTACCTCTGACACCTGAGGTTGGCCTGTTTCTGTCTTATCCTCAATCTGAGTTAAACAAAAAAGGAGAAAAAAAAAAAAGAAAGAAAGAGGAAAAAGGATATTTTTGTAATCATATCACTTTTAACAAGGAGAGTTACTATTTTAAGTAAAAACAAAATCTTAATAAATGAATAATAAATGACCATAATATTAATAGCAGAATAAGTAAGAGAATTTTAGAAGTATATTAGTGCATGACAATAATTTTGAAAATAAATTTGAAATGCCTCATTAACGTGAAAGTTGGGAGCCTGTACTAAACTTCACTGTTGTATAGACAGAGAGCCCGGTAAGCTTTTAGCTGTTCCTTTCATGTAACCTTCTTGGAATGCAAAATTACATAGAGGTTTTAAAGCACTGTGATAAATGTTTGTTTCAGACTTGCATGAGCATGTGAGAATTCACTGCCAGCTGTCTTGCTGTAAAACTAGAAATTGTTACAAAGGTTGTTTTTCAAATGGCATCAAATTCAGTACAAAATCTTCAGAAATAAGTAATAATGAACTCATCACCTTCTTATTTGCAGGCCAGTGGTCTTTGTGTGTGGGGTTCAATGAGGTCAAATTTAAGACTTTTACAGCAGGCACTGGAGATTTACTTGCTCTTTAGTAAATACTTAGCACTTGTAAACCAGATATTCCCTCATGTGGTTAAAAACCTTGCTCAAGTACATTTAAAGAAGTTATGCATCAGATAAACCCATTTCTTAAAAAAATAGAAATGAAAATAATGTGTAGTAAGACAGTTGTGTACCTTGTTAATTTTACTTTCTGGAATATGAATTTTTGTCTCTTAGGATACTTTCTGTATTTGAAAGACTACAAAATATTCTTCTGAAAATGTTCTCCAGAGACCTTTTGGTTTGATGCATTCTGCCCAAACTGTGTATTGAGAATGACCTCACGGCGGTCAAACCCAATGGACCGGTGCTCTCTGGCTTTCCTGCTCTTTGATCTTTCTTTGACACTCGGCACTACTGACCGCTTTGACTTCTGGTGGACATTAGTGTCTCTGCCCTCTTCCTGGAGCTCTGTGTCATCACCAAGCATGGGGTCCCCACAAGATCCTGGCATCCCTCAAATATGCCATGATCCTATGTGTGCCTTCCTCCTGTTCTTGAAGGCCCCAAGGGCTTCTCTTCAAGGGAAGCAAACTCCATGCTAACCAGGCCTACTAATATAAATACAGAAGAGACCTAGTACCATAAAGAAGCACGAAAGCCTGTGAGAATTTACAAAACCAAAAAGTTCAGGGCTCAACTCAAGTGGTTCCACTTAGCCACAGCATCAGTTGGTCAGTTGGCCTGGAGGCCAGGACTCCTACCTTTCCTCATAGACTACCAGAGCAGTCTTCACTATGCCTGCCCTGTGGGAACTGGGAAAGGGAAGATAATTAAACAAAGGCACCCCTCTCCTGGATTTGACACCTATTCTGGTGGTGAACCATCCTGGAATTACAGTAAAGCTCATGATGTTTCTTACTGCCAGAGCTTCAAATTTAGGACAAATGACAAATCTAGATTGTATGTGTGAAATTCTACTTTGTAATGTGTTGACTTGATATTTTAAAGAAACTTGAGGCCCTTCAAAACTGTACCCACTTCTGCTTACAAGGTTGACTTCCAAAGTATGATCCAGAAATTGTAGTTTTCAAAACCAAAGCCTTCTCACCTGCGCCTGCCTTTCCACCTGGGTCTCCTTCTGCTTCTTTGTTCCTCCTCCTCTGTTCCTGGCCGGCCATGCCTGATCCTTTTGCTCTTATATTACAGAGCATGTATTTTCCTTCTTGCTAGAAAGCATTTCCACGTCCCTCCCTTTTCACCCTGGTCGGTCACTATTCATTGACAGATGTCAGGCCCTCTGTAACTGGAGCCTAATCTTGCAGTGTAAAGTTCCCCTCCATTGGTGTCCCATAGTCTGGCATGGTGCGCTTGCAGCAAGGTTCTTACAGATGCGTTTTATGAACCCCAAAGCCAGAGTGGCTTTGGTTTCCTCTTTGTTTCCTGAGACTGCAGCACAGCAATTAATACCAAGTCAGTGCTTCATGAACATCTACAGAATGAGTGGTGAAGGCCCACAAAAGACAGGGTTACCTCCCAGGCATACAGCAGATGGGAGGTGAGCACGCGGTGACAGCTACCCTGAGAGACACGATCGTTATAAACGTTTGTACAGGTGTGTCTGAGGCATCTACTTAAGTCAGCCCTACTGGACTCCCTCCTCTCCTGCGCCGACCCTTCCAGGTCACACACATAGACACACAGACACACAGACACATATACTCTCCCTCCTGCGGGAAGAGGATCCTGGCTCCTTTGCATTGTATGATGGAGGTTCCATCCTCTCTATTCTTTTAATTTGGGTTTTCATAGTCATTGCTTTCCCGGTTCCCAGTTCGTCTTACAGTGTAGGTGTCTGAGGAGTAGGAGAGATGTAGAGTAGAGAAGGAGAAAACTTTACTTCCTGCAATTCTGAGTCCGCAGTGTTTTCACTATCCCATGTGTGTGGTCTCATTTGAGTGAAGTTGTTTAAAAATAAACATAATAGTCTGGATGTCATATGTATCTCAAATAATAGGAACTAATTCATGTCAAAATAATGTATGTCAGGACATCAGTGCACATTAACAGTTATACCAGAAAAAATAGAAGGAAGTGGTCGAATGCTCTTAAGCACACTTACTGTGAATGTGCTAGCAGTAGATACAGACTAATAGGAATATGTCTAATTGTCTTGATTAGGAGGCCGGTGGTGGAACCAGTGTTTCTCCTAGTGGCCTGCTGCTCCAAAGTAACGAGAAACTCTTGGAAAAATTCCAAACAAAATATAAAATCTTCTCTTCACTTACTTAGGTGCCCTTCTATTTCTGGAAATTTTACCTTCAACTTAAACAGCACAAAACATGTATGTGTCTAGCCATGAGGTAATGTCAGGTTCCAGACCCAGATAAATGTTGGAAAAACTTTTACCTGAAAGAGATGTCTGGTGAAACATCCGAGAAGCTTGGGGATCTCTAGACTTTGCAGTTCTGAGCATTGCTGGACCTTGCCTACCACATTTCTGGAGTTTCACTCCTAATCATGGAACCACCCTAAAACATTTCTAGAGATTTCCAGAGCATCCTGTTTGGTGGCAATACTCTTCCATGTAAGTACTTCTGAGTCAGATCTTCCAAATTAAAGTTAACATTTGTTTATAACATTTATTTCGTATGTTTGTAATATATGGATTTAAGAAAGGTGAGAGTGTCTCATAGGTAGATTGATTGATTAATATTAAAAGCCTGTTTATACAAAGAGAAGAGAAGTGTCAGCGTGACAAGAACCAGGAGACCTCTCAGGGCAGTGGTGTACAAAGGCTGTGTGAAAATCTTGTACACCTTGAGGTGACTTCAGAAAGGCCCACGTCCCAGATGAGGGCAGGAAGCCAAGGGGTGAGAGTACCTGGGATGGAAGAGTAGCTGCCCGAAGGTAAGAGCAGACAGTGGAATGCTTGTCCCATCTAGCATGAAAGGAAGCTGAGTAACTCCGTATGAGGTGCGTGCCAGTGCTGAGGTCCAAAGGGGTCTTCATTGTGTTAGGAATCCGTGAATGGCAAACCAGGAGGACTTTGCACGGATACTTCAATTGGCATCTCATCTTTCTTTCTCTCTCTCTTTTGTTTTCTTTGACTGTACCATTACAATTGCTGGACTGAATTCCAGATGAACTCATTGCTGGAGTGCATAGATGCCTCTGCAGGCTGGAGATCTGGTTGCCGCAGTGACCCTGACACTCTGTCTGTCTCCCTGTCCCGTTCCAGGTACGACTTTGTAGAGGTGGAGGAGCCCAGTGACGGAAGTGTGTTGGGCCGCTGGTGTGGCTCTGGGGCTGCACCAGGAAAGCAGATTTCCAAAGGAAACCAGATCAGGATCAGATTTGTGTCCGATGAGTATTTCCCTGCAGAGCCAGGGTTCTGCATCCACTATAGCATTGTGGCTCCGGTGAGTACTGCACTGAGTACCATGATGTCGTCGTGTCAGCTGCTGGTTTACTTGATTCTTCCCCTCTTGAACATGGGAATCAGAAAACCAAAAACCTCTCCTCCATCTCACTCCCTCCATAAATTCTGCTCTATTAAACAAGGCAGAGATTTTCACCATGCACAACTAGCAGCGTTAAGTACCCTATCAGTGTAATAAAGTATGTGTTTTTACATTTACAAAGTTAAACCCATTACCTTTGGCTCATCAACTGATATTTCAGCATTGGTGAGAAACCGATAGGTTGTCTCCTGAGAAAAATAGGAAAATTTATGCTTTGTATTAATATCATATCATTTAGGAATTACCATAAGATTGAATACCACTATGACATAATTTGCAGTGAAAATCATACTAATAATAAAATTTATTATTTCATTAAATATTTTTCTTCTTCCAGCATTTTGGGTGACCCTGATATACTCTTTTGCAATTTAGTAAATATTATTCATTACTTAAAGATGTAATTTTTGAGAGTCACACAGTATTCTAGGGTTTCCAAATTAATGTATAGTTTTGGGAATGAACATACTAAAGAGTGAGGAAGCCAGCACTGTTTGAGATTTTGACTAAATATATGTGTATTGCCTTAAAAGTCGATGGTTACATGTGGTTTCTTAATTTTTCCCCATTAAAGTGACATTATTTATCTCTGAACCTACCATAAATTTATTTTTAGATATGTCATCTATAAAAATAAACCTGACATTTTTCTTTCCACCTTTGTTTGCTACAGAAGATCAAACTTACTATACTTTTCAAATGAATATATTGTCAATATAATTAAATGCAATTATCTAGATTTTCCTGTTTAATCTTAAAATTTAGCCTGCTTGTATAATATTCATGGCCTTTGTGTCCCCCAGAAAGGAATTTTAAAAATTTTCCATGGAATTTAAGAAATATTTCCACTTAATTTAATTATAATTGTATGTTGTATAATAATGATATTCTGATGACATTTATGTATTATTTCAAAGTTGCATCTCTTTATTTTATTACAACAAAAATATTGAAAACTATTGCTGTTTTTATCATATCCTACTTATAATCTTGAAGTTCTTACAAAATGTATGTTGAGATCATTTAGTATATCTTTTAATGTAATGACACATTTTAAAGGAGTAAAAAGTGGGTATCTTTAACATTTTTTTTTCTCTTTGTACTGAAATCAAGCTTGGGACCTTGTATGTGCCAAGCAGGCACTTGTGACACTGAGCTATATCCCCAGCCCATCTTTAACAATTTTAACAGATGATCTGGTCAATTAGTTGTACTTACTATGACGTATACTCTTACAGGGTATAAAAGTGTTAAATACACCCAGCAACTGCTGAAGCAAATTAAAAGTATGTATGAAATCAGTAATTAACTCCATTATATTTGCACTGTTATCTCAATTTCCCTTTTGGTTACCTCCAAGTCTACTGGAATATTTTTAGACAACTCAGTAAAGAGAATGCAGTTCAAATATTAGGGAATACAGTATAAAAGAAACATTAAATTACAAATACAAGTTTGAAGATGGTAGTTTATTCATTTAGTATTACTAGAATCTTTCATTGCATATGATATATAATGAAAGAGATCACTCTAAAATGTTATAAATTCAGGATGTATCAGTTTTCTTTATATAGATTAATATTCTATATAAAAAGATATAAAAGTATTCCATTTTGAAATAATTTTGTCATCATAGATTCTCCGTCATTTTCTTTGTTACATTCCAAGAGTTTCCTTAATTTAATTTAATATTTTAGATTTTTAAATTGAATCAGTTAATAATTGAGTAAAATTATTATAAATTATTAAAGTATTAAATTATCAAAAATTATATTATTTTTAAATTGAATAAAATTCATAACTTAAAAGTATTATAGGCAACAAAAGACATATATCTTAGAAACACTATTTAAAAGTAATACTTTGATACCCTAATTACAGGCTAGGATAAAGCTACTAAGAACCTAAGCCATTTTCATTGTATCCTGATTCACAGAATTTATAATTTAGTTTAATTAGTTGATTGTGGTCTTGAAAGCCATGACTACATTTCCACAAAGTGATATGACTGACACTTTCAGTCTGAGTTTTTGGTCACTAAGTTTGTTAATATTTGAATAAGGAATCATTAAATTGTATTATAACATATAGTAGTAGGTTTTATTCATTCCAACCCTGTTGTAAAACTGAACTTACAGAGATTATTTGCATCATAAGTGAACTATTCTCTTCATGTTATATTAACCTAAATGTGTACAAATAACCAACTATCCTGCTACAGGACAAAACATGAAAGCTAAAATGCGTATATGTTTCTACTAAAGGTTTTATCTTTTTATAACTTTATGACTGCACTGGTTATCTGGTTATATAATGTAAAAAGTGGTATGCATTCAGTGAAATTATTAAAGACAAAACCACAAAAAATATTTATAGCACCCAGCACAGAGGGCAGGTTATGGTCTCTCCATAAATACCTAAATATGGAGTCTATCATATACCTTCGTCACCCCAGCATGACACACGAGTCACTGGCCCCTTTACATCCATAAATGTGTATCAGCTTCATTGACCTCATGATAAGATAAAGAACCACAAAAGGATCTTCCGAAAGCACCCCACACTTATTGCTAAGAAAGTCTTTGCCCGGCAAATAAGAGATTATTATTATTATTATCTGTTGTGAGAGCTTTTTGGTGCCTGAGGTCAAACTCTACAATGGAGATGGCTTAGGTCCATCATTAAAACTGAATTTAGCACCTGCTAAGTGGGTCTGGCCCCAGTCTAGGACATTGTAAATGGGGGCTCTAGTGAGTGGGCTGTTGTCAGTTCTGGAGGCTGTGAACTGTGCTCTAGCAGGCCTGCGCTGCGGATTCGCGGTTAAATGGCATGGGGGCTGTTATGATTAACTGGACCCCTTTAGGAAACTAAACCTCAGACACTGGGAAGCAAAAAGGAGACCACACGAAGGTCTAGTCCTGCACTGCCTGCTAAGAGGAATTTGCTGATTTGGGTTCTGAAGTGTGCTTTTTGGAGAAGTTACTCATATATTGACAAATTTTAAAGTCATGTAAGCTTTGGTTCTCCTGTATTTCAATTTCCTCTGACAACGACCTGCAATTCTGTCCTGATTTCATCCAGCGCTCTCTATTCTGTACTTCACAACGGCCTGAAAAGTGGCAGGAGCTGATGAGTGAAACTTTGACAAGTCGTTATGCTTTTCAACCTTGAGCATGTTTTGAATTATCGTCATGTATTGCTAAATGAATCCCTCCCTCCGCGCATTCTCTCACACTTACTAGCAGGCCAGCAATCCATCAATCTTATCTATGAGTCAGATAAATGAGAGCCGAAAGGCAGAAAGTGTGCATCTCCGAGGGCGGAGGTGAAGGTCCTGCAGCAGTTGCTGAGGGGCAGGTTTCCCACTGCAAGCCCATCAGTTCCCAGGCGTTTGCTGTGTTGGATGTTTGCTTTCTGTCCTGGCTGAGCTTTCCTGTGAGCCTGCCTGGCTCCTTACCTAGAGGCTGTGGTCTTGGTGCTTGCAAGCATGCAGAATAAGCCCTGGTGTGCTGTGGACCACACAGTTGTTTGTTTGTTTGTTCTTTGTTTTTTTTTTTTTTTTTTTTTTTTTTTTTGTAACAATAAAAATGTTAAAACTCTGTGAGTCCTTGGTAGACTTAGCTTTCCATCCTAAGGTGTGCCATGAGTGCTTAGGACAAAGACATGCTGATTCTGCTCAGTAAGCCTGTATGGAAATGCAGTCATTTCGGAGAATGTCATAGAACTCCATTTTTTCCTTGGATTGCTCTATAACCAAAGGAGGACTGAACTGACTTCTCACTGGTGGCATGTTACCTTTGTCACTGCCACGGGACAGACTTAGCATTCATAAGGAAGAAAGTTGTAGACATACAGTGGTGACATCAAGTGTTGTCCTGCTCCTGAAAGGCTGAGCTATATAAACCAAGATACATGCTTGTCTTGCTGAAAACCTGCCCTGGCTTTTCTGTTTCTTCGTTCCCCCTCTTTTTCCCTTCATTCTTTCGTTTTTTCCCTGCCTTCCTTCCTTCCACCCAAAGTAGGAGGTTTTTAGAATGTTTGAGAAATACCCCTAATACTGCTATATAGAACGCAGTACAGACTTTTTACAACTGTTTATGTGTAGGTATATAAGCAGTTTTCCCTGTTTTGTTGAAGAAACGCTGAATATTTTGCATCTATTCCTACACAGAGAACTTTATGTCCTGTTACGGTTTTTCTAGAACAAATTACATGGGAAGCGTACTTTAGAATTTCTTGTATTTCTAGTACAGGGATGACTGCTGCTCTCTTTGGAAGTAGGATGGGATACGTAATTCTTCCCCACCTCTAATTTTCACTGATTCTGACCCCAAGGGTCTCAAAGGTGAATCTTTATTAGTTAATAGTTTTCATGAACAGTTTTTGTCATTACTTTTTATTTTTATAGCTTGTTACTAAAAGTACGTTCACTCTTGTAAGATGATTTGCTCATTCTCCTTCTCAGCTAACAGGTGACAGCACATATGGTATAGCAAGACACGAGGGGACCCTATGCTATAGGAAGTCATGATCCAGAGTATATTGAATAATTCTATATGTTATAGAAATACATATAATGCTCTGTATAATTTTCTGAGCTCAATATCATTTTTGGATTCCCAGGTATTTTAGAATAAGTCACAAAAAATTTTGTCTCCAATTATGTCTCTTGGTATTATAGGCTGACTCTAGTTTTAGAAATATTGACATGGGATTTTGGCTTGAAATGACAGGTAGTTGTAAATTTTTTAAAAAAGAAAAGTACAAGATTTATAAAATAAATTAATCTTCTAGCATTTAATACTATTTTAGAGAATCAATTAGAGAAATAGTCTCCAGTCATGCTCCATGGATCAATTAAAAAAAAAAAAAAAACCCACGTAAATTGTTCCTGCATGGTATATATTAGCTTTTATGATTGTGAGGAAGGAGTTAATAATGTCTCCCATTTTTTTCTTCTTGCTAAAAGAGAGAGGCAGAGAAAATGGCCCTGTAGATTAGCGGTGAGAGACTGTTTGGGAAGAAATGAAGCAAAGCTGAAATCAAACAGCGCAAGATTGTTTCTGTTTGCAGGCCACACACAGCGAGAGCCGAGCATACTTCACAGCCCTCAGAAAAGCACATTTCTTGTTTAATTTCAGAGTAATTTATAATAGATTATGTATGCTGGAGTCTTTGTAGTGTGGTGGAAGCACTATTATTTAAAATGTTAAGAGACCTACAAAGGCTGGAAAGCACATCTTTTTCGTCCAGTATCAAAATACTTTATAAAAGTCTGGTTTGTCTGTGAGAAATGTCTAAACCATCCACATAGTTTTATCAGAAAATGGATTCATATAACTATACTTATTTTAAACAATATGCAAATCCAAATCTGACCCTAAATTTTTAGTGTTTTTTTTTTCTTTAACATATACAACTATTTTTCTTAGGGATATTAACTGTGTATAATATATTTTTAAATGCTTATGAAATTTCAGGGCTTTGTTCTCTCTCCAGTCTTGTGAACATCATAAAAATGATTAAAGTACCATCATTTTTCTGGGTTATTGAACGTTGTATTTTAAGTGTTTAATATTAACTTTTGAGGAGAATAAGATAGTACATATGGCAGTTTATTACTGCCTTTTCCACTTAGTGAATTTTCCTGTTTCAACAAAGAGAAATAGATATGGTAGCCATCAGGCTACGGATTTTTACCTTGCTCTGTTGCCTAAAAAAGTGCCTAGCAGGGAAATGCGTGAACTCACTAAATTGCTATCAAAGTCACTTTATTATTTTATAATACTAAATCTTTTAAAACGTGAAATCAGTGACGCTTATTTGGATACTGATTCTGTTTTTAATTCTTGAGAGTAAAGTTGTATCAACAGATAAAATGCTGAAAGTATGTGACAAGCCTTCTTCTGCATGGCAGGCACATTACCACCTGAAGGATTGCTTCCTGGTTTCCTAATTGTCTAGGCTGCAGCCCTGTCAGGCTGCTGGCCCTTGTGCCTGGCTTCCGGGGAGGGTTACAAGGACACTTGGAGCCTGAGGTGCCATTTGGAACGCATGACTGATTGCCAAAGTAGTTATTAATTATGCAGGATGCTGAGAACAAAGCAGCTCAGTGCATATTGAAGTCAGAGGAGGAGAAACAGGGGAGGGCTTTTTACCAGAATTTGCCTGTAGATTATTTCACTGTTCATACCCTGGAAAGAAAGGTCTTAACTGAAGGCCAAATTTGCTTTTATGTTCAGTTTAAGAAAGATTCCAACCAACTCCCATGGCTCCAAATTCGGGGTTCACACCCTTACATGGGAGGCAGGAGCTTGCCTGGAGTAAAGTTACTGGGAGGAATATTTGGAGTCTCATCTCATAAGTAAAACATGACCAACAGAATAGGCTCAAGATTTTATAAAGCTTTAAACCTTCATAACAATTGCACTATGTTCCCATATTGCTGTATTAAACTCGTTTGAGTGAGTGAACATCATTGTGAAAATTTGCTTCAAAATTAGTGTATACTTACAGAAATAGAGGAGATTTTGGTCTTATAACTGTTGTAGTATTTAGAACATTGAAAGAGTATTTCAAGTACTGTAACCTATCCTGCAGTCTGAAGCACTTGTTGAATGATTAGATTTCATTAAAATGTATAATGCACTTGTATATTTATGCAAGGGGCCTCAAGATGACAGTATTTTATTGCATCAGAGAAGCTATACAGTTTCTGCAAAGACTAAACTCTTAGCTAAGAGCGGTGAATACATTTTTCAGCACAATGTTTACCCTTCAGATGTTGTGATCTTTCATATGGCCATCATGTCTGGCTTCCATTTTACTGATATCTTTTGTTCTAAGTAATCCCTTACTACTTGAGAGAGAATTTTATAGATATTATGGTTTTTATTCAGAAATGAACAATCAGTGCGCCCATAGGAATGGTAAAAACGCATAGAGCATTTTAAAGCATCGTACATAGGAATTGTAAGTAAAATTTACACTAATTCAGAACTTGAGATTTGACTCATAGCTACCTTTAAGTTGACACAGTTTGAGTAATATAACAAACTGAAAATGATGGAGCTGGTCTCTAGAATAAGTTTCAGAAATTAAAATTATGAGCATTAGTTTTTTTTTTTTTTAAAAAACCCTAATTCATTTTCACTTTAGTTCTTTCAACATATACTTGTTGAGAGAGAGCCAATGAGATATTCTGTTGAGAAAGTTTAAAGATATGGCCCTGCTTTTCTGATAATTTGCCTTGTTTTGGAGGCTATATATATATTGAATAGGCATCATAAATATAATTTGGAAAAATTATTATTACATACAGCTAAGTGAGGTAGAGATGGATGGCAGTTAGAATGGGACCAAGCCTAATACAGAGCCAGAACAGAGACCCAGCAAACCAGCCTGTGGCCCAGGCTGAGCTGATGGTAGCGAGGCACCAGGACGGAGAAGCCATGGCCAGGCCTGCAGCCTCCACAGCAGAACGGAAAGCTCAGGCCAGAACTGTGCTGTAACCCGCACTTTCTGATCTGGTGAAGCCAAACAGTTCCACACACAGAGAACATCGCAGCCAGACAGCTGACACGACTGCTCCTTCCTCGGCTTGTGTGCCCTCACTGCCTGCCTGCTCTCCCTCTTGGTCAGCAGGAGCCACGGACTGTGCTGGAATCCTGCAGGTTGATTGCAGTGTGACCCTAAGTAACCCTAGTTTGATTAGTGTGACCGCAGGCCTCTGGGTAAAGAGCCTCAGTGGCAGCCCACTTTCAGGACTCTCCTGCCTCTCCCCAGGACCTTTCTCTTAGTAAACTTTCCCTAGCCTTCTTTGTCCTCCTGTCCGTTCTTTTAACATCCTGAGACACAAACTCAGCACATCTCACTGGGTGGGAGTTACTACCTTGTGATGTGTAGTAAACTTATCTCATAATTCACAGTTGGCGTGGGCCCAGCCTGTAGCACAATTTTAAAAATACATTCTACAGCATGCTGAGACATTGGTAGAGAAACAAGACATTTACAACCATCAAGAAATTTTCTTTCATTTCCTCATGCTTTTACGTTTGATTGTCATTTGGTTCTGAGTTAATCTTGCCCATAATTTTAAAAGGCAAATATGTCTTTCAGACTTGCTGCACAAACACAATTCACCCCACTTCCCTTTGCCTAACCTTTCATGTTCCTTGTGGACAGGCACTTCCTGCCCTTTTAATTGATGCTTTTAGAATTTGTCCTCACATCTGCACATAATATGCTTATCTTGTTACTTCTTGATCCTTTTGTCAGTTGACTTCTCAATCTGGAATAGAAGGCTTTTGTTTCTTTCTTTCCATTGTCGGACACTGTTACAGTTTGTGTCTGGATGTCCCCACAAAACCTCATGCAGTCCTGGGGCATGCTTCTAGAGTTTGTGAATGACTTATGGTCCAGTGATGGGATTATGAGTGTGAGTACTATGCTTGCCCTGTGGTGGTAGCCTGCATACAATATAAGGGAGGGGAAAAGGCTTGCTCTGCCTCTCTCTCTTTTCCCCTTTTGCTCTTGTTGTTTTTGCTGTTTTCCACCAAAAAGAATGGTTGCCTCTCTGTCGTGCCTCCCTGCCTGGGAGCCAGCTGATTATGGACTGAAACCTTCACAAACTGTGAGCTAAATAAATCTTTCCTTCCTTCATTTTGGACATTGGGTATTTGGTTTCAGCAAAGAGAGAAAAGTAACCAAGACAGACATAGACACTTCCCATCATTCTATCCTCTCTGTTATCTTGCGTGTATCTCCTCCAAACTCAAAGTGTACCTCGAGGGGGTTATGGAATCTTTTCACTGGTGAACTGGGAATCTATTATTTCCTTTCTGGCCCTTTTGTGTTTCACTGGAAGTTGTATTACCTTGGGTTTACTTAGTTTTTCTGTGTACCACTGATCCTTGTGTAGCAGTGATCTCCATTCCTCAGAGTGTGTAAATCTTTTCTTTACCCCAGTTGCATATTCATGAGGAAATCCTTGGAGAAATCTCCTGGCCCACTGTATTCTGCACTGCTCCCCACAGGACTGCTGCTGCACTGTCACTTTGGGGATCCCCTACAGCCCCCTTCCTAGAAATTCTCTTCAACAATGTCTTGAGATCCATCTCCTTGTCCTGAAATTTTTTGTCTTCCTCTGTGGTAGTTCTGTGTTTCTGAAGTGAATAACCCACCAGTGAATTTATGGATAAATGTCAGCATCTGAGATAAATGTTTTATGACTTAGCATAATTGAAATATTCCTCTATGGGATCTCCAGACTTCATTGTCATCTTCTCTAAATCCAAATTTCAAGTTGGCCACTTAAAAGCCGATTGAGCATTCCGTGCACCTGGTCAGGATTACTGACCATTTACTTTGCAAATTATCTGGTTGAGTCAGTGCCTTTAAAAACAGTAATTGCAGCAGTCTGAGAGGCTGAGGCAGGAAAATTGCAAATTCAAAACCAGTCTGGGAAATGGAGGTTGGAGTGGAGGGAAATGAGATTTATTTATCGTGGATGCAGGGGAGATGGTGAAGCACTGTGTAAATGTAAAAAGTCTCCATGAGGAATGTGATCATGCATTACAAACATATATAAAATACAAAGACGTGCACGCATACAGGTATCAAGTGGTCCCAGGGATGTAGGGTGGGGGGAATGAGGAAATGGGATGGGTTTGAAAATAGAATTAAGAAACGTCATACACATGTAGCAGTTGCTCCCCCATGAATCTAATCATATATTTAAAACATATATCAATAAAATAAAAATAAGCAAAAACTATAAATAAAAATAATTTTTAAAAGGGCTGGGATGTAGCTCGGTGTGAAGGTTCTGCATTCCCTCCCTAGTACTGCTGAAACAAACACACAGATACCTGTTGCCCTTATCTCTTTTCTGAGTCTACAAATGTCCAGTGGCAATTCCATAAACTGAGTGACAAGTAGAGTAAGACCCGGACTCCCAGCATTCAATGTGATGTTTCTACTCGATTCCTCTCTCGTAGTGAGACTGTTCCATGCTCTACTCTTCTTGGATGTGTCAGTGCATATGTTTTCAGGTGTGTGTGTGTGTGTGTGTGTGTGTGTGTGTGTGTGTGTGTGTCTTTTCAAGGAGCCAATCTGAACAGGGAATAAGTCATTCTTCTGCCAAGAAGGGAAATGTATTTGGGGGTGTCAGGTAGTTTCATCAATGGATTTCAGCCAGTTCTCATGTTTTTACTCCACCTATGTGATCCCCTCTGCAGGTCTCTGGAAGTGCCACCCACTCCCAGAGTCTGTGCACCCAGCGGATTGCTCCTTGACCATGTTCTTACCATACTGTGTCAGATCCAACAGCCAAGTGGCCAGTGTCTGCCTGATTTGCATTTCCAAAACTGTATCACTGTTGGCTTTTTCCACTTTTCTTTGGACTTCAGGAATTGTGCCTTCTAAAAGTGTCATTAGAATCATTAGTTCCAAGAAAGAAGAGAGCTAAAATCACCATCATTTTCATTCTCTTTATCTTATTTATGCAATTTACATATTGATAGCCTTACTAGAAATTAATTTTATATTTGCTTAACAAAATATTCAGAAAGTGCGTGAATACATCCAGGACTTAGCAATAACGGATGCCCTGGCTTTATCATTCCAGGTCTGTCCCTCTGTCAGGTGCGATGAGTCCCATTAGAGCATGGCCGTGATCAGGTTATGCTTTTTTTTTCAGGGTCAAAGAAGCGCAGATACAGGTTAATGCTGACTGCTGACTTGGGGTATCTTGAACTGTTTTCAAATTCATGTCATGCCTGGTCAAGTCCGGAGTGAAACTGAGAAAGGGCTGGATGGCTGCTGTGCTTAGGAGCCTATGTTGTGACACCAGTGTTTTGAAAAAAGAAAGAACTTCTGGTGAGGGCACTGGGTCTTGGAAACAAGAATCTCGCTTTGTCCACCTCCCAGAGGGGTTGGTTGGTAGCTGGGAATTTATTGGAAGGAAGAGGGGAGACTCTTTGTTGAATAGATGGTGAGAAAGGGAATTTTTAGGGTTCTTCTTCATGTTGAGGCTCACTGTACCTCTTCAGGAGTAGCTTGCTGCTTTTCAGGGGGTTACGTGACTGAGGGTGTTGAGTTGGTGACCTCAAAAGCTCATCCCTTGAGCACGCTCAACAGCAGACAGCTGGGTTTTAGCTGATCTCTGGTGTGCTCCTGTGAGACAAGCTCACAGGAAGCTTTGTTCCTTGGTTAATCCATACCTAGTTTCTCACTGGTTTCACTGGAATTGCAAAAATGCTTTGTTTGTTACCGAGGATAGATATAACTAAAGGATTCATCATGCAATCCATATATTTTATGACTTTATCAGCTTAATCTACAAATATTTGTCTATTTGAGTAATATTATCAATGCACTAATATTACTTTGGATTCACATGAGTCTGATTTTAAATATAACTTGTTTTCCATCCATAAATAGTTTTACAACAACACTGGAATGAAAGTCTCTCCAAAAGGGATTAATTCTGAAAGATGAGTATGTTGTCTGCTCTTGGAAAGGAAGTGCCTAATAACATCAACTTTAAAAAACACGTGGTTCTCGCCTTTGGTGGTTCTAGTTATGGTTTGTTTTCAGCTCTACCATCATGGCAAAGCAATATGCGTTCAATAGAAGCCATACTTGGAATTTTGCTCTTTCCTAGGGCTGGTGGTGTGATAGTCAGTGTGGACCTGTTCTGGAAGCTTGGTAGCAACAGGAAATCTCAGCCACTGCGATCACAAAGGAAAGTGGCATTCTCTTTACAGTGTGCTCTGCCTACAAGTTGTGATGTTCAGTATGTTATGTGCACTAAGTTCACTGTTGGACTTGCATATTTTCATCTGCTCCTGGGTTTATCCAGATGAAACCCCATCAGAAGTCAGGAAGCATCTGTTGCTAAGTGAGGTGGAAGAGCATAAATATGTACTGAAATCCACCTTGGCTTTGTAAGGGGTGCTTTCGTGTCATGTAATTCTCATGCCATTCACTTTAAGAAAGTCACATACTTACAAGTATGGGTATTGATTAATCTTTCCCTAATTCTACTTAAAGTTAGGTTGTTTCTGGACTGGTTAGAAAATATGAGGAAAAGAACTAAGGAAAGAAAAGCAAATTTTTAGATCTCCTACCTCTCTTTGTTTTCCCATTTAAACAGTGATATTCATTGTGATGTCATGGATAATTGAGAAGCTGGTGAACCAGGTGAACAAGTCTGGGACTTTTTTACTTTTGAGTGATGAAAAGTGTGATGAATAATGTGGCTAAAATTGTATGTCTTGTCACAATCGACTTTATGGTGCAAAGGCAAGTAAGATGGAAGTTTCTTTAGAAGTCATTTGCAAGGCGCAATACATATACATATCAGTTCCCCATGATAAATGTACTGATGTGTAGAAAACATACAAAATAAAAAATAAATAAATAAATAAATAAATGAAGGCCGGAGGTTTAGCTCAGTGGCATAAGTGCCTGCCTGGCAGGCGTGAGGTCTTGAGTTTGATCCTCAGTACAAAAAAGAAAAAAAAGAAAAAAAAAAAAAAAAAAAAAGAAAGAAAGAAAGAAAGAAAGAAAGAAAGAAAGAAAGAAATGGAAAGTCAAAGAAATAAAAAGAACTAGTAAACTCTAAGAAATACAAAATAATCAGTGACCTGTAAAAAATATTGATAAGAATCATAATAATGCCACAATTCAAAGAACTCCAGGAGTAACTCTTGTGTGCATAGAAAGATACTCAAACCAGTGCTGAGACATGCATTCACTGCTCTGTCTGCCTTCTTGACTGAAGGCATAACTCTAGATCTGCTTTCCAGTGGATTCTGCCTATGTGTTTACAAAAACAAAGAAAGTCATTTGCAATGTAAACAAAAATAAAAATGCATATGAAGGCAATGTCACCTATCTTATCACTCTTGAAAAATTGCTCATTTCCATGAAGCAAGTATCCTAGAAACCCCATCAGCACCATATTTTTCATAATTGTAACACTCACAAAGCACTGAAGTATAAAATTTATACCAAGGACTAGGAAAGTAAAATTGGAATGCAAATGTGCCTGGAGAATAGAAAATCTCCTAGTAAATACCTACTGAATATATTATCATAGAACGGAAAGGATCCATGGTGTGTCTAGTTTGAAATGAGGCATTTTGTGTACAGTATTGTAATATAATAAACGATCAACAGATATTTAGAATGAATGGAAGAGGAAATGAAAGTGGAAGAACTAAGTACAGCAGTGAAATCCTGCTCTACAAGGATCCTGTATACTTAGCAAGTGGCACCTACAGACCACCAGGGACCTGGAGAACACAGGTGAGTTCCCAGGCCAGAGGTTGTTGGGCCATCACACAGATCCTTTTGTGTGCTACCATTGGTAAGTCAGGTTTTAAGTGTGAACAAAAGTCCTCATGGGAGGGGCTGGGGATTTAGCTCAGTGGCATAAGCACCTGCCTTGCAAGCAAGCAGTCCTGAGTTCAATCCCTGGTACCAATAAAAAGGAAAAAGACAGACTCCAAAAAAAAAAGTCTTCATGGGAATCCCTGGCTCATACCCCTGCTGTGCAAATAGTTTTTCAGGTGAAAGATAAAAGCTGTCATCTCTTGTTTTAAAAGACAATATGAATTACGTTAAGTATTTCCAAATCTGATCTCTTAAAGCTAAGGTTTATACTAAAAACTGTATTTTTTCTATTGGAAGAATAATAAAAAAGAGATTGAAGTGGCAATTATCTCTGTAAGACTTTTAAAATCTGAGATGGGAAATGAAAATAGTTGTGCAAGATCTTGAGTCAGGTTGTACAGTGTCTTAATACCTGCTCTGAAATTGGGCTGTGAAATTTTTATAGCACTGCTAAAGGAAACACTTTTTCCCAATGAGATAACGTTCTGATAGTGTTAAAAATAATACACCACTGGTTATAAGTTAATGGAATAGCATTGTTTGTAATTAGCTGCTTTAGAGAAAGAAATATGCAAGCCACTGAAGCATTAGAGAGACTCTGCATGCCAAAACTTGACTTCCCATACCTGAGCGAGGAGGTGTTAAGATATATGACACATCCTTTGGATGAGATTCTTTATAAGTCATCACAAACTTTCTGACACAAATATTTTCCTTTCCTTCTGGAATATGATGACTGACACTCTCAGTTATCTAATCTCATTGCTGATCAAAGTCATACAAAGAATTCTCAAGTCTACCACAGCAGTGCATGCTTTGTTTTCTTTTGAAATCAGGAAAATCTCTTTCTGACTTGGTCTTCTAAAGAACACTGGCTTCTCTCTCCATCTATTGCCTCTGTAATGAGCCCTTTATATTCACTTTCTAGGACCCCCAAAGAAGCTTACTACTTTATGACTCAATGTCATGAAACTGAAGTGTGTGGTTGTAGCAATACAAATTAAGAAGGTGTGTGTTTTTATTCCATATTTAAACTGGCTACTCAAAATGTTTGGATCATGCCGTTTAGTTATGTTTATCTTATGCTTTCCTCCAGCACAATTCCAGATTACGTAAAAGAGTTTCACTTGCCCTACACCAGTTCTGTGTTTTGTCTTCTTTACTTGGCATTAAGAGCAAGGCATAATTTTATGTCATTCACTAATTAATTTAAGAATCTTAACTCCTAAAAGTCCTCAGACTTTTCTGTTGTGATGTTCTTTCGACTGATTTTTACTTCCTTATTTGTATTTGCAAGCTTGTGGTAAGATGAGATTTTGCTTAAAGATAGTATTTATTCATGTAACTTAGATCTGGAATATGTAATTTGGTCTTTGAACTAAAATGTGTCTTAAATTGGTTAAAAAACATAGCCTGCATATGCAAATAATAATGGTATGTATCATTTCTTAAAGACTTAACTGATATTTTGATTCTTAACTGCAAGTTATCTCGTTTAGTCTTTACAATAACTCCATAGGAAATTATCCACATTTACCTTGGAGCAAATAATGCTTAGAAAGAGACCACAGCTTGGCTGTGGTTCAGAGCAAGTAAGCACCAAGAGGCATAAAAAAACCCGTAATTTCCACCATAGTACAGTATTTCCCAGTCAACTCTTGGCCTTCTATTTAGAGATACATGTAGATTGGCCCACATTTATTAAATATAATAAAGAGAGATCCTGTATACTTTCCACCTCATTTTCATCTCTGGTGACATCTGGAATAAAGTATTATATATAGATGTTCTTTAGTAGTTCAGCTGTCAATTTTTTGAGTTTCAGGTGGGAAAGTGATACAGAATCAGTAGAAAGTAAGAACTTTTGTTTTCGTCTGTTCACGGATAGGGAGGTTATAATCTCACTCTGCCAGACAGGTGAAGCACAGCTCCCAGCTCTTCAGAGTATGGGGAGAGTTTACAAATAAAACTTTATCAGGGGCAGGAGATGTAGCTCAGTGGCAAGGCTCCTGCCTGGCAAGCGTGAGTCCAGAGTTCAATTCCTGACAAAATAAAAAAAAGCCAACTGGATCTGACTGTTTTGCTGAACTCTGGTATTTCAGGCTTAGATGTGTTTAATGTGTTTTACACTCAAGTATATTTTCAGATTTTCAGTTTACAAAGAATGTTTAAGGATGTAATCCATTGAAAATGGAGGAGCATTTGTGTTGTATACCATAAACTTGGAAATTGACACTGCTAAAATCCACACACCTGGGGAAGAATTTCAAATAAGTAAAAAGTGCCCAAGTCATAAAAATGAAGATATTCTGTGAAAAAAATGTTACCAAGAGTCAGAAAGATATTTGATTAATCCATAGTTTTAATAGTAGTCCAACCTACAATAACAAAAGAAGCTCTTAGGATTGCAAAATAGCTTCAGAATATTTATACCAGGAGAGATACT
Source organism: Cavia porcellus (assembly GCF_034190915.1). NCBI lineage: Eukaryota > Metazoa > Chordata > Mammalia > Rodentia > Caviidae > Cavia > Cavia porcellus. The sequence continues at coordinate 49,318,556 of NW_026947497.1, forward strand.
TTTATGCTGAATTGGGGGGGGGGCTCATATTCTCCCTCACACAAAATTCTGCAGTGTGATGAAGAGCCATTATTTCAGTTTAAAGTAGAATATCTATCATAAAGTCTATAGAATCAAAAATATTACCACAAATCACTCCTCTTGATGCAAGATTCAAGTGAATGTGTGAAACATAAATAGTCACTATAAATAAGTCTACGAATAAGGCTCTGCTGCCTCTAAGACAGAGATTAATGAAATTTTATGATGCTAGAAGCACAAGATATAATCTGTGGCATTAAACTGATGTCAAGATTGACTGATTGCTTAAAAAGCCTTTCAGTTCTCCAGAGTAGATTAATGACTTTAGCTCTACTCTGTTCCCATGCAAAATGTATATAATTTGGTTCCAACAGGTATGGAATGTGGTAGTATTTACATATTAAACATAACTGGAAATATGAACAAGTCGAACTATTTCCAAAGTGAAAGACACTGTACCATAATATTTTCAAACCACTTAATTTTATATTTAATGGAAGCTGATTCAGGAACACATTTGGAGATGTTACCTGGTCTGTTAGTTGATTTGAGTAGCACAGGCAGAGAATCCTAACAATAATACAAATATTGACAGTCATTAAATTCCACCCCTTTTCAGTAGGGGCCAAGATCTTTCAATTTTTAAAATAAGGCCAGGGATTTAGGTCAGTGGCATAATCGCCTGCCTTGTAAGAGTGTATGGTGAGTTTGATCCCTAATACAAAACAAAGTAAAAAAACCTGACACAATTTTTAAAGTAGCCATTTGCTGATTGGACTTTTGTTGTTTTTTCTAAATATCACAGCCATAATGCCTCCATTCTGATTAATTTGGCCTTATGTAAAAAAGAGAACTCAAAGGTACTTAAAACAATTTACTGTATTCTCCTATAACTTTATGAGGACTTGCCTCTCACCCCTAATATTTCATAAGTTTTTGTATGAACTCATTTTATATACTCTTTGCAAAATAGTCATCTGAATTATCAAAGTGAGAATAACTTGTATTTACTTGGTTTATATAGTAGTTACATAGATTGGTAATTCCAGTAACAAGTACTAGGCTGATAGAAGTGCTTTGGGAAGCACACATTCCCATCTCCCGGTAACTGTGCAGCTCCACCACTAGAAGCAGAAAACATGTCGGCTGGTGGAGAGAGTTAGGCGCATGCTCAGTCAGGTCCTCTTTTGTGCATGCGCAGTAAGGCGATGAGGCTGACGTGTCAAGGCCAGGTGGGACCGTGACTGCCCTTTGTTCTTGATGCACTTCTATGCTGACACTGGGTCATCCTGTTTCCTTGGAAAACTGTGGATTAAATAGTGGTCAACAACGGCAAAGCAACTAGTAACTGCGCCATGGTGCGGTGATATTGCTGATGATATGTCCAGCACAGTGCAGACATGCAGTGCACCTTTCTCATCCAAAATTGTCCCTAGGATTTAGCAGTTAAAGACACGGAACCAAAGGCCACCTGAAGGTCGAAGGCAGGAGCTTCCTACTGGAGCAGCACCCTGCATATGGAATTCCAGATATAGATTTATATTTTTGTCTTTATTCCTAACAGTTTCTTTCTTTCTATGCCTTCCATCTTCCCTATCTCTCTTCTTTTCTTCTTTCATTCTCTTATTTTTCTTTTCGTGCTTCTTTATCTTTAACTACTTCTTGGCTTATAGTATTTGGAAAGTTTTAAAATGTTCATTATGTTTCCATATTGTCTATACTTTACCACCCTAATGCTTCTTCAGGTAAAAGCCAGGACCCTTTGCTGCGGAGGTGATTATTTTAAGTCTTCTCTAAGCTACAATAACATAGTACAAATCACATATTGTACTTCCTAATACATGCTGTGCTCTTCATGTGTATGTAGAATGTGCTCTGATCTAAGGAACAGGGGGAAAGGGATGGTGGAGTGTGTGAACTATAAGTGCCTTAGCTGCTTGGCTTCCCAAATTTCTCAGCTGTCCCAATGCTATGAACTGATCAAGCTGAAGAAATACACTTTAAGGTGCACTAAGGTTTATTTTCCTTATGAGCTACCATAATCCACACTTATGTGCACCCATAGGTGCTTAGATATAGCAGTGTATTATGGAACAAATGACATTATCCGAGTTAATATTAACGTTCACTACCGTGAGACCTTGGACGCAATCAGGGGTCAATTGATTCTCCATTATTTACCTTAAATATGTTCCTTCCTGAGCCCTAACTCTAAATAGCTGGTATTTTCGCCTTGAGTATTTAGACCTGACTTCTATTTCCCAATCTGCCACTAATCCCCCTGTCTACCTCTGGGTAAGTTTTCCTACCCACAACATGTGAATAATAAAAGTTATTGCACTATTTTGTTGTGAGGTTTAAATATCAAATGGTTCAGTCCCTGTTGGGGTCCAGTAGTCAAAGTCAGGTTTACTGACATGTTCAAATTCTCAGCTATTATCTGCCTTAGTTTTTAAAACTTTTTAACAAAGACTTAAGCGAAAGAAAAGTTATACAGTGTAATCATGGTTATGTACACCCATGATATGATCACATTTTAAAGTGTGACATATATACATATACACATATATATATATATATATATACACATGTGTATATGATTCAGTGATAATACTATAATTTTAAAAGATCACTTTTTTTTTAAAGTTAACTAGTCCTGATACATTAAATCAATTTCATAAACCTGTCAAATGGGTTACAGTTTGAGTGTGAAAAAAATTTTGATCCAGATTGTATTATTTGCATTTCAGAGTATTCTCTGGGGTTGGGATATAGCTCTGTGAACAAATGCTGAGCATACATGAAGCCAAAAACAACAAAACAACAACATACACAGAAGATGTACCCTGACCAATTGACTAGTCATTCTGAAAAAATATCATGCTATACTAATACAGTACATGTAAAATTGTAAAACCCACTCTTAAAATCCATAAAGTTAACACTAAAAATATTTTCCATTCTAACCTGCAGAACCTAAAATGGAGCTCATCATTTTTCATCAGCAGCTATTCAAAACTTGTTCTTCCTAAGAACTTGTCCCTTGATGGTTGCCTGTCAGAATTTTATTCTCTGTGCATCATAGAAACTATTTATCCAATGCCCACTTGTCCTCTGTGATATGAAAATAGCTTATTGCAGTGACACTGCGAGTTGGCTTGGCTGCTTCCTCACTTATCTTCTGGGGAGCTCACGAGTCCTTTGGTCTAGAAAGTCAGGCTGGAAAGAGTGAACAGTTCAGCAGTTTAGAGTTTTCAGTGAAGTTAGGGAAGAAGCTCAAGCAACAGCATAGGAATAGTTGAGTCTTGGTAGTTATTATATGACGGAGGCATGTTCCCAGTTGGTCCTCTGCCCTCCCTGATCTAATTGGAAACACAGATGAAAAGTTTCAGAAACCACAGTTTTTCACTGTTTGGACAAGTCTGCAGGCTTTCTGGCCTAGTCACACTTCGTGAAGTACAAATTTTAGTGGTATTTTCTCAGTGTACTAATGGCATTTCTGCCTGGAGATAATACATTTTTGGTAGAAATAACTTGTCATTCAGTTGACATATTTTGCTCAGGAAGTGCTGGAATTTCAAAACAGTTCCTGCTCATGCATGCTCACCTGTTTCCTGCTCTTTGGTTTTCTGATCTTTGACATGTGTTTCTCTTTCTAAAAATGTGGCTTTGTGACTTTTCATGAAATGTGACTTGAGATTTAAATTCATCTCCAAATTGGTTCCACAATTCCATTAATACATTTCTCATTTTATTTACTTTATAAATAAGTTCCTCCACATATTTGGAATATAGTGACAAAGAAAACTGTTTTTTTAAATATTTATCTAAATTGCAAATTACATAGATAACATTTAGTCACTTTCCCACTCACCCACCCCATGCATGCTCCTGAGAACATCAAGATGTTCAATTTGTCATCAGATTTGCTTTAAGCTTACACATTGGTCTTTTCGGTGGACCCTTGAGATTTCAAGAAAATGTTTCTACATGTTAAGCATTTGGAAGCTACTTACTACATATCCCTTTTGGCCTCTCTGAAGTGAGAAGATTTCACTAGGTATATCAAAGTTTGAAAATTTTCTCAATGTATATTTGGAAGCTCCTGGCCAAGTGGAGGTTAAGCTTCCAAGCCAGTCCTAGACAAGATGTTACACTGTTGCTAACCACGCCTGTATACACTATGCAGGGAGCACATGGTTTTAATATTCTAGTATTTGCTTTGTTAATATTGGATCTGAAGTTGTCATTAGCAACATTTTTATTACTCATAAAGCAACTTTATTATGGTATGTAACTAAATGTAGAAAGCTACATAAACATGTGCCATTTAAAGACTTTTTTTTAATAAAATCTGTGCTTTGTGCATTAAGCAGTTTTTCCCTCAGTCAATGTGCCAATTAATTCTGTGGAATTTAAATTTTATTTCTTATAACTTGTCTTTAGTTTGGAACATTCTTTGTAATATTCCTGCCATTGTGGTTATTTGTTTTCTGAAGCTCTTGTTTCTATATTGCTTAAAAGAAAATTCACTTTTGAGGACTCTTAGTTTAGATGTAGTTGAAGGCATGTCAAACTCCACCAATGCACATTTGAATTTCTCAATCAATACATGATAACTTAAATAAAAACAATAACAATTAGACTTATATGTAAGTATCTAAATGCCTTTCAATCAGACTATTTTACTCAGTATTTTATTTTCACCTCGAAGCAGAATATCATTACATGGTGAGCACACCAAAAGTTAAAGCAAATGAATGAGTGGCAGGCACAACTTTTGTGGGTGTTTGGTGGCAGACAGAGATGCTCACGAGATAGCAAACAGCACAAGACCATCTCAGGGTGGAGGACCAGCAGCCTTTGCACTATCTTGTGAAAATTTGTGTTTGTTCTTTGAGTCTGGGTCTCACTGCTTTGCCCAGCTGGCCTGGAGCTCATAGCAGGCCTCCACCCTCAGCCTCCCTCCTCCCTCAGCTGCAATTTCGAGCGTGCACCACCATGCTGGCTGTCCTGGGAAAATTCCTAAAGCTCATAGTAAGACAGCGACATCCCTGTACCCAGTATGAACAAGGATCCTAAGGAAAACCCTCATGGGCACCTTGAAGACAGACATGAATGTGTACCTGGGATGCGAGATTAAAAACTGGATGGGAAAAGCATTCAGCTCAGATGAAATAGCACCGAGCATCCAGCTTAGAAGGAAGTCAGGAAGTCGGCTCCCCAGGCACCATGGGCCCCAGTGCTGCAGCATCGTAGTTGTGCTTGGGTTTGTTTCATGCCTTTCAAACCAGAGAGTACGGTCACAGGTGCTGGTGTTAAATGGGGAAGTATGATTGGTAAAATCTCCGTAACCGGTAAATGTCTGTGTTCACGTCATCAAGCTAGTATTTTATTTCGAAAACATGGCATAAGTAGAATTTGCAGTCAGTTCAGCAGGAGATCCTTGTGGCCAGTGCAGGGAAGAAAGTTCACTTTGAATTGCCAGTATTCAAATTCTTTTATTCTATGCAAATTTTTAAACTTTTGAAAGTGTAAGTTGTCTTGGAATTATTTTTTCAGGTTTTCCATCTGGTTCACAATCCCCTTTTCTCTGAACACAAAATGACTTCCAAATTTGGGTATAAAAGTCTGTTCAATGGCTCTTACATCTTGAGGTCACTCCATCCTTAACAAAGATTGTTTTTAAGATTTTCCTTCCTGTATTACCCAAAACATCTTTCTCCCAACCAATTTACTAATCCTACTCTTTTTTCTTTGGGACTATGTAGTAATTTTATAACTTTCCTTATTAATAATGAATGCTTGTATGTGAGATACATTTATTTACATCATTTTATTTGAGTTTCAAAACAACTCAGTAAGTAGATTGCTATGTATTATTACCTTTGGCTTCTACTCAAATATAGAGAAAATAAGTGAGTTGTCAGTGATTACAGCAACAAATAATATATGATGGACCCAGGGACTGTGTGCACTGAAAACTTCATGTTACTTCCACAATTCTATGCCGTATCAAAAGTATCTTTTCCAATTTTTAGTGACGTCCCATACATTTTTCACTTCTGCATACTATATGCTATCAGCTCCTGTGTCATGGTTTTGTCAGCAATTCCTCAGTGAACTAATTTTCAGTTACAGAAACTTTCATGGTGCTGGATGGTGTGTGCGTGTGTGTGTGTGTGTGTGTGTGCGCGCACATTGGTGTGTGCACTCAATCACATAATTATATACACATACATCATAGCTTTCTGGCTGGTATTCAAAAGTATTTTCTTATCATAACCAGGCCTTGAAAATGCTTCCCATAGATCATTTTGAGTCACCTGCATCCCTTGTCTCCTGAAAATTTTATGTAAACAATTTTAAAAAACAAATGTAGAGTTTTGCAACTCTGGGAGAGTTTGAAAATACTCCCTCTCTTTCAGTTTCATTAAAGAGCTTGAATAGTATTGGCAGAAAAAGAACTACCATCTAGTGTATGAAAAATGTAAAAAATTAGATTCCTCTATAATAAAACATCAATCAAATGAAAAGGGACTCAGAAGTACAAATGGCCAATATTACCTGGAAAAAATGTTTATCATTGCTGGCCACCAGGATGGAAATCAAATAACACGGTGAGAGTCTATCTTATCAAGATGGAATAATTATTATTAAGAAATTGAGTAATGCCAAATGCTAATGAGGCTACCAGTAAAAAGGAAGCCAGTTATATTGTCTGTGGGACTGTGCATTAATTCTGCCAGTATGAGAATTCTTCAAAACACTAAAACCATAAATTCCATTGGATCCAGCTATCAGCTTCATAGGTGTCTCCCCAAAAGAGATAAAGACACCTTATTACAGTGTGACATGCAGACCCTTGTGTATGGTGACATAATGCATAATTGCTAAATCTTAGAAGGGGTTTATATGTCCATCATTAGATGCATGGATAAAGAAAACCCAGTATTTATTCACAGCGGAGTACTACTCTATTACAAAGAATAACTGAAATCATGTAGGGAAATGGACACATCTCAAAATCATCATGTTAAGTGAAATATTCAACCACACAAATATTGTATGATTGCTTTCATATAAGATGCTCAAAGTATAAATAAAGAGCAAACTACAAGATCAGTGAAAGGAAGCAGCGAGATGGGTGGTTTGCAAATGGTCAGGAGACCTAGCTACAGGGTAGGAGAAGGGGAAGGGTCCATAAGAATGAAGAAGGGTCGTTGCTTGTACTAACTCCTCACAATGAATATAACCATTATGTATACTGCAGAGATGTACTAATAGTAAGTGTACACGTCACTTACAATGGCAGAGTGCTGAGGTCACAAGGGAAGACATAGGTTTCCCTTTATTTTGTATATCATCATTTATAAAAGGAGAAAATTTGTGTTTTCTGGAAAGCTTCTTAAAACTCTTAAGTTTTTTTCCCCCCTTGTGTTCTATATTTGATTAAGGAGAAAATTAGAACATTCTATGCCTTTAGTCAGTCTGGCTAATGAAGCAAATAAATACTTTCAATATGTAGCCTCAATAAAACTAAAGTCCTTTCAAAGTTAACTGAGCAACTTTGCCCAGTTGATTCAGGATTATCCCATGCTCTGTCTGTCAAATAAAGAAGTCAGCCCAGTGTTAATGGTGATATAATTCTGTAAATCCCAAGAATGAAACTAACCACTTTCTAGGGTTGGGACTGCAATGCCAAAAGCTGAACCTCAAGCTGATCTGAGTCTGAAAACCAGTTTTCCTGATGCTAATGTGCATTAACTTCCATAATGATGCGCATAAAGTCACCAAAAGCCAGTCAGTGACTAAAGCAGTGGGTAAATTGGTGAGGGGTAAAATTATGTGTTATAGCAATCATTTCTGAAAACTCTTCTTGAAATGGAATGTTCGCTCCAGGGATGTTGGTGTTACTCAACTCGCCCTGTCTTTAAAAGTGGGATTTCTCTGAAACTGTACTGTTTACAATGAGAGCTTCAAGTCTTTCATGAACTTTAATTCCTCCCACTAAACACTTTTTTTTTCAGGCTGATGAGGGGATGATTAAAGTTTGAGTTTCAATTTCAGCATTTTTTTCACATTAAGTAAGAAGCAACATTTTTGATTCGCTGGGGAGACAATTAGTCCAATGTACAACTCAAGCAGATTGTTGGCCCTTGTTTCTGATAGTGAAAATTAAACTCTTTAGTTACAACAAACTCTTTGTATCAATTTATCTTTTAAAAATCTCTAAAACAGAATGTTACAGAGTCACTTTTAATCTCTGCTAATCAAGTTTTTAAGGGGCCCTGGCAAGAACATTCCAGAAGTTCTGTCTGGTCAGTGTTTCTGTTTCAGCACGTCCACAGCTTTAACTTTGTGCCAGGCTCTTCTCTTTGCTCCTAGCACCTGGCCTGTGCCTTTTGTGCCGCCTCGTCTGTGAGATTTCATAGCTGACTCTTGGCCATCACTTTGAATTTTGGAAAGTTCCAGAAACAACCAGCCACAGAATCAGGTCACTCTGCCAGGCCTGGTGTCCCTGATTGAAACTCTGTGGTAACTCTACATAGATGGGTATTCACTTTGCAGTATTCTGGACCCTGCTGGACAATTATTGGGGATCTGGACTAGATCCCAGTCTCCCAAGTGAGTGTATGGTGAAGGCTTAAATAAATGAGACAAGGAGTATGATTTTAGGGCTCCAGGAGTATCAAAACCCTATGCAGAGTTCAAGACTCTGGAGGCTAAGACAAGGAATGTCAGGGGCTGGGAATTTAGCTCAGCGGCATAAGTGCCTGCCTGGCAAGTGCTAGGTCATGAGTTTGATCCCTGGTACCAGGACACATGTCTCTGGGTGGCCAGTATTCATTTAGTTTCCAATCATGGAGGGGTGAGAATGGAAAATGCAGGAAACTGAGCAGGACGTTGGTAGTAGTTCAAAGTCCTTTCCAAGTAACAAATTGTATTTAATTTAGGAAAACTATTTTATGTTAATTTAGGAGAAGTATCTTAGGAGAAAGTCTCCAGGCTGACTTTCACTACAGGAGTGAGATGCCTGCAGCTACAATCTCTGTCTTGTTAACTGGGGTTGGAGCAAGGTGTCCTCAGCTGTGGCCTTATTTTGCTCTTTGAGGCATCTCTTTGTTTTCAGGTTGGCCATGCTAAAGCCCTGCACATGTGTTCAGTTTCCAGTTTTGGTGGCTTCCAGTAGACAATGATTCTGTCTTGGCTTGTCTCTCTTTTCATACAATCCCACACAGTGACTTTACTCTCTTTCAGTCTCTGTGTCCCTCTCTCTCTTCCTCTCTTTGATGATAATTTTACTTGTGGCTGTACAAAGAGCATGAGGTCCCACTGGCACCCCAATCTCTGTACCTGCTCTCTCACTGCCTTCTTCCGAACTTGAGTCAGTGTGGGCTGCTGGCCTTAGGATTCTTTCTTTCTTTTTCTCCTCCTCTCTCCTTTCCTCTTCTCTTTGTCTTGTTCAGCTCTTATCCTTCTCTTTTTTACCTTTGTTTTGGTTCAGTCCTCTCAGCATACAAAACTACTGTCATTTCCCCATCCTGAACCACACACACACAGAGACACATACAGACACACACACACACATACACCAGTCGTCAGCATCCCGTTCTTATTCCAAGGCATTTACCAATCCTCATGTTGTCAGTGACTGTTAAATTCTATACCAGTAGGTCCTCGATATTCAGCCCATGGACTTCTTCCAGTTGTGCCTATCGATACTCTACCATCCCTGTACTAAGAATGATTTAGGCTGAACTTCTTCCTGCTTCCTTTCTTGCCATTTTTCACTGTCAGCCAATATAATGTCCCTATTAACCCATTCTTTCTAGCTAGAAATATTCATGGTCACACACAGCTCCCTCCTTACTCTCCACCCTATCGTACAGCAGTACGGTTCTGGTTCTCTCTCTCTGACACTTTCTCATGTCTGTTTCCTTGATCATGGTGATCGGAAGGTTTATAAAACATACATTTTTTTCAGCATTTCATAAATATTTTTCTGCCAGATATCAAAAACCATAAGAGATCAACAGTGATCCTGAAGACGTAAGACTGTTCCCTGCCCAGTGAAAAGCTTAGAGGAAGTAGCAGGCAGATGTGCTGTCATAGTAGTTCGGTTTAGCACTGTGGAGATGGGAAGGGAACAGCTTCCATCAGATCAGAAGCAACACCTGGCCTAGTGCAGAAAGGAGGAAGGTTCTTTAGTGCAAACCCCTGCAGGAGCTGACTTCTCGTTGCTGCGTACTGAGTAGCTCTGTGACGATGGAGAAATCTAATCACAGGCAAAGGGTAGCAGCCTGTGAAAAGCACAGATTGCAAAGCCTGGTTTGCTGATGACTCCTACCAGAATCCTGACCTAGAGCAAAAGGCTGGAAGTAGAAAGCCGGAGACACACTTCAGTGAAGGTCACCTTTCCTGGTCCACCTCTGACTCACTCACTGCCTTGTGATCCATCTACATCCACAGTGGGCACACAGTGGTGTCATGAGGTCCCAGTTTATGTGTCAACCTTACCATCATCAGCCCAGCCCCTAACTCAGTGCCTGTGCCTGTGCTGTCATCTTTCTGGAAGCCCTGGGGGCCCAGCTCTCTTCTCAGCCCAGGTCCTTGCAGATATCTGAAGTGCAGCTGCCCCAGCCTCAACCCACACAGCCAGCGCCTTCTTATTCGCTGAGCTTTTAACCCCTAGTGACTCTCACACAGAACTGCAGTGAGGTTTACTGTCATAGTGACCCTGAAGCTTACTGAATGCAGATCTGAAGATGTTTGTCCGAGCAGCTGCGCCTGTGCGGGGCTCCCCGGAACATTCCACAGGTGTCTTCAGGTGCTGGCTGAGAAAGGCATGGAGCGCAAACTGCACTGCTCTGTTGGAGAAAGACCAGGGAGGCGGTGTCCTTGGGCGGAGGTCCACATAACTTCAAGTCTGGCAGTGACAGGGCGTGCACTTTTTTATTTAATGGTTTGCATTCTCTTTCAGTTAAATTTCCTTACAGTGAATCATTTCTTGATTATGATCAGGGAGCAGAAGATCACGTGATTCTCTTATGTCCTACACTTACAGCTGCTGGATGTTCTTTGGCTTTCTATGGCTTGTCACTTTTTCTTTTTATTTCAGACAACAATTGTTCAAATCTTGGCAGAAAAAAAAAAAATCCTTGATTTTGACCCCTCACAAATGGCACTGGGGAAGTTCTGTTGGGATGGTATTATGTAGTCATCTCATGAAGCCCTGGTTTACAATATGAATTATTACTCCTAACACTCAGTGTTCCCTAAAAATTTGGAAAAGTGTGTGTTGGTACCTCCTCGCCAGCCAGCAGCCCCACGCGTGACGAAATGCTGACTGCTGCTGAGATCCTCAACACTGCAGTGCCGACCCTGGGCAAAATTCCTTCTCCATCCTATGCTTCTCATGTTTGAGGGGAGGAGGATTTGGGAGTAACAGGCAGATCCTTGCAGGTCTCAGGTTGCGTGCTGAAGCGAAATTGATCCCTGGACAGTTGTCCGGTCCATCAGCTTGGTAAGAAGCTGTACTTAGGAACATGAGCATTATTTTTACTTAAGACAACATTTTTGGCAAAACTTGTCATCTCTTTTCCCATATATGGGTCCAGGCACAATCCTGCTGCTCTCCAGGGTGGAAACCACGAAACTCGTAGCCTTTTTTAAGGCCAGCTTGAGGTTCCTTGAGTTTATTATGTTTAAGTTCTAGATGATACAGCCTGCTGGCTCCCTGTCCTGAACTGTCACTGTGATTAATTACGTAGATCTGTCAATTGCTTCAACTGCTGTGTGCTCCTAGTAAGACCCTCTCTGCAGGAAGACATGGTGTGAGTATCACTGGCGCCCTTCCTAGGATTTCTCACTTAAATGCATAATCTCTGCTACCCATATGGTATCAGGCATCTGTTCTTCCATAGGAATGTAAGCATTTGCTTTTCTTTGCTGGCTCAGAAATAATTTAAAAACATACCCCAGATAGCTTTTTGGATGAATTCAGATCATTGCAAGGGAAATACAAAGAGGTGTTGGAATGCATCGTTCTGGAGCATCCTTGCACCTTTCTAGACTCTCCTGTTCATCGTTGGCAGACAGTTTTCTCTGTGTGTTTTGTCCACTCTTACCTGTGAAAGCAGACCTATGTGCAGTATTTCAGCTAGGCACTGTGGAAATGAGACTGGACTCACCTTTCAGGGGTGACCTTGGTTACATAATGCAGCAGAAGGATTGAACCCATGGGCGCTCTGCCACTAAGTTGCATCCCCAACTCTTCTCCTTCTGCTTTGGACACAGACTCTTGCCTTGTCACCCAGGCTGGATGTCGGTGTCGCTCCCGGCCGGCAGGAAAGACACACGACAAAGTCTGGCGGTGTGCAACTTTGTCTTTATTTGTCTCCGCGTGGGCCCCGCGAGGCCTCCGCTCTGCCACCAGCCCTTTCTCGCCGGTGGACTTTCTCTATCTCTCTCTGTGCTTCTCTCTCGTGGCGGGAGAGGCATTCACTTTTATAGGGTAACAGTGGCCAATCAGTTCAAAGCGCGCGATGCGGGCTGATTGGCTAACATCAGTTGTTGCTAGGCAGACTATTCTATTGCGCGGGCTGCTTACGTCGCCAGGGCAATCAGGGGGCAGGAAGCAGGCGCCCTGCCTGGCTCACTCGATGGGAGGGGTAACTTAGCTCAGGCTTTGCTCTTTTCTACAGGCCGCATAACCGCCAAGTAAGGCGACCGGGCTCGGCCGCGGCTCCCAACAGCTGGACTTCAACTTCTGGGCCCCACGAATTCTGCCTCAGGCCCCCAAGTACTTGTCACTGAGACTGCAGCCCAGCACCACCATGCCTGGGCTTTGCCCATGTCTTTTTTCTTCTCCTACTTCACCTGATTATTTTTAACCTCAGCAATAAAACCCACTCTGCATTGCCAAAGCTCCATTAGGTATGAATAAAGTGAAAGCCTTATCAGTTTGAAGTATGCAATGTGTGATTGACCAAAAGAATGGTAACATAAGTCTTTGCAAGCCCTAAAAGCTTTCCACTGGTTGCTATGCTACTCCAGGTAAACATGTGTATTTATTTGTCCAAAGGAGGTCAGGTCCGTAGTAAATGTTATCATGGTAAAATGGCACTCACCACAAAAATCCTCATAAAATAACAAGCTCTGTTTTTTTGAAATCATTAACTGTTCATTGTGAAATTACAAGCAGTTCAGATCACGCTGTTCCAAAGGGGAAGTCAGCTTTTCTCTTCTGAACAAAAAAGGAAAAGATGATAATGAATACACACTGTACTTAAGGTAGCCATAATAAAACACAAAGCACCAAAATACTGACTTTCCAAAGTCACCCAAGAGGAGACTTTAAGGAAACTTGTTTTTGCTGACAGACGTGCTATCATGAACTCATACACTGATTCGGTTCATACGATTATTGTTGTGTCTGACCTCACAGGCTGCCCATTACTTTTCAGCAATAAAAGTGGAAATATAGTTGTTTTGTAGTATTTTGTTCCATGTTCACTTTTTACGGTATGAAGTCATCTGAATTTGTAGGATACTTGTTTGGTACATGACTCACTATAGAAAATTTTCAGTTTGCTTTTGTTTTTCCGAGAGGAGAATCTTTCCTAGGATCTAGAATCTTTGGTTCAGAAAGGATGAACTTCAGAAGGGCAGGATTTTTGGACTGTTTTCTGCAGTATACTCACCTCATAGATTTTTAAGTAACTGTTTCTTAAGTGACTTGATGAACGGAATATAATGTTAACCTTTGTTTGCTTCTGGAATAGACCGTAAGTTGACAAGGTGATGGCAGCACATAGTAATGTTCCGAGGTTGCCCTAACAAACTCCCACAGTCTGCTGCCTCAGACAGCAGAAATTCATTTCCTCTCAGTGTAGATGCCAGCAGTTTGAGACCAAAGTCTCAATAGGTGTGGTTTCTGCTGAAACATCCTTCCCAGCCTAGTGCCTTCCTGGCTCCTTGTTGTGTCTCCTGAGCCCTCCGTGTGCCAGTCCGGGGCCCAGATGTCCTCGTCGGATGGGAACACTTAGACACATACGTACCTGGCTGTGGACAATCCTGGTTCCGTACACAGCCCAATCAAGCAACAGGGAAAACCCAGAAAAGATCAGCATGGAAGACCAGAGCTTCACCTCTTGTAGACTTAAGTGGTACACAGTCAGACCTTGGGAAGCACTCAGAGATGCTTCTAGGGACCCTGGGATCTGACAGGATGTAGGATGTGTAAATGGGGCAGTCAGGGAAGCTGGATGGTCTCTTACTTTACCGCTGTGCTTTTCAGAGGCTGAAAGTGGGGAGCAAAGAGGTTGCATCATTGTCTTCCTATGTGACCTGCAGAGCTGCTGGCCCCAGAGTCTTGCACAGGCAGGCGCAGTGTAGACTCAGCTCTGCAACCCTGGGCAGGGCCAGAAATCCGCTCTTCATGGGGCCCCAGGACATTCTGCTCCTGTCACCGTCCACCATCTCCCAACCCATAACGTCTAAGCGCCTATTTTTACAAGCATAAAAAATACAGAATAGGGAGCATGAAAATCCCATTCAAGCTAGGGCATCAGATATAAATTTTCTATAACTAGCTTCATGGCCCGATTTTTAAGTATCAAAGATTCCATTAGGATTTCCCTCACACTAAGTACAGGGGAGAACTCCAGTGGTCGGTACTGAACATGACATTTTGTAGCAGGAAGATAACAATTCAGAGGACGCTTTTTTCCCCTTAACTTCTTGTTTTCCCCTTGGCCCCTGTGGGTCCCTCAAATGGATACAACCAACCTAGAAAAGCAGAACTGTGAAAGCGAGCGCTGCTTGTTCCTTGAACCGAGGGTGGGGCTGCGGTTATGGGAAGGATCTTAAATGGCAGCACAGGGTCCTCTCTGTCCAGTCTGTCCCGGGATTTCATGGACAATGTATTAGTTCCCCTCCTGATATTCTCTTTGGTGAGGAGGGGGTTGGGAGGTGGAGATCTGTGTATACCTGGAGTCTTTTGTGTGTGTGTTTAACTAAATTTAAATACTTAGTAGCATGCAGGGTTTCTGACCAATCTGTACTTACAGGAATGTGTGACCAGAGGCTTCCCTCCCACCCTCTCCCCAGGCAGGAGAAAGATACATCCAGACACTTCACTGTCTGCAAAATGGACACATTTTGTGTGCTCAGTAGTACAGGATCATTCTGTGTCACTTTCTTTTGCATTAATATTTTAAGCTTTATCCCAGTACCAGTTGGCTTAGGTTGTAACTTTTTATTGAATTCTCGATTCATATAGCTTCCAATGGACTCTGCAGCCAAATGAAGCAACTCATTGTTGGGTCTCAGCCTAATTGAAAATAGCCTAAATAACCATCGGCCACTTTATATCGTGCCTGTGGTAGACACTTGCACTGTGACGCTTCAGTAATTTATACTGAACCTATGAATTTTCTGATGGTTCGCTTTCTGCATGTGATTATAAAGCTTTGGATATGTTTTCTATCATCAGGATCATGGGTAATGCTCATATGCTCCTTGTCTTTGTGTGGATGCATATTCTAGTGCCTTTATCCTATGCCCAAGCCCCAGCCTTTGTTTTTTGTTTTTTAAACTAAATTGCTAAATTTCCCAGGCTGAGCTCTAATTTGCAGTACTCCTGCCTCAGCCTCCCAATGTGCTAGGATTATAGGGGTGCATCACTGGGTCTGGCTAGTGTCAGTTATTCTTGAGGATGATTGACCTCTTAATTTTTATTTATAAAGATATATGTTGGCTTATTTTCTTTTAAGTTTGCAAAAAATGTTGTATCAACTTTCTCACATTATAAAACTCAATATAAGCCAGTTTGGTTAACTTAAAAATGCAAATTTGTAGTAAGCCTTGTTTATTTACATCTGTTATGTTGTTATCAGTCATTGTATACTCTGGCTAAAGCAATTTTGTGTTTCATGCACAATTAGAAAAATCAGAAAGTAAATAAAAGCATATTCAATTTAGCTTCTACTTTTCGAAAGCTTAGCAATCTAGTTGCTAAGACAGAACATTATAAGATTTTATGGTAATCATGATTCCCCATTGCATTGCTTTGAAGCCTTATAATGTTTGCATTCATTAGTTGAAATGATTTTATTCTGTTTTGTTTGATTTTATTATCTGTGATGGTATGAACAGCCATTTTGAAGAAAACAAGACATTATAATAGCCATTGCTGATTTAATATCTTGCTTTAAAGTCCTACCATGCTTTTGTTCTTCTGTTTCCATTGGTTCTATCACATTGTGTCTTATTGGATTTTAATATGTGTGACTGTATAAACAAAATTTTTATGGAAAATGAGATAATACAGTAGTCATTGTTCATTTTCTGTTACTTGGTTCTGAATGTCCTGTAATACTTTCATTCTCTTGAGTGGTTTTATACCACTTTGTTGTGTTTGATACTATTGTATGTGAAGGTGTGCTCAACTATTTCAAAGAAAGAGACATTATGGTAAGCTACTGTTAATATCCAGTTGTCTTGTTGTGAAGTGCTGTGTTGCTTATATAGTTCTGTTCTGATCTGCTTTGTTCTGTCCTCTTTTGTCTTAATCTCTTTAAAATGAAATTTAAAGAAAAATGAAACATTATAACAAACTTAGAAAAATTCTTGGTCTTAATGTTGTAACCAGGTCCTGGACATTAGGAAATTAAGCCTTCAAAGTAAAAAGGAAGCGAGGTGTTGTCATCGCACTGCTACCTGAGCATGGGCTCTGAGAGTGTCCGCAGTGGCCTGGGAGACTTTGTCCCAGAAACCAAGGCCCCTTTGTCCAGCAAAACCAGGACCCCTGCCTCAGCCAAGCCTCCTGGGGAAAGGGGCTCCTTCATTCAGCTGGCAGAACATCTCATGCTACTCCAGCCGGAGGCTCTGGGCAGCGCACAGCAGGCTTCTGTCAGGGACACAGCACTGTGTGTCAGACAGCCGTGGTCCTGCTGCTATGGATGGCCTCGTGGCTCTACTGGGTTCTGCACAGGCTGTGATAAACGCTGAAGGCTTATTATGTGGATCCACAGCAGCGGGCCTTGTGCTCAGGGTGTGCAGGGCAGCAGCCAGCATGGGTAAAATCACTGTGTCGGACACAGAAAGACCCAGAAGATGCCTGGCTTTGGTGAGGAAAGGATTAGATGGGATGTGAGCCCCATCAGACCTGTGGCCTCTGATGTCGCTAAGGAATTTGGGTTTAATCCTCCAGATGAGAGACGGGTGGGCATTTGTGCAGATTCATCACATGATCAGCAATATTTTGTCTTAGGTAGATTAACCCCTCTAAAGCAGCGCAGAGAGACAGGAGGAAAAGATGAAGGCGAGCAGACAGGGTTGGACACTGCTGAATTTAGGCCGTGGGTTTTCGTGTCCAGCCCAGTGCCAGAAATGCCAATAAGAAGGAAGAGCTGCTGTGATTGTGTTTTAGTGTAAGAAATATTATTATTTTAACCAGACCTCTAAAAGGAATCCATTTGGTGATGCAAAACACTGAAAATATAAAAAAAAGAAAATCGCACATTCTGGTTTAAACCATCCATAAGCAATCTTTGTAGTAACCTTTCGGTCTTCTTATTTTGTTTCTGTTTATGCATATTAGAATCACGGTGTGTTAAAATGTGTGTGTACACTTATATTAAACTGCATTGCGTATTTGTTGCTTTTCAGCATCTTTGTTAGTAAACATTTCTAGAGATCTCATTTTTAGTGGTCACACATTATTTCATTTTTTTAATAGCATGATAATCTATTCCACAATTAGAAATTTAATTTCTAGGACCAGGCATGGTGATGCATGCCTGTAATCCCAGCAATCGGGAGCCTTAGTCAGGAGGCTCACTATGAGTTCAAGGCCAGCTGGAGCTGCATACTGAGACCTGGTCTCAAAATTAATACATAAAGAAATAAATGCAATTTTTGGCTAGAATATTATTATAACCACTGCTGTAAATGAACGTCAACAAACACGAATGTTTTAATTTGCACTTTTCTGTTTCTTTTTGCCTCTTTGAATTTCTTTTTGCCTCTTTGAACTCTTCTGTGCAACTCGCTACACATTGAAAACTGGGAAGGCTTGTTTCCTTCTGAGCATTAGAAGTCCCTGCCTTTATGGAAATCACTGACCTACTCGGTGGAGCGCCCCACCGACTAGTTATAGACACTGTAATCCACCACCCAGCCCTAGCTCATACCTGAGCAGGTGGAGATGGGTTCCCCCAGGGTGTCTCTGCTTCAGCAGGGCTGCGGGGCCTGTGGGCACACACGTCCACGTGCGCAAGTGAGAGCTGTGATTGCAGGGGCACGAGCCGTGCAGACTCCAGCACTCACACAGCTGGTTCTGGTCCCCTTGGTCCCTGGGGCGGTGCCCTGCTCCCGTTCTGTGGCCCCTCCCAGGGCCTGTGGCACTCATTTCTCAGCATCCCATTTTAAATTCTTCATAACCTTACCTATGTGAGCAGTGTCTGCCTTTTAAGAATGCAAAATAATACATCACTTTTGTTTTGCATGATGTGATGAATTTTAAACTATTTTCTTATCAGTTACAGTATAGCATTTTCTATTTATTAAGCATATTCTTATATTTTTAGCATAGTTTGCTCATTTTTCCTCTATGGGATTATTCTTCCTGTTTGGTGTATTCTGTGTACCACTCTTGGGGCAGTCACATAGGCAGTTCGACAAAGTTCCCCACCCCCCGTCCCTTAATCTTATCGAGTCCTTGGTGTAAAAAAATATAGACAGGTTTATCAGATTGATCATTTATGTTTTAGGCATTTTCTATCTTAATTAAAAAGTTTTTCACCAGTGCTGAAGAAGAATCTCCTCCATTTTACCATAGGTTGTATGACTTACTGTATTTTACTATTTTAATTCATGTGACACTGACTTTTGTAACTACCAAGCTATTTTCCAGATTGAGGAATATTACAAAACAAAGAATCAGGAAAGTTTAGGAATTGGATCGTGGAGATAGTTTTAAATAAACAGAAGATATCTACATCGATGGTGCCTCATTTGATTTCATGGAAGATCCATCAGAATTCCTCAGTATGAAATCTGTGTAAAACATTTCCACCTAGCCAGGTTGAATGCAGTTGGGCTTCCCGTGTGTTTCTGTCCTTACAATGATGTGTAATTGCAGAAGGGAACCCTGCTATTTTGAAAGTAGTTAATGCAGGTTGTTTTGCTTTCAGCAAGTCACAGAGGCCGTGAGCCCTTCAATGCTACCCCCTTCAGCCCTGCCGCTGGACCTGCTTAACAACGCTGTCACGGCCTTTAGTACCCTGGAAGATCTCATTCGGTATCTGGAGCCAGAGAGATGGCAGCTGGACTTGGAAGATCTCTATAGGCCTTCTTGGCAACTCCTTGGCAAGGCTTTTGTTTTTGGAAGAAAATCCAAAGGTAAGCTCCCTTTGCAGACAAGGCCAGGGTTTCAGACTCTTCTGCCACAGCTTCTAAAGAAAAGAGTTTAAACTTCTTCAGTGATGTATGTATGTAAGTAATCCCTTTTCTTATCGCTTGGACATATTTGTACATGAAAGCAGAATAGAGACAAAAGGAGTCACTTAACTGTAACTTAGTGGGTTTGGTAACTGAAGAGATACTTCTGAGAATTGCAGTCATTTTTTTTTTTTTGTCTTTGAAATGGCAGCTGATGAAGTATTTTATTGCATTTCATAAGAAGCATTGCTTACTCCAGTCTACACTGATTTATAGAGCCAAGGGTAATTATCATAGCTGAGAAACAAGATTGGGGACTAGAAAGAGAGAAGGCTCTGTAAAAATCATTAGTGCCTTATTCCCTGTGGGTCACAGTTACATTTCCTAAGCCTAGAAAGTTCTCAGTGTGGAAAATAGCAATGGATCTACAAAAGAATAAAGTTCAGTGTTTCCAAGGTAAGATTTATAGCAGGAAAACCACAAACTAAAGGAAACCACACCATGAGAATTTTTCTTCACATAAATTTGCTTTTAGAATAAGCATTTTTGACCAAGTGACATGTAGATCTCCTTTTAAGAGAGAGCCCTGATGCCTTAAACTAATTCCACACGATCAAGAAATTGCAAATCGTATCTACTAAGCTTTCCATGAGGTTTGCTAGTTTTCCTAGTAAATTTAAAAATGCCAACATTCCTATCAGACACACATGGAAAGGCAGTAGATATAACCAGATGACCCCCCAAACGTGTTTCAGTCTGTTGGAGCACTAAGATGCACACAGGGTCCTTCTGCAGAAGCTGATGCCAGGCTAGAGAGAATGTGGAAGGAAGAGTGTTGAGTTCATTGGAGCCATTCTCTAGGGCAGATGGCCCCAGACCTGTTCTAAATCTTGTCAGAGAGGAATCTGATTCCTGCCTTTGCAGCCCGCATTTGCAGCCCTCTTGGATCATAAGCTTTGCTCTCAGCAGGTCATGTTCGGACTTGCGCCGCCCTGGTATTTTGCCATGCCAGCAGACCTGGTTTCCCTTCAGCAGTATGCAAAATCTGCGTTCCAGCACACGGGCAGGCGGATCCAGTCCAGATGCCGAATGCTGTGACACAGTTAAAAGAGTTGATCTTGATAAATAACTTACCAACAAGACTTCCCTTCCCTCCCACCTAGGACCTGGAAGGTGAAGACCTACAGGAATAGCTGAAACCCCTATGAATAGGGCCCTTGTTAGCAAATGTGAAATCGATTATCATGTGCTTCTGTAAGGAGCAGGGGCAGTGAGCAAAATGTTTGAACTCAGATCTCCTTTGTGGACAGCTGATTTCTGGGCTCTGGCCTCTACTCTTGTCTTCTAGCCACAGCTTGATGCCTAAATCTCTCCTGCCCTTTCTCAAAGGTTTGACTGGAGACTTATGTGCATTTAAAAGCACCCAGAGCTGCGCCGGATCTTTCAAATACTCATTTAACACTTTCCAAATTGAAAGCTTTTGCAGTTTGCCAAAACTATTAACTTTTTAAGCATACAGTAAGTGTGAGAACAGCAGTGTATATTTTTGGAACTTTACGTAAACTAAAATGCAGGTGTGGTATAACATCTATATAGACAAAACCAAGCCCCTCTTGAGAATCATTGTACAAAGGAACAGGAGTAAAACTTTTAAAAGCTTCTAATTAGTCAGTGAAACAGATTTGCCCAAGAATAAACAGATCTCTGTGTTACCCCATTCATCTTACAAAGACCACCCTGGATTGCATTACGGTAATGCAATATCCTGGGATTAAATATCTTAAAAGAATGAAAGACTAACAAAGTCAAATGTGACCATAATTTTTATGTCAGTATTATCTTTCTTAGTAAAACTCAAAGTATTCGTGAAATTTTCGCTAAAAACCATGATTTTGATTAGTGCTGTGGTCAAGTTCTTTATTCTTTGGAAAGACAAACTAATGTACGCCTTGTCTCAGGTAGTAATTATAAAAGGAAAAACATTCTGAAGGCTGAATCCTATATTACCAACAATTTGCAGAGGGAAACTTCCTTAATATTACAGTTAAGCTAGTAAAAATATATCTTGGAGCATAATCCTACTTTTTCTATTTCTTTCTTTCTTTCTTTCTTCCTTCCTTCCTTCATTCATTCCTTCCTTCCTTCCTTCCATTCTTTCTTCTTCCCTTCCTTCCTTTTCATTCATTCTTTCTTTCCTTATTTATAAGTTCTGCACAATGTTTGGAGAATGTATGACACAATATTATAGTCACAGTATTTATTTTAACAAAGCTTATATGAATTTAAAACCTCAGGATTAGGAAGCATAAATTACAAAGATGATAAACTAATTTAAACTCCTTAATCATCTCTTTAGCGCAGTGTGGTCTGTATTAATGTTTTTCTGCTCCTTTGTTTTCTGACTCTTGGCCTGGCCCAGAGTTTTATCCTATATTTCTACTGCTGGAAGAAAGAAAAATGACATTTTCTAAGTCAAGCTTAAATCATACTTTCAAAAAGGCTTTTGTGTCAGGTGTGATAAATGCGTGGAAGCTAAGTTGAAAGTATGTTTAAATTCTCACATTGTAGCAGGTATCATAACTTACTGCACTTGGGAAAGCTATCTAACCTTTTATTGTGGTTAAGTAAACATTTAAAGTGAACATACATGGTCTCATTTCCGAGTTTTGTGAAATAGTGCCTCTAAACTATTTGGGGAAGGTGAATACCCTTTGAAAGCTTAGCGCTCCCTTGCCTTCTAAAGGAGATAAGCCTGGAACGAGCCCTGGACACTGGGCGGCCAGCTTTGGCGTCTGTAAGTGCTTCCAGGTCTTCTGCCCCCTTGCCCTGGTAAATAAGATCTAGATTCATATAAACTCATGTATATTTTTAGCAGTAAAAAAGGAATGTGCACCTATACTGTGAGTGCAGGAGAATGAAACCAGGCAAGATGTGTGACATCATTTAATCTAAAGATCTCATTAATTTTATTACTGATAAATTGTTTTTTGGGGGGAGGGCAGTGAACTCATTTCCACTTAAATATTTAAAAGTTTTCACAGGATCATTTTCAAATTAAAAATCTATACTCAAGGGATCGGGGTTTAGCTCAGAAGTATAAGCGCCTGCCTAACAAGCACAAGGTCATGAGTTCGATCCCCGTACCAAAAAAAAATCTGTACTTCAATAAAAAGTGATTTTCTATTGAATCAGAAAAATAGTTTTGAGCTGCTTATTGTTGAAATGTTCCACTGAATTAGTCTGAGTAGGGTCATTCTAATAATTGACCTAGGTTTTCCTCAGTCACGCAGTTACCATGTTTGTAATTCACAATTACACATGCGTAATTTTATATTTCTTAGAAACATTAAAATTGACTCTTTGATGAGAAAATCTTAATCATATGTATTACAATGTCAAGAAAGCAAGCATTTGGCTTTTAATTATTGTGCTAGTTTAAAGTTGTTTAAAATGTAACAATTATTTTTTGAATTAGATTTACCTGCTGGTTATTATTATTTGGATATATTTAATAAGAAAGCATTTTAATTAATTTTTTAGTGTTTTTCATAGTAGCATAAATTTATTTAAGCATATTTGTTATATTTTAATTAGAGTAATACCCCTAATTTAAAAAGATACCTAGAAAAACAAGGAAACTTTTATTGTTATATTAACTTTTTCATATAAGGAAAATATTTTACTGTAAGACCAGAAATTGCTGGAAAGTGCAGCTGAAAAAGTAATAGGAATTAATGGTGTTTGAAATTTGGACTAAGTAGATTCCTTCCAATTTCTCACCTTCCTCTACTAAAAGATGGAAGAGACATTTTTTAGATTGAAAAGTTAGTGTATGTATGTGTGTGTGTGTGTGTGTATATATATATATATATATATATATATATGTATATATAAATGAAGTAGAAAATAATAGCAATAGAGAGAGGAAAAATTACTGCATTCTGAGTATGTTTCTGCTGTTGGTTTTCAGTTTCACTCCTGGAGTGTGTGAGAAGTCACTCTGCAGGATTTCCCATTTTTGGAAATGTTAAGGTCTTTATTGTTGCTATGATAAGAGTCCATTTTGAGTAAAAATGAATACAACAATTAATTAATTTCTAAAATTGGAAAATTCGTGACAATAGAGGGTAGCACAGTACTTGCCTTCCCTTACAGGGAAGTATTGCAGGGGCATAGCTGGTGGCAGAATGTTTTGCTTTGGGGTAACCAAAATGGTCTATATTTGATTGTGGTCAAGATTGTTCAACCCTGTCAGTATGCTACAATTACTGAGTGGTGCACTTTCATTTTATAAATTGTATAGTATGCAACATTTCACTCAATAAAATTAATTTGAAAGAACTCTAAAGAATATGTCAGCGTCTTAATCTTTTGAATAATTGTATTATGTGGTATTTCTTAAAGAACTGTAAAGCAGAAATTAAAATTACACTGAAAGTATTTCTTCTAGTAATTCACTACTATCCATGTTTTATGTTTAAATTCATAGTAAACATGGCATGTGACTTTGGAGCAATTTTCCTGAGACAGTGAATATCATTTTGTAGTTAAAAACAATGACTCTTTGAGGATTTACTGCAACCCTCTAATGAAAGGATATTTTGTGTAGTTGGTCTTTACAAGTAGGTATTTAAAAGAATTAAACACGAAATAGTTAAACAATTTGCTAAAAGCACAAAGACAAGGGTTACAAATTAGCCATCTCTTCCATCTTTTAGCAGGGGAGGACAGAAATCTAAAAGTACCAAGTTAGTCTAACTTTCAAAAAGCGTAGTACCTAATACCTTCAGAAGTTGTGCTTTGATCATCTTCTACTGTTACAGTGAAAGAAGTTTTTTTGTTTTTTTTTTTCCACTTATGGTCCACTCAGCTGCAAAAATACATCTCCATCCTCTTTCTGTATTTTATGTTTGTTACTGCCACACAGTCTATTGACAGTTCTCTTGACTGGCTTTGGTAAGTTGTCCATTAATGGTTCACCCCCATTACCCGTTTAAAAATCGTATTTGTTTTTTAATCAAAGCATTCATCATTTTACATGGTGCTCTTCTCTCCAATGCTCTCCTTGTCTCCTCTTTTACCAAGGTTAAAAGGTGTCGCCCTTTTTTTTCCTCTATAAAGTTTCCTATTTATAGCTCTGCACTGTTTCGCTGGCTCTGTTCGTCATATTGCACAATGGCGTCTCTTTCTTGGTCACCAAGTCATAATGAAGCTTTGTTTACCGTGAAATGCAGCGTCCGTTTGCGAGCTGTCTAGCCTTACAGCCTCATTAAACTCAGAAGGGATATGGTGAGGGTTATGATTTGTGAAATAGCTCCATCTCTCTAGGAAAAGTGCTGCCCCAAATGTGTACTGTCTCAAAGCGCGAACATCCATTGTTACCATTTTTTCTATGCTTTGTGCCCTGTAGTGGTGGATCTGAACCTTATCAAAGAGGAGGTGAAACTGTACAGCTGCACGCCTCGTAACTTCTCGGTGTCCATCAGGGAAGAGCTAAAGAGAACCGATACCATCTTCTGGCCAGGTTGCCTCCTGGTCAAACGCTGTGGTGGAAACTGTGCCTGTTGTCTCCACAGCTGCAGTGAATGCCAGTGTGTCCCAAGCAAAGTCACAAAAAAGTACCACGAGGTAGGTGTGTCGTGTTCTGTCCAGCTCCCTTTGGGGACAGTGCATCTTACAGCCAAGCCCTGTGTCTGCAGTGGGTTTCTATGTAGAGAAGAGATGTAGCATTTGTGGGGAGGGAGGTCTAAAATGTTTATGTTGCTTCTCTTTTAAAAACGAGGATCTTCAGTTTAAAACCCATAGATTAAGGATTTAGAAGGCTTATTCTCTGGTAGCTGAGCATGGGTGGTCAGTGAAGTTTTTACTGTGGAGACAAAAAAGAAAATGTGTTTTTCTGAGGGGAAGAAGTTGGGGAATGTTTTCAACTTTTCAACTTTGCAAACTGTGAAGGGAAATATTTCAAAGACAGGCTTAGAGATAATTCATTGTCTATTTTGGAAAAGGAAATCTTTGTAATTTATTTTCTTATTTGGGCCCCAGTGGGCACATAAATCCCAAGAGAACGTGTTCACCGTGACACTGCTCTTTGTGGTATTTATGTCACCTCTAATAACATGCTCAGTGATTTAGGGGTCTGTTCACTCTTTAACTCTTTTATTTTCTGGAATTAAGGAAAATACAATATGGAATATTAGTAAATCTTACTTTTAAACCCTTGAGAACTGTGGGCTTCATACACTTAAAATACTCATCAATGCTAGAATATCCTTAGCTAAACACTGCAGCCCCCAGCCAGCACCATGCAACAAACACACATTGGACCAAGTGCCTTTCCAGTGAGTCACCCTGAGTTTTTATAAAATATTTACCTTACACCAAGCCAAAATCTACCCTTCTGACTTGATTTCAATATGTCCTTGCTATTTTAAATTTTTGTTTCAAATGAAACAGAATAAATATCTACTTTAAAAGGACGTTGATGAAACCCTCATCTGTTGAGAAATGTAAACATACAGTCTTGTTAACAGTACTTCCTAGGACTTCATCAGTGCTGTATTGGTATCAGAGTAAGCAGGAAATAAAATTCCCCAGTTCCAGAAGACAAGGGCCCTTGTCTCCAGCTGAGATGTACCATTCACTTGTGACCATCGTCAGGATGCTTAACCTTTGTGAAATGAGCGGGAAATGGATCTTCTCTCAAGTTCCCCTACCTTTGTTATTCCCTAACTGTTACTGGGTGGCAGTCTTCCAAAACTAATCACCTGTCATTAAAAGTAGGATTATTTACTGTCATTATGCATGCTCAGCTTTCACATCCATTCCCGGAGCTCTAAAGATCCTTGTTTTAGGAGTCGAGTCTGTGACCCATTTGTAAGAAGTAGCTGGTCTGGGAGTCGGGGCAGAGTGCAGTGGTCCAGAGCCCCAGGCAGATGTACATGCAGGCAGCCTTTTTAGCACGCCTCAAACTGGGAATTTAGTCAGCAGCAATAACAGTGTCTTTAATACAGCAGGGCTCCAATGATGTGCAAATCAAAATGTCCCAAACCTGGCAGAACTCAGAATTGCCCAGCATAGCATTAAAAGGTGCTCTGAGAATATGGATTAATCTGGAAGGATCTTTTAACCCTAAAATCATTTTAATATTAAAGTTATTAAAGTAGTAACTTTATTCTCTTGGATTAAGGGAAATAGGAGATGGAGTATTAGCAATTTTGCCTTTTTTAAAGCCTTGGGAACTGTAGACATTGCACACGTAAGATTTTCAAAGTGTTAAGATTTCATGTGCAAAGCTTCTGGTTCTACAGAAAGCAAAAATGCTGTTCCAGTCTCAGTGTAACACTAGTCCAGGGCAGCTCACTCTCCAGTTACAGCTGGCCACACTACAGCCAGAAACCCATAATGCTTACAGGTTTGTTGGGCAAAGTCCCTGTGCTTGGTGACAGATTACCAAGAGCCACAGAATGAGGAAAGCAAAATGTGGGTGGGTGTCCTGGGGTTTCTATCCCAGCTCACTTTTCTAAAACAATAACAACAATAATAAAAACAGCTCCCCACTCCATGAGCACCCCAGCCAGTACTGAAGAGCTGAGTTTTTGCAGGTTGTTTGGGTTTTCGCCATCTTCTTCATCATCGTCTGTTTCTTCCTCCCCTCCCAGTTCCCCTCCTGGCGCTCTTCATCTTCATCTTCATCAGTTTCTATTCGGTCCCTATTCCCCCTCCTCACTGCCTGCGTCTTCATCCTCTTCCCCTTCTGTGTCTTCGTCTCCCTCCTCTTTTTCATGCAAGTCTTCCTCCTCACCCTCCTCGTCTTCCTCATCCTCCCCATCCTGCGTCTCTGCGCATCCACCCCACCTGGAGTCCGGAGCTTGTGGTCCTCTCGGCACTGTCCATCCAGCTCACTTAGCTGGGCCGCGACCTTGAGGACGGTCTCTTGGTAGTCGTTCAGGGTGTTGACCTCCCGTGAGACAGATCCAGCTTTTTGGCAATCCACCTTGTTTAAAGGTGCCAAGGTGCTGGTGATTTCAGTTTATCTCCACTTAAGTTTGGATGTATGAGCTTTGGAAGTTTTTCTGCCAGCATGTCCAGACCTCTGATGATTTTACTGTCATGGTGCTTGCGTTTTCTACTTTAGGTAACTGGTGGAGAACTGAAATTGAAATCAATCTGACACTTATTAAATGGAGAACCTCTAAATTCAGAGGTTCAGCTGCCAAACCCTCAGCTGCCCCTTCATTTGATTTGCAGTTGTCCAAGGCAAGTTTTGGAGCAGCTTCTCCAACTGCTCCATGTCCCCAGAACCCTGAACTTTTATATTAGAGTCACTAATGTAAGAGCTATAAAGCCCACACCTGAGTTTCCAGTTGCAGAGTCTGTGTTTTGCCTACTAAACCAACTCACAGCCCAGACATCTATACCTGTAAGTCACTGTTTACATTCTCCTTAGCTTTACAGTTATCTGGAGAGTACCACAGTGTACCAACTGTTTTCAAGCCTCCGGTGATATAAACATGCTTGTGTGGCACAGATGTCAGGGCAGAACCAGTAGACTCAGAGATTCTTCCAGAATGATGCCATTCCCTCACTCCTCAGTCTCGGGAGGGGAAGGTGCCTGTGCAGCTACAAACTTTTTTTTTCAGATGATATAATTATATGTCTACCCATCAATTTCCCACAAATATCTGTGATACAGAAATATAAAGAAGTAGAATTATCAAATCACCTAGTCTGCTTGTTGCACAGGTATTTTTCAATAACAATGCCCCAGATTTTAAATAGCACCTGGGAATCATCAATTGTTCTGTGATAGTATCTTAGGATAGTTATCTTATGAAGAAAGGGCTATTTGTTGATATAATTGAAAATTTCCGAGGCCTGAATTGTTACTTCTTTCTTTATTTTTTGGTGTTCTGGTATGTTGCCAGTCAAGTCTGGTATCACTACTAAATAAGTGAAATTATTTTTAAACATAAGTTAAAATGATTCAAAATTATTAAATAATTGAATACCATTAATCCATACCAAAGGTTTATGTTAAGACAAGCCTGTGTTGTAGACTTTAGTTGTTTTATGGGGTTCCCCGCTGTCTTTGAAAGACTTGTCCATTTCATGGAAATAGGAGAAGCAAAGAGAGAACTCAGACGTCCCTGTAGATCCGCTCCATCACTTGGCCAGCTTTCACAGGTGTCAGGGTTGAGTAGCTGTGAAAATTAAAAAGCTCTTGATGTATAATGTCATCTTATTTTAGCATAACACTCAAATGGCATGATGTTACTTAAGGGGCCCATGTTGCTTTGGTATCGGTGACTGGATCATTGTCTTAGAGACACTGCCTTCAGAGAAGTCCCTTTCCTCCATGGCTTCTCCATCTCCTAAGTGGGAGTTTTGAAGAAAGTGAGTGAGAAAGTTTATATATGTGTCAACTTGTGTGTCCTCCTCCCTTGAAACAGCTTTTAGGATCCTACTTGTCCTTACACAGAGACTGGTTCACCTCCGGTACCCAGCAGCAAACACTATAAAGATAAACACGGGAGGGAACTTGTGCCATTTCAAAATCAGTGTCTGCCCAGTTGAGAGCTAGAGAAAACAACGATCATGATACAGTATACAGACTGTACACTGTACAGAGTGGACTCCAGGGGGACACCTCCCAGTTTGAACCTAGCACTCCTCTCAGTGGCTTTGAGCGTGCTATGCAATCGGGTGCCTCAGTTTCTCCTTTGTAAAGGTGACAGCCCAGTGAGTTGATAGCATGCAGAGCACTCAGAGCGAGGGCTGGCACCTGCTCAGCCCCTGAGACACCAGCTGTTCTCTCCCCATCTTTGTGCCCCTCTCTGCAGTTACGGCGAATGATCAGTCGCCACAATTGAAAGCACTTTGGCCTCATCAAAGAGACGCACCCTTGTGGTCAGAAGCTCTCTGGCAACACTAGAACAGAGACTTTCTTGTGTATTCTTAGTCAGCCTGGTGCTCGCATGTCAGGCGAATCTTTATCTGTGCAGTGCACTTTCGCATCACCTGAAGGAAGTCTGCCTAGCGGGGCTCAGGTCCGGCTGCCACACCCTGGCCCTGGGTCTCCTTCCCCAGTGCTCACGTCCCTGTGCAGAGCTGGCAGCTCTGCTTGGCGATTCTGTCTCTGTCTCATGTTCTCTTCACAGTCTGTGGCTTGAAATTTCCTGGACACCCATTTATTTTTTCCTCATGGACTTGTGGTTTTAGTGTGAACTTTTCGCTCAGTTTTGTTTTAAATGTATGCTGCACCCAGTTTTGTTTTAAATGTATGCTGAGTCCCTCATCCAAGTTTTGTGTGCTGTACTTCTGCCTGATTGCTTTTCTAATCCACATCCCAAAAATGAAAATTTCCTCTTTAATGTTACCCACGACCTCCTGGTCATTTTCCAAGCCTACTTCTTTTTACCAAAGCCCAAACTTCCCAAAGCATTACGAGGGAAAACGTTCATAACATCTCCCCTATGGGTTAGACTTCCTTATCTGAGACTTTTTAAAATGACGAGGGCATTGTGGGATTTTCCTGTTACTCCTGCATCTCCAGGAAGGTCAGGGGGCAGAGGCTGCATGAGAGTGTGGAGTGGGCTGAGTTTCACTCTACCAGCCCCACCTGACAGGAGCTGATGAAAGGAAGCCCGGCTCACCTCAGGAGGATCTGCCACGGTGGCCTCTCTCTCTCCCTTTCCTACTCATTTTCTCCCAGCTGAGTGAAGAAGCACATGCAGGTGGTGACAGCAGCTGAGGATACTGGCTGTGCCATTACTGTACCTTTGCTCCAGGAACGGTTCACACCAAGAGCTCGATGGCAAGGAGCTGCCCTAGGATCTTAGATGTACCTGGTGAACACGGCATTATAGTTGTCCAAAACCCAGTCAGTACTGGCCCAGTGTGGTGGTGCATACCTGTAATCCTAACACTCAGAAGGCTGAGGCAGGAGGATCACTATGAGTTCAAGGCCATCTTGGGCTAAATAAGCGAACAACACAGTGAGACCCTGTCAAAAAAAAGAAAAAAAGAAAAACTGGACACCTTAGTGCTGCTCTCACACAGCACCCAGCGCCATCACGTTCAGTTTCGTACCCCCGCATCACAGTGTCAGTCTTTTGTCCTATAAACTGCGGCTCTCACAGTCCATTCATTTTAATAGGTTTAACTTTGAAGTTTATCTATCTGCAAGAAAGTTACTAAAAAAAATTGAGTGTAACATTCTGAGCCTTTATAAAAATATTCTATCTCACTCTTATTTCAGTGATTTCTCTTTGGCTCAGGTACAAATAACTATGTCATTCTAAGTCTGTGTTCACTCAAGTGTGAAACACGGATAATAATTGTAAATTACTTCATAGAATTCTTGTGAGTTAAAGTATGTAAAAACACATTATTATTGTGCCTGGCACCCAGTAAGTATTCAAAAAATGTCAGCTAATTAACCAGTGATAGACCCACAAACTGCAAATGAGGCAAGCATTCTGCAGCTTTTGTAAATCTTCAAACAGAGCGGTCACAAGATTTGACTTGCACCTCTGTAGATTAATGAACATTTACGAGAATAGTAGGTCGCTTGTCAAAGTTGCTTCATAAAATTTTCTGTGTCGCACCTAGAAAGCAGAGAAGCTAAACAATTTCCTTTTATGTTGCTCTGGTTTTTGTTCACAAGTCTAACCATGAGTTTTGAAGTGTGATTAGCTCTAAGAAATAAAGCAAGCAGTTGCTATCAGTACCTTAGTAGTCTTGTAGAATACACAGATAGATCTATCTGTCACAGTATTAACAGGAGTGTGTTTGGCTTGCCTGTCTGTTTTTCTGCTTTTATTAAAGAGCACAGGCATCCAAACTGAGATACCTCCATTGAATGGGGCATCACTTCTGTCCCTGCTAAACCTTCTCGCACTGTATGCTACAGTCCAGCTGCAGAAGGTTAGCTGTCACTGAGGCTGTTATCTATGAAGTACATCTAATCCTCCCCATCAGGTTTATAGAGGACTTGAAGAGGAGCCAAAATCATTAATGAGTGACATAACTGAACACACTCAAGGTATAGTGATTGTGTTTCTTTCCATGGTAGTCCTGGGCTTGCATGTACTGCTCCAAGGGTAAATATTTGATAAATGTGTGAGTAAATGAAGGAAAAGAAGAAAGTCACAAATAGGAAAACAAACTGTTTTAGCAATTCCAAGATTCTGGAGGCGCAGCTCTCCGGAGTGAGTCTGCACAAGCACCATCTGGAGCATACAGAGAGTCCTGGAGTGTGAGCCCAGATCTTAGCGGGAGCCCCGCTGCTTCTGGATTGCTGGCGTGGAAGTAGTGCTTCTTTAGTGAAGTGATGGTGACAGTTTAGGACCGGATTGGGGGAGAAGAATGTTCACAGGATGCCTTCATTAGGAAACACTGACCTTTGGGAGTCTCCTTGGGGGCCCCAAGATTCTTTCCCACAATGTTATTTGCACCTGAAATCAAGTATTATGGACACTGATTGATGATTGATGGATTGATTGCAAGGTGTCTTACCTCCTTCCGTTTCAGGTCCTCCAGTTGAGACCAAAGACCGGTATCCGGGGACTGCACAAATCACTCACTGACATTGCTTTGGAGCACCACGAGGAATGCGGCTGCGTGTGTCGAGGGCACTCCCACTCCGGGGGATAACGGGGCAGGCCAGCGCCATTGCCCCACAGCGGTGCATTCTGCTAGGGAAGTAGTGCCTTTCTCCATCCTCTGTCTCCATGGCTTCGAGGACCTTGCATCGGCAGGGTGTGCAGTGCGTTCCACAGCAGGAGATCACAGATGGACTCAGGAGGTGCCCAGCAGTGCCTTTGAGAGGATGCCCAGAGGACTGGGGAAAGCTCGCCCGCCGTGGAGTGGAGAATAACTGAATGCTATAGGTCACGAGCTAGTTTCGGACTTAGAGTGTCCCTGCCTTGCTAGCAACGCCCTGTAATGCATCTGTCCTGATGTGGCTTAAGTTATGTCAGTAAGGAAAACACAGTGCCAGCGAACAGTTTGTTCTGTTTCTTTGCTTAACTAAAGCTCCTTGCGTCGGGCCTAAAATCATGGGGAATCTGGAATTTATTTTTGCCTTATTTTCACATTTATAAATCAGAATGTTCTATAAACTTGGTATTTCAAGAGGAACTGCCTTGCTATGAATTAAACTGGTGTCACGCTGATAGGAGAGACTGGATTTTCCATATTTTTGTATTAAAATATCTGCCTTTTAGAAGAAGAGAACTACATTCGAGGTTTGGAAGAGACAAACCCAGAGAGAAGAGTGGCCTTATCTTCACTTTAACTCTAAGTTGGTTTATTTGTTTTATTGTGTACATTTTCATATTCTCCTTTTGACATTATAACTGTTGGCTTTTCTAATCTTGTTAAATATATCTATTTTTACCAAAGGTATTTAATATTCTTTTTTATGACAACCTAGATCAACTATTTTTAGCTTGGTAAATTTTTTTCTAAACAGAATTGTTATAGCCAGAGAACAAAGTTGATATAAAGTATTGTTGCTCTGACAAGAAAAATACATGTATTTCCTTCTCATATGGTGCTAGAGCTTAGGTTAATCTGTATTTTAAAATATGGAAGTGGGAAACCAATAGAACTGGTGAGTTGCAAACATGTTTTGGAAAATAATTATCATAATCCAAATGCAAGAAAAAAGCAGCCTATGAAAAGTAGACTTTCAGCTCCCGTCATTAACAGCCAAGCCTTTTTTGGGAGGAAATGATCCCAGCTCTGAAGAACATATTTCACCTGGATAAAATGGTCAGATTCCAGACACAGTCTCCTGTGTTGTACGGTAGGAAAGCAGCCTATTTATTTTGATGCTATGTGTTTTTTTTTTTTTTTCCTTACTCTTAAACTCTGTTCCATACACTTGTATAAATACATGGATTTTTTTTTTTTTTAAATGTACAGGAGTATATCCTTTAGCCAGTTCACTTATTATACTCTTTGGCAATTGGAAAGAAAATCAGTAAAAGACTTTGCTTGTAAAATGCTTAATATCGTGCCTAGGTTAAGTGGTGACCATTTGAATTAAAAATGTACTGAATCATCAAATAAAAGAAGGTGGCTATTTTGGGGAGACACTAAGTGTGGATGTAAGATTTATCTTTTGGACTCCAAGAAAACCAGCATGTCAGTTTGTTTTGCCATGATTTTCATTATGCGAAATTCTGGGTCGTAACTTGGTATTTGACTGCCTCAGAACTCATCAGGTTTGGTACTGGACACTTTGTGAGGCCAAAGCATTGCCCTGGAACTTGTCACTTGTCTGGTCTGCCTCTGGAAAGGCAGAACCTGCTGGTGTCCACCTTCTCTTGACTCCCTGCTGATTTCACCTCAACCGGTTTGTTTGGTAATGGCTATTTCCGAAACAAGTTTGGAGTGGGACACCACTCTGAGTGCTTAGAAAGGGGACTGGTTCCATGGAGGGGCCTTTGCCCACGTGGCCTCTTCTCCCCCGTGCATTCCAGTAGTGTCTCTAGACCCCGTCACTGAACTTAGCCCTGATTTCTGATGAACTACACTTGACTGTAAGGTTGTGATTTAGCAGTGCTTAGCAATGGTGATGCTAAGTGATGCTCTGTGATGGTCCCTGTGTTGGCAGGTCCCTGTGTTCCCGAGACAGCTATGGAGAGGGGTGCATGGCTTTGAAGTGGTGTATACCGTGAAGCCTCTTACATAGCCCCTCGGGGTGTGGCTCATCAGTGCCAACCGCAGGAGCTAGAATCTTGAACTGGGTCCTCAGCACTCAGCTTCCCAAGATCTCCAGGGCAGAGTTTGCCCTCTTCACACTGCGCCCCCAGCCGTGCCCCTTTTCTGTCCTCTACTGTCCTGCAGTCTGGCCCTGGCAACCACTGCACGCCAGACAAATAACGTGATGATCTGTGTTCTGGTGTTCTGTACTTCCTTCAACTTGTCATACTTTTGTCCCAGGCTAACAGAGTCCCAGACGGAGCTTAACAATGCTTCCCGGAAACTGAAGCAGTTGGTGATTTACAACTCATTAGCATCATAAAGAGGATGAAGTCTTACAGTAGAGGCCTGTTTATCTGTGTTTAATCCAGCAGAGCTATTATTGAATGACACATCCTTTCCCTTTTATTATTTTAATATTTAGTTTTTGTTCCCTTACACAATGTCACTCAGGAGAAAGGAGTCTATAAATGTGGAAGTCCCATGCACTGTTTCAGGTCAGTGGGATTCACTGCTTTATGATCTGTTACTCAGCGATCTGACTGGATATTTTACCAAAAGTGAAAACATAGTCATGCATTAATAACACGAGGGATCCCAGCTTCTCAGAAGTCCAGGAGGTGCTGGCTCTACTGAACATGCATTGGGTTTTTAAGTTCTGGATCGAGGACTCGCACCTTGGACCCTGAGGGTGGGCCTGTACTGCAGTGAAGAACTTTAAAAGAAAAGAGCAGCACTTAATTTGCACAAGGCAGCCTCCAGGCCTGCATTTTCTTCTCTGCGACTCCCTTCTCCCACCCTCCCCTCATTCAAGACTCCTCATTCTTGCTTGGAAAACTTGCAGAGGACAGAACAGTGGATAACCACCCGCAGCCCTGCAGGGGGGCCTTCCTCACACTTTTTCTGGGGACATCACTGCCTTCCACGCACAGTGACTCGGGGTGTGAGTTGTTTAACGAAAGGGAGAAAACACGCTGTGCATTTCACACAGGAACTTTATCTCCCCCGAAAGGATAATGTCATTTCTTATGTCTTCTGAGAACTTGGCATATCTATGCAGCTAAAAATTACAAATATATCATCCTTTACATTTATGAAGAGGACAATGACACAGACAGTCGATGAGATCTCAGTTCCAACTACTATAAAGCCATCCTTAGACCTGGTGGTTTATTTCTCCGCATTCCTCTAGGCTGAGGTCTGAGAGCAGGGTGCCAGGGTGCTGCTGTCCTGGCGGGGGGTCTCCTGCCTACCTCCTGTGTGCTAGGCAGGGTGACAGTTCCTTGTGTCTCTCCCCTTCCTGGGGAGAAAGCTGGTGGCCCAGTCATCTTCCAAAGCCCACACCGCTGATATGCTTTGAAGCATCTGCTGGGATGCCAGCAGATGGCAGCTCAGGAGACAAGTTTATCCCACTGCTATAGACAGTGGCTTTGTGTGCCGGTTCTCCGCGTGGTCCCCGCATCCTCCTTCAATGCATCTCACTGCTGCCTTTTTATCTCACTAACTGCCTGCAAAGGCTGCTCCACTATGGTCCTGGCCAGCGCTCACCTGCTCCCAGGCCTGCAGCAGCCCCTGCCCTCCTTTCCCCCTACCTGGCCCATCCTGGGTCCTGGCCTCCCCAACATGACCACAAAGGTTCTCAGCAAACCTCCAGATGTCATACACGTGCACTTCTTGATGGACCGCCCCAAGATTCAGCTTTAATCTTTGCAGGGCACACAAAATCCCTCCTAATCCCTCTGTTTACTGCTCTGTACTCATTTTGCACCATCAAGCCCAGTGCAGGCCGGGGATGCTGTGGTTTCCCGAGAAGCCTGTGGTCCCTGGCTCTTGGGGTGGCTGCAGTAGGGGGTGGTCCTGTGCTGAGCCTGTCCCAGCCGCTGCGCCAGGTCAGCTCACAGCCAGGCTTCCTGGCCCTGCTTCCACTGACCCCAGGCCTCTAGAATCCTAATTATAAACATTTTCAGATCACATTGTAGTTGCCTTAGTTTACTTTATTAGACATTTATTCTAATGAGATTCTTAGCAGGAATTATCTCATTCTTCTTTTCTCAATATGTAGTTGGGCACTGAATCAAATTGGGATTTTGGAACAATTTGCATCCATGAATAAATCAAGCAAATATATCAATGAACAAGTGACATTTAATGCAGGACTGGATGTGGAGTCAACCTTCCAGGGGAGTTGGGCATCAAAACCCACACATAAAATAATCTCAGTACTTCAGAGGCTGAGGCAAGAGGGTTACAAATGAAACCCAAGTGGGGGGCAACTTAAAACACTTAGTGATATCCTGCCCTCCCTCAAAAGCTGGAGATCCTGAGATATTTTTAAACACCAGCTGTAAAAATGTAGATGGGACTGGCTGCTTATTAGATCTTTTTTTTTTTTTTTTTTTTTTTTTTTTTTTTTTGTCTTTTTCGGTACCAGGGATTGAACTCTCGACTGCCTACTTGCAAGGCAGGCACTTATGCCGCTGAGCTAAATCCCCAGCCTGCTTATTAGATCTAAACAGTCCAGTCTGTATATTTCGTTGGGGAATCTGCCAAAACGATAGATCACGTGGATGAATGTGTTTCTGATGACCTAAAAATAATGATACCGTTATTTTTCTCCTTCCTGATATTTTGAAATGGCATATTTGGCTTTTCTGTTAACAGTTATCCTACCGATCCTCCCTGTTGGAATGCTGAGATTCACAAATTCATTAAAAGTCTGTGTTATCTGTATTTCCATTCTGTAGAGTGAGCATCATTTTTGGTCGGCGTGGGAAGAGTCTTTAAAAGGCAAGCACAGGAACATCTCAGGGATGGATGACATGAAATCTGGGTCTTGACCGTGTTGGGGTCATTTTGGATCATCAGCCCTGGCACAGCCAGAGCACCTGCTCAGCTCTTGGAAGGTGCACGCCAGGGTGCTCACAGGTGCCTTGCAGCGGGGCTATGCTGTGTCTGGGGCCCTGTGTCTGCACACATCTGGCTCCCGCGCTGCTTCTTGAGTCCTCTGAAATGTCAACTGTGTCCTTTGGTTCACTGCCTCGGAGGGCACTGGAACTCCTACCTACCCCAGATCCAGCCTCTGTCATATCTGTTAAGCCATTGCATAATCTTACCCAATGTAAATGTTTGCAAAGTTACAAGGAGAGATTTATTCCTTTGGTAGGAAGTATATACTTTAAGGTTAATAATATCATCACTTTTTAGAGTTATATATGTGATTCCAGCTGGCCTTTATGGAAACTGACAAGCTGTTCTTAATAATCATATAGAAATGTGCCAAAGCCAAAATGGCTAAGCAATCTTCAAATGGAAGTATAAACAAGGGCTCAACTTCCTACTACAAAATTACTCCAAAACCAGTGGTGTGGTGAGGCTGGTAATAATGTTCAACACACCACCTGGAAACAGACTTTGGGATCCAGAAAGAAAACTTACATTTATAGTCGACTGATTTTTGATGAGTACAAAGATAATCCAATGAGAGAGATGTTGCTTTTGACCAATAGTGTTAGAAGTACTGGATATCCACATGGAAGACTTGAATAGGGATCCCTTCCTCACACTATATACAAAAATAACCCCAAATCAATCAAAGACCTAAATGAAAGAAGTAAACTATAAAACTTAGGAAAACCAAAAAAAAAAAATTTTCGTGATCAAACATTTTCAGCTATGATGAGACAAAAGCACAGAAGACAAAAGAAAATGTTAGATAAATAAAACACAATTAAAACTAATTTTTTACTTCACAAGATAGCACATCACAATGAATTTGCAAATCATACATTAGTGTTTTGTATCAAAATGCATAAAGAATTATTCAATATAAGAGGAACTGAGTTAAAAGTGAACAAAAGGCTTCAGTACACATTTCCCCCCAAACTGGCCAATAAGCATATTAAAAAATGTCCACACACTAGGGAAGTGCAAATGAAGATGACAGTGTTTTGTCTACTAAGATAATTACAATTATAGAGACTGACGATAACCAATGTTGTGAGGAAGAGCAGAAATTGAAACTGTAAAATGGGAACACTGTAGGAAAAAAAAAATGTGCAGTTCTTCCAAAAGCTTATCAGGGATTTAAATATGACTCCACAATTCCACTCTCAGATGGGTAATCAAGAGGACTGGAAGTTCGGTTCTCTATGTTCAAAGCAGATACACAAAGCAAAACAGAATAATGGAAAATCCAAAACTAAATGTCCATCAACTGATAAATACATAAACAATGTGTGAAACATTCATGCAACAGGACATTATTAGGCTACAAGAAGAAATGAAGTAGTGCACTTGCTACAGAATGAATGAAGCTGGAAACACGCTCTGTAGAAGAATTCATTCACGGCAGGTGACACGTTGTGTGACTCCATTTATATGAAATGCATGGGATAGGAGGCCATAGACACCTGTGGTAGTGTTTGCAAGAGCTGAGAGAAGGAGATAAGTGGGCGGTGACTGTTAGTAATTACCAGTTTTCTTTTCAGTGTGTTGAAAATGTTCTGAAATTAGTGGTGATGGCCACAAAACAGTAAATAAACTACAAATCACTTTACTTTAATAGCAAATCACATACTTTAATAATAAGGTGAATAGTGGGGATGTGACATTCCTCAGTAAAGCTGTTTTAGAAACAATATAGAAATACCTGCACTGCACCACTGAGCTACATGCTTCTCTTTTGTCAAAAGCAAAGACAGATGGACTTTGCTCTGATGCCCACCCTCACCTTGGGAAGAACAGGCTTTGAAAAGCTGTTGGCCCCAGAAAATACCGAGGGCAGATGTGAAATAAATTGAAGTAAATGCAGCGGAATGCAGGCCACCCATGGATGCAGGGACGGGAAGGGAAGCCAGTGAAACATGGAGGGTGTGTGTTGTACAGCTTGAGGTGGTGATGGTTGGCCCACAGAGAGACGCCTTGCAGAAAATAAGGCTGTAACACTCAAGCTACTTTTTCATGGAGCCGCTGTGTGTACACTTTCACTGAAAAAAGCAAAGCAGAATAGAGAAAAGCACATACCTTGGCAAATGTTTCACCCACACCACACGTAACTTTAAAAATGATCTCAATAAAGTCGTGGTGCGGAGATGCTATTGAGGACACTAAAGCCTGAAATCACCAGCCAAGCATTTCCTTTTATGTCCGAGGTATCTGTTCATTCTCTCTGAAAGAAGAGGAAATAAATCCTCTGGCTACACCCACCACTTTGCCAGACAAGCTCATAGTTGTTAATTATGGTGTTTATCTTACAATTTAATAAATGTTTACTAAATATTTAATAGATATTTTAGAGCAGTTAAAAATATTTGAGCATTTCATTCAATACTTTCATCTTCATGATTTAATAAACACTTTTATGATGTGAAATACTTCTGGAAATTTCCCTCCGTTCTTTTTCTTTCCAAATTTGTTTTCTGCCTCTCTGTCTATGTGGGCCTCTTGGATTCTGTCTCTCTTTCTCCCCATTCCTTTTTTCTCTCTTCTTTCTTCTTTCTCATTAAAAAATCATTTCCCTGAGTTCCCGGCCTTCAGTCTTTGTTCCGTTCATTTCCACAGTGCATCATTTCTGTTTTGATTACTATTTACTCTCATGTAGCAAGAGTAAATTCTTGACTCCATTTTTAATTGCCAAAACTTGTTTGCCAAACTGAGCTGGGGTTGGAGGATTGGATGTACTCTATTTAATTTTCATTTCTTTTGGAAGAAGGGCATGGAGAGCAATTTGAGGAATGCACAGCCTTTACTGAAGGAATTTCGCTTTGCTCTCTCTCAAAGTATCTCTTGTTGGGATAACTCTGACCAAGGCCTGTGTCCATTCCTCAAAGGACAGGGACAGGAAAGGTGACACAGGTTTGGATCTTACAGCACAGTGAAGACCTGCAGGTGTGGCCCAGCTCAGGACACCAGTTCCAACTCTGCAATTTCTGTGTTCCCTCTGCATCTCCCCATGGGAGATTTCCCTACCCCTTCTGTTCATTGAAGAAAAGACAAGGTCCCTCTGTAGACCACCATAGGTCCATAGGAGCATACTTCAGGGCTTCTTTCTGCACTGTTTCTGGACAGTTAGGATGGGGAGCCCCTGAAATCTCCCCACAGTGACCCTGTTATTCCTAACACTCCTGTTGTGGATGGGGCCAACTGTATCCTTTTCCTGAGACCTTGTTATTAAATCCACTTTGGCTGGAAAAGTTTCTGACATTTAGCTCCCCTGAACTATTATTTTCCTGTTGTCAGAAAGCAGTTTAGTATTGTAAACTTTCAAAATTCTAATAATTATTTAAATGCTTGTTTTTACTACTTAAGTACACATTTTATTTTATGTGTATAAAGTGAGGGGTACATTAAACTTTAAAGTAGAGTAAAGTTGTATTCTATTTCAAACTTGTTACACAATTTCATTTAAAATTTTATTCATGCTCCACATGAGGAGAATTGTGGATATTCTGCCCTTTCCTGGGGAATTTTGGGAACCTCCCTTCTCAGGCATGAGAAAAGATTTTCCACAGAATTCGAATAGAAACTACAACAATGTGGGAAGTGGATTTTAAAATCCTCTGAAACCGTTTTCAGTCCATTTAGGAAAAAAAATCAGATCAATATACATTTTTCAGATCTTAAATCAAACATATGTAAATATTTTAATAAGAAGTAAAACTTTTAACTCTGTTTAAAGAATTAATCTGCTATTTAAAAAACACCTCTGCCATAGGTCACATTCATGACAATCAAATAAATGCTATTAGAGTTCCTGCAAGCTCAGACATCCTTTAAAAAAAATAAATTAGCTTTTATACAGTTACTGAAAGAAGTGTCCTTTCAGATTTAGAGATAGCCAGCTCAAGTGACATCCTAGATAGAAAAATGTCCAAAAAATGTACCATATGGTTTGACCTAGTTGCTAACATAACTCAAATATTTATATATTTCATAATTAATTAATTATAATAAAAAATAGACAAATTTAGAGAAATAACCTGCTTCAGAATCTGTGCAGTGTGAAATATTCCTATTGCCCTGTATTAACCTCAAACAATGAATAAAGTAATATTCCTTAAATGAATAAAGTAATATTCCCTAAGTGAATAAAGTAATATTCCCTAAATCCAGCTCCTCAACCAAATCCCGATTTTTTTTCTTCCTTCTTGCTCACTGGTGACTGAACCTAGGGGTGCTCTACCAGTGAGCACACCTGCACCCCAGTCCTTTTCACTGGGAGAGGAGACAGGTGTCCCTAAGGTGCAGTCCAAGGCTGCCCTTAGACTCACGTTCTTCCTACTCAGCCTCCCTAAAGCTGGGATTATAGACCTGTACCTCCACGCTTGGCAGGATGATTTTCCCCCTCCTCTGGCTCTTCCTCCCTCCTCTTCCTCTCCCCCTTCCTCCTTCTTTCTGTAGCACTGAACGTTGAACTCAGGGCCTTCACAATGAGCCCCATCGCTAATGCTTGTTATTTTTCATTTTTAGATATGGTTTCAGTAAATTTCCAGGACTAGGTTTGAACTTGTGATCTTCCTGCTTCAGCCTCCTACAGAGTGAGCATTAAAGGCATAAGGTTCCCCACCTGACTTCAGATGCTTTTTAATGCCAGTAACTACAGCCTATTTACCTTCCAAGTTTCTCAACTGACAATCTTATTTCTAACACTTTGACCTGTCAGCAGCCATGGTGCGTGTGTGTGCAGAGGGAAATCCCTCACAAGGCGTGCGGCACTCACATGAGCAGTTTGCTGATGGGCACTGATTTGCTGCATACTCAGTCTGCTGCTCTGATGTGGAGATGCAGCTCTGTGAGCCCTGGGCAGAATCCCAGGAGGTCAGGGCTGCAGGTATCTGTTTCTACAAGAGCGCTTAGATGGCTCCCACAGATGCCTGTGGAATTAGAGTTTCTTCTGTCAGCTTCACCATGTCACGAGCCAGCAGTAACAAACCTGCAACGTGCAAGCTGAGGCAGGCAGTGTGTTGTTACTGAGTGCACTGGAAGGTCTGCGTCGCTGAGCTGTATGAGCAAACATTCTGTAGACACACTTGCACATGCTGTCCTAACACTGCCCTGGGGCCTCCTGAGCCAAAAAAACCCCGCCTCCATCAGTGATGTTACAAAGGAGCTAGCAGGGAATGTGGTATTGATTTCTTAAACTGGGAATTTCTGAAGAATGCAGGTAGGAATAACCCTGAATCTGAGAAGAAGCATTTAGTAAAGCTGAGCTTTGGGAAGAGGCCACCCTGCAGGAGGGCATCACACCCCAGACTCCCGCTTTCATCAGTCCTGCAGTTGTGAATGTGTGCTTTAGTCTCCTAGAAGCAGACTGGTGGGAACAGGTTATCAGCCCAATCTAAGTTACACGTTAAGTTCAAGGGTGTTGCATCGCCCAAACTTTGGCAAGGTGAACTTGGCTTCCTTTTAGAACCACAGAAAGGTTCCCATGGATTAGGCTGCCAGATGTGTGTCGGTGACAATTACACAGAAGCAAAGCAGAACCCGCTTTCTTGAAATCACGGGAGAGATGACAAAAAGGGCAACAAAAGCTTAGCACATTAACCTCTGGTCAGTTTTGGATTCCCCTCCAACACTGTGGCCCCCTGATTTTCACATGTCCTGAGTTTGATACTCCCTCCCCTCAGGATCCCCTAAGAACACAGGCCTCCCCACTTGGCCAGAGAAAAGCCACTTGGCTC
The DNA here is from genome assembly GCF_034190915.1 of Cavia porcellus. Classification (NCBI taxonomy): domain Eukaryota; kingdom Metazoa; phylum Chordata; class Mammalia; order Rodentia; family Caviidae; genus Cavia; species Cavia porcellus. The sequence goes on from NW_026947497.1 coordinate 49,361,416, forward strand.
AGGGATCCTTGTCCTGGTTAAGAGGGATAAAGGAGGAGGAGCCCTCTTGCCTGGAACATGACCCCTGCAGGTTTTTAACTTCTTTCAGGAAGTGATGAGATATTGCCCCACTTAATATTCAGTGTCATACTCATTTCAAAAAGTATACACATGTCCTTCAGATCGTGCAGAAATGAAAATTTCATCTTACATTTCATTTTCTGACATGTGAAGCTGTGAGACAGCATCAAGAAATGTGAATTTCAGAAGCCTCTTGATTAGATTTCTATCAGTAAAATATTCCTTAATGTTCACTGCAGGCACAACTCTTTCCCAGTCTGTCTTATAAATTTAGAATCATGCTGTCAATACTATCTCAGTCTTTTCTATTAATACCATGTGACAAACTTTTTCCTCGATCTCATTAAAGTTGTATAATTTAATTGAATGGATTAATATCCCAGGCATTGATATACGGCCATTCAGTTACATCTTTCTCTACTGTTAAAATTGTATTTATAGTGTTTATTAGGTAAACATCTATTATGAATCAAATTCTATGGCAATTGTGATGGTGAACTGTTAATGCTTAAACTTCATTATAAAGAACTCATAGCAAAATATATGTGTGTCATCTATTTGTAATAATAAAACAAATAAACTTTGGGGAAGGGTTTCTCTTGTTTTAACTGAGCTTTTTTTAGTCTAGGCCCATTTTTCATGACAAAATTCCTTTTTGAATTATGTCTTGAATTATTATATTTTGAATTATGTACAACATTAAGACAATATTTAGACAGAGAAAAGTTTTTATCTCTTTTGAGGCTCTCCATTGTGCAAAATTCTCTCTATATTGGACATTAGTCTTTTAAAAGAAATTTCTAACAAAAGTGTGGTCTATTCTTCTTACCTTGTATATAGAATGTTGGTCCGGACAAATGTTTTGTTTTTCTTCATGCCTCTTGGAAAATGCTTTAGTTTGAGTGTGGAATCCACAAAACTTTGAGTTCCTTCAGATTTAGCTTGATAATTTACATTATTACTTTTTAGGAAGTCAAATACCTTTAAAGTACACGTAGGAGCTCTTGGTGATAGGGTTCATCCTTGCCATAAATAATTGCAATTAGCCATTTGGGATTCCTATCGCTATAAATTTACCTGTATTTTCCCTAAAATTGACTGAAGGAATATTTTTCATGTAAGGAATTATTTCTGTAATTGGGCAGCTTTTATAGTACTGAGCAGACCTAATCTAGCCAGAAATGCTAAAGGCTTACAGCATAAACTTTAAAGGGTTTTCATAGAGTACTGGAGAAGGGTAATAAAACGTCAGAGGCGATGAAGAATCGTGGTTTAATTGTCTGTAAGAGACAGGTATTACCTATGAAAGAATTCCTTCATAAATCTTAGTAATTTCATGGACAAGAGATGGAATTTTTGTTTGTTTTTTATTTATTTTTGGTGCTGCGGATTAAACTCAGATCAGGTACCCTGCATGCCTGGCCAGTGCTCCCCTACTTAGCTGCACCCCACAGCAGCAAGCGGCATTTGAATGCCGACGAAATCTCTGTGTTTTCCACAGGAAGTGGTGAGGAACACAAGTTGCTTTATGGCTTTCGGATTTGCACCATTCCGTTCATAGCATTTGACCAGACCAGATGCACACATACACACAAAGCATACGCACATGTCCACCCACGCCTGCACACTGCACCAAAGTATATGTAATGTAGAGATTACATTACAGAGAATACAATCTACACTTATACTTTCCAAAATGTTAAATATATTTTAGAACCCTGTCTAGTACTTAATGGACAATCAATGGATATTTGCTGTAAGGTAAATAATTGTGTGAATGAATTAAGCTATTAACAAACTAAAAGCATTATGAGATAATAAAATAGCTTAGGTAAATAAAATCAAGGATTTGAATCATTCCTGTTTAATGTTTCTTTAACATAACCCTCTAGAATGTGTGTTTTTTACGTAATTTAATTATACCCCAGATCAAATACAGAGATTAGAGCAAGTGTTTTAAGATGCTTTGCATCCAAGAGTTATCTATTTGGCATTTTTCATGTTGTTTCTCCCACTCCACCTAACATTCTTTCCTGAGCTATGTTTATATCATACCTTAAATCCTACAGGCATGGACTTAATAAAGCCATTTCAAAGTTCTTTTTTCCCCCCTCAGTGTTATCAGACAGAGAGAAACACTTTCTAATAAGGAAAAACCAATATTTCTCCACATATAACAGTTCATTACTGTACATTACCATAGGGAGTTAAATCACTAATATTATATTTCTAAGCAAATTTCCTTTTCCCCTTTGTACCTGAATGAGAAGTGGCTCATTTCCCTTAAAGCCAGAAGGAATTTCTGCTAAATACTTTTCAGCTCTGAAATATGCATTTCACATATGAAACTTTGCTTTCATAAATGGATCCACTGCCCCTCACTTCTGACTTACAGCAGCATCCTACAAATCGGCTTCTAGCCTGTGTCTACTGCAACACAGTCTCCTCACAGCATCGCTGAGAGCGTGTTTCCTGCCATCACTTGGCACCCAAGGGGATACTTATTATGACAGTATTTAGAGACATCATGAAAGGTCATAAAGCACACAGTTTATAGTTAGGGCCCTAGAGTCAGAATGGGGATGGCTTAAACCTCAGAGATACCAGGTCTTAGCCACATTGTTTTTGTTGTTGTTGTTGTTTTTGGAAACTCATTAACTATACTATAACAGAGTCCTAAGCTAAGAAGGGCCCGAATAATTAACATAGATACCAGATCAGATCATTTAAATGAATAAACAACAACAAAAAAAAATCTGTGAGAAAATTTTTTCATGAGAAATATTATCTTAGCATGTAGAATGGTAAAAATGACCTATTTGTTATTTTGATTGTTAAGTAGATTCAAATTTCTATGATTATCCTGATGGCTAAGTTTATATTTCTTTAGTGCATTGCCCTTAACATTTTGAGTGTTTGAGCCTGAGTGCACAAGTGCTTGCTTTCCTTGCTGTTAACTGTAGCGAATTCTCACTGGCTTCTCAGGTCCTGGTGCAGAATACTGAGCTTTCTTCCCTGGCTTTTATTAGACATGAAGCTTTTCAATTCCAAATGGTGGCCAAGGAGCAGAATACCTACCCATATGTGAAGCTCTCAGGGGTTCACATAGTAGTATATGTGCCGTAAATAAGGTTCACTGGCCAGCTTTCTGTTGCTGAAACAAAATACGTGACACACACAACTTGAAAGAGAAAAGGTTTATTTTGGCTCAGGTTTCAGATGTTCCGGTCCAGGAAAACTTGGCTCCAAGACCGCAACTCACAGAGGAAGCCACAGCGGAGGGAAGCAGCTCCACTCAAGGCATCTGGGAAGCAGAGAGCAGAGGAAGAGCCTGGAGGAAGTGGGCCTGGGAGCAGAGGTCCCGCTCCTGACCTACCCAGAGACCCAGCAGTGCGCCTTACTGATCTCCTAGGAGAGTTCACCCCAGCAAGCAGCCAACCACCATTAACTACCACGGAAGCCTTTAGGGTGCACTGAGCTCTCTGTCTGGTCCTGGTGTGGCATCCATTGCATTTCACATAGTCATGGAGCTACTGGGTCAAACTGGAGAAGAAGGGCAAGGGGGCCAATGTGGAGGGAGAAACGAGGCCTGGCAGCCACCAGATGAGGAGGGTACAAAGGGTTTGTGCTGGGAAGAGGAAGGTAGAAGTGATGGGGCCTTGAGAACTCTGGGAACTGCTGCAAGAGCCCCGAGGCCCCGAGGGGATCTATCTGTGGTTCAGACAGGGTCACCTGGGAAACACAGAGGCTCTGAAGCACAGAGAATACCAATAACAGGTAACCCGCACCATCAGGCTTTTGAAGAACAGAGTTTCAGGAGCCATGTGAGAAGTCAGCAGTGTTTTTATCTTTACAGCTCAGTATTTTTATAGCACTAATCACAGAGAGGTTCTGGACAGGGACTTTTTTTAGTATGCATAAAAGGCTATGTCAAAAATTCTTATTTCTACAAATGATTAAACCTGATGATTTTAGATGAGAATCAAATATTATTAATTACTTGATCAGGTTAGTGATCCTGAGGCCATTCTGGTGCCACAGTGAGACACAGTTTAAAACAAACAGCAGCTCTAACTTCCCTGGGGTGAGAGTGCGTGTGTGTGTGTGTGTGTGTGTGTGTGTGTGTGTGTGTGTGTGTGTTTTGCTGGGGATCAGGCTCAGGACCTCCTTCATAAATACATCACCAGCCCTTTAAAAAAAAAAAATCTGAGGCAAAGTTCTGGCTAAGTTGCTAGGTTATTTAGGATAGGCAATGAATTATTGAATTTCTTTTCAGGGCTGGAAACATGGCACAAAGTTGGTAAACACTGAAAACAAAAGAAAAAACAAACAATAGAAACAAACAGCAGGTCATAGTATAAAGTTTATTTCATAAATTATAGGAATTTTACTTTGAAGAGAGCCACAGAATTAAGATGAGGTTTACTAAGATCTGAATCTGAAGTTAATCCCAACTTTCTGATTTTGGCAGAGAATACTTAGGATATGATTAGCTTAAACATAGCTATTCTACAGTTTATAGATTTTAAGAAATGTAAAAATAGATCTACCTAAAGTGTTGACACTGAGCAGATCTGGCCATAGTGGAGAGCAGACTGACAGGGACTCCACTGGCTGTGCTTGTACCCTCTAGGGTGCCCGGGAGTCATTTCCAAAATGTTGGGCCATTCCTGGTAATCCGCCTTAAAATACTATCACATATGCGTAGGTATGCATGCAATTTTGTGATCATTTTTTTTTCTGGAAAATTCAATGCTTTTTTGTAAAAACTGAATCAAAGCTCTTCAATCCTTCTGCAAAAAGAAAACTTGCACCATTTTGAAGAATGGGTGCAGTTTCAGGCGAGAGGGTTAAAATCTTGGTCCCCTCCTGGTGCCGGGGTCATGCTGAACTTCTAGCAGAGGAGCCCAGGCAGGAGCACTCTGCCCACACCCCTTATTCTTGGCCCATTCTTCTGAGTGTCAGTGGAGCCCTCAATCACGTTGACAGTAGAATCTGTCACTGCATATTTGCCAAAGCCCTCGCCTCCCAGGAGAACCTCTGGCCCATCTGTCATGGAGTGGACATTGTCCCCCAAATGCCCCAGTGGCAAGGACCTTGTTCCCAGGGTGGCACTGTGGGGAGCTGCTGGTGACCTCAGGAGGTAGGGCAGGAATTCTGGGGGATGTCACCACAAGGCACTGCAGGACCCAGCCACCTTCTTGTTATCTTTCTGACTCCCCTTCCCTGTCCTTCATCTCCTCTCTCTCCTTTCTCAAGAGAGATATAACATTTCACTGTGACACCCAGTTCTGCCAATTGGGACCACCACAGGCAGACACCAAGATTAATGAGCACCACCTCACCTTGGATTTCAATGTCCAGAGCCACGAACCTCTCTTCCCTTCATAGATAGCCAGTCAGGTATTTTACTATGGTGACACAGAGTGCACAGCCTGAGCCTCACAACTGCCTCCTTGAGCTCATTCCCTTGCTCCCAGTTTTATAGGTAGGTAATTGAGGAAAAAAGAAAGTTATAAAATGGGCTATAATTATAAAGTCTTCAAGGCGGGATCCACCCAATATAGAAATTTACTTTTTGTTCACACATTTTTCACTATACAGGCTAATCTCATGAACCCTTGCTTGTTCCTTTCTTTTTACAAATGTGTGAGATAATGCTGTTGTATTCCCTGTCTCTTTCCTGAAAGTGCAGTGTCTGGTCTCATCTATTGCAGATATTTTTGGTGGAGGAGATCTTGGTGTTTGATTGTAGCTACAAAGTAAACCAGACCTAACTGGGTTTTTGAGCATCCAGGCTACCCCTGTAGTTCTGATATATTGTCTTTGAAGGTAAATGACCAAGAGTTCAACTTCTTGCCTAAAAAAAAAACAACAACAACAACAAAAAACAAACAAACAAACAAACAAACAAACAAAAAAACCAGGCACCCAAGGCATTGGGTGGTTTTGTTTGTTGTCAGTTCCTTTTAACCAATTATACAAAAATGTAGCAAATTAAAATACAGTCCAGGGAGCTCCTGGGACTTGGGAATTCAGGACTGACTTGGTCAAATGGCCCTGGCTCAAGGTCACTCCTGAGGTTTCATCCAGGACATAGGTTCAGGCAGGACCTGTGGGATGCTTGCCTGTGGCTGGGTGTGGCAGGCTGAGCCCTCAGTCCCTGGCTGGGGGCTGGCCACAGTTACTGGGCACAGCACCTCTCCTGTTGTCTTCGGAGTTCCAGCCCCTCTTCCACAAGCTTCCAGCTTGCCCTGGTTAGAGTACAGTCACGGGTGCGAGCCACCCTCTCAGAAGGCTGCAAGCTCCGCCTCCTGAGTGCAAAAATAGTTTTCTGCCTCTTCTTAGCTGTACCTTACCTTTGATGCCCAGAGTTTCTTTGGCTATTCTAGCTCTCGTATGATTCCAAATAAATTTTAGAGTTGTTTTTTTCTAATTCTGTGAGGTATGGTGTATTTTGATAAGGATTTCATTAAAATTATTAGCAACATTAGGACTGTGGCCATTTTCATTATGTTGTTTCCTCCTACCTAAGAGCAAGAGATATCTTTCCATTTTCTGATATCCCTTCAATCTCTTTTTGTAGAGTACTGTAGTTTTCAATATTGACATCTTTTTTTCCTTTGTTAGATTAATTCCTAGGTATTTCTTTTTGATGCTGTTATGAAGGGTGTGATTTTCCTAATTTTTCTCTTAGCGAGCTTGTTATTTTTGTACAGGAATGCTATTGATTTTTGAATGTTGACTTTGTGTCCAGCTCACATGACTGAGTTTGATTATTAAATACAGAGCCCTTTGGTGACATTTTAGGTCTTTTATGTAGAGTGTCTTGTCATTTGCAAATGGTGATAATTTAAATTCTTATTTTCCTATCTTCATTATTTTTATTTCTTTCTTTTGTCTAATTGCTCTAACTAATGTTTCCAGAATTATATTGAATAGAATTTGGTGATAGTGGACATCCTTGTCTTGTTTCTGATTTTAGAGTGAAAGCTTTCAGTTTTTGACCATTTAGCATGATGTTGACTGTTGGCTTGTCATAGATGGATTTTATCAGATTGACATAAAGACCATCTGTTGCAATTTTCTATAGGTTATTTTTTTTATCATGATTGGATGTTGGACTTCAGAAAATATTTTTTCTGCATCTATTAAGATGATCATGTGATTTTTGTCCTTGGCTCTGTTTATATGGGGCATTACACTGATTGATATTGTATCATCCTTGCATCCCTTAGATGAATCCCACTTGATCACACTGTATAATCTTAATGATGTGCTGCGTTCCTGTGTGCCAGTAGCTTATTGAGAATGTTTGCATCTCTGTTTACTAGTATGATTATCTTAAAACAACTTCAACACTCTCAGCCACCTCATCTTTGACAAAGATATCAGACACATTCACTGGAAGAAACATAGCTTCTTAACTGGTACTGGAAAACCTGGCTTTTCACATGTCAAAGATTAAAACTAGACCCACATCTCTGACTACGTACGAAACTAAAATCAAAATGGGTTAAAGATCTAAACATTAAAGAAGAAACACTGCATCTGCTGGAAGAGAGACTAGTTAGAACTCTTACAAACGTAGGTATAGGCAAACACTTCATGAACAAAACCTGGATTGCACAAGAAATATTACAAAGGACAAACAATTGGGATTTCCTCTTATTAAAAAGCTTTTGTACAACAAAAGAAATCACCAACAAATTAAAGAGACAACTCACTGAGTGAAAAATTTTCTATCAGCTTTTCTTCAGTCAGAGGACTATATCTAGAATGTACAAAGAACTGAAAAAAATTGTAATTCTCAAATTTCAAGACCCAATCCAAAAATGGGCATCTGAAATGAATAGACATTTCTCAGATGAAGAAGTAGAGAAAACAAGTAAACATATGAAAACGTGTTCAACTTCACTGGTAATTTGGGATATGCAAATTAAAATAACACTATGATTCCATCCCATTCCAGAAATGGCTATTATCAGGGACTCAACAAATAACAAATGCTTATAGAGCTGTAGGGAAAAGGAAGCTTTCTCCTCTCTGGGTGGGAGTGTAGACTGCTGCAACCACTGGTGTAGACTGTGGAAATCAGTGTGGATTGAAAGCATCACACCACAGAGATGTACACACACCCATGTTTATAGCAGCGCAGCTTGTAACAGCTAAATCTTGGGAACAGCTCAAATGCCCATTAACCAAGAAACGGACACAGAAGATGTGCATGTTTTGTACAATGGAGTAGATGATCCCATAAAGGAGGGTACATTTGACACATTGCTAGGTAAATGGATGCACCTTGAGACCACACTCTTGAGTGAAATAAATGGAACATGGATGTGTAAATACCACATTGTTTCTGCAGACTGAGAAAGCAAAAGCATAAGTAAGGACCAATAACACATAATGTGCTTTGTGAAGAAACTGTTCAAATGGGAAGGAGAAAGCAAGGAAGGGAAAAGAGAAGGAAAGAGAAAAGGAGGAAAAACTGGAAGGAAAGCTTTTGTAAATCAAGAGGGTTGGGGAGAGGGGAGGGGAATGGAAAAAGAGGAATCACGGTAGATCATGTAGAGGTACAGATTCCCTAGGATGAGTGTGATCCTTATGTCTACCTAAAATGTAGCAAAAACTTAACAAAAAAGAGAATAACAATAATTGCTGACTTTTTCTTAAAAACAAACAAAAAAACCCCACTACTCTAGCACTTGTAAGAACTTTTTCTGCCAGGTGTGGTGCAATCCCAGCACTTGGGAGACTGAGGCATGCAGATCATTGTGAGTTTGAGATGCCTAGGCTACTAAGTGAGCTCAAGTCCAGCCTGAACTGTATAACAAGACCTGTCTCAAAAAACAAACAAACAAAACAAAACAAAAAAAACAATAAATAACCAAATAAATACATGTTTTTCCTGATGCTCTGCTTCAGTGGAGGAATGAGCTGTACTCTCCCCTCCTCACCAAGTCACCTCGATGCCTTTCTTGGCAGTTGTGCACCTTTCCTCTCACTTCATTTTGGCTGCCAAAGGCTGGCACTTGTCACACTTATAAGCTTGCTTTTGGCCTTTGGGGTTTCACACACATGAAAAGCGAGAACACAGGGCAAGTCAGCACTAACTACACCACAGTCACTCTGTGAGAGGACATGAAGTTCTGGGAGGGGAAGTGCTTTGCACCCAGAGAAAGAACCTAGGTGAGAGCTTGCAGTGCTGATCCTCCCAGCCGCCCAAGCGCCTCAGCCCTGGAGTGCAGGGCATGGGGTCTGGAACAAGCAGCCACCAGCACCAGTTTGAGCAGATCCCTTTGCTGGCCTACCAGGCCTGCCTCTGTACGGCAGTCTGTCTCCCAGGAGGGCTAGGGCACAGGGACAGGACTGATCTCAGAGCAGACTGTGGGTGGAGAGGAAAAGATACCCCAGCCAAGAAGCTCAGTGATCGCTCCAGTGAGATCCATGAAATAGTTCAGGTGAGGCAGATGATTTTCACAACATGCTTCAGAGGTCATGAGATGCAGAAATCCAGGCTAGGCTTCATCTGAAACTCTGCAAATGTAGGGCAGGTTAGTAGTGAGTCATGGGTACCAAACCAGTGTAACATACTAATCACACCACGATAGCACACTTGAGGTAAATCCACTAAGTCAAAGCTCGCCTTCCCGACCTGAGAATCTTTATCTAAAAAAAATCTCTTCGATTCTTTTCTCTTTAAAGCATGTTGATCCTTATATTTGCTTCTTTGAAAACTTAAAGCTAAACATTTTTTTAAAGAGCATTATAATTCCCCGTGCCATCATTTTAAGGTGGCACTTAAGGACAGAGAGCAGCATTCCTCCCGGTAAAAAGGCACGAAGAAGACTGACTGTGTATGCATGTTGCTGTAGGGCAGGAGGACTGACCACCACGGCTGTGAACCCAGCCCTGCATCACTCCATGCCAGAGCTCGGGCACTAGCTTACATTAGGGTAGTGGGGTTTAAACCACCATGAACACAAGGGTTCTCTTGAACAGTATCTAGGAAGGTGTAAGTTAGACATGTCTCCCTTCTTCATTCCCGTGCTTGGGGAAAAGAAGAACAAGGAGTGGGTGAAACACCTGTATACCCGCGATGTGGCCCATGTAATTCCAAGACCCTAAGGGGCGGTCCGTCAGGTAGGGATGTTTACTCACACACAAAGACCACTTCCTGGCCCCCCAAGTGAACGAGAAATGAATGAAAGGAGATTAATGTGCTCGCTAACATCCTGCAAGGGCCAAGGGTCTGCGTCCCAGCCTTGCTTACTGCGGTCCTGTCCTTGTCATTGTTCACCTCTGCAGTCAGGACTTAGAGTCACCATCCGTAATGTGTATTTTTCTGTATGATTTTAACTGAACGTGTGATATTAGAGGACAGTTACATACAAATTCCCAGGTTGGAGCAATTTGAAGTCTGAGTACAATATTTCTTTCTTTCTTTCTTTCTTTCTTTCTTTCTTTCTTTCTTTCTTTCTTTCTTTCTTTCTTTTTTTTCAGATCAATAACACTGCTACCTTAAATATGCCATGTAACTTGTGAATTGTTATTTTGAAAGGGATTTGTTTCAAATGAAGTTTTCTAACACATGGTCTTTCTTGTATCTTTTTACTAGGACAGTTTTTATGTTTCATCCATTTTGTAAAATTAGACACAAAAATGGGAAAGGTAGAAAAGATAATGTGAAATTTTATCTAATTCAGTCACAAATTTGAGCCCCGCTCCATACCTTTTTTTCTGTCTTCTTTACTTTTTCCCTTCCTTCCCCCCTAAGTCCATCAGCCAGCCCTTTGGTAGATTTATCACTCACTAACTGTCCCCTGTGCTTGGACTCATGTGAACACTAATTCACCAGCCCAGGTGTGAAGAGGTCCTGGTTCTTTGGAAGGCGCATTGCTCTGTAGTATCTACCTTTGCTATAGTGACTGTTACGTATGCATGAGATTCAACTTGTCTTTCTTTCTAGTAAGAGTCTCCTGAATTTATTTTTTGGGAAACAACCTTTCCTTATGTTAAGTCTCCAGTTTGGTTGGAGTGATACCAACCAAAGAGCCAGGAATGGGTTTGCTTGTTCTGTTTACCTGGTAATGGCACTTGGCATGTAACCAAGATAAGAATGAGGGACCACAGGGAGAAGGAGGGCTCGGTGATGAAAGTTGGTGATGTTGCTTAAAAACTGAACTGAGTTAGGCTGCGGTGAGGGCTTGCGAGGGAATTTCTTCTTTCCTTTTCCCTGTGACAATGACAGACAACATTTCTGGCCACTCCTTCATCATCAGGCTCTATCAGAAGAGTAGAAGGAGCAAAGGAAGGTCAGAGAGGACTGTGGACTGTCCACAGTTCCTTCTAGAGGGACATCTTACATAGGTATGCTTAGAGATCAAACCAAGGAAAGAACTTGGGTACGATACATGCAAATTATCTGCAGATGTTTTACACGGGTGGTGGGCACTATTGGAAGGAAGTCAGATGTTTTCCAGTCCTTTCAGGAGCTGTTTGCTCTTCCCTTGTGATGCCCACTCTTCCCTTCCACTACTCCAGCCCCAGCTAACAACCAAACCTGCTCCACTCTATATTTGGAGATCTATGGTGGCTTCTGAATTTTCTCTTTGGTAGCTTTTCAATGGTCATTCCAAGATTTTTGCTCTGGGTTACTATACATATGTAACTCACCTCATCTCTGTTCCTCAACATTTCACCTGGTTCAAATAAAGCATAGAAACTTTACAGGTCTTTGTGTCCTGTTACCTTTCCTGCTTGCACTACGATTGTGCGAAACATTTCTTCTATTTGTAACAGCCACAATACACAGTCACAGTCTTATAAAATTTGCTGATTCAAGAGAAAACTCAGGAGAATAAAATCTGGCATATACTCACTTTACATTTTTTGGTTATTTTTTCTTTGTATTCCTCTGAGATTCGTTTATCATCTTATTGTTGTTGATTTAGAGAATTTTCCTTAGGGATTCTTTCGGGGTAAGTCTTCCGGTGAGGGTTTAAGATTTATTTTTTTTTGTTTTGCAGTATTTGAATACGCCTCAATTTCTGTGTCATTTCTGGGTGATGTGTTCATTGGATACACAATCATTGGATATAAAATCCTACATGAACATTTCTTTCTTTCTTTTTTCAGCATTTGGCAAATGTTGTGTCACATTCTTCTGGTTTCTGTAACTTTATAGGAGAAATATGCTACCATTTGATCTGTTTTTGCTCTATAGGTAATACATCCATCATTTCTCTTGCTTTATGTGTATTTTTATTTTCACTGTTAGTTTTCAGACGTTTACTATGATGTATCATCACAAGAATTTCTTTGTATTTATCTTGTTTGGAATTTGAGTAACTTCTTAAAAATTTAAGCTTGTCTTTATGTCACATTTGGTATGTTTTTACCCAATGTTCACTTGCATACTTTTTCATGCCTCTGCCCTGTCTCTCTACCTCTGTAACTCAAGTGGCATCAATGTTAGACTTTTGTTGTAATAAATACTATGTATCCATGCTATGTTTTCCTTTAGTTTTTCGGTTGTTAGCATGATCTTTCTCTGCTGCTCAATGTTGCAGCTGGTGCTTCCTAGCAAAAGAGATTTAAGGCAAGATACAAAAATATGTGTGGATTTACAAAGTGACTTATAATGGTTGCCCGCAGGATCAGATGTAGAAGAGTGCAAAGGACCTGTCTGTGCCCTGGGATCCTCATGGTCAGTCGAAGGTCTGGAGCTCACTGTGGTGCTCTGTTTGTGTCCCTAGCAGGGGGCCGGGTCCTGCACTGTAAGCCAGGGAAGGACGCCCAGGGCGAAGGGGAGACTGGCGCTCCTCTAAGCAACCTTCCTTCTTCTTTTCCCTTTTATTCCATTCGGGGTACAGGCTTGTGAATTGCTGCCACTTGTACCCACCGTGGGTCTTTGGTCTTCAGGAAATCACTTCAGCCACACCTAAAATGGCACTGATCCTGTTTAGTTGAGAGTGTCTTAGTTAACCGTTATACTCTGATTGATAAGTTTCTACTATTCTGCTGAGAGTTTTATTAGTTTCATTTCCTGTTTTTCTGTTTTAAATTTTCCATCTGCCTTGCTTTCCTTTCACTTCCGTACTGAACCACAACCTTTGCATTGTGTCAGTCACGTTTGTTGTTGCTTGGGGGAGTTGTTCCTAACAGTGGCCTTGTAGATGCTTGGCTTATTTTCCTTCCTGTTGTTCCTAACAGTGGCCTTGTAGATGCTTGGCTTATTTTCCTTTGTTCAAATTGAGATCTTCTGGGTTCTCTGTACAATGAGTGATTGGAATCCAGACATTGTTGACTCAAATATATCACAGGTTTTAGCAAGTATCTCTTGATACTTCTTTGACAGGGGAAGAAAACAGTGCTTCACTGCTGCTTGGTGGCTTTGCCCTTGGCCCCACTCACACCCCAGACAGCGACCCCCTTGTTAGCTGAGTGGGCGGGAAGCCCATGGTTCATGGTGGGTCATTGCTGGCCCAACCTTGCTGCTGCTTCTCTCTCCCTGCAAACCTCCTTCGGCACTGGGAGAGCGGTCCCGGTACTGCTGACTTTGTAAAATGTTCTACTTCTTTCTGAGGTGCAAGGAGAGCAGTGTCCTTTCTGCTGGACGGGTGTGGAGGTGCAAGGAGTCCCTTCAGCCTTTTCTGGTGCCAGGAGGGCGAGGTTGTGTAGTTAAAGCTGTGTTAAAGCTGTGCTCCACTGGGACTTTGCTGACAGGCATGGGATGGGCCACAGATTTGTGGAGTCAAGTTTGACAGGAGGAGAGTGTTTCACTTCTGAGTGTGTTACTGTCAGTCTGCTATGATGCCCGTTTCCTAGCTCCTTCTCTAGAGAGAGAAGGATTTTCATGGGACTCCTCTCATTCATCTGAGATTGTGTGCTCCTCCAGTACCTCATACACCCCTTCTGAGGGACAAAGGAAAACAGAAAATCCACTTCACTAATCACTTCATATCACAGCCTCTCTCCATCTGCCTTCTCCTCCACCTTTTACAGTATCTTTATGTTTGTTGTACAGTGTACCTAACACACAGGGTTATTACATGTACTCAGAGAAAAGGGAAAATAATATTAACTCTACCTTTCAGAAGTAGAAAGCTAGGATGATTTTTAACGTGAAAAGTCTAGAATTCACTTTGAACTTTGATGCAGAGTACTTTAATAATTTTTTCTCATTTTATGCCAATTACTATTAAAATTCAAAAGATTGCCAAAATATTTGTTATAAATTCTGGAATCAAGACAGCTCATTCAATGGAATGAAATAATGGTTCCAGGTGTTGTGTAGCAGTTAATTTTAATGGATTTGAATGGAAAAATTAATAGTTCCCTTTGTCACATCATTCTTTGTTGTAATGTCTGACTTTTGTTAATAATTTCCCAATACTTTATCAGTAGTGATTGACAAAGATATGACATTCATTTTATCCCACAGAGAGCTGAAAGTCTAGCAAGTAGCTTTTGATTTTCAGTCTGGAGTCCTATCCAGAATCCTGTTCTTTGATACAGTTAATTTCATCTCAAAAATGTAATTGTATAGATCTATTAACACACTTGAAATTCATGGACTGTTTCTTATTATTTTTCAATTACTACCCATTGTGCTTAGTTGGTCTGCCAATTCTATCTAAATTAGCCTTAAAATGGAGCATATAAAATTAAGCATTTAAAAAATTAAGCTCTAACCATGCCAAGAATAAGTTGGCACTGATCTGATTTGTGGGAAGCCAGCATTCAGACAACCAGGGTCATGAAACGGAGAATGATTTAAAGAAGAAATGAAAAGACTTACAGTGTCTTAACCTGTCTGCAGGACCTGGCTTCCTGCTTCATTTTCAGGCCATTGTTTCTGGTGTTTGTGTTGGCATTCATGGAACAGGTTTGCATTCTATATTACTTTTTACTACCAGAATAGAGTCCTCTTTGAGGTAAGCTGAGACTTTTAATTTTCCAGTTATTTCAATCTGTTTCCTTTTATTAATGTTACAATAAACTGTTTACCAGAGACTCAGCTCCCCAAAGATTTCCTGATAAAGTGCACACACAGAAAAGGAAAGAAAGACACCATATTTGGTGGGAGTGGTGACCATGGAGCAAATGCAACAATCTGTATCTTAAAAACTATTTTAATAAGAAACTTACTTTACTTGTCAGAGTACTGTATTAAAACACAGTTTCCAACCCTCCCATGAATTAATATAAAGACCTAACTGAAGATCACCTGTTATGTATTCAAGTACATACTGGAGGCCCCTTATAGAAAACACAGGGTGCTCTGTGGGATGGGGATGGAGATCAAAAGTCAAAAACAAACAAATTAAACACTTTTCATCCCCCCAGAAACCCATCCCTGTTCCCACCACTGTCCTCAAGAAAAGCTAAATCTGATTCAAAAGGCAAAATAACCACCTTTGAATGACATGAGAGGCCAGAGAACTCTGAATACATGAAGAAGGAACATAAAAGTCCCAAAGCCTATGGATTCCTTCAGAGAGCCAGCTTCTTTCATGAGCTGAACAGAGGAGGCAAGGAGCACAGAGGAGGTGGAAGCTGAAGTGGTGTCAACAACGCAAAAGTAAGAAACAGTACTAGCAAAGATACCATGGGCCCAAAGTCCAGACTAAAGACTCTAGAAAGAGTCAAGGACACTAGTAGATAATGGAAATCTAGGAGAAGGAAGTTCTGGAAGGCAGTCTGGGGTAGAGACAGAGGACTGGAAAGTGGCTGGGAGCCAGGTCTCATACTTTACAGCTTGCGAAATCAGGTGAAGGGAATTTTATCTTAACCTGGAGGCCACAAGAACTCTTGACACATTCAGATAAAAGGCAAAGATATGATCAAACTGCTATCTTGGGAGTCTCTATTCTGTAGCAGGATTATCCTGTACATTTGGAAAGTGAGAGACAACAGACAGAGGCCTCTGTGAATGTATCAGTCACTTTCCCCAACACTCACAATTGGAGGAGGAGGAGAGCTTATTGTGACTCACAGTTTCAGAGGGTCAGGTCCAGGACTGGTTGGCTCCAAGGCAGAATGGCATGGTGGAAGGACATGGCAGTAGAAACCTGCTCACTCTGGGCATCCAGGGAACAGGGAGAAGGGAGAAAGTGCAGGCAAGAATCACCCTTTCAGTCACCCGCTCTGAGCTGCCTCTTCCAAACAGGTCCCACCTCTGAGCAAATGAGACGTTCAGGAGGCACTTTCAATCTAAACAATAGCATATTGAAAAGTCAATTTTAAGCTTATCAAATCTAATGATAACAGAAAAATAAAAAGAAAATGTGACAATGACAGAAATATCAAAGATCTTAGTTCTTCAGGGAATCAAATAATGTGGGAAATGTGAAATGTGAAGGAGAAAGGAACAGCTGGAATTTGCCATGTAATCCAGTGGAATCCCAGTCTCCTTTCTGGCATTACTGGAAACAAACCCATGAGTAGTAAGTGGATTAACTATGCTCAGTTTGTAACAGCAACTCAACCGAATCAGTGTGGTGTTGAGTGTGGAAAGTTCACTTGAGGATCACTGCCAATAGCAGAAGAGGAGAACTAGAAAGGGAGGTGGTGTTGGTGGTTCTCCTGGGGAACCACGTCACACTGGTTTTCCTCACACCAACATGGCTGTTGTCATCATTGGAGGAACTCAGGTCCTTGCTGTCACTGAGGATGGCTGTGGTTCTCTTTTGTGGAGCTCTGGTCCTTATCTTGAGCATCATTTCCGGGTCCAGTGCAGATCCCTCAGCCTGCTAACACAGATGCTTTATCCTGCTGGTGCAGACTTTCTAGGCTCCTATAATGGGCCTGAGGGCATTCCGAGTGCAGGTTCTTGATACAGACTCTCATGAGACATTGTCGTGGGCTCTAGGCTTCCAGTTGGACTCATGGAGGACACTGCCATGGGATCCCAGGCCCTCAGCTGGATTCTTTAGGTCTCTAGTGTGTGGAGAGATCTCCCATATTCTTTTGTGTTTGAGTTTTTGGATGAAAATTATAAAATACTCCTGATAAATTTTGTGTCCTGTATTAAGTATTTTCCCTTGGGAGCAAAAGGTTCATATTGCTTGATGGGAAAGTGGACATAGCATTCTCAGAGTATGGATTCAGTAAGTCATTAATTAAAAGAATAAGCAAGATGAGGTGCCTGTGGGAGACAGCAGAGGCTCATGAACTTGTTTCTTGCCAAGTGGGGGGCCCGAAGGCAGAGGGAGTTAGCTTTTCAATAGCATTCATTGAAGACACTGGATACGCAGTGGTCTGGTGTGTCCTGTGGTGGTCTGGTGTGCAGTGTCCCCCAGGTTCTCACATTCAGAGGTGAGGCAGTGTACAAATGTCTCCTTGCTGAGGTGTGACCTGAAAGGGTGTATCTCCCTTTCCAGCTGGATCCTCTCTTCTCTGTCTGCTTCCCAGCTACTGTGGGTCCTGTAACTTTTCCTCTGCCATCAGTTTCATTTCGGCCTGGAAGCTGCATAACCACGCCTAAAACTGCGAGCCAAAATGAACATCTTCTTTAAAATTGTGGATGTTGGGTATTTTGTTCCAGCAATAAGAAAGCGGCTGAAACACATAGCGTACAGTGAGGAGAAGAAAATGCCAAGGTGTGTAGTTATTCTCCTAGTGCAGGCTGGATTGCTAGGATAGAGAACAGGACAGCCTTTGAGCTGGCGTATGAAGCAAGTACCTCTGAAAATAGAAACGGTGAAGACATGAGTGTGCAGATGAATCCTGAAAGATGGTTTCTGTGATGGTGCCATGGATTTGGGAATTCACTGAGTTTTTTTTTCGACTGGTTCTATGACTTTAGGCAAAGTCTAAATTTCAAGGTTTCCTGTTTTGAAGAATACTAGCAGAACCTGTCTGCTTATTATAAGGAATAAATAAAATATATCATATAAAGCATTTGCATAACATAAGGCATGCTGAACTCTAATAAATGATATTATTATCATTATTTTGAATATTTTATTTTGATGCACTCATACAGTACTCTCCAGGAAGTATGACATAAGATTGAAAATTATGTTGAACATTTAAATTTTTAAAATTTCCCACAGTAAAGGACACATGTCTATTCATCCTCAAAACACCCACCAAACACTGATTCTTTGATTCTTGCCACATCTTGAAGCAATTCTGGGAGTCCTCCTTCATGAACTTCTTCAGTTGCATTTGCATGGCTGCTTCCACATCCTGAATCCATCCCTATGTTTCCCTTCCTTGGCCATTTAGACTTTGGGAAAGAGCAGAAGTTGCACAGCATCTGACCCCAGGAATCAGGCGGTTGTCAGTGCTTTGTGATTTTTCTTCCCGCCTGCCTTGTTGTTGATGGCACCTGGAGTCAACCTTCACCACACTTCCATCACATCTCCTGCAGACACAAAGGAAGCCTCCTGGAACCACTTCAGAAAGTGGCACTGTGATGGGGTAAGTGAGTCTAAGGGAAGGGGAGTGTTTTGAGGGGGATTAATGACAGTATGTCTTTTGCTATCATATAGTTTTGAAAAATGTAATGATTCACCACATATTTTGATCACCCCTTGTAGTATGCAGATAACTGTGTTCTCTTTCTCTCATGACTTTTTTGAGACAGTTAATTAACCCAGAAAACATTTATATTTTAATAAGGATCTTCAAATCTGGGGGAGGTTGATGGGCGGGAAATTAACATGGGGTTTCTGCTCCTCAAATGACATCACATAACTGAACATCTAGTATGTCTTCATTTGTGTACGCAATCCTTCTCTGCTGTATGCACTATACTTTGGATCTGAAATGTTCTTTAGATGCTTGTAATGAACACTTAGTCCTTAGTTTGTGGTAGTGATGGAAGGTTCTGGAACATATAAGAGGTGCGCCGAGGGCACCACTGGTGTCCCTGTGGTGATTCTGGGACCCTGGTTCTTTCCCCTTTCCCTCTTTGTTTCCTGGCCATCCCGAGGTGAATAGGCCCCTTCCTCTGTTTTGTACTCCTGCCACAGGCACAAAGAAACAGGGCCAGGCAGCCAGGTACTGTAGCCTTGGAAACTACAAACCCAAATAAACGTTTCATCCTTTAACTTTTATTGTCTCAGGTACTCTGTCATGGTCCTAGAAAGCAGACTCATGCATGACACGTCTAATAAGATTTAGAAAATCTTTTCTAAGTAGCCTCACCTATTTAACAATCAATTTAAATTGAAATCACTTCTAAATCCTATAAAGTCACCCAGTTAGTCTGGTTTCATTATGGTATAGGGATAACTTGAAATGTTGGCATACAGAGCAGAGCACTGTCATGTTTCCTTATCTCTGATTTATATTTAGAAACTTACAACCATGGAACCCTCTTATGTTATGCTGGTAGATTTCTCTGGAAGATTATTCCTTTTAAAGTGGAAATCAGAAAATGATTTCTTAATTTGGTTGGTGCTTTCTTTTTTTTTTAAACTATTTTTAAATGAAGAGATATTTTCTAAAATTAGTGAATGATTTGAACTTCACCCTTCTTTATAATATCAATTCACTAATAAAAGCATAATTTTTCAATTTGTAATTTTGTAAATATTTGTGTTAAGATGGTAATCCCTGGAGAAAGTCTATTTTATATTTTGAGAATACAGACATTTTTCTAATCTAAAAATAAAGATTTTAGATAGGACTTTCAGTGAAAAGTGGGCTCTTTTGGGTCCAGATAATTTATAGCATATTAGCCATTTATTAATTTGTATTTTTTATAGCAGGAAACCTGAGAAGAATTATTTTCCAGTCTCAGTAGAAAAAGACCTAATAAATATTAAATCATATCTTTATGGTTTGTTTTGCAAGAGGTGGATTCAAGAACTAGACAATTCTATAAATCACGATGGCACCGAAAACAAATTCCTTTAGTACTCTGCCTCTTGGAACAGTATTTTACAGTCAAGGCAAAGGACCTGGCACAACCTTGCCGAGCATGGAGAGCTGATGGCTGCTGGATGCAGCGGCGCACACTTGCTTCACGCTCACGGGAGTCACGTCAGTCATGAGCATCTCAGGTCCTGCACACGTTTCTGTCTGGTGATAAAAGATCAGTGTCAGCAAAAGGCAAACACGGCCTTCTTCACCGTGGATGTGTGGGAATACAAGTGCCGTTTTTATTGATTTCTTCTGCTAGTATCTCCCATGCCTTTTCTTTTTCTTTTGTCTTTTTGTATTGGAGATAGAACGCAGGACCTTCACACTGAGCTGTATCCCAATTTTTATTTTTACTTTTTATTTTGAAGCAGGAAGTCACAAGTTGCTTGGTTCTCCAGCTTGGGCTCAGACTTGTGATCTGCCTGCCTCACTCTCCCAGAATGATAGAATTACAGATGTGCACCGCCATGACCACCGTCTTTCTTAATAAAATCATTAAATATATTTTAATAGTAAAGTATTTCCCTAAAAATGAACACAGTTCATTCTTGTTGTGGCCACTTGGCAACTGAAATACAAACACCATGTATAAAATATGAATATCCTAATGCATTTTTACATTTACTCCATGAAAACTAAATTGGGATCTCTGATCAGTAGTTTCTTTTTTTTTATAATTTTTTTTGTCTTTTTCTTTTTATCGGTACCAGGGATCGAACTCACGACCGCCTGCTTGCAAGGCAGGTGCTCATGCCGCTGAGCTAAATCCCCAGCCCCTGATCAGTAGTTTCTTAAACTTGCCCAATCAATAACTCTGTTGATTACTAATTTTAAATAAACGTACCTGATTTTCTCTGTACATTTTTTTCTGTAAATGTTTTTGACAATGACTGTGGCTTTTTTCAGCAAAGGTAAGGCTACCAGAAAATTTCTTTATTGTCTAGATACCCTGGATCAGAAGAGTACTTTACAGCAGTTTCTCTGAGGTGCAGACTTGCAGACTGATCAGTGTGTAGAAAATTTGACAGGAGGGGTCCCTTCAACATTGACAGGGGAGTCAAGAGCCACAAATGGATAAAGAGAGGATGAGAGTGAGAAGCCCTTTATCAGGATAATACAGGGACCAGGTTCCTGCCAGTTTGCACTAAGCATACGATGGTTCCCGGATGTTCCCCGAAGTTCCCTACGGAAGGTCCCTAGAGTTCCCCGGAACTAGATTTGGCCCACTTTTGTAGAGGGCAGTTTCCAAACAAGGCTGACACCTGCGGTCTGGGATCCTAGCTTCACTTCCAGAAGCTAGAGAAGTGGGTCCTGCATGCCAAGAAGACAGAAACCTTGGTAAATTATCGTGATGTCTAGCACAAAATGTTAATGCCCTCTAAAAATACATAGTCCCTCAGGGATCTTGGATTCTGTAATCATTGTACAAAAATGAATTTCATAAAGATTGTGTAAGAAAAGTAAAAATTGTTTTAAAAATGAAAGTTGTTTAAATTATCATAATTGTTGATAGTATTATAAATTACCACCCTCAAGAATTTTGGAATCTTAGTTGTATGCTTTACTCACCTTCTAGCCTTAAAATAAGATTTTGGAA
Organism: Cavia porcellus; assembly: GCF_034190915.1. NCBI lineage: Eukaryota > Metazoa > Chordata > Mammalia > Rodentia > Caviidae > Cavia > Cavia porcellus. Next base: position 49,382,957 of record NW_026947497.1, read on the forward strand.
GCAAAATTATAAAGATATATAGTGATTTTTGCTGTTGACTGAATGGGTTTGAGCTTAGTTTTGCAACTTGTTAGCTAGCCATCTTGGGCAATAACATCTTTGATCCTCTGTTGCCTTATTTTCAGGAATGAGAACATTATAAAAGGGACATTAAATGAGCTGGAGGTTTTTTTTTGTTTTGTTTTGTTTTGTTTTGTTTTGTTTTTCTGGCAGTGCTGGGGTGGAACTCAGGGCCTTGTTCATGAGCTCAACCACTGAACTACAATCAGCAGCCCATGAGATAGCATTTTTAGAGAATCCACCCAGATGCCTTTTATTTAAAGGCATATTTCTCTTCTCCAACTAGTGCAAATTTAATTAATATTGATTGGCATGAACATCTGCAATTTTTCATCCATTTATAAATTTAGACATTCTTTTATTTCTGGTAATAACATTTTTCTCCAATAAGTGTAAGCATATTTCAGAAGCTGGTGTTTACAAGGCAGGGAGTTCAGTTAATGTAGCTACATAGACTGATAAATCCTAGCATAGGAAGGGAGTCATTTTCTACGTGGTTGGCTGAACAACACTGGGATCAAGAGGCTATGCTGGTTACCGCATTAATCCTTGTTAACAGAGACTGTCTTGCAACCTGTCACAGTTAGTGATATGTGAATTCTCGAAGATTTCTGAAAACTAAAATTTATTTTCCCAAACTAAATGTTGGTTTTAAAGGACGATCATTGACAGTCTGTTTTTAATGCTCTTACATTTTAGGAGGAATGGTGAGAGCTGGAAATAGGATTCCTTCAAGGGAGAATGATGGCAAGGGCTTTGTCCTCAGTTATGGGTCACCCTTGTCACCTTTTTCTGCTTTTTAGCTCTGATATTTAGTTACGTCTTGCTGTTCTATGGCTGTTCAATATGACCTTTCTTTTCCTTATCATCTCAAATGCACTTTTTTTTTAACCTTTAGTCATTTAAATTCTTTTATTTTTACTTAATTTGTTTCTTGCCTCCATGTGACTTTTAGCCTCCATGTAACCAAAGCATTGAATGGAAAAGTGAGCCCGCTGACAACTGAATAATTTAATCTTGAATTCTGGGTTGTGTGCATACTTATGCAGCAGTCCTTTAAAGGAATTTGTGAAAGAAAAAAATCATATTGGGAATGGGCTGGATCAAGAAATGTCTTGCATGAAGTGCAAACAAGGTTAGATTTGTGTGTGTGTGTGATTAAGAAAGTTAAAGAATGTTGAATAGGAAATTGGTTAAATTGTATCCATGGTAATTAGTGTTATAATCAACATAATCTTATTTTGTTCAATATTCTATCCGTTAGGTACAAAGATTTTCTGATCTTAGATATTGTTACCAGACCTTGTGCTCTGTAATGAGCCTGATTTGGTTAGATTGAGATCTCACTACTAGAACATACTTTCAAGTTTGGTACAAATGCTTCATTTAAATACATATTGAAGATGAACTGGATAAGTGTTGGGAGTGTTCTTCAGATACCAGTAAATTACTCTTAGCTGAAGATAACTGTCACAATAAAAAAAAAATTAAGTTTCTTCCATGCAGTTTAGTTTTTCTTTATTCTTAATTAGATTTTCAATATATTGCTATCCATTTCCTTACACATGTCGCCCACAGTCCTCTCTCCATATGATGAAGCCAGCTCTTTTCTCTATCTCCCAGCTTCCCTGCTTCCTAGCTTCTCTGATGCCTTCTACCTCTAGTGAGCTCTGTGGGTTGCAACAGATCTCAAGTAGCTGAATTTTCCAAATCCACTGTTATTAGATGGGCTGGGTCCAGGCCTCGATCATTTAAATTCTGAATTGTTGAAATAGTTCCTCATTTGGACTTGATTTCTCATCTCTCAGTGGCACTTACCATACTGCTGTTGTAATTACCTTCCTAAAATGCAGCCTTGTTCCTGCTGCTCACGAGGAGAGCCATCTGTCATCCCATGGGTCAAGTCCAAACTCGTTAGGGCTCAAAGTCAGTCTCAGTCTGCCTGAATTCCTCTTCTAGCGAGGGCTCAGGAAGGGGACTCTGGTCTGATGAGGTGGGAATGTGCTGATGAGCACAATCTTAAAAAACACTCAAATGGAGGAAGAAAGGTCAAAGTTAACCTGAATGAACCTGTTTTTTGATCCTTGGTCAGAAGGAAAAGTTGATGACTTGAATGTTGGTGCCAAATGAAGCTGGGCAAAGGAATCTCTTGAGATGCACCAAATCTAGGATTTGTGGAGCTGTCACTCTGCCTACACCTGAGAAAGTTAGAGGAACAGATAGAAAGGCAACTCCTGGGAATGGCTGATGTACAGCTCTGACTGGGACATGGTGGGATTGGATGTTCCTGTGAAGTGAGAAAGCAAGACTGTGCCCATGTAGGCACCAGGATCCTAGAAAAAATAACTCCTATGAAGCCATCCCTATGAATTCTACATCTACTTAAAACTGAATACTTTCATGACCGGAGCCGCGGGAGACAGGAGGCCAGACTCGAGCAGGATCAGCTCTCAAAGTTTATTGCGTACAGCGAACCGGACCTAACAAGGTCCGCCACCCTCAACGTTGGTTCCTCTTCTGCCCGTTGGGGGCAGGAACAACCTCTTATAAGGGGAAGCAGTATCCAATCACAGAGAAGCGCGTCTAACAAGCTGATAGGCTAGCGTCACGGGTAACTGGGCAGACATGACAATTTGGCGGGCTTGTTCAGGCCGGGAAGAACCCGGAAGCAGGAAATGGGCGCCATCATAGGCGGCTTCCCACACTTTCACAAGTGGACAGTGGCTGAATTTGCTGTCCTTTCTGGCCTGGCTGTGGGGAAAGTGTCCCTATTTCTCAGCCACTCCCTTCCTCTCTATTGGTGCCTGTGAAACCTCCCCTATGTCAAACTGGTTTATTTTTGCTCACATTTCCCTCCAGGCTCAAGTTCATTTAGCTTCCTCAGCAAGATAGTCTAAGTTTTTTCACTCCAATTACAAATTTAGGCTTGTTTTTATCACCAACGAAGCCAGTATCTGTGCTCATCAAGGTAGACAATAGCAGCTGTGGGTAACACTGGTGAGGATGAGGGCCAGATATCACCCTCTCCACCCAGGCTCCATCCATATTATGTCCCTCACATGCATTGTAAAACATTTATTAACAAGCAGTCCTAAAATAGTGTATATGAACCCTAATCTGGATTCAGTGTTTCAGTACCACCTTGAAAACTGACTCAGATAAATGCTCCAGTGGCAGTTTGGTCCCATTAAGAGTAAAACTGGGTCTCAGAAATTCTTCGGAGAACAGATGTGTTAAAAAACTGGACCTAACCCCTAACCCTAACCCTAACTCTAACCCAGCCTCAGGCATCAGGAAAGCCCCATACTGAGCTCACCAGGTGGAAAAATCTGTGAACACATTTAGTTCATATAGATAACCTGCATTACGAGATCACACTTCTTACATTCATATGCTGGTGAACAACTTATATCACCAATGCAAACCCTTTTCTGAGATTCACTACTTTACTTAGCAAAATGAGTAGCACTCACTGAGTTACAAATAATAACATTACTGGTTCTCATCCCTGAAGCCTGACCTCTGGGACACAGAGTACTGAGCACTTCTGGAATTTAGGTTCTTGCTTGGAGGAACCAGTGACCACATTCTCACATCCATGTTTGTGATGTGATTTAAAGTAAAACCATCCAAACTATCTGGGTCAAAGCTAATGTAGGAAAAACATACCGTGCCGTGACTCTCCAGAAGCCAGAAATGTGGGAAGACAATCTCACAGATTTTCAACCACCAAAATCTTTGGAAATAAGACAGACTTAGATACCAATTTTGCTTTTACCCTGCATTCTTGAATGAGCTTAGGTAAACTTCTTAATTTTTCCAATCTTCTCTTTCCTTATCTGTAAAAGGAGGTGAAGGTTCAGATAAGTAGACAATTCTATAATGATAGCATCTAGTGAAATGCCTGCTGCAGCTGCTTCGAAGAAGCTTCCAAGAGATGACTGCTAAATTTTCAGGAATTTTATGAGATAATTGTTCAAACAGCCACCGCAAAAGTGTCAAATTGCATACATCTGCAATTAAATGCATTATGTAATAAAAAAGGAGGCAAGTAATACTTAAAATTCATGGGTACTTACTTTACCACGTCTTACTGTTTTCTGTATTACATTACTGATGCCTCTAGTATGACATTGTTCAATTGCATGTCTTTCCTCATCTCTGTTTTCACCAACATCAGGTAGCTTGGAACCTGAAATCAGGCATGGCATTATAAATGTCATGAGTAACAAATAATAAAGCTTAGGACTTGATTTCTCATCTTGTTGACTAGAGTTAAAAACAGTGATGAAGAGAGTGTCAGTAATGTGGCCTAAATTTCAAAGTATGTCAGGTTGTCATTTTTTTACTTTGCGAATAGACACAAAACAAAATCCACTGTTCAAAATTACTATGCATTGACAAACAATTGAAGGCTCAATATACAGCATGGATGTGACTGTCATCCTAACTGAGAAGGACAGTACTAACCAATGTCTGTAGAGCAAACACAGGCCATCTACAGTCACATGGTAACAAGGCAAGACAAGCCTCTTTCTGACCCTTATAATGTATCCAGTCAACTGGGCTTAGGGCCATGCCAATCCAAGCTGTGGACTGAGCCAGCAACCACCCACCCTTCCTCCCAGAACCCTTAATCCTGGCATTGAACAGTGATTCAGTCCCACACTTTAGATTCAGCCACCTCCAAAGAAGCCTCATCTAAAAGTGCATGAAGCTTGGCGGGAACATCCAGACAAGCCATAACAAGGTCTTCTTGTTTTAGTGTTCAGCATGTATGTACTGTCACAGTGTGAAAAGGTAAATTATATGCCTTTAGATAATTGCTTCTGATGTTTCTTGATATGTGACCTAATGTTTCTCGTCTCAGGAATGTCTTTAATGAGAAACCAGCAAAATCGTTTGCTATAAGTAATGCTTTTAAGAAAATAAACTACCATGGATCTTATGTGGTCCAGTGATACTGCTGAGCAATTGATAGCTGGAATTTCCATCCCTCTAGTCCATAGTTACTGAGTTATTAAATGAATACTGATAAATTTTAAATGTAAATCAAAGTCTAAATAATAATATCCATTTAGATTTAAGTCCATTGAAGATGACTTATGTGTATTTAGTTAATGTTCTTTATCTGATGAGGTTTGAGGACAGTTACAAAAGTATTTCTGTAAATCTTTTCATGCACCTTACAAAATAATCTCAAATCCAAAACGGAGGTTATATGCAGTGAGTGTAGCAGTGTTGTTCTCTTATACTCTTTTATTATTGAAAGAAACGTTAGAAGACAATTCAAGGTTTACGTGTTCTGAAATATTGTAGGAGAACTTGAGATGAAGTATGTTTTTAAAACATCTCCAAGTAAGGCAATATTCTCCATTAATTTTGCTAAAAATAAATGGAGTGGCTTTGTTTTTCCTTCTCTGAGATTTTAACCCTACTTACAAGTGCAAGCAACAGAGGACTGAAATGTGGTTTTAATTCTGGAGATAGCGGCCCATTTCCTAATATTTTTCCATTAATGTTTGATTTTCTGCTACTTCGGTGGAGACTTGCTTTCAGGAAATATTTTTTAGAAAAGAGCACTGAGCTCCATTTTCTTCATGAACTCAATGTGAAAAATAAACATGATTCAAAACGCAAGTATGTATCAAAGACACTTCTAATGATTCTTCTATTCACAGCGTGTAGTTATAGAATGAACATAGAGCAACTCTGAAATTGCAGCTACTTCTCTTACTGCTAACTGACTGATTTCAGGCCATTATGTGCCACATTGAAACTTCAGAGTTTCAGAAAACTTTTTCATGCAATCCACAATGGCACAGGCAGAGTGCACTTAAAGCACCAGGAACCCATCAAGAATAATCTAGTGATAGTCACCAGGGTAAACAGGACCTGAGTGAATCTTAAATTTCTAATTTCTGGTCTCTGTAGCTGTACTGCCTAAGGAAAACACCAGATTTAACTCATCCACGGTCTGCTGTGTTCAAGGTCATTGTTCAGCTTTGCATACAGATATTCCCTTCATCAGTGTTTCAGCTTTTCACATAAAAATCTCACTTTTTACCTCCAAACACATTCCTCCTGTCAGGTTTTGCTAGCTCTTCAGGACATCTAAGAAACCGAAGTTCAGTGGAACCAAAGTGAACTTGCGTGAAACTCTGTTGCAGCCATGGAAAAGTCGTGCATCTCAAACAGCGGAGTGGGAAGGCGAGATGGTTGGGTGCTTCCGGTGCTGACCAGTGAGTTTTTCCCTGACAGGTTTTGTTGTGCTCTCCCAAGAAGATTCAATGTGATCTGTTTTTGTTTTTGTTTTTTGGTAAAAACTAGAAAAATCATCCCCAAAATGCCTACAGTGATCATTCTGGCTCGCTTTCTTCAACCTGAAGTTAGTATTCTCATCCCACTCTTGTGTCACCAAAGAAGAGTGTAAGAAATGGACAAATCCCCTTGGGTTCCTTGTGGACATTTGAATACATCTTTAGGTTGTTCGTGTAAAAAGATGTACATGGCATTTAGTGGGAACAGTCTAGAGACTCTAAATGCTCTTAATACACAGAATGCTCCCGAATTAAATAATTGCTTCTTCAGCTACATTATTATTTTCTTGTCTTTGCTTGTCTGTGACTTCCATAAACAGTCTTGTTGATGCAAATTTGCCTTAAGAGTATCAGAGCCCATATATATATATATATATATATATATATATATATATATCAGTGTGTACAAAGATTTTATATCTATATTGTATTATTTTCATATTACTTTTAAGAATATTTTAAATATATACTGAAATTTCCAAGATTGCATTCTCAGATGCATAGAATGGTAAATTAAATTTATTTAAAATGTTATTACAAGTTGGTTACTATTTTGGAAAGTCAGATGTTAATGGCATCTGTGGGATTGAGTCACTGATTCGATATAACATGTTCTTACCAACTGCATTTATGACTCACATTAATCATTATTCCAAATGGCAAAAACACCATTAAATTTGCTTTTCTCAAATTCAAACTGTTCTCTTTAGTAAATTTACACATGCTTCAGATTACTTCTTGAGAATAGGATATTGTTTCAAGCATTTGGATATAAAATTACAAATTATTTTATTATCAAATATTTTATTTTCCACTTTATCATAGACATAGACTTTTATAGATTTTAAAGTAACTGATATCTGATAGAAAGATCATACTATTCAAAACTTCTTTCCACATAGTAAAAATTTCCTATGAAAAGGGACATTTGATCTGATAGAGTTTGAGAACTCATATATTTTAACTTTTTAAACTTATAATTATTTCATTCTAGAAATAATGGAACAAAATGCTTTTCTAAATGAGACTATATCCTCATTTTTTTGACTTAAAGAAAACTGTATCAAATAGATGTAAGTTCATATGAAGCAAAATAGTGACCTAAATAATACAGTGTTAAAAGCTAAATACATACCACTTTGAGGGACAGAGGGATTTGTGTCAGTCAGCTTTCATCATTGTGACAAAATACTTGAGGTAATCAAATCAGAAAGAAGAAGAGATTATTTTGGCTTACAGTTTCAGAAGTATTAGTCCATGGTCAGTTGAATCCATTATCTTTAGGTAGTATGTTATGGCCTTGCAGTAGTAAGTCATGGTAGGAACAATTGGCAGAAAAAAAACTGCTTACCTTATTGTCTTATTTACTTTTGTCTTATTGAGGCAAAATAACCGATGCTCAAAATTAGGGAAGGGAAGGTCTATTTCTTACAGTTTTGAAGGTTTCAGTCCATACTCAACTGGCTCCAAGGGGGGGGGGCGGTGGCATGGCAGGGCTGCTGTTCATGGCCCATGTACAACAGCAAAAAAAAGAAAAGACATGCCTTGTTCATGCCCTTACACTGCATATTGGCTCTGCCCCTAAGCAGGTGTAGCATGCTCCACCAATCTTAGGGCTAGACAATGAACCAATCACAAATGCTGGATTCAGCTGTGTCCATGATTGCCTGAGGCTTGGGGGGGCATCTGAACACAAACCATAGCACTTATGATTACCAGGAAGCAAGGAAAGAAAGAGAAGGGGCCAGTGTTCTAATATTCCCTACAAGGATACAATCGTCTATGGATGGGAAGAGTTTCCACTAAGCTTCATGTCTTAAAGGTTTTAGTGTCTGGCAACTTTTGAACATGTAGACATTTAGCAGATGTTTATCTAAAGCATAGCAAGAATCAACCTGCAAAAATACATGAGTTTTCCTAAAGTCTCTCTCTCAGTAAGAAGAAAGGTGATTGTAGCTAGACCTCTACTTTTCTAGCTTCCTAGTTCAAAGAGTTTTTAATCAAGTTGTGTATTGGGAGTTTTCAATCAAGTCATGGTATTCATTTTTCAGATCATTAGCTTTGTGTAATATTAAATCATTTAAGCTTCTTTGTGTTTATTATTAAGTATCCTTGACCTTGATTCTCCAATGTTAGAAATTTGAATCAGATTGCCTTCTAAAGTCTGCATTCTAACTTTTACTTTCTCCTTTTATTTTTAGCAGTGATTGTTCACAGTTTACCTTCTGTATTCAATTTTCATATTTACACTGTTCATTTTTCTGTTAAGTTATTTTTAGACTCTGAACCTTGGGTTGGAGGTGTCTGGAGAGATGCATCTGAGAACCTTCAGTGCCCAGCTTTTTGTGGACTGTCTGGATATGTAGAAATGGGCTTTTCCCCCTGACTTGGAGATACTCTCCATTCCCCTTGCTTCTCTGTGACCAGGAAAAAGTCTCTTGTAAAATGATTGTCTTATAAAATACTACTTGTTCCACTCAGTCTCTTCTCCACCTGACAAACAAGAGAATATTAGAGACAGATTTGAACATAGCAACTGTGGAAGTATAGGTGATAAGGAGCAAAGTGGACAATTTGCTGCCAAGACTGCAAGAGTTGGCTAACAGAGTCCTACAGAACTCCAGAGACTGCATGGGTTTGTGTTGTGAGACAATTACATAAAGGTGTGTAGATCATAAAGCTGGAGAATGTAGAAGCTGTATTCCATACAGGACTTAAAATCTGGCAAGGATTTGTGAAAGATGTTTTTGTAGAGTGGTAGGGTAACCCTTAGACATCTGGCAATAAACCATCGCCCAGACTTCTAAAAAAGAGAGTGGAGAAATGGATTGAAGTTGTTAAGTGGGCATATGAAAGTACATGGAATATGTAAACCTAGGCCACCTCCCAGCCAACTTTGTTGCGTGAAAGAGCCCACAGAGTGCTCTGTTTTCCTAAGGGATGAAGAATTTATAGGGAAGAGGGTGGGTGAATTACTACTTCATCTGCGCTGTAAGTTTTCTTATGGAAACATTCCTCTTATGGAGTCAGACTTCAGTTCTGATTGTTAGTGCTCAGCAATGCATTGTCAGTGACTTAAACTAGCATTTTATTGTGCCTAACGGGAGATTTTCTGGTCTCTGAATCATGATTTTGGGCCCTCAAGAAGCATCAAAAACTGGAAATATTTCAATAGATGCTAACTTGATTTAGAAGAGAGCTCATTCACTTATCAGGGTCCAAGCCTAGGAACACTGGTCTCCTGCTCAGGGGTACAACAACAGAATAAAACACAGACAACACATGTACTGTAGTTTCAGAGAGTACTGGGATAGTCAAACTCAGCATCAGGCTAAGACCACGAAGTTGGCTTTTTTAGGTGTACGGCTTTTAGGTGTCCTTGGCTTTTTTAGGTGTGCGGCTTGACTGGAGGGTGTCCAGGTGAGCTGAAGGAAGTGGTGGGGTAAACTGTTGCTGTGGTCAAAGTTCAAGAATTGAGGAGCAGTGCACTTCTGGGAAATCACCCAGGAACAAGTCATGGTTAGCTGGTAAACTGACTGTCCACTACCTGGATTCCTGAGCTTCACAGAATCTGTGTGAGTTGAGTCCTCAGTTGCTGTGTTACCTTGCTTTGAGCAACAGAACTTCACAGGCTGTTTGCTGGCCTTGGCTCGGCCAGTGGCTTAAAGGTTCATCTGTCCCTCAGCCATTGCAGGCCTCACCACAAGCCATGCTAGCCTAGGAAAGACTCTCAGTTTATTTTTATGCCAGTGTACTAATAGTAATATTATTGCCTGCTTGTATCAGATCGAGCTGGTCCTCGGCATCCACTTACATATCTGGAGACACAACAGAGATGCCTTGAGACTTCTACATGTAGACATTGCTTTCACTTAGCTTAATTTTTTTTTAAGGTAAGGAAGGTTTACAGGAAATAGAACAAGCTCCTGAGAGATGGGAGTGGTTCCAAATGGGTTGTCCTTGGCTTAACCTCTTAACAGCATGAAAGACTTAGAGTAGTCAGTGATTTTCCATGGTTAGTCAGGTCTCCAAGCGTAAGTGTCGCAGAGATCAATCTTGGTTTTTGACCTAGTTTTGGAGTTACTTCTCTGTACTGCATTATTACAATATTTTTGGCTACCATGTAGTATTGCACATGTTAATGAGGTTCATGAGATATTTCCATACACATTTATAGTTAGTACTGATTAAATCCAGTCTGCCCTTACCCTTCTCCTTCTCATCCTGTAAGAGTCACTATTCTACATTCTTGTCTTTTTTTTTAACTCTCACGTACAGAAAAGAACATGCAGTACTTGGGTTTTTGTGTTGTACTTATATCACTTAACCTAGTTATAACAGTGTTGCTGAAAAGGACAATATTTTTATTATTCTCTATCGTTAAATTACTTTGCTCCAGGTATGTGAATCACATTTTCTTAATCCATTCCTCCCTTGATGGGTTCCTAGCTTCCCTGTCTTATCTACTATGACTAACAGTGCAGCATGGGTACAGAGCATCACTTTGGTGTGATGATTTAATTTCTTCTGCATATATTACCAAAGTCAGACAGCTAGATCATATGGCAGGAAAATTTTTAGGAGTTTTTTTTATTTAACAATGTCCTTATTCTTTACCATCTTCATATTAATTTATTTTCTCATCAACTGAGTATGAAAATCTTTTTCTGTTCATTATTACTAAGTCATGAATCTGATTTGTAAGATTCAAAGCCATAATCTGTCAATGGGAGAAGAGAAAAGGTCAGATATAGGGGAGTATAATGGTCATGATTATTTTTATTTTTTAAATAAATTCTTCCCAGAATGATATCCACATCACAGAGAAGTTCAGCAACGCCTGTCCTCATCTAGACGGAGATTGATGATAGGCTAAGCCGTCACAGCACCAGGCCACTTTCCAGGATTCCTGATAACAGAGTTATAAAGGCCAGTGTATATGGTTGTTATAGAGGTGACATTAGAATGGCACTTAAGGGAGCTCATCCTTCACAGAAGTACAGGAGCATTCCTGGGAGGATGAGTGAAGGGCGATCAGCAAGTGGACTACTTAATTTATACAATCAGAAGAGATCAAGGATTGCTAAGCAAGAGGCTGAAAGCAAGCACTCCAATAAAAGAATTTAAAAACTCATGATCCTTACCAAATTTCCACTTTTGAGCCAGTAGTCAGACCTGAGTTTCATCAACTGAAGGAGAAGCCACATGTCTCTCAGAAAGTACTCTGCCTCCTGCCCGGCTGTATCCAGTAGAAATTCCTGTCTTCTCCTAAAGCAACTGTGAACATGAACTCTCAAGAATGTACACTGGGGAAAGGGCACTATCACACCCTTAGAGGATGGTAGGACAAAAGGTCTAGGTTAATAGTGACACTTACATACCTAAAGTATAATGTGGTCCTTTTGCTGGAATGTCAGGTATGACTGGTGGGTAACGTGTGGAATTTTGGAGCAAGGCCAGTGTGCCCTGGGCTGTCCCAAACCCAGCATATGGTGATTCCTGCAAGGAAAATGGACATGTCTACTGGTTGAAAGGACCATCGATTGGATTATTGACTCTTGAGGTAAGAGCTATTGTGATGGAGGACACCAAACAGAAGCTGCTGAAACTGCCTCCTCCTTCCCAAAACAGTAAATCAATATTGTATCTGGGAATGCAGCAAAGGGCAGAGATAAATGCCATGCTCACAGACTGTAGGGTGTTCTCAAATAAATTCCTGTTTAATTACCAGTCTGACCTTTACCAAAAGTGGTAGACCACAATGGATGACAACAGAATTCCGTGAACTTAAACAGAGTAACCACAACTGCAGGTCTAGCACTAGATCTAGCTTTTGCTAATGCAAATTAATGAAAGTTCTTGTGACATGTGATATGTTGTCACTGCTCTGATGAACAACCTTTTTTGTCTTCCCTATCAGTGGAGAGGATAGGAAACTGATCTCATGTATTCAAGATAGACACATTTGTTATCTAAGGTCAGTGACCCTACTATCTGCCACCATATAGTCCAAAGAAGCCTGAACTGGACACTCTGGTTTGCTGTGTCTGTTATCAGTTGTGTTGGCTGTGTTCAAATTACTGAGGGCATCGTGCTAGTGTAGATAGCTGTGTGAAAGGGGTACACTAGGTTAAGATGCACGCATTGAACAGGGTGGGACAAATGCCCTCTTCCAGAGCTGTGTGTCAAGGACATATTTAAGAGTACTGGGAATGTCAGGACAGCCCATCCAGTGTGAATGATATGTTCGAGCTTGTCTTACTCCTCACCACTAAGACTCAAACACAAACTGTGTCTGATGTTCCATGTTCTGGAAAGGTATTTGGAAATCCTCTTCCTGCCCATATTCTAGGTGATATGAAATGACTGCCACTTTGTCACTTGGCCTGGTCAGGAAAGACCTTGGTAATAGACCCAGGTAGCAACAGAAGTAAGCTGTGTAACACTTAGAAAGCAGTGGCTGGAATGCAATTGTTCCTAGCAGTCAGGTAACTCGTGAGGATTAGACTCCTGTGGCCAGAAATGCCCATTTGAGTCAAGTTCCACCAATCTAGCAGTAAGCCAATATAAGAAAGAGGTTATTCCAAAGTCCCAGGCTATATGAAGGCCGGATAGCAGAAGGGAGCTCCATTGGTGGTGTTGTAGATCTTGCTTACCATTTCACCTACCGTCTCTTACTATCAGCTTTGAGTAAGTGTTGGGATAATTTATGATAATATGTATAGGAATAAGCCATCCTGAGTCACTAAAAGGTTTATCAGCTACCAGTGAAAGCTGGCCATGAGAAAAAGTGGTGATGGGATGCTTTCCCACTGTGCTGAATTCTGGCTAGTGTGTGAGCATTTGAAAAAATGAAATCACATGAGAATATACACAAACTCACGGGCATTGGTACCAGTGCAACAAGAAACATTGGAGGATTTCAGCTAAGAAGTTTTGGAGAAATGGAATGAGAATGGGTCTACAGGCACAGATATTCAGTAGAAATGTCCTGCTCTTTTACTAGCATCAGCTATAAACCCCTACTGGAAAGCACCCATCACTAAGGAAACGTTAAGTACTCAAGTCACTTGGTCGACAGATTGCAGCCAGCCTATGCCAGTAGCCCACCTAGTGCTGGCATACTGAGTATGTGGAGCAGTATGAAATAGAGACAAAGGTGTGTGTATTGGCCTGATAGCAGGGGCTGGTTCTCTATCGTCAAGTAGGATCTAGTAGTCACCATGTCAAGTGTCTCTTCAACTTGCTTGCAAGAGAGACCAATACTACCCACTGCTCGGAATCATGTGGAAGTGTGCCACACAGTACAAACTCACTTGCTGGACATTTTGAGGAAGACATGTGCCATCTTGACTGGAGTTGATACCTCTCTGAGCATGCATTCACCATTTTGTACCCAGAGTCTTGGGGAAGAGCAGTATTAGAGGGCTTGCAGATTATTTGACCTACCAGCTTAAAATCCCACATCACATGATACTTTATAAGGGGCATTGGTTTTCTGGGATGCACCACAAAAATACCACTCTCAGCTCTGGGTTCTGGAAGTCTGAGATGAAGGCATGGGCATGTCCAGTGTTTTGAGGTCTCTGTCCTTGGTTACAGAGGACAACTTTCTTGCCCTCATGCAGCATTTTGTCTATATTTAGGCTACTAGTGACTTTGGGGGGAGGCTGAAATTTCCTGTTTTTATAAAAGGCCAGTCAGATTAGATTAAAGGCCGTGGAGATGAGCCTGCTCTTATCTCTTCTCTTTTTGTCTTCACATACGGTCACGGTCTAAGGTACTAGTGGGTAAGGGATACAGTATACGGATTTGTGGATGTGTAATTGAATTTGTAAAACAGAAGGCTGTACTTTGGAGTGAAGAAATTGCCACAGTCAGCCCGTGAACCTAATGCATACTGTACCACCCATAATTGATGATCCGGTAGAGAAACAAAGGTGTGTACTGAAAATGCACTTCCGTTATCAGTTCACAACCTTACAAATAACACCAGTGGTATGGATATAAGGCATGGTAAAAATATGGTGGATGCCAAATTATTTTTTAAAATGTATTACAGTAAAAGGTGCATTGCCATTAACTTTTCTCCAAATGCTTCCTCTTCCTTCCACCACATCAATCCCATTATTCTGGTCAGTTTCTGAAGTAGTTCTGAAAGTCCTCTGTCATGAGTGTCATTAATTGGACTCTGATGACTGCCTCTCTGAGCTGCATCAGTTCAGAATGTTGACCTTTGGTATTAGCATGGCTTCACTAGAGGAACAGGTTTAATAGAATAATATATATAGGACATAGAAAGGATTTACATGGCTTACAAAGGCTGTCTGCAGAGTCAGGCGTGCAAGAGTACAACAGAACTGTCAGGAAACCAGAGTAGCAGAGGATCCCGACCACACAGGACTGGAGCTTGGTGTGAATTCCCACGTGAGCTCGTCTGAGGAAGGGGAAGGGTCTGATGTGGAGTCCTGGACACGGATGTCCCAAAGTGGCAGCAAAGACTGGAGCTCCTCAGAAGGGGCAGATGATTTACTTCTTTCCTCTTTTATTCCACCCAGGCTACAAGCCTATTGTTTGGTGTCAGCCACATCCAAGGTGTCTTCAGTAAGTCGTCATACAAACACACCCAGGCCGTGCTAAGCCACCCTGGCAGGCATTCCTTAATCAGGCTGACACCGTACTTAACCATCATAGCTTTCATGTTTATTTTAACTTCAGAGACCAACTCAAGGTCCCGTGGTAGCAGACTTGAGATCTGATGAATAAGGTGAGTGAATTACATACTGTACTGTTTTTACCATCCTGCTTCTTTCTGTGGTTTGTTTTGCTTTGTATCACACTATGCACCACCAGTACTTTTAATCGTACCTTGCAAGTAAAGACATTCACAAAACAGGGCTTCCAGAATTGCTTCAGAAATTGGCAAGAAAGATGGAATAAGCACCTTTGAATTGAAGAGGGCTATTTTGATGGGGAATACCAGCAATGTGTCTTTTGCTGCAGTGATTTTTATAACATTTAAACTGTCACCATATGTTCTCATCATAATTGATAGTACCATGATTTCTACTGACCTATGCTTTCTATCTTGCAACCTTAGACTTTAAGGATGTAAAGATATAAGGATACAGGTATCCTGATTATTTCAGTCTCTCTTGCCAGGAGATTGGAAGGTGAGAAGTAGAATGAGCTTACTGGTAGCAGTAATTGAGTAAGTGAGATATAGTTGGCTTTTTAATATAAAGGGACACAGAAAAGAATATTAGGTGTTAGGTGATCATCAGTGCATCTGTGGCCGTCCTGTCCACTTGCATTGTAAATAGATAATAAAGCATGTCTGGCCAGAGAAAAGGCTAAGATGTTTTAAGGATGAGGTGGTGAGTCATCTTCCCAGGCAAGCCCACTAAAATTTTAAGCTAAACATGGGAGAACTTCAGAATGTATGGCAGAACAGAGGGGTAGTGAATAATAGCTGTGATCATGAGATCAGCTCCAGCCTCAGGCTCTGGTTCGTTCCATGGATGCTTCTAACTTCAGGGAACTCTGTCCCTGAAGAGTTTGGTGGGCCAAACCTTATGCAAACAGTCCACAGATCTGAGAATTATAAGGCCTGGGCCATAGGGAACACAATGGTCAAGAAGAATTTTTCAGGGCAAATATGCTTATAAATAGTTAATGCTGGCTTTGCAAGACTGAGTTCTTTCCCAGCTGCAAAGAGTGTTCCCTCTCCACAGTGTCTGACTGGTTGATGTAGGCAGGCAGAAACTTACTGCTTACTTCTACTGTGTCAAGAAGAGGGATTGTGAGGTCCCAGAGCTTCTGGTAGGGCTGTCGGAGGTCTCCGTTAACACTGAGCTCCTCAGGTTCTCCCTCTGCTCAGCCATGCCCTCGGGACTGTTAACAGGTGTTGCTTGCAGTGCGCACTTCAGGAAGCTTCCTGCATCTCCCTGTTCATCCCGGGGTCCAATTCCATGGAGCCTAGTCAAGCCAGATGGAGATAACATTCATGGTGTTTATGAACCTAACCCAGGGCACTTTGGGAGGCGTTTTCAGACATAAATTCAGAGTCACATACTTTGAATACTAAAATAACAATTCTTTCTTCAAATCCTCACTCATTCTTGAACAAATTTATTTGTTTACAAATAAACAAATTCTTAAACAAATTTAAAAAAATTTGACCAAGATACAGTCTGTATTGTGGTAAAATGAATTAGTGTAATTTAAAACTTGAAGTCCATGTTAATAATGTGAAAGTCGATTGTCTCAATTTTCTAATTTCCCCTTACTGATACTGATTGATGATGCTATGTAATTACAAATATAAAAGAATATTATGTTACTGTTGCTACTTTAATTATCCTCACCAACAACTCTCATCACCATGAGATCAAAGATATGAATTTATGATTATGTACCTTACAGAATAAGACTGAATATCTACTTGACAACATCATTCACTGCTCTAACTGATGAATCACTGGCTCCATTTACATAAAAATCCTTTTACAGTTTTTTCTTAAATTCAAACTTGAAAACCTTTTGACATGAATTTCCATTAGTTTCACTTCTCCAAAATGCATGGCCTCAATCCACACAAATTTTTAACAACTCTCCGCACAAAAACAAAATATCATTATCGAATGCGTAACTGTGGCTTAAATTACAGCTCATGCTGGCACTGAATTCCTTCTGGTAACATCATATGTGTCACAGTGTAATATAGTGCTGTAATGATAATCATGTGCTATAAACGTGCCTCTGCCTGGGAATTCGGAGCTGGCGTGTGAAGGCACATCCTCCCTGTTATTCACATAATAGCTACAGTTCCTGTTTGGTCTGGCCGGACCCATTAAAAAGTCTTATTTTACTTTTTAAAAGTTTGTGCGGTGAAGGAAATCTTACTTTAAATTCCACTTAAATTGACATAAAACACATTGTACTGCCTGGACTAGCATCTTTTAGATCTTAAAACACCAAGATGTTTGACATTGTTTGCAAGAAACTATAAATTAACGTCTTACTAAAAAAAAGAGTTTTGCTTATTTAAAAAATTCTCTCTCTCTCTCTCTCTCTCTCTCTCTCTCTCTCTCTCTCTCACACACACACACACACACACACACACACACACACACTCTAGCTATACTACCTTAGCCAATATGTTCCTCATAGACAGAAACTTTCTTTCAATAAGTTCTTCCTACTCTTAAAAAAAAAGAATAAAAAATTAGTTAAAAGGGATTTATCTCAGTGGCACAAGTTCAGGGTCCTGAGTTCAATTCCTGGTTCCCCAAAACAACTACAACAATAACAACAACAACAAAAACCTGAGTGCCCTTGCCAAGGGTGCTTGATTCTTGCCCATATTTAAATCATGAGTTTGGAAGTTTCCTTCATTTTATTAAATGGAGCTTGAGAAAATAAGGAACAAATAGGACACAGATTGTCCTAGTCTAATTGAGGGGCACTTAACACTGACCCTTAGACTGGGGGCCTAGCTCAGCACTGCAGCACACGCTTAGCCTCCAGGGAGCCAAAGTCTTGTGCTTTCTTTAGGAAAGACCCAGGACATCCTTTGGAAACAGCGGTGAACCAAAGCTGTGAAGGTGCGGGAGTGCAGGCTCATGACGGGACAGGAGGCAGTGGAGCTGGAAAATAAGCAGAGCTTTGCCTTTGCAGCTGCAGGGTCCAGGTTGTCTTCCACGCAGCGGATTCCTGGAGACTTACTGCCTTCTGGTAAGGGAGAACCCCGAGTAGATTCGCGGAGTTTGCTTCCGCCTGGGTCAGGGGTCCCCGGAGAAGCACTTTTCTCCTCCTCTCTTCTGCACGTGGGATGTGCAACTGGAGATTGCCAGCCCCGGATTCACAGGAAGGGTGAATGGGGTGCAAGTCAATGATGCAAGAGATTTGCTGACAGAATGCAGAAAATCGGGACAGGTGGCCAGCAGAGCAGAGGCCTGAGACTGGTGCAGAAGCTTAGGGACCAAGGCTGCTCAGAGTGGGTGAAGCACACCGCGGGGGCTCCTGCTCCCTGGGCCTGGGCTCACCTCCTTCTTGGAGCTCCAGATGATGCTGAAGCTGCTGCAGCTGCTGGGAGCCAGGCTTGGAGCAGCAGGTCTAAACAAAAGCTGTGGGATCTGGCCAGGAGAAGGAGAGGGACTCTCACATCTACTCACAGCCTTGCTGGACGTGCATCCAAGTCCGGGCCTTTGCCTCCTCTCCTTGCTTCTCCACTGGCTATTCTCGGAGTCAGCTGTGAGACACTTGATCTTCATTTTTTGCGTTGTGGTTCACATTGAGTGAAGAATTTTGAGCAGCGCGACACAGAATTCTTTTTTCTATCATGGCAGTGGCCCAGAGGAGGGGAGGATGAAGGCAGACGTTCTCTTTAGACTGCATTCCTATAATCTCACTCTGAGGCCCTGGGATCCCAGGTGGAGAGGCTGCCAGGAAACCCAGGGATGAAGTTAATCAGCCTGGCTTGGAAGCTGGCGGGCTGTCGGGGAGGGCTAAGGATTAGAGTGTGAAAGGAGATGGAACAGAAAGTACAAACCCAAAGCCTGGGGCGCCAGCCGGCGGCTGACTCCCTGCCCCAGGCCAGGCTTCCTGCTGCCCTGTCCTGTTTCTTACATCTTCATTTCTCAGGTGGGGATAGAAACAGTGTGCTGGGGCCACATTCACCTCTTTCTCCACACTTTCATGCTTCATTAAACATGAACAATATACAACTCTGAGTCCCAGCTACTGGGCAGGAGGAAGACACATAGTGACACATAGTGGGATTTACTGGTGACAGGCCCGTTCCTTTCTCCAAAGCCAAGCAGGAAAACTATGTCTTATTCCAGGGACGACTCAAGATCATAATTGTTAAGGAAATGCCTTTAGCTGATTTCTTTGATATGTCAGAGACATGGCAGAAGGACAAATGGGAAGTGCGGTTCAAATCAACTTCTTGATTTCAGATGGAAAACAAAAAGAAAATTCAGCATGCTGGTAGTTTTAGCATTGCTACAGCTGTTGCTGTGGCCCCAGGAATAAGGACTCCCCACGGACCCAGATCAAAGTAGTGATCCTGGGGTGCCGGAGTTTGGGACTATGCTGTAATAATTTTACAGAGTTGGGAAAGCATTTCTAGGGAAAGTGCACGTGTTATACGCTGCAGCTGTTCATAAACACAGCGTGCCTTCTCGCTGCTGCCCATGTGGACCTGGGCTCCCGGCTTAACACTGGCCCCTGAATCTGTGCCCCCTCGGACCCATGGCATCACGCTGAGCCCTTTGGGGCTGATATTTCAGGTCTCAAAGTGTGTTTTGGAGATGCGTGTAAGTCTTTGATGCTTTCAATTCACTGAATTCTGGTTTGAAAGTTGCACTTCACCTGGAAATTTGAAATGTATCTTCTTAAGCATTTGAAATGTATCTTCTTTGACACTTCTACATACATTTGATTGAAGTGCTGATTAATGGACCTATAAGGAATATATATGTATATACATATGTTTAGGTCATGTACTTATTAATTTTCCATAAGCTCAGACCTTACAAGGCAGGGATTTTAATGAGCATTAAGGTGCTGTTGCTTTATGTACCAATGGTGTATGGTTTTCTTCCTCTCTGTCTCTGTCTCTCAGTCTCAGTCTGGGTCTCTGTCTCTGTCTCTGTCTCTGTCCCTGTCTCTGTCTATCTCTTTCTCTCTCTCTCTCTGTCTCTCTCTGTCTGTCTCTCTCTCTCTCTCTCTCTCTCTCTCTCTCTCTCTCTGTTTCTTTCCAAAACACTTAAATCAATTAATTCTCAGTCTTCCCTCCTGTTGGTCACCTTTGAGTTGTTAGTTGTTTTCACCTGGATGAATACTGTATAGGCTTTAACAAATGATTTCTATTCGCACAGCTTCTGGTTTCATCTCACTTTTAAAGCTTTGAATGGTGTCAATGACAGGAACCTATAAAACAAGCTATGGCCTAACTCCAAAAGGTCTTCTCTATTGTGGTATTTGAAAGTATTGTGGAAGATCACTGTGCAATATCTATAACTTGACTTTATTTAGAAATTTCTTTGGAAACAATGGGCAAATTTGATAGTTTCAAAGGTTAACTATGCATGCTAAATACATATTTTAGCTTTTAGAAATACATGATAAATTTAAAATGGCATATAAAAATATTTTAGCTACCTGGATATTAACATTTTAATAGCTGCCATAATCAAATGTCAATTAATTTGCATTTATGTGCTTAACATAAAACAACAAAGTATGATCAGACTTAGTTTCTTTCTACTGAATGCATTTTGTCTAAAGTTCTAACTTATTAATTAGCAGGGAGTTTTTAGTCCCAAAGATACTGTTAATATAATATTATTGCCCTTACCTAAATATGTAACAGGAAATTATTGAAGATGAGTTGGATTAGGGTGTTGCGTGTTTGACTGAAAACTTTATGACACAGTTGCCAAGACTTTTCAGAATTGCAGTAATCCCAGGGCTGCTCTGCAGCTGTGACTTCGGCAGTGTGTTCGTGGGGGTTCTCTGAGAGCCCTGAGGAGAGATGTGATGTCTCCTCATACCTTGTGCTTCATTCTCTCCAGGTCCTGAACTAAAGATGCTCTCAGGTCTGAGATTACCTTGAGCTATGATGTGGCGTCCTTTTTTAAACCACATGCAGAATGACAGTCAGTCGCAAGGAAATACAAATCCAGCCAGTGCGTCTTTGTATTTTCTGCAAGTGAGAAAAGTTTTAATTTACTCACCCTAGCTTTGCAAGAAGTCCTCTACTTTGGTTTTTTAAATTAAATTTCATTTTATTTATTTTTCACCATTATGGAGGTATATTTAACAAATAAAAGTTATATAGATTTAGAGTGTAAAACTTGATGTTTTGATTTACGTAATCACTGTGCAGTGACCACTCTTCGCTAATTAGCATGCTCATCACATCACATAATCCCACACCTGGTAACAGGGCTAGTGTCTACCTTCCAAGTGAATTTCAAGCTCTAGAGATACTTGAGTTTTTTGGAGGCACTTAAGAAGACTTCAAGTCATGAAATTACTCAAATTTAATAAAAATGTCTGATATTTTAAAATATGACTCAATAATTCTGATATCTTTAAGTGGTAAAAGAAACAATCATTGTGCTTGCTTGCTTTGACATTCATTGCACAACTAACCAAATGACATAAAATGATAAATTTGATACCATTTTCTAATTACAGAGCAGCTGAAATACATGATATTTATCTGTTCAAATCAAGTCTTTCCTTCTCTACATTTTCTACTGTATTATTAAATTAATCTAACAAGATATCAAATAAGAATTTTGTATTAATTCCTGGAGCAAATCTTTTAAAACTTTGTAAAATTAAGAGGGTAGAGTGTTCATCTTCTTGTTTTCAATGACATTATTTTGAAAAGAAACCTACTTAAAATTTTAAATAATCTGACTGAGTAATCATTGATATTCTCTGTAGCCTTTGTTGAAATGAAAAATGTAGGATCTTTATCAGTTATAAACTATTTTATGTTTTTGGTGCCAGTAATCAAACTCAGGACCTTGTGCTTACAGTAGGTACTTATGCTGCTGAGATATATCCCTGGTCCTTGAATTATTCTTAAAAAAGAGAGAAAAACCCCAAAATTATATAAAACTTATTCTGGCTGCCAAGAATTTTACTGATACTTATCCTAACAGTATTTGAAAAGAATTTAAATATTGTATGCTTTAAATGCAAATTTTTATTTTCACCAGAATTTGTAAAATGAGCAGACTGTAACTTCTACTTTAATGAAATAAATGCAAAATTATACATGAGTGAGATTTTAGAGGCAATGGCCATTTTATGCTGTTATTTTTAATTAATTAAGTTTATTGGTACATTGAGATGCACATAATAATCATGTTCATCATAGGGAATTTCTACCTGTGTATGAAATATCTTGGTTCTTCCTTTTCCCCAATTCTCCTACCCTCTCTTCAACTTCTCTTCCCTTCTTTATTTAGAAAGCTTCATTTCCATTTTATTCTTTGGTTCTCTTTTTTTCTCCTTTCTTTTCCCCCCTATTCTTTGAATAGTTTTCTTCTCATTTGAAAATTTTCTTCCTATTTCACAATATCTATTACACATTTTATTCCTTTCTTGTACTTTCATTTTCTCATGCCAATCAGCAATGCAATATTTATACATCTGTGTTCTGTTTGTTTGATTTAAGAGAATAGTCTTACATTCCATCAATTTACCAAGAAATGTTTCAAGCATATCTTCTTTATTGGAGGGTAGTACTCCGTTGGATAAAATAGCACATCTTGTTTATCCATTCATCAGTTGGTGGGCATTTGAGATGTTTCCAAGATTTAACTATTACAAACTATGCTGCTATAAACATGGGTGTGCATACATCACTGTGGCATTATGTTTTTAATTTCTTCTGGGAAGGTATCCAGAAAGTGAATAGCTGGGTCAAATGAGACCTCTAGTCCTAGATTTTTGAGAAATCTCCATGCTGATTTCCACCAGGCCACACTCCTACCAACAGTGGAGACCAGTCCCTTTCCCCTTACAATCCCTGCAGCATTTGTTATTGCTTGATTTGTTCACAGTAGTAATTCATTCTGCAGTGAGATGGAATTTCAGGGTTTTAATTTCTATCTCTCACATAGCCAGTTATACGGTGCATTTTCAACCCTAAAACTCCAGCTCATCCAGAACAAGTCCAGAAGACAACAAGATAGAGGAAATCAGAAACCCCTACTTGAATTTTCTGAAATGCTAGTGGCCAAAGTAAAAAAACAAAAATAGATGAATAAGGCTAAAGAGAAAATCAGATTAGAAATAACTTCTCAGGTAAGAAATGAAATGATGATCATAATGAAGGACTTGCTCAGTGAATTTAGAGTGGGCATAGATTTAAAAAATAGAGGAACTTAGGAAAATGATGGGAACTAAGAATGTCCAACATAGGAAAGAAATGAAATCCATGAAATAGATTCAAACAGATGTCCAAGAGATTAAAAATTCCACTAAAAGTATTAACAGTCAAATGGACCAAGGTGAAGACAGAATATCAGATCTAAAAGATGGGACTGTGGTTAGGGATTATGAAGAAAATGCTTCTTGTAAATAGCAAAGAACTATGAAAAATCAGTCCAACAGCTGCAACATGATGCAATGAAGAACAACACAAGCTTGCAACACAAGAGTCAATGAAAAAGCAGGAGACAGTACAAGTGACACAAGAAACCTGGTGGCAGATGCATTGGTAGAATACTTTCCAACATGGAAAAAGCATTTGATATTGATAGGTGAGGTAAATACAATTCCAATTAGCCACCACTAAAACAAATTTACACCAAGGAATATAATAATCAAGGTTACAGAATTTCAACACAAGAACAGAATATTAAAAGCTGCTAGAGAAAATAAACAATCACTTATAAAATAATGTCCATCAGAATCATGCAAACTTTTCAACACAAATCTTCAAATCAAAGAGAGCTTAGAGAAAAGTATTATAAGTCCTTAAAGCAAACAACCTTTAGGCTGGGTTCAAATACCCACCTGGTAAGTGAAAGGTCGTTAATTTGATCCCTGGTACCAAAAAACAAGATGAAACAAAAACACATCCAACTGACCTTTAAGTACCCTGAAAAGATATCTTCAAAATCAATGGAGAAATAAGAGACTTCCATGATGAAGAACAACTGAAGAAATTCATAACCAGCTCTCCAAATTTTTCTGAAGGATCTCTTAGAAAGAGATGAAGGTGAGTACAATCTCAAGAGCACCAATAGAAAGAATCCACGAGGCAAGACAATCCATTAAACAGAGGGAAAGATGGGGAAGCGCACAACAGGATCATAATACATCAAGGGTAGGTCAGTAGTTGTAACCACCATCAATGTAAATGGTCTCACTTCGCCAATGAAAAGAAACAGCTGACAGAATGGATCAAGAAACAAAATCCAACAACATGCTGCACACAAGAATCACATTTAACTGAAAAACAAATTCATAGACTGAAATTCAAAGACAGAAAACCATCTTAGGTATGACAGGAACCCAGAGAAAAACAGGAGTAATTATTGTATTTGCGGATGAAGTGAACTTCAAGCCAAGACTCATTAAAAGAGACAAAGATGGTCACTACATAATCAGTAAGGGAAAACCCCAAAAGGAATAAATAACAACCATAAATATATAGGCCATGGCAGTTTTAGTCTTTACTTTGTGACATAAGTAAGCTTCAGATTTTTAAAGTTTTAATTGAATACAGTATACTTTCCACTAAGTGTCCTAGAATCACTTTTAGCAAGTCAAAATAATGGCTATGTTCATCTGAGTGTTTCCTTCTTGCTCATTGACTAGATGTGAGCTTTATTTCTGATTTTAGTACTAAGGATTAAATCCAGGGCCTTGTGCATAATAATCCTTGTTCTGCCAATGAGCAACACCCACGTCCTGGTATTATTGGGATTTTCAAGGTCCTCCCTTCTCCCAAGATCTATCTAGCCCTCATTTGTGTTGATTTTTGCTGTTGTTTAGTAGCCAGGGTGAATTTTTATTGTGATGTAATTATTACTGTCCTTTATCTACTTAGATATCCAACTGAATAATTAAATTTGTGACTAAAAGAAATCTACAACTCATCATGTATATTAGAGAGAGCTTAAGAATTATATTTATATGACTAACAGATGAATTCAATTATTAGATTTATAAGACTTTTTAAATGCTTGGAAAATTTTTCTTGATTGTGGTAGACAATTGCAATATTTGTAAAGGGAAATGATTTAATTAATTTTATTAGTGCATATTAAAATAACAGGGCATTTCATTAAAGGTTAAAAGTTCCTATAAAATATAATAATGTTTATAAGTTAAATTTAAAATTTTCAAAGAAACTTGGTCTTTGAATTCATTGTGATTTTAATACTTTAACCCTATATTTAAAATCTAAAATCATTTTGTGTAACTTTAATGTATAAAAAAGTTAACAGCACTAACAACATAAAAGTTCACATCAGTAATTAAGGGTACTTTGAAGATTTCAGCTCAGGATTTGCAATAACATAGAGGATCAGGAAACAGTGCAGAATTATTAAAGTGAGAATTGTTAATGCCCTAAAATGTGAATAAGTTGATCTCCTTTCAAACTTGATACTGTATTTATTTGATATTTAGTGGAATTGGGAAAAATTAAGACTTGTGTGCAATAACAGTCAAGCAATGATCTGTTTCGTTAGAGACAAAAAGAATCTATCGTATGTGTCACAACATTTTATATTTATGTGCATACTTTGCTTCTATTTGTTTTTTGGGCTTTTGAGGTTTTTGTATGTGTGCTATTATATAGGCAACTTCTTGGGAAGCATTTCAGAGTGCTTAAATGTGAATCGAGCATTGAAATCACTCGTTTCTCCTACAGTACAGAGCAAAGCATTGGCTTCCAGGGTCCACCTGACTGCTCACTGCAGGGACGGATGTGTGTTGCAGAGAGAATCTGTGAAGCATGTTTCGAATATGAATTTCCTTTCCAGGTTGCTGGATGTCCTAGAGAAGGAGAACAAATTTATTTGACTTCTAGATTACCTTATCCTTTGGAGGTTCCCTCAAGAAAATGTATCACAATTTTTAGACACAGAAGTTTGGAGTGGAGAAGTGTGTGCGGGACCCAGAAATTCAGGACCACAGGCTGGATTCTGCAGATTGATGCCAGGGCTCACATGGTGTAGTTTGTGTGTGAGTGATGGGTAAAAGTGTAGTTTTCCTGAAGTCTTGAAGGGTTTTTATGGCATCAGTTTGTTAGACCTGAGTAAAGCCCTTCCTTAGAAAGAGGCATGTGTTTTCTTGGTGGACCTTTGCCATGCTTGATGTAGACTGACTCACACAACCTAAGTTTGCCCCAGAACTCCATGCTGGTTACTAGCCATTGTTATGCTTTGAATTTGCAACCTCTGGGCTACTGGATCCAACAGAAGAATTTGATGATGAGTGGGTTGCTAAACATTAGCACTACCTGCTTACATTACATCTGTGTTTGGGGAGCAATTATTTTTCTTTGGATGCACTACAGATTTAATTGCATCTCCTTAAATATACATGTTGCAGGATAACCCCCACCTCAGGGGACAGGATGGCATTTGTAAACAGGGTTATTGTAGATATTGGTAGCGAAGATGGGGTCATAATGAAGGGTCCCTAAGGCAATGTGTCCGTGTTCTTATAAGAAAGAGGAAGCTTAGCAACAGGCATGCACACAGGAAGGACATTAGTTGAATTTAACTACAACTGCATGCCAGGAGCACCGAAGAAGGCCAGGTACAACTCGAACTAGGAGAAAAGTGAGGAGCAGATTCTCCCTAGATTCTTCAGATGGACCCAACCCTGCTGGTGCATTAGTCTTCAAGTTCTGGCCTCCAGAACTGTGAGACTGAAGATTTCTGTTTATGACATTGCATTTGTGGCACTTCACTGGGACAGCCCCACAAAATACAGTGGAGAAATACTTGTTGCGGGACACTGTTTGGTAACTCTACAGCATGTAGAACTCTGTCCCCCACTCCATAGCTACTGATCACAAAACCTGATAGAGAAAACTTGCCGAAGAATAACATGTGACACATTTAGGAGGTTCAAAGACAAGCCGAGGCTTTAATCCTCCTTCACATGGGAATGCAGTGGGGGCTGTATCACTTAATTTGTTTTAATCTAGGTATCGCTGCTAAATACGAATCACAATTAGCAATCTTTTTAGCAGTGCATTAAAGAACAGACTGGGAAGAGTCCCGTGAAGAGATTGGTGTACTGCCTGGGCAAGCACAGAACAAGCTGCAGCTTACCTTGTTACCATCTATCATCAATGCCTCTTACAGTTTCATTTTCAGCTATATGTCCATGATGTCAAATTCATGCCAACACTCTGAGAACCATAGATGCTCAGATCTTACTTTGAGGGGTGATGATGGGGTTCTTAGGACCTACTTCTAAAGTGCTTGGCTTATTGGCGTAAAAGTGAGAGTATCAGGAAGCACAGACTCTTCCAATTTAATTGCAGTTGGGTGCTCTGCAAACTTTAGTGAGCATTAAAGGTGCCTTCTTCAAAGCCGTGTAGAGGTCAAGGTCACAGAATCCCCTGCACACGGTGGCTGCTAACAATACATCATGGCATCTCATCACATTCAACACCATGACTGGTTTCTGAGTTTATTTTTGCCCCTGAAATGTGAGCTACTTGAGGTGAGAGAGTTTGTTTCATTATTTTCCTCTCTAGCCTCAGCACTCAATGATGTAACTAGGGCTTACTGAGTAAATAGAGAGCTCCTCTCCATTAGCAAAGAGAAGAGGCAGTATCATCTGAAAGACGGTGTTACTACTGCAGGTCTCTAATCTAAAAAAATTTTACTGTACTGTATGAAGTGCTGATTATAGTACCTTATGGAAAAACATTTTCTTTAAGATTGATTTTCTCATTTTAGTGAAACCCTGTTAGTCAGTTTTTTTTTTTTTTCCCTATAAAAATCACCTGAGATCATTCAACTTGTAGGGAGGAGAGGTTCCTTGTGGCTCACGGTTTCAGACTTGATGGTCCATGCGTAGCTGGCTTCATGGATCTGGGATCTGAGCTAGCACAGGGCACCATGGAAGGAGAATATGGTGGAGCAGAGTTTCTTACCTTACAGCCATGTGGGAGGGACAAAGATGGAGTGTAACCGGCACTGGCCTCATTGCCCCTTGGAAGACATAACTCCAGCTCAGTGACCTGCCTTTATCTCGTGTGAGACACCTAGCGGTCCTTCCATTATCTGGACTGGAAGCAAAGACTAATCCAAACTGTAGCACTGTCTATAATTTCTTAAGATTAAAAAAATATTTTGGCATAATGTATACAAGAAATATATTTTTCTTGATTATTCTTCAATGCTTTCTAATGATTGTTTTAATGAAGTTTTAGAAAATGCTTGGCTACAGTTATGCTGGTTAAATGCATGATTCAGGCTCTAAAGCCTGCAGTAGGCATTTATGGAGGTTAAAGATTAGCATTTGATGTATTATTTTATTCTTTCTGATATGCTTTGTCCCATTTTTAAAGACTGGAAATAAGTCATCTTCAAACAAAATGTCATTTCTTGCTTAGGTTAAACTATATTCATACCTATGATCTTCCACTTGTTAGCCTTCAAAGTATAAACCAGGAACCATAATATAGCCCCAGAGCGAAAAAATACTTCAGAACAAATTTCACAGAAAAACAAGCGTTCTTTATGATATGATAAATGTGAAAACTTGTATACAAATAATGGGACTTTTTTTCTAATTTGTAGAGGTATTGTCAGAATGGCATCATTAAAGGTAATTAGTATTACGAGGGTTGGCAGCTTTTAGTTTTAATATGG
Organism: Cavia porcellus; assembly: GCF_034190915.1. Taxonomy (NCBI): domain Eukaryota; kingdom Metazoa; phylum Chordata; class Mammalia; order Rodentia; family Caviidae; genus Cavia; species Cavia porcellus. Next base: position 49,411,722 of record NW_026947497.1, read on the forward strand.
CTCATATTCATAATAATGAAAATTGGTCACTTTATGTTTTCTTGTGATCTTTTAGGGAATGAAATGGACTCAGATTACTTCTAATGGATAGCTGGAAACATGGCAAAAATGTCTGATTCATGTGGCATCCTTTCATTTACAAACAATGAAACAGACAGGCATGAAAAAATTTACATTTATTACCACAGTCTTTCTGGTTGACTTGGGAACAAATGATGAAGGGAATTATTATTTACTTTCCAGTGTCAGTTTAAGGCAGCACAGAAGGTAAAAGTGTGTGTGTGTGTGTGTGTGTGTGTGTGTGTGTGTGTGTGTATGTTGTATTATAAGTGTATGTGTGCAAAAAAGAGGAAGAGAAAAAAACCAAACAATAGATTTTAGTGGGTGGATTAACATCAATTTCAGCCAGAAATCTTTTGACCGATAATCTGCACAAGTCTATATTGGACAAAGAGATCTTCATGGCCCCTCAGGGCTGGGCTTGCCAAGAATAAAGGTATTGACCACTTTTAACTCACATTGTTCGTTAGGGTTGTGTTGGTCCCTCAGGCTTACTTTGTGCTTCCTGAGAGACAGTGGATTTCTCTAACTTCGTGTTTGCCATTGTACGCTGTGTGCTCAGCATATGTCCTGCGCTGGGTGTCCCCCGTGGGACTCGTGGGACTTGGGGTGGAGGTGTGCATAATCTACCCTGGGTGCTTGGGGTTCTTTGTTGCTTCTGATTCAGGAGTCTTGGGTCTTCTGCCTGCCTCCACCAAACACCAGCAGGCATACATACCAGCGAAGCCAACTTAAAAGGACAAAACCTTAAAGCCAACAATAGCTCACCGGAGTTCAAATTATTGAAAGTTATACACAGAATAAAGGGCACCAATGAGAGAGGCACGTTCCATGATTTTGTGTTTGTGGTCATCTAAAGTGCAACCAAAATAAAGCTAACATTTCTTTCCAGCTACCACCCTCTTTGGTATACAAACCTTCAACAGAAGTGAAACTAATTATATACCACATTCAACTTAATTAGATGGGTGTAGCCCAAACAAATCTTTCTGTACCAAAGAAGTATGTTAAGTCATAGCCTCAACTCAAAGACAATATTTCAGAGGTACTTGTCATTTTGGAAGAAAGAACACACTTTTAAATAATTTAAACAGTAGGGTTATCTAACAGAAGAATGATAAAAAAGATATTTAAAGATTTGGTTGTTCTCAGCAGTATTGATTTGAAATTTGAACGGTCTTCTTTATTAGATATGGTATGAAATAATGCAGTCCTGTAATAGAACTTTAATGATCGAGTTCTTTTTTTATGAACCATGGCGGAGAAAACAAGCTTAAATTGTGTTTTGAATTGCAGTACACACAATGGAATCTAAAGTATCTCTGAGAACTGCAATTAAGCTACGTATAGAATTAGAGATAGATTCTGATGCTTTTATGGCTGTTAATATTAAGTGCACAATTACATGTTAATGTTGAGGGGGAGAGAAAATGCCATCAGAGCTGCTGAACATCTGGTAAAATGTTTCTTTTTTCATTTGTTTAGAGCCAAGATCACTATAAATTAACTGCTGTCCCAAGATGATGTCATCACAGATGTATGCTGCTCTGGCTACATGAAGAAAGGGGGTTTATGAAAAAGGAAAATACAGATATATTTTAAATGACTCATCAAAAAGAAAAGCCAGAAGAATCTTTCATTCTTTAACACTTCTGTATGCATCTCTACCGTTTTGGTTTCTGGCTCAGAGCTCTGGTTTCACCATGGAGAGGTGCTCTGTGGGAATGGCTGCCTGCAGCAGTGAATACCCAGGCTTCCTCCCCTCATGCACTTTCTGCCTCTTTCTCCCTTCGTTGATCACGTGGCTCCATGAATGTTCATTGTGTGGCTTATTGTTAAGTTTCTCAATTTTTTTTCAAGTAGCTTCTAGGTTGACTTTCATTTAAAGGCTTTTATTAAATTCCAGCTACCTGAAAAATAGGTTTAGGGGTTGCTTTTGGGGGGGGTGTGGAGGAGCAATGAGGGAGGTACACTTTCTTTTCTCACAGTATCTATGGCCAGCGTCAGGGGACACACTGCCTGTCTGCTTTGAAGGATCCCTGGTAGATGCACTTTTATTTTCCTTTGATTTAATCCCACTTCACTAAATATACTTGTGCTTATGTAGCATTAGATGCCTGGTAAAGTACCTGTGAAAATATTAGTAAGTGTCCTCTTTGACATATACTGTTACTTTTTTATTTTAAAAACAAAACAAAATGTAGAAATGATACAAATTTCAAAAAAAAATAGGAAATTAATACCAGTTAATACATTGCATATTGTTATCTTACAAGTAGTTGTTAGGTTACAAGATGTAAGCATGAATAAAATGATCAAACAAAGGAGACCACAAACTGTTCTTTTTGGTGAACTAACAGAGATTAGTAGTATAGTTATCTATCCTGAATACACACACACACACACACGTGTGTGTGTGTTCCTTACCTATGCACATATAATCTTTTCCCTTCTTCTTTTTCTCCTTTCCACATCCCAGACATTCTTTCCTTTTGAGCACTTTCTTTTCCCTTCATTTTCAGAGTATCTATTATACATTTTCATGACATTTTGCTCATCAAGTAGCCCTACCTGGCTGAAACTAGACTGCAGCAAAATTTGCTCTCAGAAGTTAGAGAAAGTTTTCTCTTGACTACTGAGCTGTAATATATTTCAAAAATTTTAAATAACTTTTTCAGTTAACTGGTTTGAACTTTATAGAAATGGTCATTTTCATTAGACCAGACACAGACACAAACACACACACACACACACACACACACACACACACACACACACACACACCCATGGGGTGGAGTGTGTGGCTACGGGCTAGAGTGTTTGCCTAGCATGGCTGAGACCCTGGGTTCAATCCCTAGCACCAGAAATACCCAACTCAAACTAGTGCAAGACAAGAGAAGCACAAAACAACCACCGTACTGCGAATGCATCCTCCTAAGTGTGAAGCATGCAAGTTCTGTAACCCCCAGTTTATCTGAAAACATTGCTGAGGTGCAGAAGAAAAGGACACTGCTCTGGTTTTCCACAGGAAAAGACCCATTTCAGCCACACGCCATTTTCCATCAGTGAAAAGTGTTGCCCCTCAGTAACTGTTTTAAAATAGTCAGTTTTCATCTCCTCTTTAAAGATTAGGGATTCTTGTGTGAAAGGACCCAGACCTCTGGATCACAACTGCTATTCTCACTGGCCTGTCTGCTGGTCCCCAAAGGTGTCTGTCTGGCTGACCCCTGACCAGCAGGCTTCTCACCTGGTCACTTCCATCTGCCTGCTGGACCATCCACAGTTCAGTGTCTCAGTTGCCCTGTGCTGCCTCTGTCACTCCCCAGAGAGTGGGGCCCACTCCTGGATGCCTTCTGTAGTGTGAGTGCTTAGCAAATGGCTGCTTGTCACCCTGCGGTTCTGCGGTCACAGAAGCCAGAGGTTTAGGGGACAGTTTATTACGTGGTGCCCTAGCCTGGGTTCTCTCCCAAGGTCAGCCATGCCTGGTGGGGTCTGGGGTCTTTCAAAGGGAGAGTGAGTGTCAAGTGCAAAGGCAGATTTAGCACATTATGGCCAGCGGGTTGGCTGGGTTGTGAGCTTGAACATCTCCAATTAGGTTGCAAAGCCTTCAGTTAAACAGCACAGGTTACACAAAAGAACACTGCAAGTTACACCTCTAGGCCTTGTGTCCAACAGGCTCACATGGAGGGATTAATTTCCCTCTCACTGCCATCACTCGAGGCACTGAAGCAACCCTTGTAATTCTTTATAAGTAAAACTCCTGGCCTTGATGGAGGCTCTTTTGTCATTTAATGTGTGACAATGCAGCACCACAGGGCCAGGGTTTTTCTTTCAGTCTCAGGAAACCCTGACTGCCCCTGTTTCCTTGAGAGGCGTTGGAGCCACTGCGCAGCAGTGCTGGCCACAGAACAGAAGGGTCTGGGGTAAGCTAACACTGGACGCTGCTTCCCCACCTCCTGCCTGTGCCTGGGAGCAGCCATCACCCACAGCGGTCAGTGCCACTGCCTTGACCTTTGCTTACAGCACTTCTGTGTCTTTGCACCTAAAGACCTTTTTCTTAGTAATTGGCTTCTTCCTTCTCTCAGCAAAGTGCTGCCCCAGATAAACAGATGCTTCTCTTCGTTCTTCAGTACCTAAATTCTGCCATGCCGAGTATTCCATGGAGATAAGCACAGATCATCTTTTACTTGTTAAGTTAGAGGAAGATGACAGAAATGCAAGGTGGCTAACTAATTATGCATTCATACCACGAAGTACTGCAGAGGCCAGTTACCTAGAACCCACATGAAAACAGCTCCTTCACCATGTCCTGCTTGGCTGTGTCGACACAGTGAGGCAGAATTATTTCCTCCTGCAGGAGATGGCTAGTGGGGCTGATGGAGAAGTACTTCTAATTGTTGCTGTTAAATATATAAAACTGACAGTGTGTACGTTAAAGCTTATCATTACACAGCTCTTATAGGACAGATACTAAAACATCTGACTAGATATAAGTGATAAAGTACATTTTTCTCAAAATTGTCATAGAAGTTTTTCTCATATTTGAGCAGTGATTTTAAGGAGAAAGACTAAAATTAATGGCTCAGTTGGTATAGCTTTATCAACCTCCACCTTCAACAGTTTAATAATATTTTTATTTTACCATGTCACCCTGTAACTCTGGTTTAACACATTATGAAATCATCAACCTGAGGCTTTATTTTCATTTCCAGCCAAAATGGATTTCTTTGTAAGCTGCACAATTTCCCATGGATCCTAGAATTTTGAAACTACTGAGTCACATCAACAGTTCACCACTCTAAAGATTAACGGTCAAATACTTGGGGTTTTCTAGCCCTGACCGAAGGCTCGGTGAAATCAATTATTTCAGCTCTATAAAGTAAAGGCTTGAGTCTCAGACATCGATTACAAAGCAGACACACTTTAACACCCAGAACAACCATCTGGGTCTTGTTGACTGCTTCACCATGGCAAAGGGGTGGATGAAATATAATTCCTGTCTGCTGATGCCATGGACAGCCTTCAGTGTAGGAGCAGCTGGAGCACCCATTTACACACACACACACACACACACACACACACACACACACATACACACCCTTCTCTCTGGTTATGCCATTGTTAAATATAAAGCATTTCTACAGCTTTTATTAAAGCAGTAAGAAAAGCAGTAGAATTTCTCCTGCATTTCTGCGGCAGTCTTCTGGATCTCAAACACTCAATTTGCACAAAGTAATAAATGTCAGCGCTTTTCAAAGGAAAGTATTATGTTTCTTACTGTGCTCTAGAAATAGTCAAAAGCTATGGGAAGTTTTATTGAAGAGCTGATGTGACTTTTACAGAAGGCCTGATGTTTAAATACCTGAGAGATGTGCCTTGCTGTGCCTAGCAGTTGCATTACCCAGCAGCTTGCCTTGTAGGTGTAGGAATTGCTCCAGATAAACAGAGGCCAGGTTGGTAAAAGCTTCAAAGCAAAGCCAATCAATGCATACTTTTAAACTGATATTTGAGAAAATGAGAGGTGAACAGGAGAGGAACAGTTAGAGGGTAAGGGAAAGTTGCATAAGCAATTATGTTTAGATTTCTCACGTGGAGAACTATGGAAAGTTTAGTGGCTTTGAAATCTAATAATCATATAGAGGTCACATCAAAGCTGCTGCAGGTTTTGGGGTGTGTGTGTGTGTGTGTGTTTGTCTCTGTGTGTATATGTACATATGTGTGTGTGAGTGTGTGTGTGTGCACAGGCACGCATGCATGTAGATCAACCCAAAGTAATATATCAAGATCAAGGTACATTTCAAAGAGAACTTTAAAAACAAGTCATGGTCACTGCTGATTAATCATTCAAAACCATAAATTGCGTGTGATGAGTTAACAGTGAGCAGATACAGTCAGTGAACTGAAAAGGTGCTCTTTCTTTGAACTTTTGTTTCTCTCTTCCTCTCATCCCAGACTCGTAGGGCATCTCCTGGGCGCTATCATGTAGGTCATTGGGCTTCAATTTTTTTAATTGTAAAACTATAGCTAGCTTCACATATTTAACTACTTTGAAAGTTCATCATAGATGTTGATACTGCAGCTTAAAAATCTCAATATTGAAAATGATTATTGTTTCATTGCAGTTAGAGCTGTTACTCCACGACTTACTCTGCGTCAGATGGAATTTAAATGGGTGGCAGCCTGATAGACAGCTTAGTGTACCTAAGAGTGTACACATGAATCAAAGCATCACACAGGAACCCATTAATATATGGAATTTCCATGTCACCTAAAATTAAATTGATTTTAAATATATAAAATATATTTGTGCTTGCATGGCCTCTGGGGATCATCCTGTCAGGTTTCTATGAGGACAGTAAAATGAGTATAGGTACGTGTTTAAGTTTCTTGTGATTGCAAATATCTAACAAAGACATTCTGAATCGAACTTCCATTAAAACTGTACACATGATAATAAACTACTTAAATGTATAAAAATTCTGAAAAGTCAGTAAATATAAAAATAAAAATTTTGGTAGTTTTTGGATCAGATAAATGTGATTTTTAAAATTAATTTATATATTTAAGTATTACTGGTTGCCAGGTTTAGACAGTGACCAAATGCTAGATTTTTATTTTAGACATACCTGACTCAGAAGACTTACCATGTATGTAAGCAGACAGGAATGAAATTATTACTATTAGAATATGGCACAATTCTTTGAAATTTTACCTAGTTATTATCTGAAATCATACTATTAAAAATAATTTGATGAGCTGGGCCTGGAGACATTTGCCAGTAATCCCAGCCCTCCGGAGGCTGCAGCAGAGTACACAGTGAGTCTGAGGTCAGCATGAACTGCGTAAGGAGACACTGTCTCAAAAAAATGTTTTTGACTAATATATCAATAGCAGATAGATCTGATTTTGAGGCAGGGTCTCACTATGCAATGCAGGCTGCCCTTGAACTCAATTTATGCAGTTCAGGCTGGCCAAGAACTCATCTGGATCCTCCTGCCTCAGCCTCCCAAGGGCTGGGTTTACAGATGTTGACAGCTAGCTAGACTGTTTTTTTCAGTTTTGTTCAAGGCAAAGAATTGGAAACGATCTGACTTATATCGCTATTTCTCATCATGCATTTCCTTTCTCAGCATCAGCATTAATGTTTTTATACATGTGACTTCCCAGAAAGTTTCCTCCCTGCCTTACTGTACTGTCATAAATTTGTGATGGGTCCAGAAGAGTCTTGAAAGGGATATGGGGAAGAATGGCTTGTACTTCAGCCTCAAGGGCCTGGAATTTCAGGGGCCTGGAATGAAGAATATTTCACATGGGTCAGAAGGTGAGCAGCTAGCAGTACAGCTCTCAGGGCCCTGGGTTCACTTGCAGCACCTCGAGGTATAGTGAGTGCATAATTACGCATAGAGTTTAAAATATAGAAGTTGAAAATCTGAAATTTGGTATCTTCTAGACTTAACGTATGTATATCAAAATTCTAAGAGAATGGATCTGGTTAACCTACCGTGCAGGACTTTTCTTCTTTCATGAAGATCAGGTAATTAAGGTAAGACACAATAATAATAAGAGTTTAGATGGTTTTTATTTCTGCCATCAATTGGCAGAAATTTTTGAGACAGTTTAAACAAACCACAACAACATCAGCTATTTTAGTAAAGATATTATGACCATGAAATTACATATTTTTTGTGGTCTCATAGTATGTATTTACATTCTTGACATTCAGAGTATCATTATGTAAAAAATTGTTTAACAATACATTTAATTTGTAAAGTAACTAACATTTCTACAGTGATTTATGTACTATTGCAAATGAAAATAATAGACAGGATCCTGGAAAATATTTAAGTTCAACAACATATTTTTATAGATTCTGTCTGTGAAAATCCCAGTACGGAAAAGCCATTTCTCCTTACTAAGCTCTTTGTTTTGACTACATCTCACCATCGTTCTTATATCCTGACTTTTTGAAATCTCTGCTCCTATCAGAAGTGGATCTATATTTGAATGTTGGTGGACACATTTTCCATCTCTTTAAAGATCTTGCAGCCTTGGAACAGAAATTCCTGAGCCAGGGTGGGGGTTTAGCTCAGCCGCAGGACACCTGCTGGGCAAGCCTGAGGTCCTGAGTTCAATGCCTGGTATAAAAACAAAAACTCCTGAGCACCTTTGTGAGAAGGACACTATGTGTGGCTGCTCCTCTTTCCATTCAAAAGTGCTTCCACTTGATCATTATCTATTTATTTGCTGTATCAGCAAAGGGGAAGACTGCTTAGAAATTGTGACAACTTTTTAAAAAAAAATGGTATTCATCAAAATAAGTGATCACTGTTTTGTTGTTGTTTTTTTTTTTATTTTAAAGAGATTAACACAAAAGAGGACAGAACAAAGCAGATCAGAACAGAACAATGTAAGCAACACAGTACAATTAACAGTTAATAGACCTCTGTGCATTATCCTACTAGGAAGATAGCACTTCCTTGGGAAGAGAAAATTAAGTTCCAAGTACTAATCCTTGGTTTGTTTTTTAATGAGACAGCCAGGTTCCAGATGAGACACACATCTTCATCTCAGTTTGGTCCACTCACCAGGTTTCTGTAGCCATAGGACGTGCCAGATTTGGTCTGCATTTATCAGTTAGATATTTTTTATTTACAACAAAATACATGAAAAGGTCTCTTACTGCTAAAATAAAAGCTATTTAAAATTAGTGTATCACTTTGAGAAATGCTCAGTTTTTTTGAATATAGTATGTAAGACATCAACAAGTTTCATAGCTTTCCCCTTTGAAAGCAGACTTGAATCAATGATAATAATATTTCCAGTCTTGGTATCTACAGGTGTTCTACAATCTATTAAAAATCTTCAGAAAATTTACATAACAAAGTTAATAAGGAATAAAATACTAATTTAACAACATGGATAAGAAATGCCATGCTAAACATAAAATTATGGAAAGCAACTTTATTCTTAAAAAAGAATGGTATTATTTTAAATTTCTGAATATCTGTTTAGTGTCTGAAATATCAAAAAAACAACTGAATTCTTATAGTCAATTGAGATGGCTTTTTTGGGGTGAAATATAGCAAAACCCAACCTTACACCTTAGCTGATTATATAGTTGAATTCCTTCACTGTATCACAAGTGACATTTTATGAAATATTAGATACTAGGCAGAATCAGAAATTATATCCATGAACATTTTGATGTTTATTAAAATCTATTGTCATTTTTTTGTACTATGAATTAATCTTACATACATGAATGATTTTGTAATAACAAACACTGGTCATTTGGGATATTATTTCAATGGTTAGTGCAGATCATAACACACTTTATTATACCATGTAAATAGAATTTTAGTCATTATCCCACTTTAATCAGAAACTTTAACATACTGGGAAATGGTTGATATGGTGCAGAAAAGAAGGTTTTAAAAATTCTAAATTTTGTCTGAAAGCTCAGATTTGAGCACTGGGAACAGATATTGTTGATTTTAGCTTAACAGACTCACTTCATTTATTTCTGGAAAGTGGTCTGCTAAACACACAAAATTGAGTAACTGCATTCACCTTTCACTTCTTTCAAGTGAACAGTAGTGTTCCATGGTAAAGACAGTTAGCTCTGCTCTGCCTCATTCACACCGGGCTTTTTCTAAACCTCTTCATGTATAGAATGAGGCTCGAGGGCTTTATACAAGTGTTCATTCTTTCCCTGGAATATGAAAACATACGCTCAAGGCCTAGGCTTAATAAGATTATAAATGTTGCTTTTTTTCTCAAGAACGTTGTGTTTTCTACTTCTTTTTTCTTCTCTCCTCTGCCTCCTTTTTCCCTTTTCTCCTCCTCCTCCTCTTCTCTTTTCTCCCCTTCTCCCCGCTCTTGCTCTCCTTCCCCCTACCTCCACCGTCCTCCACTCTCCCTGCCAGGGCTGGAACCCAGGACCTTACATGTGCTAAGCACGTGCTGTACAAGAACATCCTTAAGTCAGACACTTTCTCTGCCAAGCCAAGGCAGGGAGAGTCATGTGACCAACAGTTTTACTCACTGAGTAAAACTGAGTAAAAACGTGAAGCATTGGGAAACAGGCAGCTAACCTTTCAGTCTTATTTCCAAATCATTTTGACAGTGTTAGATTTCTTATAAGATCCTCTGGCATCGCGTGGTAAAAACTCTTGTCCTAGCCGCCACCCAACCGGGAGCAAAAAGTTCAAGTTGCTCTTTGCTGGCATCGGTGTCACATGGTCCTGCTCCTGGTGGCGGCTGGACCACTAAGAAGGCAAGGAAGCACAGCGCGCTTACAGGATAGAGGCACAGAGAGCTCAGGGCTCATGAGCTAAGCATTCTATGGCTGCAGCCTCCCTGAGAAGCAGTCTAAGAATTATCTCGGACTGTCTGCATAGAGGCAGTTCTGGATAAGAGTTGAAAAATGACACAATTCTCATGCAAAAGGGTGCTGGCCATCTAAGCTCCAATTATAAGTTATAGCACCGGAGACAAGTTACTTATCATTAAAACCCTTACTAACTCTTACTAACAGCAGAACCTAAGGGCTGAGGTTGTCAGGAAGGCTGGGAGAACTGTGGTGTGCAGAAAGTAATTAGCTTGATGCATGATGAGCCCAGATTCCTGGTGGCTACTGTAATCATCATTGTGAGGACGGAGTTTGGAGGAAATTTGATGGATCAGCGGCATTGTTTTTGTGTGGTTCGTAGAAAAAAGTACAAGAAGTATTGGAGGAACCAGAAAACCGATCAGCTAGACTACAACACAGGAATGTGCAAAAGAAATAGTAGAAGGCAGCGATAGGGAAGCATGTTAAAAAGACCCTGAAAACTAGGATAACGCTTTAGAATCTAAATTTTAAGTGAAGACAACTGACTTTGGAATGATAAGCGTGGACCTGCTTTACTGCAGGGGCAGCATATGCATGAGATTTCACTGGCAGAACTGGCACTAAAACTGGTAAGCAGGGCACATACTTTGCTGTTTTGATGCAACTGACTGTCGGATTTCAATTTTATAAATTTAAGGTGCATCAAGATTTGGAAGGAGGAACCTCCAAGCTGGGAAATAATGCCATCGGGAAATGATTAATGTGATCAGAACTTCTTCGGATCAGAGTTAATCCTGAGCCAAAGACAAATGAAAGGCAAATGTTGCCAAATTGTTTATTATATGTGGTGTCTATAAGCTTGTTTGAGTTTTATTTCATCAAACTAGAAAAGTATGATGTTAAGCATGACATTATTTTCATGCTTGAGAGATAGAAGAGAGTGAAATTTCTTTTATATCATAGCATCCATATAGCATTCTGATCTCTAGAACAAATGTTTGGACTACATACAAGTGGAAGGATAAATGTGCTTTCTTTTTCTTCTACTTAAGAGAATTTATGGACTGGCTCCTAGACCCTTGCTGTCTGGACTTTGAGAACCAAGGCATAGCAAGATGTCCGTTGCTGTGACGATGGAGTAGAGGTATTACCCACTCCTGGGGTCCTACTCACTCTGACTGAGTGGAAAAGAAAGCAAACTGGAATAATCCCCAGACTCACTTGATTCCTTGTCACTCTTCTTTGGCTCCTCTGTTTCTACACGATGTCTGTCAAACCAAAAGGACAGCAGAGAGGATGCCACTTTTGTTTGCTTTCTAGCCACAGGACGGTGAAATGGCCACACAGTTATTTCTGTTAATCTTTCCTTAAGGTTTGATTTAAATGTAAATCAGTGTTCTGCACGTGTGGCAGAAAACACCGCCATTTTCCAGTTCCAGCGCAGCTCCCACAATGAGAATGTCCGTGAAGCAGAACAAGTTCCCTACGTGTGACCAACTTAATCAAATGTGGCTTCCAGTGTGGCTTGAGAATGTGCTTCCAGCGGCGCCATGTGTTGGCTCTGTCCAGCTGCTTGAAGAATTTGTTTGATGAAAACAAACCCAGAGGGAGAAGAGGAGAGACAGGTGGTGTGTCTGCAGGGCCAGGCAGCATGACAACCGCAGGTGGCTCTGTGAATCCAGGATCAGAGGCAGGCTCTCCAAGGAGCCCTCACAGGGCTTTGTAAAGCAACTAGGAGAGGGAGAGTTAAAGTACCTGGCCCTAGGAAGACAGGGAGAGAAGACACAGCCAGGCACCCCTAAGTTTTAGAAAGGATCTGTTTCTGCTCAAATACATGTGTTTTATAACTATCTGATAATGTTAGTATACTTTTCTCCTAATAGTAGCATGCAAATACTCTATGCTTCCTAGGTTCATAATCCAAAACAAAAGCAAAGTCTTCCAGGTTTCCAATTGTCTTTTACTGTCATCACACACCAAGCCAGTAGGGGGTGCTCACAGCTGAACTTTCTACCTGTGACAAGCCATCTGTCCCTGGGTCATGAAAGGGAGACAAAAATACAATGCAGTTTAAGAGACAGATGCTGTTGCCACATTGCTATCTTGCATCTAGTGTCACAGGTCATTAGGGTGGCATGTTAGAAGATCCTTCGCTTGCCCTGGCTCTGCTGCTGAAATGTTGATCAATCTCATCTCATTCTTTTCTTCTCTCCTGGAAAGTGATTCTTCCATGGAGGTGAGGGTCACCAGCACTGTCTCCACTGCAGACTCTTCCTTTCAGACAGCTGGCGTCCTTCAGAACTGCACGAAGGGCTCTTTCTGGTAAAAAACAAACAAACAAACAAACAAACAAACAAAACCATACAGTGGAGAGAATCTAAATCATGCTGCTAAACTGCACCTGCAGTTCCATCCAGAGTGCCTCAAATAATAATAATGTCAAAGCCTTCTGCGACCGGACTCACTGCTTGCAACTTTTGGAGATGCATGCTTCAGTTCTTTGGCTGCAAAGTGAAAAAACAGAGCCTGGTAAAATGGACTCAAGAGTAGAACTGAAAGAAACAAATTATGCATGAACACAAACTGTTGTTGCCAGTTAAAAGTAGACCACAGAACTTTGCATTGGCCTTCCCGTTCAGCCATGTCTGATTTGCAAGGGTCAAGCACTCCAAATAGCCGTTATTGGCTGTGCATGTGACATGGGGCTGAAGGATGCTGATCACGGACACTAACAGGCTGCCTGCCTCCAGACACTGTTTGTTCAGTGACTGTGGGGACCATGACTGTTTACCTGGACTGGGCACAGTGGGAAAGGTCTGAACTCTGACATTTCAAAGCATACCCAAGTGTCCATTGGCCAGTAGTATATTTATCCACATTGCTACTCAAAGTTAAAGTGAACTCTTACATTTGCGATGGAACATGCTTGGATGATTTCAGAAATCCTAGGGTTCTCACCAACTTGCATTCATTTGGAATATTAATATGATTTTTCAACATACCATAAAATTCAAGACACACAAACAGGTTATGTCATGTGGGAGGCTTTACAGTCCAGAGTCAGGACTTCGTGTAGAACAGATACTGTATAAATAGAGTTCATAATTAAAAAGTACAATGCAATATTGTGTGGAAATATCTTCCCTCTTCTGAATTCTGAAGTGCCCACTTTCTCTCTGGAGACAGACACTGTTACCAAATATTCATGTACATTTCCAGAGACGCTCCCCTTCCATGTGAACAAATTCATGTACTGTATTCACTTTGTGTTAGCACAAAGGGAAACATACCATGAGATATGATTACAAAAATACCGTGAATGACTAAATTGAAAAATCAATTACAGTGAAATGACATTATCATTAATCCTCCTTAAAGTGCTTCCCTCACATGGGACATGCTTTTCTCATCATTCCTGTCACCTTCTGAGGCAGTTCTGGAAGTCCTTCTTCATGAATATCGCTAGATACTCTGTCCTGGCTGCCTGGGTGCCCTAAATGATTACAAATCTTTACCTTTCTTGGTTACTGCGGATGAAGCAGAAATCTCACGGCCTGTGATCTGTTGAATGATGCGAAGGAAGCACAGCATAATGTTCCTACCCCTGCCTCACTGTAGGACTGCACCGGGCATAGCCTTCCCAGCACTGCTAATCAGACACTGAAGCAAAGACACTCACAAAAGAGCACCTCCAGAGCTGCTTCAGAAGGTGGCTGAGTGATGGGCTATGTGTGTTTGAAATGCAGGGGTATTTTGAAGAGGATTAATGGTGATGTGTATTTTATTGTAATAAAATTTTAATACATAACTGTACATTTTGATCACTGATTGTATACATTATTCTTTTTCATTTTTAAAATTTTTATTAATACCTATTTGTGATACATAATGGGTGTATAGTACAGGTACTATACTGGGTGGTTAGTACAGGTACATGACACAGCTTTTTGCTTTTAGGTTTAGAAGCTCATTATAAATGACGAGATTTTATCTTTGTGATATGTGTTGTTAGTCATTTTCTTACTTTATTGGCTATATTTTGGCCAAGGGTTTTCTAGTGGACAGTTATTCTAATTTTACTTATATATCAAATTTGGAAGATGCCTCTGAGATAACATTTTATATTTCTCACCTGCTTCCTTCTCTATTTTTTTAACATTTTCTTATGTTTAATATGTAAGTATATCGGCGGAAATGCTTTTTTTTCAGTTCCTCAGTCCTCCTTCTTTATTAATACCTGTGTGCTGTGCATGCAGTTTGCAGTCATCAGTCATCTTGGGAAGGGAATAAATGTGTATAATATAGTGTGTTTGTTTGTTTCTTTTTTTAAAAATCCCTTTCCCTTGCCTTCCACTTCCCCTCCCGCTAAATTTGCTAACCTATCTGAGGATGCTTTGAAAGTATGGGTCAATCTGTAATCTTTTCTAGACAACTTCTCAGTTGTCTCAGTTCTGTTCAATCCCTTCCTCACTGGCTGGTGAGGCAACCGGTGTCGTATGTGCTTTGCATCCGTTTCCACATTCACAGTTCCTTACACTGACCTGTCTCCTGATTTGTGGGCCTGAGTGTTTGGTCTTCAGTCTGTGCCAATATGGCTCTGTGGTCATTGCTGTGATGAATTTCCTCCTGTCTCCAGATACTCATTCTAGCTGACGCTTAACATGTTGTAGAGATTCCTGCCACATCTGGAGATGTGGACAGGAAAGTAGGACAATGGAAATAGGAGGTCTCTTGGAATCACTGTGTTCATAAACACCAGTCTATGAGTTATGATCAGCAATTTCTTTCTTTTAGTTTATGCCTTGGGCTATGAACTGAGTGCACTAGAGACCTAACTGGTTAGGGACCTTGGCAGGCATATCTTCCTACATCCTTCTCTTCCTTCTCTTGGTCACGAGTGACTCTCAATGACGCCAACCTTCTTAAGTTAGGAGTGCAAAGCAGATACTGATCTATTTATCTCACTTAGAATAACTCATAATTTCACATTTGCAGCTCAGGAATATTTCAGAGTGCTCCTAGCAATGTATATATTTCATTTTCCAGGCTTATTGGCAACTGAGCAGGGCACAATTCTAGCCCCACAGTTTCATGGCATGATTAATGTCCCTTTTTCTTTTTGATACATAAAGTATAAGAGGTTCTTGAAGAAGAGTAGGCAAATGTGGGGAAAAGCATAAGAAGACAGATAATACTTTCAAATAAGCCGAAATTCTAAGTAGGAAACTTTTTCATTGTTTCTTCACCATTTTGAATAACATTTTTGGAAGGAAGTTGCCTTGAAGATGTTGACTATCATATGTTAGTATTTTAAAGGAGAAGCCCTTCCAAATCAGCTATCAGGACAGATATTAATTTATTTTCTTTGTAAACAAACCATTAATCATCTACCTCCTCCCTTAGAATTTATCTTTGCTTTTGTGTGTTTGTTTTAGCCTAATAAAAATATGATGAAAGGTTTTATTAGCAGATAAGTGTTCGCAGAGTTTCTTCTTCTTTCAACCTATCCAATAGGTTATAATCCACGTCCAGCTTTGCTCATGTTAAAGAGTGTATTAGTTGCTATTTGCCATGATAGTACGGTGTGACCCGGACCTCAGATCTCAGGGATGTAACAGAGTATGTGTCTGTTTATCTTACCAAGCTCTGGTCAGATACTTGAGCTGGGCTCAGGGCTGGCATGCTTCTGCTCTCCAGAGTGGGCTTTTGTATGGGGCTTTTGTATGGGTTTCCTAGAGACTAACTGCCAGTAAGGAATGAGCAATGTTAAAGCCAAACATTCCTACTGGAGCAGCCTACACCAACCACGTTCTTAGCAAGGAGCAAGCCATGAATTTGCCATGAATTTGAAGCAGGCGAGGTAGTAAAAGCCTGTAAGCCCAGGACTCTGGGAGGCTCAGGCAGGATGATTGGAAGGTACAGCTCCGCCTGGGAAATGTAGTGAGACGCTGTCTCAGAATTAAAAATAAAAACAAAACTGGACTCAGGGTATAGCAAAAGCCCGAGGTTCTATCACTGGTACTGAAGAAAAACAAAAACTGGAACAAATTAGTGGGGCAAGCACAGTGGATTAAATCCTGTCTCAATTCTCTTTTGGGAATTTTATTTTATTTTCTGTTTTTTGCAAAATTTCCGTGGCTGAAGCCAGTTACACTGGTGAACTCTGTGTAACTGAGGTAGGTGGGGATACGAACTTTTATGCCAGAGATCATGGAGTGGGAAGAAATGAGGAACGAGGGTTATGAAGACTGCCAGTTGATCACAGCAAGGCACAGCGATGCATTACAGGGTCAGTGCTAAAGCGGAAGCATTTAAGGATGACAAAGAAATCCTAGCAGACTGCAAGCAGAGAAATGCCTTTTTTGTGTTTTGTTTTTGGGAGTTGGAGGAGAAAGAAACCTGTGAGGATGTGGAGTGGAAAGAAAGGCCCCTTGAATGAGTGGCTCTGAATATCTTTTATTTGCACTCACTTTAATGTCATTGAAGAGGCTGTGGAATGAAATTCTTCTTTAATCGCTTTTGGCTCTTGCGCTGTGATTGTTTGTGTCACCACTCCCTGGCTAACCCGCCTTGATTTCTGTGTTCCTGTTTGTTGCAGACAAGCCCACAGCCGTATTCCACTTCTGCTTTATCAACACAGCTATTGTTCAGGCCCTAACCCCCAGGTTGTCTGGAGAGTTGATTGCTTGTTATTCTCAGAGTGCTCATTATCAGCTGCAGTCTTCAAGGTCCAAGTCAATTCTCTAGACTCTGGGACACTGGGGCTGGTATTCTGCAAACTGTAGTGTCTTTTGCCAGTGGATTCCATTCATTCTGCCAAGAAGGGACACTGTGGAGAGACTGGGGGCAGGGCTAGTTCCCTCCACACCCTCACCCGAACAGTGACTGCCACTGAGAATTCTGGCTGTGTAATGCCTCTGGGGTTGGCTCTGGAGAGGTCCCTGCACCAGGTCTGCAAGGTCTGATTCCTTTATGCCGTGCGGATTGGCACTGCATAAGCTTTTGTCTTCGACTCCAAACAATACATGAGCTAAAGTGATTTAATGAACCTGAAGGAGCCTTAGCTAAAGACATTCTACAGTTCCTATCATTTCTAATATTTTCTAAAACTGTTTTTCTATACAGTGTAAACCCCCACACCAAGAAAAGCTTAGTGAAAAGTGAAGCAAATTGAAGTGCTTAATCTTGGGGATATATTTATATTTACGCTCATATTTACGTTTACATAATTTCTAGAAAATTGATCTAGTAGATTCCTTAGACTCAGTAAAATTATGAAATTTCTGATATGAGGAATTCTTTAATAGAAAGTAAGTATAAAATTAAGATCACCAAAGTGGAACAAAAAGTAGTTATTTGAAGTAAAGAAAGTTTGATTACATAAAAGTACATTGGAAAATTAAAACAAAGCCAGGTGTCAGAGCATGCACCTGTAATTTCAGCATTTTGGAGGCTGAGGGAGGAGGATTGCCATGAATTTGAGGCCAGTCTGGACTACATCGTGAGTTCAAGGCCAGCCTGAACTAATAGTGAGACTTCTAAAAACACAAAGCAATAAGCAAACAAACAGAGAAAGAAAAGAAGAATTAAAGATAAAAACTTGAAACAGAAAGCAAATTTGCAAATTTCAACAAGCAACAAATCATCCCTTAAACTGAAAACAAGTATTTTCTGTTTCTGACTGAAGAAGTTTCCGAGAGTTTAATTTAAACTTTGCAACTCTTTACATTTGATTTTACCTAGTTCAAAGTAAAACTTTTGACTGTCTTTTCGAAGCATAACTCCCCTGAGAAAAATGTGCTTGACACTGTGATCATTGCAGTGATGCATCCTGGTGGTGTGTGGGTCGGACTGCAGTGACCACTGCTAAGTTTGGTAATTTAGCTTAAACCATGAATCATTTTGCTGGTGCTCACTGGCTGTCCCTTCCCCTAGCAAGTAACATGAATTTCTGATGAACCGAAAACTTACAGAGATGAAATAAGAAAAACGCATGTTTGTTGGCCTTTCTCCCGTGGCGTGGAGACGGGAAAAGGAATGTGAGTCAGGCTTTTCTTTGATTTTCTCAGGTTCTGTGTTGTCTACCTGACTGGAGACTTTAATAGCAGACACATTTTCACAGGCAAAACAACATTCCTCATATCAGCCACGCTGTCTTGCATCTCTTGGGCTCTACACTGTGTTTTCATTCATGAGTTGCCATGGAGATTTCATTTTAAATGCAAGGACAGATTGCCGAACCATTTTGCAAACATAGGAAAATATTTTAAAACATAATTATAAACAACAAATTTAGAACTAGAAACATTTTTCTTACTCATATTCTAAGATATTTTTCTTTGTGTTTTGAGAAAGTAATTTTTGATAGACTATGTTGAAGTTTAAAAAAGATAAAACTAAGATTCTGGAATGTGCTTGTGGGTTGCTAGGTCTACGAAGCTTATTTAAAATGTCTCAAAGGTATAAAAAAAAAAAAAGAATGACTGGTGAACAATCCCCTGTGGCTTAGGTCTCTAACCTTTAGGAGACAGAATGAAGAAGGCATCGAAGCACTTGGGTGCAGCAATAGCAAAAGACTCACATGGGAGTCTTGTGTTTCATAAGTCTCATGTATTTCATAAGAAACGCATTCTAAAGCTGTGATCTGCTTTTTCTTCTCAGAAAACTATTACTCCTTCACCTTCTCCCTGCCAGTCCATGGCTCCTTAGGCAGCCTGGTTTCTTTGCCAGGATCTTGGAGTTGCCCTTATCCTCTCGTTATCAGTGTCTGCACCCATTGTGGATGCTACTATTTTTGTAAACGACTGCCAGGTGCGTAAACCATCAGACCGCTTCTCCTGTCTTCTCAGCTACTGTCCCATGAGTCATTCTGAGTATGTGTTTCCTCTCAGTGTGATTCAGTTTACAGGTTTTGGGCAGATAGTGGAAGTCACTGATTCTTTTCTAAGTGGGATCTCAACTAATTGATACATTTGTCTCATGTACTCCATGGCTGACCATGTTAACTTGGACCATTTCATCAAAGATTTCTTTTCAGTGAGTTTCTTGTCCGTTCTAATTGGCAGCTGTGCTGTGGAGAGGGACACTGAGACTGGATGAACCTTAAGTTCTTCATTCAGGTTTTGCTAAGTAGATTTAGAATTATTTTAGTTTTGTCATAAGTCCTTCTGTGCTTGCTGGTTGCCATTCTGCTCTGAGAATTCTTAGTTTTCTTGTCTCGCCTTTTAAACATTGATTGATGAATAAAGTATGGGCATAGGAATTTTTATTTTATTCAGTGAGCTTTATCCTGAAACTGTCATTTATTTTGATGCTGAGATAACATGAGAGGCTGCAGCAAAGGAATGAGACATTGTCTCTGTTTATCAGTGAAATAAGTGGTCTGTGCACTTAGAAAACTAAAATAGCAGACATTTTTGTACGCTAAAACATACTTTCAAAATAGATTAGGGGGTAAAGAATCTTACAAATTGATTAGAATACAAAAAGTTTTAGATAGAAACTCTGACACTAAAAATTACAGTAAGTGATACTAAGTTTGTTTTGTTTATGTCTTCTAATCAGAGTAGCTACTTTTAAGATTATGATACACAATGTAGTAGCTATTGTCATTGTCTTATTTTGTTATGAAATTTTATTTTTCCATAAGTAAAAATAAAAAAGATTTCATTAAATTGTTCTTTAAAAAGACTGTTCAAAATATGAATAAAAACACTAGTTGCCTGAAGACAGTTCTGTAGGAAGGAAATATTGAGTAAAGAATCAAGTAAATAAAAAGTTTACATAGTCTTATGAAAAATGTATACAGAGCTGAACAATAAACTGCTGACCTAAAAGAAACTTTAAAAGAAAGCTAAGTGGACTACAGACCAAAAAGGCTTAAAGATGGTTCAGAAAATCATAAGAAAGAAAACGTGTGACATGATGAAAAGATGATGCATTTGTATACCATACATATATATATATATATTTATTATTAATTCATGTTTATTATGTTACCAGAATATAGGAAAGCTATAAGGGAAGGAAAAAGAATTTTAAAAATACTTACCAAGAAATTTTAAAACTTCGAGAAAAATGTCAACCTTTGTATTCAAGAGTCATTTCAAAACTCAAGTAAGGTAATAACAAAGAAAATCAAGCCTAGGTTTATTCAAACTGATTAATAACAAAAAACAAAATAAACCATTTTAAAAACACACAGAAAAAAGGCATTATCTTCAAAGGAGCAACACAAAACTGGAAGCTTATTGTCAACAAAATAGTACAGTCAAAGACAATCAAAGAAGAGATAGACTACCTTAGAATTCTATTCTTAGTAGAACTATTTTAAAAAATAAAGGTGGGTTACTAGTTGTCTGATTCTATTGTTTGGTTTTTAAGAAACTGAGAAATGTGCCAGAGTTTTATCCTCTGTTTTGTCCGCTAGTGTGACCTGCTCAAGGCCAGTGGCTTTGTGCTGACTGCTGGCCGCTGGAAGACATACTACGGGAAGTCTTTGTGCAGGCTGAACGGGGATGCAGCTGGAAGCTGAGTGCACTAGAAGAGACAGTAAGGTAAGGGAGAGGGAATAATGAAAATAAAACCCATCTCATGTGCAGTGGGATGCAGAGGGCGAGTGCGGCACGCAGTGGCTGGCCACAGTTGGTGACCAGTGACGGAGTCCTCTAAAGGTACAAAGGCTGCCCGCTGCTTCCTCTGCGGAAGCCTGACGGGAGGACACAGGTCTGAGCGAGGGGTACTGGATGATGCCGAGGGGCAGGGCGAGGCCCTCATCCCTTCCAGGAATGGGGTGTTAGGAGAAGAGGACTCCTGAGAGCTCGCTGGCTCTCCCTTGGTGCACGTGGAAAGGCTGTGTGAGGGCGCCCAAGACAGAGGCCACCTACAACCAGCAGAGAGACTTGGTGCACGGACAGACCTTGCACAAGAAAGGAAATGCGTCTCTTTGCTGCGTGTCCCAGGCGTCTGTGGGTCTCACGCGCACCCTGGGCTGACCAACAGCTCTTCCGTTACATAGGAACAGGAAAAAATGCTAACAAGAGCAGACACTGATGGATTAGAAATGCACACATAAGTCCAAGGTAAGAGGCACACGAGCAGAGTATAGTAATAAGTTAGGACAAAAAATACTAAAACTTTCTTCCTCTCATGACAAGTGAGAAAATGAACTGAGAAACAGATAAAAAGATACTGAAACAATAATATATTTAATCTCAAATGTTTCATGTTCCATTAGAACTAAGTAATTTGAATTCCTTAATTAAAGATAAATTATGACACTAGGTTTTTGATTTTTTTTAAATAAAAAGAATAAAAACAATGATACATACCCTTGGTGTTTAAACTTGTCTGTTTGATCTCTAAGTCTGTAAGAGCGTTGAGACCGGTGTGACAGAGCAGGGCATGTCACGGAAACACCTCCTGAGAGCAGTTGGAAACCGCTTTGCATTGGTGGATAAGAACACTTCAGCTTCGCTGACTGCACGAGGTCTGGGTTGCACATTATCCTCTCACTGGTGAAGTCCTTTAAAAATACAGTACTGAGAGGCCACACAAAATCAGGCTGCAAAGCTGCCTGTGGCTGTGGGACTGAATCTCTGAGTGGCCCAGAACTCACTGTCCTTGGAAATCTGACCCTCGGTGAGGTGGCATCTGGAGGGGAAGCCTGCAGGAGGAAACTGAGTCAGGAGTACCGAGTGCTGAGGGGGTCAGTGTTCGTTTCCACTATGTGGGTAAGAAGCTGGTGGTCTCCCGTCCTCAGGGCGGCCCTGCCAGGTTGTTGCTGAGATCTAAGACTTTAAAAACCCTCAGGACTGGGGTAAACACTGATGTTTTCTTACAAGCTCCCTTAAAGCAGCCCAGACTAAGACACCACGCTTTGCTGATTATTGATCCATATGAAAATTAATACGGTTATGCTGGTGTATACTTCCCGCACAAAATATTTCTGAATATACAGGACAGTATTTTATAATAGAAATTTAGATTAATAGAAAGATAGAGCAACTTTAAGACTATATATAGCTATTAACAGAGCCTGAAAATACAGCAACCAAAAATTAAACTAAAAGGAACAATAGCAAAAAATATCATATAGAAAAATCAGATTAGTAAATCTAAAAATCATTTATAAAATAACGGACCCAATAGTTGTGTGATATGCATTGTTATGGAACATTGGTAAGAACTGTGGAGAGTATGAAATTTTACCCTATTGTCACGTTTTCTAGTTTAAATATTTAGCAATCACTAGAGAGTCTCATGGAATTGCAAGAAATAGGAGAAGTTCTTTCCACACTTTGTTTCATTTCTCCCAATGGCAGCACTTTTGCAAAGTTATAGTATGACATCATAATGAGGACACTCTTATGCAGAGAGTTCAGGCTTCTTATTTAGATTTCCCCAGCTTTTCTCCAACCCAGTCGTGTGTGTGTGCGTGCGTGTGTGTGTGTGTGTGTGTGTGTGTGTGTGTGTGTGTGTGTATTCCAGGCTGTCTGCGCACAAGGCCGGGTTTGTGTACTGAGCTCTGTGGTCACAGTACTGAAGAGTACCGTCACCCCAAGGGTGCCTATGCCATTCTTTTATAATCACCCCCACCTGTTGCTTTTCTAGTTCCTGAAAGTGCCTTGTTGGTTTATGGCAGGCTTTCTTTTTGATATGACTTTTTATTGTTTTAAACTTCCCTCTTAGGACTACTTTAGCTACAATTCGTGGTTTATTGTATGCTGTTTGCGATTTTCATTTGTTTAAGAATTTTCGTTTCCATTTCAGTTAGATATGTGTGTCAGCTTTGATCCTGGAAGGACCTGCAATGTGGCCTCTGCAGTTTCCTTGGTTGTCACCTGCGTTATCTTTGTTTGTGGTTCTGGTCCTGGCTCAGATTGTGGGTCTGTGTCTGGGACTGGTGATACGGCACAGTGTTGCTGGGGCTGAGACCACAGTCCAGCGGCCAGCTCAGACACCTGGGATGCTGAGAGGACCTGCTGGCCTGGCTGCAGGGCAGTGTGATCTAGCTGGCTCCGTGTCAGCTTTTCCTTTTGGACAGGAACACTCCTACCCAGAGGCTGGGGCACGTGCCAAGTTTGGGCGCCAGCACCTCGGCTCTCCTCCTGGGTCTGCGGGCTGAGCACCAGGCTTCTGCCTTGCAGACACTCGTGTGAGCTGTGGTTAGAGACCGCAAGGCCTGCGGAGCACAGGTGCGCCATGGCCTCCACATCCTCGGACAGGGCAGGCACAGCCCAGAGAGGGTTCGGCTTCCAGGTGCCACAGGGGTAGCGGGGTCAGGCATGGTCCCCCCTTTTGGACTCCTCCTCCGTGGGAACACAGCTGTGTCCCAGGCCACTCCTCAGGGCATGCTCAGGGCCTGCAAGGTGTGGAGGCCCCGCACAGCCATCAGCAGAGCCCTGGGCCTCTGCTTGACTTTCCCTCATGCGGGGAACTCTGTTTTGGATCCGAGCCGTCTGGAGCCTGAGAAAGTGCGGGGGACTTTCCCTCCTCTCTGCGGGGCCACTTTGGCTTTCTTCATCCACAGGGGTCTCACCATTTCCCCTGCCTCCCTAGTGCAGAGATCAGATCCCTTCCTGCGTGCTCACGGGATGGGCGGGGGGGACCAAAGGCAGGCCACGCAGCATCAGGTGATACCACCCTCATGTCAGCTGAAGCCTGCGGAGTTCCTGTTTCATAACTTTACTAATTCTGGCAGAAGACATGAGACTCCTGAAGCGGGGGCGATGGGCTTCCCCGATGCATCTCGAGACCGTAATCATAAGAAAAAAATCACATACACAAGTTTAGATATCGATTGTTTCTCTTGTGTGAGAAGCCCAAAGTCTAATTAAAGAGCAAAATGCGGGGCAGGTATCGGGGAGCAGGAAGAACTTCTTTAAGTGGGAGAGAGAATAAAGGAGGGGAAGGAAGAAGGACAGAAATAGAAAAGAGATTTTGTAAAATGAGAAAGAATTGGAAGAAATGATGGAAAATATAATTTTCCCAATCATCAGTTCCCAACTGGCAGTTCATAGGAGAGCTTGGAGAGGCCAGGTAGAGTCTACCCGTGGGGCAGGTAACTCAGAAAACTGAACTCTTTTATACTTAATAATAAGCACTCTCAGCAGCTGTTTCAGAAGGAAACAGTCTTGGAAATGTATAAGCAAACCTGCACTGGCTCTGGAGGGAGACACTGTCTCCACCTTCAAAAGCTCTCCACTGCATTCTAGAAATGGATGATGCTGATATTAATGATAATGAAGCCAGTATCTCTTTCAAATGGGAAGGAATAGGAGAGGCTTGTGGAAAATTACCTTTCAGTGACGTTAGCCAAAGGAGACCGCGTGCTGTGCTGTGAAACAAATCATGGCACAACACAAGGCGCAGAAGTAATAGATATTTTCTGGCCACAGAGTAACTTATAAATCATTGACAAAGGTAAGAAAAGATAATCTTCAAACTTGTAAAAATTACAATGCTTTCTTCTAAGTTATTCAGATGTAAAAGAGGAAATCACAGCAGTAGTTGAAAATAATTCTTATTTTTATTTCCTTAAAACTATCAAACTTCAAAACTATAGAAACACTTGGAGGGACATTACAGCATAAATTGCATTTATTTATAAAGCATAAATGTTAAAAACTGTTACTTAAATATTGCTCTTCAAGTGCAGCCGAAATCATGATAAATTACAGTCAAAACCCTAGGAGAAAAAGAAATGATAAAAAACATAATCCAATAAAAAAAAACCAAAATAAGCAACCCAGCAAACCAAAATTTCATTATTTGAGAAGATAATAACATGGATGAATCCCCTGGTGATACAAATCATGAAAAAATGTTGATATAAAAATGCATTGAATAGCATTTTAAATCACACATTAAAAATAATCATCAAATACTATTAAGCTTAATGAAGTTTAAATGAAGAGCACAGCTTTTAAAAGTAGACAAAATAAATGAAGACAACATCAAGCTTTCTGTATCTCCTTTTAAAAATAGTTAAACCAAAATCGTAACTACTCATAGAATGCTACCATATAGCAATGAGAAAGAATGATAGTTACATATAACAAAATGGATGATTCTCAGAGACACACTCAGAAAAAAGCTGAGGACAAACAGCACAAAATGTGTATAGGTCAAATTTACTGTATTCCGGATTTGGGTAATAAATAGCCACATCTTGGTCTATCACAGTGGCTATGCTTCGGCCAAGTACAGGCTGCCAGGTGGTCACATCCTGTGCATCTAAGGCCAGTGTGGAGCTGTGACCAGTCAAGCCATGGCTGTGTGTCACTTTCCTCTTCTGTCTCCAACACCAGCTGCCTGCATCCTGGCTGGGGGAGTATTTCCAAATCACAGTTGGTTGAAGCTGCTGCCTAATTCATGAGTCTTTTTTTTTTTCTTTCTCAAATATAATAACATTTAACTCATCCAAAGCTTTTCTTTCAATACATCTTTCATACACTGTTCAAAAACAGGCTGGACTGAGACCCACCTGCTAAGATAAATATGTTCCTTGCATTTGTGAACACAGCCGTGATAGATGAGGTGCAGACAAGATACTGGGGTCCACAGGGTTACTATTTCCACCTCTATCGCGAGTGTGTGTATGATGATCCCTAAACATTCATGCAGTTATACCTTTATATTTGCATTCTTGTACGTGAGCTACATTTCAATAAATATTGTGGTCTGCAATGAGAAGAAATTGTAGGGGAAAAATGGCCTGGTTTCTTAAATTGAATGCCTAAGATACCCAAAACATCATCCTTGTTGTTCTCTTTTGTACCTTTGCACAAGACTGGATTATTTCCATAGAAAATTTTTTAAAATGAAGTTTATAGTTGGCTTTTCAGCTATCTAAATTCACTAGTTAATTTTGAGGGAAAAAATCAGTTTACAAAGGATCTCAGGAGCGAGTGTTTCTACAGAATTCTTAGCACTGCAGGGTTAGAAAGAGCAGGAAGATGGAAAAATCCACATTAGGGATTGGACAGCTGTACATGTGAGATTGTACATGTGGGAACATCCTGATACATTTTGTTATAGGTTTACGTCATATAACTTCATGAGAATTTTCCTATAGGTTAGGACTTTTTGATAAAAATAGAGACATGTTGGCTTCTCATTAGTGGAATTTTCTAATACAGTTCCCTGAGGATCACTGTTGAACTAATCCTAGCAGTTTATTCTTCTCTGATGTTGAAAGGTAACAGCGTATCTGCCTTTATGGGGGGAAATAACACATGTTCTGTCACTACTACTGTCCTTCCTAATGATTTGGGCCCTTTTACAGTCTGTGCAATTTAGTTGTATGTCAGATTTGCAGAGACTGCTGCAGAGAGGCTAAAAAAAAGGTGCAAAAGGTGACCAGCTGCTGTGTGACAATCCTTGCAGCCACGCATCTGACCACTCTAAATAATCTGCTGGGTTTAAAAAGATCCATTCATAACAACAGACTACAGATTCCCTCAGAAGTGGGCACTGTCAAAAGGAAACATAATTTATTTATAACCCCAAGTGTTAAAATTTCACAATGTTCTCTTGAGAGATTTGCGGAATTTGAGTTGGAAACTATTTCTAAAAAGTTATTCTGATACTTCTGACTTTATTCTCTCTATGGAATGTTTAGGAACAATGCTCTTTATATTGGTATTCATAGGTCTCTAGAGAAACAGAGCAAATTCCAAGGAGATTATGTGAACCGGAGCTACAGAAACTTTGAGAACTGTTTGGTGGCCCTGAGGTCCATTACCAAGACCTCCTCCCATTGCACCGCTGTTTTTCCTTTGATTAACACATATCCAGTCATTTTGCCTGTGCCTGTTTTAGAATTGAAACATAGCACTCTTTCATTTTCATCTTCTTAATGTATCTGTACTGCTCCAAAGGTTGTCAGTCAGAGACCAAGGTGTGTATGTGTGTGCATGTGCACGCGCACATACATGTGCATGTTTATACTTCTTCTATATGTTGCTTTGTAATGAGCTGAATAACATGAACGTAGATATAGAAAAGATTAAGGGATAATTGGATGAACTTCTGGAGAATGTGGTACTGACGAAGAATCATTTTTCCAGAGTGCTTATCCTTAGTAAATCTACCTTTGAAAATTCAAAATTTTAGAGAATGTGCAGATGAATAAAAACTTTAATTAGTATTTCTGTATAGAGCACCAAACTTCCAATGGCAATCCAGGGTGCCGGGAGAGTCAACAATCTGTGCTTAAGAGGCAAATGTAAATAAAGCCAAAAATATGAAGAGGCATTTAGATAAAAGCAACTAAAAGGTGAAGTGACTGCTACCAGGGCAGTTTCTGAAGTTGAACTTAAGGATCAGGTTTCCAGAACATTTGCTTTGATGAGACACACTACCATTTGCCATGGAAAGTTGTTTAAATTTTACTCCTCAGAACCATTGTGGTTTCTGGAGGAGGCAGAAGAGAGGTGAGTAATCAAACACAAGAAGAAAACTACAGTGACTATATGAATTTTTCTTTGCTTCTAAAGAAGTAACATTTAACTTCTAGGATTGCTCTATGTTTAACTAAAGCAAATATCCAGTCTCAAAATAATATCCTGTTATAATCTTTTTGATTTGTTTGATTTCAGAATCCAAAGGAGTAAGTTGTGTTACTAAGGGAATCTTTGCCTCCTGCAAGAAAAGCTATTTTAAAAACTATCAGTTAAGAGGCTTTCAAGCTTGTTATTTAATACAGAATAAAGCTGTGAACCAATTTAAAGTTAAAGAGCTATCACATGCACAATATCTGAGACTCCTAAGACAACCTGCAGAAAGTAATTTCATAGAGGGAAAAATAGTTGGAAAAATATTTCTTTTGCTACTCATGATTCTCATTGGTTTAGCATCTAGATTTCCACAGACTTTTTTGAAACATGTTTTTTTTTTTTTTTTTTTTTTTTTTCTTTGAGAGCAGGAGGGCTTTGTTTGCCAGGTGAATATTTCAGAACTCTCCCAGCTCTGATGGAAAGCAGGTTTAGATCCGGTTATGAGCAGTACAGTGAAAGTTATGATGAAATCAAAGAAGGGCTTTCTGGGAGAACAATGATTTATGCATCATCATAGAGGTGATTATATAATCTGCTGGCAACAGCTGACGCTTCAACTGCAAACTGAGTGCACTTTCAGGAGGAGGATGATGACAGATGATGAGCTTTCTCATTTTCAAAAATAAATCCTGCTGAATAACACTGACAGAGGTATTTTTTATTTTTATGGGCACTGTTTACAAAGGAAAAATAAGAGTTTTAACAATTCATAAGTTTTCCAGCGATTTCAACAAATCAAATCTGTTTATTAGCTCACTGGGACAGCCTTGCTTAAAACTACAGACAAACCATCCCATTTCTTTGTGCTTTTCACCTTCTAAAATTCTCCAGAACATACTTAATGTATTGTATTCATTGTTTGTTTGACTTTTTCCCCCACTAGAAAAAGCAAGGGTCTTTCGCTGTTGGATTTCCTGATGTATCTCGTACCAAGGATAGTGTTTAAACATGGTTTAAACATGGGTGATTCTCAGTGTTTGTTGAAATCAAAGCGCTACTTTTACACGAGTTGGAGTAGAAAAAATGAGACACAGCACTGTTTTTACATGCCGGGTACCATGTGTCCACCAGAGTGTTACTTAGCATTCTCTCAGTGTAATCAACACCTGAGCTGATGGACATGAACAACCAGGAACCATATTGTAACTCATGGTTTTAGAAGTCTTGGTCTGTGCTTGCCTGGTCCTGTTGTATCCAGTGTTTAGTACCTAGTACATCATAGTGGGATTATGAGGTGCAAGACCTGCTCACTTCATTATGGCCAGGAAGCAGAGGGGTCAGCATCTCTTCCCTACACGGAACACAATGCAGTGACCCTACCTCCTCCCGAGAGGCCCTGCCTCTTGAAAGTTTCACCATCATTCAGTCACACACGAGGTCAGGGACCAAGCCTTCATCACAGAAGACTTTGGTGGACTTTTAAGGTCAAAACTGTGACAACCAATTATATGTGAAATTCTTTACTTAGTTTTATTTTCTCATGTGAAATTTATAGATAACCTTTTGAATAAAAGATGAGGAGACTGAGGCTTAGGTAGGCTTGAGATCACATGGCCAGCAAGAAGCAGAATCAGAAACCACATTCTAATTTGTTCAACTCCAGAGATTTTGCATCTTACCACAAAGTAGTGACTTAGGTAATATTTTATTCTTTCCAGTGCTTGCGTGTGAACAAATATGTGTCAAGTCGAATTGGACATTTTGGACTTACAAATCAAACTGAACAATTTTTATAGCAATTGACAAATTTGTCTATGGAAAACTGGCATTGCGTGGTGATTTAATTGTACCACTGGTTTTTGTTTGCTAGTTTTTAGAGAATGGAATTTTGGCAGTTCTCCTTGTTGTGCAGACACAGCCAGAATGTTGTCACCAACTGCTTTGGGTTGGCTGATGCTGATTCTTCCAAAAATACCACTCTTGAGCGATCAGGCCTGTGACGAGCTGGAGCCACAGTACTTTCATCAGGACATACATTAGCTGCTTGTGTGGGTGACATCTAACCTGCTCCCCAAAAAAGGTTCAGGGTGGACTTCTCAAAGGTTAGCAGTAAAGTTCACTCAATAAAGAAACCCACAGATTAAAGAATCTAAGGAAAGCTCATTTATGTTACAAAAGCAAGGTAACTTTTAGGACAAAGAAAAAGAATTACAACATTATTTTCAAGTTTTATTTACCAATTAACTTGAGTTGTTGCCAGGTTTTATCATTCTTTCTATTGAAAACTAAGGGCTAGATTTTTAAATTATTTATTAATTTATTGAACTTCAAGATCACAAACCCAGGGATTCAGAAGTTACAAATATAAAACAAAGTTTAGGATTCAGAATCACTGAGTTTTAGATCTTGATCCTAAATAAAGATCGTTGCTTTTACTTTGGAAGTATACTCAACTTCTTATTTTACAGCCTGGTTTAAAGTATAATAATGTGTCTATTGCACTAATACATTTAAAAATGTCTACTTTATGAGATTGTAAAGCTAATATATCTATGCTAATAAGGCATAACTTAGCATAAGCTGTAGA
The DNA here is from genome assembly GCF_034190915.1 of Cavia porcellus. NCBI lineage: Eukaryota > Metazoa > Chordata > Mammalia > Rodentia > Caviidae > Cavia > Cavia porcellus. Next base: position 49,442,203 of record NW_026947497.1, read on the forward strand.
ATGATACTTGGTTGAGAATGAATTGATCATTTGAAAGGAAAGTGAGTCATGCATCTATCAAAGCAATAATATGTGAAAAATTAAAAAGCAATTGACTGTTAGTGTGAGTCTATCTGTATTTCGAGATCCTGGGTAATAAACTAAGGAACTACAGCAACATTGTGAAAATGTGGCCAAATGAAACTTAATTTAGGAGAATATTTCTAATGCAAGTAGCCAAGCTTCAGGTAGTCACAAATAACAATGATTTAACCAGTTGCAACCAGCGAGTTAGGAAGACTATGCTCAGGTAAGATAAAAAATGACCTAACGTTAGCCAATTAGGTGACTTCTCTGTTACATCTCTAATCTATCTTTCAAAGCTTGGTGCTCCCATTGCAGGAGGAGCTGTCAGAATGCTTCTGATGTTGAGTGTTGTTGATTGATGCATCATTATTTGCTTATATAGCTCCTGTTAAATTTAATTCATCTGAATCTTTAAGCAAATATAACAACTATCCTTCAAATAATTTTTTGATACACCATGGAGTAATTAGGAGTGATCAGAAATTTTTAAAAATGCTTCATAGCATGACTAGTAAGACATAATCTTTCTTGCTTATAGAAAGAAAGCATAATACTCAATTCTTAAAAAAGCATTAATTGTTAACATGCATATATTAACTATTTCAGCGGCTAACATTTGTGTAAGTTTCAACAGCAGGAGTATATTTTTGTAGACCATATTTCCTGCCATCTCTTCCACCAGTTGAATCAGGTTTAACTTTCTTCTTTTGGCCTTCTCTTTCTGTGTGTGTGTCTGTGTGTGTATATGTCTGTGTGTGTGTGTGTGTGTGTGTGTGCACACTTTGCAAAACAAAACAAAACAAATAAAAGAAGCCAAAAAGCAATAGATAGCTTTGGTAGATGTTAACATAATGTTTAAAGATTTTTACAAGTGGTTGATGTTTTTCACTGATAACTATTGGTGTTAAAATACCAGACAGTTCCAAAAAAATAGTATCAATCTCATTCATGTTTAGACATCTTTTGGAGGTGGGCTAGGAAGGGTGACTGTTTCTAAGTGGTGCATGTGAAATGGACTAAAATCCTTCGACCAGGTAATTAGCCATTCCGTAGGAATGTGGACTAGCAATCAGGACACATAGTCTAAAATAACAAAATTTGTGTAATTGTTCTTTCTGTGACTCTTTCTGTGACTCTTTGTGGATAGACCTCGAGAAAACTCAAGATTGTTCAGGAAAATTTTGGGTAAATACATGGCAAGAGTTCTGTAAAGTATTATAAATAGTAGAGATGAGATTGGAGTTCACATTATAACTAGTTACTCACTAGTGATGTGTCTTGCACAAATAACCCATGGAGAACAGAGATATCAGTGCTAGGTACCATGTATTATAAATCCTTGATTAAATGATGCCTTCATTTATTCATTTAGTACAATTATTATGGCTTATTAGTGTCTATGTTCTATTCCTTATGATGTAGTAATGAATTTGCTCTTATAGAGGTTTAGTTTTAGTTTATTAAAATATTTATTAGAGAAAATAATAGCACCCACATATCTTGTAAATATTAGACTTGCTCACTGAATTATATTTCAGAGAGATAGTTTTCTACAAATTGTAATTAATTGTTATGAAATTGGGAAAACCAGGAGAGATAAAACTGTAAAATAGTTAGATAGGCTTTTGATAGATTTAGATTAAACTTCTTTCTGTGACCTCTCTGTACCCACAAGCTTCACTGCCAAAGAATTTTACTTGATTCTGGGTCAGTTTAGCAATATTGTGGTATCCTGAAATTAGTTAAAGTAATAATTTAAAATAAAAAAGAATATATTTTATAAGATTTATTATAATTCATAAGTGGACGCTATTTTAAAATCTGACCAATTTAAAACATTGACAGCAAGAATAGAGTAAAACATATCTGACTCCTGGAGCCATTACACAAGATGTGGAGTGTCATTCTCACTAGAACAGAGAGAAATCCACTGATACAAGAAACGTGGAGAGAGATTTTTTAGGAAGCAAGATACAAAGGTTCTGGAGAGCAAGAACACAGATGTGTCCTTTGGCTCTTTTCCATAAATCAGTGCAAAAAGATGCCACAATTTGAAGTATAAATTTGAGGGAGAATTAGGTGTTGGAAAACAACCTGAGGAGCTTGAAAAGAACTCAGATGATTCCTAATTACTCAAGAAAGGAAACATACTACTAAAAAACAGGAAGGAAAGGAATAGTTCTGGAGACAAGAAATGAATTAATATGGAACTACACTTGCTGACTTGCATTTCTTTCTTTGGCTGTGGTGTTGGAAAGGTGGCGCATATTAACTTGAGGTAGATACTAAACAGAATTGTTGCTTTTTGAGGCTTTGCTTGAAGTTGTACAATGCTATTTTTCTAGATATTGTATCTACATTCATTCTGTAATGCAAATCATTATCGAAGAATTTAATATTTAAAAAGACCTCCTGATCACTGCCTTGGAAGTTCCTGTTTGGTGGTGAAGAGTCTGCTCAGCAGAAGTGAGCCAGGAGTTCCCCAGGTGTGCTCTCCTGTTCTGCTGGCAGAATTAGTTAATTCGCACTGCTTATCTATCCTGAGGTTCCACATCTGGGAAACTCAGCTATCTGGTAATTTATGCTTTCCAAGAAAAGCATGAATTGCATCAGAAATTTAATGAGTTAGCACAGAATTTTGTGTCTTGTACACTTTTAGCACATCAATAGTTAATAATCTCATTTTAATTGTATATATAAAGACATATACTTTAATTATGTCTTTTGATTTGCTTGGCTCTTACATTTGGTGTTTTAGTTTCCTTTTCCCTTTTAAAATCTGTTCTTATGTTCTCAGTTCCACTTATCCATTCTTCACCTTGACCACTGCCTTAAGTTTTTTTTCTTACATTGACTTACATTTTCTTACATTGACTGTTTATATCATTTGCTTTCATTTTTTAGCATTAACAAAGCAGTTAAAGGCATACGTATGCCACTGACTACAGCTTGGATCATTTCCCTTATATTTAACACAAATAGTAATTTAACTGTTGGTTCCTATGTAATCTATATTTGGAGAATTGATTGCCTCTGAGTCAATCATTTTTTGTGAAATGAGTTGAAGAGACACTAAATCAGAGAGTGATCAGAAATATGGGGTTATAGTTCATGCTTTTAAATCTTACTAAACTATGTTTCACAATGAACTTAACTTACTTTGATCAATTTACTGCCATTGTTCTAGTCTTTAGAGCATTCTTTTTTCTTTGCTCCACAATGTCTTCTAAGATCTGTGTGTGTGTGTGTGTGTGTGTGTGTGTGTGTGTGTGTGTGGTGGGGGTAGAGATGGGATTACTCTGAGTATAAGCCAATGAGACACACTGGCCCACTAAAACATGTCATCTATTCTGTAGCAAGGCCACTCTTGTTTGTGTTTTTCTTTTGCTTTTTTTTTTTTTTCTGGTATGTCTTTTCTTCTGTGGACAGAACTTTAAATGAGTTAACAGGTCTTGTCCTATTTCTTTTAACATATATATATATATATATATATATATATATATATGCTAATTTTAAAAATCAAAACAGAAACAAGGGGTAGAAAGATAAAGAATTTCAAAAAATAGGAAATTAACAATTTCTTGAATTCAGTTCTCAACTTCTGTACTTTTCTTCTTAATCTTATCTACTTTATAGTCCATTGAATCTTTCTAGATTTGTTGCTCTGGTTTTCTTTTTTGTTTTTGTTTTTCTGTAGTTTCCACAGCCAGTGTGGAAAAGTGGTTTTAGGAATGAGACTATTTTTTATGATTTTTTCATGCTTTTTAAAATTTTCTGTTAAACAGTACTCTGAGCTAAACTTGTCAGTTTTGTTAATTATTCCACAAGTTTAGATGTTGAAACGGAAAGAGATACTGAGATTGGTCAGATCTGGGCTTGGTGATGTCAATGCAAAAGTAGACATTACAGCAAGACAGCAAACCAGGAGTAGCAGGAGAAAACACAAGCACACATGGAAAATTATTGCTAGATATTTAAATATTTAAAACTCCACTTGTCATTAAGAATATTTTAAAGTCTACTAACTGTTTTTAAAACTGGTAGTATGAAAAATAGTTCAATTTTGAAAAGGTGAATTTAATTAAATTGTTAATTGGCAGAGCTAAATATTATATAAAATAGCCACAAAAACATAGTGTACAGTTACTCAATATTTTGCCCAGTACTAGATATTGCATAAATGTTTGTCTTTCTGTGCACCCGTGCACACATGCCTGTGTTTTACTATTTGCTATTGCAGTTTTGAAGGAAACATGACCAGTGGCTAGAATCCATACATATGGTGAGAAACATGACACTATTGTGCTTGAATAAAATGAGAGAACACATATATGTTCTCTATTTAGCATTTGACCCTGCTGGCTGAAAAATATGCTGCAAGTTTCTTTTAAGGGTTTCTAGACACCCTGGAATATTTGCTGAAAAAGATGAACAAGTTTCCTAAATGTGAATACATCCTGACAGTTGCTATGGTTTCAAAGCCCTCGATTGTATGCTTTACTGTTCGGGGACATGTCCGGGTGACTCTCTACAAGTTATTACCTGTCTCATTCCAGTTTGCTTGGCAATTGCTGCCAGTCCGTTTGCTTTCATCCACCCCACATGCAGGGTCAGATACTTACTTCCGTGGACAGTCTGCCTGCACACTGCCAAGGCACTCCTTCACTGGACACTTGGATAACTGTGTAGAGAATGGGCTACTAAAGAGCAAAATCATGCTATGAAGCCTCGTAGAGAGTTTGGAAATGGTACAGTATCAAGAAGTAGGTTAAATTCAAAGTCACTCAGGGGGTGTCGTCTGAAGTCTCATGTAGTCTGAAGAGATTTTCCACAAAGAGATATAGAGAACCAATATAGGGAAATCATTACACAAGAAATAAATTGTGTGTGTGTGTGTGTGTGTGTGTGTGTGTGATAGGTGGGTAGGGAGAGAGACAGAAATGTTGAGATAGAGATATGTGTTTGGATGTTTCAATACTACTCTGATATTGGAGCCAGATTTATTTTTGTTGTAATAAATGACAATTTACCAGTACGTTAAATTTATAGAGTATTGAGAACTTCTCATATTCTAGATTGATTTGGTTTACACATACAATCCTAATCTCTATTGAAATACACCTATGACATCTTAGAGTGAATTGCTCAGTTCAGTTCTAATGGCAGCACATAATTTTCAACATTACTGTACCATAATCCAAATTTGAACTTCTCTAGCTCCCCATACCACCCTCTAATTCAAGTTCAATTCATGATCCATGACTGAATTTATGGATGGGTCGGTTTTATTCAAAAAAACAGAATCCAAGAATCTCAACAGTTTCATGTCAGATTTTGTATTCATGTAGAGGAAAAAAGTGAACCTTTTTATAATTCAATAACAAACATCTGAATGCTGTGATTCCTTGTCAGGAGTTTATTAATTTTAGAAAAGAAATGACTTTCCGAATAAATAAAAACATAAAAAAGAAACAAATAAATAAACACAATATAATCTATATCATACTCAAAAAGACTTTTAAGGTAGTGGTGTGTGTGTGTGTGTGTGTGTGTGTGTGTGTGTGTCTTTTTGAGACAGGGTCTACCTGTATAGTTGAGGCTGGCTTTGAGCTCACTTTGAAGCCCAGGCTGGTCTTGAACTTGCCACAGTCCTCCTGCCTCAGTCTCCAGAGTGCTGAGTTTAAAGGTATGTATCACCATGCCCAGCTAATGTAAGGGGTAATTTCAATATTGTCTCTAATTTACAAAAAAGTAACTGAGAGTAATCTTGTATCATGAATGTAGAATTGGAGGTTGAATAATTACCTTTTGGGAAAAATATGTGCCCTCCACATTATTAAATTTCATAATAACGAGATGCTGCATTTACTGAGATTTTATTTATAACAGTTCTTTTATTTATAACAGTATAAAGGAACTAGAGACCAACTTCTCAATTTGTTAGATTTCAATTTTGATTGGAAATAATAGATATATTTTGGCCTTTGACTTTGGATTCACTTCTCAAGTGTCCTTTGGAAATGGAGAAATGCATATCTATTTTCAGAAAATAATAAAACCTGGGAATTTCATTGTTTCATGGTTCAAATACAAAGCAAAAGATGTGACCCTCAAGAGGATTCAGGAAGATGCCATTTGTAAAATATCTCGTTTCGATAGGACAGCCATACTTTCAGCAATATTACCACTAGGAAATACTGAGTATCAAACGTTCTTAAGGAATGAACATTGCTTCAATATGGTGAATGTATCAGTGAATTCTCCATGGGATAGAGTGAAATGGTCCTCATTCCCTGGTGTGAATATCCCCTTACTCAAATGGGGGGTTATCAATCATGACCCCTACTCCTCAGCTGTTGATACACCTGTCATGGTTCCTTCCCACCATCCTCGCTGATTGTCTAGCTTGGCTACATGACCCAGGCACATTCAAAGAAGGCACAGGCAGGGCAGGAAAGGAGGGTCTCTTGCCTTCTCAGACTGCATCGGCGGAATACTACACAAAGCTGGTTTTCCAGACCATTTTTGTTGCTCATGTACAGAACCTAACTAAAAAGTAATGATACAAATGGAAAACAGAGGAGTGAAAGACACATTCCTAATGACATCATTCAAAATTCTAGATTCCACTGTGTATAAAGATGTATCCTTACTTTGTTTTCTCATTAAAGAGTCCAGACCCAGGTGATCGGGGGATTTTTCTACTTCAAAAGAAGAGTACTTACTACCACAGATATTTTATCTCAAATACATAGCTAAACGCTACTCAGATCTGAAGACAGCTAACGATTGAAAAGACGGGGACAGTCAAATGGAGAGGTTATTCTAGAGCACACGTTGGGAAAATTCTTGGAGTCACAAGATTGGTAACCTTGTTCAAATGGGTTGACTTTCCAATCACCTTGCATTTGAAGTCCCAGACGGTAGAAGAAGAGTGAGGAAAGAATGAGAAGTATGAAAATCAAACTTCCCGTCACTTAATGATGCTGAAAAGAGCCTCAGAGAAATCTCACGTTTTTCTTTGAATACATTTCAGATACTTAACAAATTTAGAAAATGAATCCTGAAAGTATTTACCTTTAGGCTGCTGTACTTTGAACTTTGGCAATAAAAAGTAATCAAGTATAGAAACATCTGGACTGTGACACTGTGGTCCAGATTTTTGTTTGTTTGTTTGTTTTGATTTCTTTCAAAAATTAAACAATTCAAAGACAGTAAGTTCTAGTGATCAATAAAATGGAATCTCTAATGTTGCAATAAATCCCTATTGATAGTCTTCTATCTGAAGACATATTTATATGTTAAAATATGGTTGGGAGCTATTGTGTATACCTTCTGCATAGGTTGGCTATAACTATTTCAGCAAAGATTTAGCATTACACCCATATAAGTTGTCACTGTTATCATAAGAAAATATTGTGAATCCATTTGAATTGGTGCCATCTGCTAAGAAAAATAACCTCCTAGTTTATTTTTCTCATACTAATTTGGTGAAAACCATAAATGTTAATTTTTTTTGTCATTATAAGAAATTCCTACCAAACATAGGCATGTTTGTCCCTCTAATGAGCAGAGAAGAATGCATGATTTAAAGTTCTGGTACATGGTCAGGCTGAGGCAAGAGCTGGGATTTCACTGGGAGTGTCCACAGTTGTGGGAAAACTTACCGTGAGGGAGTGGAAGGTAATTAAACCAGAGCTCATGGCAACAGACTTGAATTTCAGAGGGGCCACCTGGCTGCCTTGTTCTCTGTCATTTTCTCTCCTGTCTCATCTTCCTCATTTGGACAGGTCAACAATCATCCAAAGATTTCATAGCATCTGAGGAAAATCATGCCTTTACTTTATCTGTAAGTTTTAAAGTATTCACGTATTGTACTTTTAGCAATCAAAACACTCAGCTCCTACCAGCTTTTCTTTGCTTGATTTTCTTTTTAAGTTAAAATCGTCTGGGAGTCATTAAGTGCCAAGTGCTTTCATCGGGCTCATAAACAATGGGAGATTCCACAGCAAATGCAGTTACTTCTCAGGAAATTTCAACAAAACATGTCTCCACTCATTTAAAGCTATCAGAAATAAATCTTGAGGTCTTTTAAGAAAGGCGCACTTTAGACCCTAGGAAGCTGACACAGTACTGGATTTCACAGAAAAAGATCACAAAAGCTACCCTGCATGGCCCATAAATTCTGGAGGTTCTTGGAAGTTTTGACATGCATCTTGGTATTGGAGCAATTTCTTTGTCTCACTGTTTATCTCTTGATGTAGAAACTGGGTTAAAATATGAGAACAGAGGATAAGTTCTCAAGAAGTGACATAGATTTAATCAAAGTGGAAGAATGGAAGTCAAGTTATTATCTAAAGGAGAGATTGAACTGTTATTTAATCATTTTTCAATGTTGTGTGCATTTAATTTTTTTTCCTGACAAATATATCTCCACCATGTGGCTTATTCCATATTATGATAATTCCTTGATCTTTCATATGTAAGCCAGTGCTCTTTAAAAATTTACTTGATGGGTATTACAATTGCTCACATGCTTAGACAGTAAATGTAAAATTAGGAAGTAAGTATCAGCACATATGCTGAGGTGATGGATGACATGCAGATGTTCTGAAAATCAAATCTGTTCAGTATTCCTTTCCTCCTGTTTGCAAAAGAAAGTTCTACTGGGTCTCTAATGAGAAGACCTCTATTGGTCTCCAATGATTTCTCGTGAGAAAAATGTGACACTAACAAAAACATGATTGTGTGTACACAGTTCCTAACAGTTGATAACCTAACCCAGTATTATAATGATTCCACAGAATCATAATCCAAAGACATCTGTCTCACAAATAGTGTGAAAGCTTTATCACAAATTTAGGTCTCTTGCTGCCATTTCCGCCTATTGGATTTGTGAATTAGTAGTGGGCTTTGGCTCTTCCAAATGTCCCTGGTGTTTCAAACCTGCTGCTTTGTGTGGGGACAAACTGATGGAGCTGGGTTGGAGCTTACCATGTATTTGAGATGAGGAAGAAGGAGATAAAGGAACAGCAGGCTTCACTGAGCCATGGTTCAGTATCATGGTAGATTTGTCCTCTGAGACAGCAGGAGAGTCCTGCAGTGCTAGCCCAGGCAAGGACGCTGGTCACTGCACTCTCGGTCACTTCTCAGAAGCACTTTGACCATCTTCATCCCGAGAGTAAGTCTGCAGGGCCAGAGCAAAGTCTGACCTACATTCCAGGCAGCCAGAACTTTAGAGAAATCAAGAATCTAGGAAGGTTGTTGTTCAAGATCATTTCTCAAATATTCCAAGCTGCCAGACTCAAACGTAGGGCCTAAGGAATCTAACATTGGAATTAGCAGTCTTGAGCTACAGGAAAAGACTCTAGAGGTCAGCTGAAGGCAAAGGAAATTAATCATTCAAAGCAACATCAGTAGATCAGGCACAACAAGAAGCCTTCGGTGAAGAGAGAGCTTACAGAACTAAGGCTTAGGGTAACTCAGCCTGCAACTGTTTGGAGAATACATTCAGCTTGCTCCCAAGAATCAGGTTGATGGTAACACAACTGAAAATCAATTATGGACAAAACATAATTGAAAACCTTTCACCAGCATGTGTGAGGCTATCCTGGGGTGGAAACTGGAAGTAGTAGTGGGGACTGGGTGGAAGGGGTGGTTGCGGATTTGTGTTTGTGGAACGAGTAGATATTGGGGGGAATGGATTCTGCTATATGAAATACAGTCCAAGAATTTGTCAGAACATGGGTCTCTGTGTTGTAAAGACCTTCATACTTGAGAGTCCATGGCAATTAGTGTAGTTACTATTTGAATTTATATTCTATTTGATGACACATATCTGCTTTGCTGATTCCTTCCTTGGCTATTGATGGCTTGGGGGCTACTTTTCCAATACTTCAGCTTCAGGCAGGATGCTTTGACAAATATTTAATCATGGGCTATAAAGTCATTTCTGTTGAAGATTCTCGCTGTCACTGGGTAGGAATTGGAAACCAGTGGAATGCAAATGACTATATTGTTCAAAAGCAGTGCCAGAGTTGAAGGGAAAAATTTATGGGCAGGAAAAGGCCATATTAGAAAGCACTGTTAGAGATAATGCCAGTAGCTGATGCACACTTTCAGGATGGTTATGAGCATCTCACCAAATGCTAGATGTTCAGCTAGCTGAACCTCTGTTCATTGTGTTATATAAGAACGGGTAGCAAACCACCTACTCACCCTCTCCCCTTCCCTCCTTTGTGTTCAGGTTTTCCTGTACAACACTCTGTTTTATGGTTTAAAGTATGTTAGGTGATATCAAGTACTATGCCAGGAGAATACATTCTTCTCAGCTTTGAGATGACTTAGCTGTAATTTAAGGAAGATGCAAATGATACCACTCCATGAAACTTCCTTTCCATTCTGCTGCAAACCTCCTGTTGTTCAACTTAAAAAGATAGGGAGTTTTCCTCACAAAAGCTGAAGACTGTTAGAAGTAAACATGAAAATGAAGGTGAGCCATGTGTGTTTTGGGACAGCCCATCTTCAGGAAATGATGTCAAATTATATTAAATGGAATCAAACACCTTGGATCATCTCACAGGAGAAATTTATTGTCTCACTTTTCCCAAAAATTCGAGGTAATATTCATTAACAGTATCAGTTTTCTCTTTACCTTTGATGGGTTTGAGTTTCTCTTCCTGCTCAACAATGGATCTGACGTAAATCTAATGCCTATGTGTGCTCCTCTGTTCCAGGAAAGATGTGTCATTTGAGAAGAAGGTGCCATGCAGGGTTTGATGATGGACTTGATATTTGCATGAGGTTCCAGTCCTGGCATCAGTGGACAGGTAGCTTAGCTTCACTGTTCCTACTCTTGGCCCTGAAACAGAAAACTAACATCATGTCAACGAGTTACAGAGAGTGTGGCTCTATAAGAAGAAGTAAAGCAATGTTCAAGGGCCCCAGTTTTTCATGTACCCCATCATTTCATGGAGTGTTTATTAGTTATCTGCTGCAGGCAGTGGGGTTACTAGGAAGGCAGAACTAGTGTGATGCTAAGTCCTGGAAGCACTCAGTGACCCTACAACACAGGTGCAAGGCCCTTGGCCAGTGTACGCTGGGGTGTCTGTCCTGCAGGATGTCTGGCTTTCTGGAGGTGACACGTAAGCTGGTGCCCACATCCAGTCCCTGTTGGTTCCATCATTGCTGCTTTCCACAGATCCAGTGGGCCTCAACATGGCCACTGTCATGCAATCAACACCTTCCAGTGGACTGTCATCTTACAAGGGCCACTGCCAAGCTGTCTACCCATGACCTCCACTTCCAGCCTCTTTCTTGGAGTCTCTTCACACAACAGCAGGAGTGACCTCTGTGAAACTTAGAGCCAGCTTATGACCCTGCTTAGCTCAAGGTCCTCTAAGAACTTCATCTGTCTCAGAGCAGAATCCAGAGCTGGCTCTCTTAGCCCTACTCTACACTGGGCCACTGGTGATGTGCCCCTTTATCGGGCATCTTCTTAGTGCACAGATAGCCAAACATGCATCCTTCTCTGAGGCTTCTGCTCTCTCAGCCGAGATTGCACTGTCCCAGGGGTGCAGGCCCAGCCCCTCGGGCCCTCCCTGACTTCCCTCAGGTCCGCTCAGGACTTGAACCTTGACCACACTTCATCAGAAGACCATGCCTGCAGCTTGGCACTCCATTTCACTTCTTCCTGAATTGTTGCTGGAAATAGTACTTGCCTTGTGGGACACAGTACTTGTTTAATGATTCTATTTCCCTGTCCCCTGGATTATGAGCCTCAGGATCTCTGCCTCAAACAGTGATGAGTCTAGAGTCACTTCTCCCTAAGTGGGTGCCTGAGACGTCCTCAACACAGAAGCTTTAGAAAGGGGTCACAGGGCCAGATGTGGGAGGCTTGCAGGTAGTAAGAACAGTGAGGTACAGCTCTGTGTGGGCAAGACACAGCAAGCTGAGGAACAGAAGGAGAGGAAACTGGAAGCAGAAGACCTTTCCAAACTCCTGCTGCAGGTTTACCGATAACTAAAGCGAAATTCACATATCCTCTTTCAGACTTGTGATGGGAAGTGGAAGGATTATAAAATGACTAGCTTATAGCCAAATGGAAGAACATTTTGCCTGGAAAGAATTCTTGGTTTATTGTGTTGAAGTCATAGACTTGATGGCCTTTCCTGAAATAACTGGAGGATCATACTTGCAAGAGAAAATTGGGAACAAATCTTTGATCTGGCTAAAATGGAAAGTGAAGTTTTCTTGATATGCATTTTTTCTCCTGTTGTTTCTTTGCATTTTTCTCTAAATGTCAGCAAGACATTTTTGAAATGCTTAAAATTATTATTTTCTCTTTTCCTGGCTGTGAGTTGCTTTCCCTGACTCCTATTAAGCAACTTGCGCAGTTTCCTTCTGGCTCGTGGCCTCTCAGTTGAGTGATGACTGCATCTCCTCTGTTGGGGACCCCAGAACGCCAAGCCCTGCCTGGAAATCCTGGAACTCGGGCGGGACACTGTCATCCCCAATATGAAATGCAAAGTTTACTTTTGGAAAACACACATGATGAAAGAGAGCATTGTTTTACTTAAACATGGGACTAAGACATAAAAGCAAAATATTATCCCCCAAATGAAAACTCTGCTGAAATAGCTGAATTAGGGGAAAAAATGAATATGTCAATTTTTTATGAAGACAAAGAGTGCTGCTAGAGGAAATCACAAAAGTCTTGAGTTCTGTTGCAGTATTACTCTTGAAAATGTTTTTTTTTTATTCCCTGATTACAGTTTAAATCACTTTTACATGAAGTAACATATTTGCTTGGACTTTCAGTTCTTTCCAATCTAGCCAAGAGGAGTTGAGGGGAACCCAAGTGCTGAACATTAACTTCTAGTTTGTGTAAGTTTGTCTCCAAGGTGTGCTGTGTTTTGATCAGAATAGCTGCTACTGCTCCTGGAGAGAAGTTGTCCATGGGAAAGATGGTGGCTGGAGGGGTAATGGGGACAGGGAGAGAAATTTGGCACAGTGCAAGGATCAAATTCTTGTTCACATGCCCTGAGTCAATGATGGGGCTACCCAATTTTCCCTCCAACAGATGAGCCATGATAAGAGATGAAGAACCTCAGATGGGTCCTTGACAACAGAATATGCCTGACAACTTCCTTGTGGATTATGAGGTAGTTTGCATCAGTGGGAATCGTATATCTCATGGATTTTAAGGTCATAGCTGTGACCAGTTACCCAGGGCCTGGGATGAGTCCTGAGACTCCCACAGAATAACCACGTTATGCAGAAAAGTAAATTAGGCATGGAGGTGGAGGAAATTGATACAACTTGCAATGTTATGGGAGTATAAGAAAGTTGATCATTTTGAAAAAATGGACAGTCATTGATTTGAATGTCATGATCAAACCTGCATTTTTATTTCATAAGCAACTCTCTATAGAGGTATAGATTGTAATACAATATCTCATAACTTTGTTCCACTTTTTAGAAATAGTACTTTATATTCCTCTGCTTACAGAACAAGAACTTTAAAAATACCCTCAAAACCTGCCTAATGTAGATTTGAATATTGCATATAAAATTGAAAAGTAACAGAAAAATCATAAAACAATAATATTAATATCAAAGAAGAGCAAGTTTGAGTGGAGGCCTGAAGATGTGAATAATACCAGACTTCCTCTCGCTTTACAACTACATCATCTATAAATAAGTGTGTGGGTTTTGTTTATATACACATACTTATGACACAATTTATAAATTATGCACAAAAAAGGTCAGCGACCATAACTCAAAAGCAAATGGAGCGATAGTAACACGCTGCAATGAAAGTTAAGTGGGTGCGATCTTTCTCTTTCTGTCTCTCAAAATATCTTCCTATACTTTACTCAGCTTCTTTTTTGTTTTTTTTTTTTTTTTTTTTTTTTGTCTTTTTCATTTTTATCGGTACCAGGATTGAACTCACGACCGCCTGCTTGCAAGGCAGGTGTTTATGCCACTGAGCTAAATGCCCAGCCCCTTTACTCAGCTTCTTGTGATGACACTTGAGAGGACATAAAGCGACAGGTTATGGGAAACTAAAATCACAGGAAGTAAATTAGGAAATAAAAAGTTTGACATTTAGAAATCCTAAGAGTCCTTCATGAAATGTATACATAATACTATTTGTGGACTATTTATTTACTGATTTCCTGACTTTAAATTCTTATGATAAGGGAGCTGGTGGAGACTGGGGAAGGGAGAGAGGAGAGCAGAGGTGCACACGGTGAGCACCAGAGACAGGAGCTCTGTGCCTGTTTGGACAGGTAGTCAGATACATAGGACTGGGGATACTTATACCACTTCTCTTCAGTTCCTGCAAGTTAATGAGTAAAAAACACTTAGAAGATTTTCATTGCATTTGGCTATATTTTCTTTCTTCGTGGAACTCTTGATCTTTTCCACGTCTGAAGTTTAGAGCTTCAGTCCTACTTGATTTTTATAAGCAAAAAGAAAAATTGTAGCAGTATTTTTGTATGGAGAAGCATATTTATTCCATTTTCACATAACTCACAAGATTTTGTTTAAGCCTTCAAAAGAAATTCCATTTTAGCACAGACACTAATGTGGAAACCTGGAGGCCACGTGCCTCCTGTACCGAGGTGACAGTGGGGCAAACAGGGAAGGAATTAGGTGATTATAGTCTTTCCACAGCGAGAGGTGAAGTAATTTATGAAGTAATTGGGACATTTTCTGGATCCTCCCCCCATATATTTGCATGTTTGTTTTCTAATTCTATATAGTATCTGTGATTAATTTAAAAAACATAAATTCTAATTTTAGCTGAGTAACTTGTTTTCTTTGGTGGAAAACATACAGGTTAATGTTTGCTTGGATTGTACAACTGAATGTGTTTTATGACATTATGAGGAGAAACAGAAGTTACAACATGAATGCGCATTCAGTTCAATACTAACCATTTCCAAAAGGTGGGTGGAGAGTGCCTCGTGTCTGACTTCCCAGACACCATCTCTGCTGCATGTGGAGCTCCCAGGGCCCTCCAAGGGCTCCCCGTGCAGAAACCAGACTCAGTCCACGGAGAGAATGAAAATCTGCCGACAGTTGCCAGTCGAGGAGTCTCGGCCAATTTTTATAAACTTGGAAGTTGTCCTTTTAGATTTTTATCAGTGAAAAATGTCTGGAACGGCTGGAGTTACTTCTGAAGTTTTTCATCTCTTTACATTTGTACAGACTAATACAAGTTGGAAAACCTTTGGTTTTCATTAAATGAGTCTCAATTATAATCCATACAGTGCTAATATTAATAGTTTCTTCAGGGACATGTGAAACTCTTTTTATTTCTACATAATTATTAAAATATACTGGTTTAAGCTTGGAAAGACTCCTGTAATGTGGAGAGTTCATTTATTTTATGGGAAAATATTTTAAAATGTAATTTGACTTAATTAAATTTTTACATTCTTCTGCTTAGGGTGTGATACTTTCCAGGGTAAAATAAGAAAGCCTTCAAATGTGCTTCCCAACTGCTTTTCCCGAGTTTTCAGCCAGGCGTCTGATCACATTAGGAAAAGACAGGAGGCACTGGGCTCCCAGCCATGAGCAACAATGTCAGCCTCGGTGGAAAACATCACCAGAAAAATCAGTTCAACCAAACATGCACTCTGTTTTGTTTTTTTTCCAACATACTCAACCTTAAGAGAACCAACTGAAGCCTACACAACAAACTCGAGCAATCCCCAACAGACAGAAATGGCAAACATCATCACTGAGAAGTGGTTGTCTTATTTATCATCAAAATTGTGACAAATCTTGCCTGAGAGAAATTTCTATGTTCTGAAAAATTTGTCACTAACATTTAAGTGGGAATTGTTTTCTGGTAAAGTGTCAGAGAATTTGCCTCACAGGTATGTTCCTGTGTTCGCACAGAATCTCTTAGCGGTGCTGTGGAGTTGGTGGCTCTTACAGTAGCAACAAAACCAGTGAGGAGACATGGCATGAGGACATGTATCTCTGTGTTTTGTAGCAGGAAAACAGTTCTTAATGACATCATGGTAATGAGCTATTCATTAATTAATCCAAAGATTGCAATGCAAGTAGCTTGCTTCATTTTCGTGCTTTGAATTTGGGTGGAGTTTTTTTTCTCTACCTTGTGTACAAAATAAGATATTTGTGTTTCCTTTTGAAGGAGCTTTGGCGGGCTTTTGCTATCGCTCGTAATATAGCCTGGCAGCCGTAATGAACACATACATTTGCCATACTGATGTCATCCATGTTCACAGTGCTGCTGACAGATCCAAAAATCCAGGGGTAGGTGGAGTATAAATGATCATTGTCCAAAGTACAGAGCCTAGTTGATTCGTTTTGATACTGGATTTTTATCAGCATCTTCTGTGCTTTTTATCTGATGCTTCTGTGAAGCTCAGCATGTGATTACAAAATTAAAAATATCATTTCTAACTATTGAAATATTCAAAAATGCAAAAGTTTTGCAGGAGTGACAAAATCAAGGCCAAAAAAAAAAAAACAAAAAAAAAACAAAAACCAGTTTAGGTAAAAGACCTGTCTCAGGTATGATTCCGATTGAAAAGAAAATAGTGAAATATTCCACAATTTAAGTATTTATATTTATACATACAAAATACTGTGTGCATTTCTGTAATGTGCAATATGACATATGTAAAATAATATACTGAGTTAAGAGTATTTTTAAATTCTTGTGTCATATAAAAGACTCCCAACTGCTTGTTTGTAATCTCTC
Organism: Cavia porcellus; assembly: GCF_034190915.1. Taxonomy (NCBI): domain Eukaryota; kingdom Metazoa; phylum Chordata; class Mammalia; order Rodentia; family Caviidae; genus Cavia; species Cavia porcellus. Next base: position 49,459,016 of record NW_026947497.1, read on the forward strand.
TCTTTTGTCTCTGCTTTGTAAGACTAGAGGCCATTTCTCCTAAAATGGTATCTGAGAATATTATGTCCCTTTATGATGTGTACTGTTTTATTTCTACAAAGCCAATGCTTCTGAAGGAAGTAAAAAGAAGATTTGAGGAGTTGATAGTAAAATGAAATGTATTAGCGCATTCACGCACAGCTACCTGCTGGGGATATGAACAGGTTTATCCAACAGGACTAGAACTAATAAAGCACCTCAAGTGAAAAGAAGGTATTGGTTATGGGGAGGGTAACAGAGATTAGAGACATTCTGAGGCAGTCCCCGGTGAGGGTAGATAACTGGAGATCTCTGTGTGGTTTGACACGGCGTAGTTCTTCTGCCCTTTACTATGCATTCCTTTTCCGGGCATCACAATCAACCATTCCTTTCTGGAAAAACCTTTCATGAATATAAATCCCCAGTGTTTGGAATTTTTTAATCCAACCTGCGCTTCAGTGACACATAAGGAGGAGGGGATCTCTGCAGGATGTTGCTAGGCCTGATCTGCTTTGCGTGTATGACAAGAAAAGTGAGCATCTGAGTCCCCAGAAAAGCCTTGGTTGTGGGATTCTTGCTTTGGATCATGCAAATTCAAACAATAAATGTCATGCCATTCAAAATTATCTTCTACCTCCTCTGTCTACCCTTACTACCTTTAGTGGTTTTATCTGGTCCCAAAATTTGGATTTCTGTGTCCATGCTGATTACTGGAGTGTGTATCTCCAGCCCATAATTCTCATGCAGCTGCCAGAGGCCTTTCCCCTAGGCCCTGGAAATAGAGACCATCACGCTGTGTACTGCTTCACCCACTACTCCCACCGTCTTCTCTATCTCAAAGAAATAAAATGTTTGCCCTACTCAACTGGTTGCTTGGGGGAAATAATGAGGGTCTTTTTTTCCTTTTATTTCTTATGTTCTGTCCAATCTGTCAGCAAAACTTACCAGAAAAGTGCATCTCACATAAAACTGCTCCTCCACCCTTGTTTTGCTCTATTACCATCCTGGAACTATTTCAAAAAGCTTTTAATTGGCTTCGTATTTTCAACCCTCCAATAGCAGAGTCTCAGCACAGCAGTTGCATTCTCCTGACTATTAAAGCTTGAGTTAGGTCCTGGCACTGTTCCTCTTCACAGCCCAGGAACCTATTGAAAGTGTCTTATTTATCCCCCAAAGGCCTTAGCAAGAGCTCCGGAGTCCTCCAGTCTTCTCCAGTGTCTTCTAGAATTTATCTTGTGACATTGACATGCTGAGCATACCTCCACCTCAGGGTTTTTCACTTTTTCTCGTCTTGCCTGGGGTGTCCCTCACCAGACACATGCAGAATTTCCTTCTTAGTGCTTCAAGGTCTCCATCAGCAAAATTTTCTTTGTCTACTGTGTATTATACACATCTTCACTGTTGCACTTGAGCCTCTTTCAGAATTTAATTTTTAAATAACATTTACCACTATCCAGCATTGTGTACTGCATGCCGTCCATTAAAGTCCAAACAGTCCATTAAAGCTACATTTATTTTGCTTTCTTCTGTAACTTCAGAGTCTAGAAGACCGTACGGCATGTAGTAGGCATTCAACAAGTATTTGCTGACTTGATGGCACTGACTAAGTGATAGCATGATATAATAGATTTCACATTGCGTTAATGTCATTATCAGTGAGGACTAAATTTATTCAGCAGATTTTATTAGATGTGGAACATGAGCTCAAGAAATTTCTCCTTCATGAATGAAAAAACATGAATTTAAAAACCCAATTTTTCAACACATGTACGTAACTGAATTAAAATCTCCAGTGGGGAATTCAGATAAAGTGTTCTAAATTACTGAAGAGTTAATATATCCCTGTGTGATACTGTAAGGTTCCTACTAACATAAAGTAATATGATTATTTTATCATATAAATCATTTTAAGTTAGGACCCATCTTTAATGAGTAAGAAAGCAAGGCAATATCTAATGAACAAGAAAAGAGAAATATAATAGCAGGATATCATCAGAGCTAAACAATTGCACAGTAAATTATGTAACCTAAAATAGATGACTTTTTGTCATTTCTCTGCCATGGGAAACTTCTGAGAAAAAGCCAGGAAAGAAAGAGCAAGGTCTCAGTGACCAGATGCAGGACACAAGGTGATCAGACCAACAGGGGACATCCGTTTGAAGATTCCAATCCAGATCACCTCATCCAAATTCGGAAAAGGTGCAACGCCCTGTAGATGCCTCCTTTGCTTGCTGAGGGTGCTGTGGGTCTCGTAGACTGAGGTAGGCAGTGCAAGGCCAGTGACCCATGACTTCATCCATGTAGAAATGACAGCTGCGAGCTATATTATGCATGTGTAATGATCTGCCACATATGCGTATGATTAAATGTCCAAGGCTTTCTGATGTTCTGTGTAGGATCTGTTCTGTTTGGTAAGTATTTGATTGTAAAAAGTGGCTGAGTTAAAAGAATTTAAGAACATATAAAAACACTCTTAATGACTTCCAGTAGGCGAAGACACGGTCTCAAGAAGTGGATGATGGATGTGTGCGTGAACACCAGTGTAGGAGGCAGGAGAACTGGATTCCTGAGCTCTGTTCCACTCGCTCTGAACGACGTGTGTGGATAACTCCACCTCTACCCCAATGCCTAAACTATCTCCTTCCCAAATTGAAGGGAATAATTATTGTCTTGCTGAAATGCTAGCTGTCATGAATATTAAAAAGCAGAATAAAACAGTTGGAAATATTCTGAGAAGAGTTCCAATAGTTCATGTGGGTAAAATGAAGATTAACCCTAGATAGGGAGAGGGTCGAGGAAATTCCAAAACTCAGGTTCAATAATAAAGTGCGATTGGGCTGGTGTGAATTAGAACATAACTTGAAAGGTTTCTAGTGCTTGGAAACAAAAATAAACTAGATAACTGCCTAATTCAGATCACGTAAGCTGCCCAGGAGCAGTGAGTTTAATAATAAAGGCAGACTGCTCTGTAGAAGAGGGCTGGCATCTTACTGTGGTTTCCCCCCAAAACAAGTTTTGGAAGTAAACCTCGTGGTCAAGTTACTTCTGAGGAAGAGTTCCCTGAAAAATAATCAGGGAAGGAGAAATAGGATGAAAAGAGATAAGCAATGGATGTTATTAAAGAAAGATCTATAAACGGTACAGTTTGCAGTGGCTCACGGGGGAGACTGGAAAAGCTTATGAAACACAAGTAAAACTTGGGGGAAAAGATGAAAGCAAGCGAGGTTTTCAGCAATATTTTAGAGCAAATATCGATTCAAAGAGGACAGTGACACACAAATCTGACAGCTAAACTGAATTCAGGCCGTATTTGCAGGATGACTGTTGAGATAAACGGGTGTTTTGAACATTCATTAATGTGGTCATTTATGTGTTTTATAGAATATGAACGGACATCTGCTCTATGCCACTTGCTAAGTGAAATCTTCATGAGTGTCCTTCGAGGACCATTTGGTGGTGAAAAAGTCAGGTGCGACTTTACCACAAACAAGGATGACTGTTATAGAACCCAGAGGGTTTGATCCAGGCTCTGTCACAGGAAAGAAAGAAGGAAAGCAAAATGGTATCTTTACGTTCTCTTCTAGTTTCAAATTCTGCCTCTGCTGTTACCACTGTGACACTGGGCAAATTCCCTGACTTTGTAGCTCAGTAGCCTCATCTGTGCCACAGTGATGGTCACTATTCCTGAGGGTCTGTTTGCATGAGTATTAAATGCAATAATGTTTCAAAAGAAAAACAACTTCAGAATACTGACAGGAAGGAAATTTGCATTTGTTTTTAATGAATGTTCAATTCATTTTTTCTGATTCTACAACTACCAAAAAAAAAAAAAAGACAGAAAGGAAGGAAGTAAGGAAGGAAGGAAGGAAAGAAGGAAGGAAGGAAAGAAGCTGAAGATAACTTGCTTTTCCTTTATAACTGTATAGGGAAGAAAAAATACTGGCAAAAGTCTACTGGCAGTTATATGAGGCATTGCAAATTGAGCTTCAGCTTTATAGACCTGTAACAATGTAACAATAAAAGGTATGGTGTTTAGACTTTAAGGCAAGATTGATTCTGATTGCTGAAGGAAACTTCTATGTCCTCACAGGCTGATTGCTCTTGAAAGTCTTCAAGATCCATGTGCTCCATCCAGGCTCGGTCCCCAGGCTAAGGTGCTGTGCAAGACCATGGAACCTTTAGGAGGGAGTATGGGGATCCCAGCTCTTTCTGTCTCTTCTCCTGTCACTGCTTCTTGGTGCCCATGAGTGGACTAGCTGCTCTGCCATGTGTCCTGGTCATCAGGAGCTGTGCTTCCTCACACCCAAAGCAACAGAGTGAGTCAACTATGCACTAAACTCTCCTCAGCTGTGAACTGCAGCAAACCTTTCCTCTTCGTAAGTTGGTTGTGCTGTGTATTTTGTAACAGCAAAGCAAAGCTTACACAATGTTCTTCATCATAGAGCTCCTTCTCATTCTTAAAGTGATATATCAGTGAAATAGTTGGATGTATATTTAAAAATTAGAGGAGAGCTCTGATTTGCTTGATAGAGTCAGCATCAGAGAATGGTGCCTCCATCTTCTTTTGCAAACCTGTCTTACAGCTGGAAGAGACCAAGCAAGCAACACCTGGCACTGGAGGATGAGCTCAGCTGTGACTCTCTAGTCATGTGTGTCTAGAGCACAGTAAGGAGGATGGCCCATGCCAAGAGGTGCTGCATAGGGCTGCAGGTGGCGACAACGTGAACAGGAAGTTGGGGAAGCAGGCTTTGGAGTCAGGCGGTAGGACTGTTCCTGCGGAAAGTGTGACTGGTTTTGTTTGCATAATCCTGCCAGCCTATCAGGAAAAAGGCTACTCAGGGATAAGTGGAAAGTGCATCAGGTCAGGTGATAAGGCAGGGTCTTGGCAAAGGAGTTTTATTTGCATGGTAGGAAGTGACAGTGGTTATTCACTCTTTTGGAGCCCTCTAAGTATCAATGGATGTCAAGGTAGCACTCAGCTGAGCCTTGATTATCATCCCACAGACATACAGCTGGAAGCAGGCTAAGGAAGAGGAGTCTTTCTGGCCAGGTGTTGTATGAAGAAATTTGGGGGAAGTTGCTTGTTTCCTGGAGACTTTTGCACTCAAAGTATTATAGCCGTGCTGAGTAAAGCCTACTCCTCCACATCTTCTCTGTAATATTTGGCCTTTACTTCAACACCACAGGATTTGATGTGAGCTGATCCCTAAGGAGAAAGCAAAGAAGTACTTAGTGCAGCACTAGGATCTGCATAGGTTTGGAGGGAGATGGCCGGTGGAAACAGGAAACCTGCACATCAGTATTTCAGCGTTTTGCTTTGCAAAAACCAAGCTCTGCTTTCTGATTTTGTCAGTAGCCCTGAAGCTCAGAGCTAAATGTGCAGTCTTTTGCCAAAGCAAACGTCAACTCGCATCCTCCTCAGCTTCTCAGATGTGCTGGACCAGACCATGTATTTTCCTTGTCTGCAACTGAGTGTCCTCACTGTGGTAACGCTGAATTAGACCTGCTGCCATTCTTCTGTGGTCCTTTCTTCTGATTCAGCCTCTTTTCTTTTCTTTTCTTTTCTCATTGCTTCCTTACTTATGTAGGAAGCTGCCCTTCTGGAGAATGAATTCCTGACTTTTTATTAACTATTTTCACAGATTTTACATTCAGTGAGATTTCATCCTTGAACAAATTTTTATGTCACATAGGTATGTTTAAACTTCTACTGAAATATTCAATTAAAAGAACATGACTATCATTTCCAAGAAGTGTCTCTGGGATTGCATTGAAGCAAACAAAATAGCAACTGGTGAAAAGAATATGCCATTTTATTCTCATTTCTGTTAAAATTATTCAGAAATAGTAGAGAGAGTGCATAGTTTCAAATCTGACTAGTGATCTAATGCATATTTACATAGTCATCTTAAAAATGCTGAAAGGTCTACAGGTGTTGAGAAGATGTGAATAGTAGCTATGTGACATATTAAGAAGTGGATGGAAGAGTAAAAAGAAAAGGAAAAAGGAAATGAAGGTACCAATTCTAAAGCATGAATATGAGATGAAAGCTGGGGACAGACTCATAAAAATGTGGATTTCCTGTTGTCTCGCTGTATTCTTTTTATACTTCCTGCCACACTGCCAAGGAGAATTTTAAGGTTTGAACTAACTTCTTTTTAAACTTCTCACAAATCTCATATGCTGTGAATGCTGTGGTTTACAGCAGACTGATGACACAGATCTGAAAACCTGCCAGTCTTACACTGATCTTCTCGGACCTTTCCACCAGCTCTGTTCTGAACATGTAGCAGGTGCTTTTGTTTTATAGTCTTACCTTTTCCCCACGTTCAATGGCAACTGCACCTCATTTTGCCTTGGATAAAGGCTGTCTCAGCTCTGCAATTAGAATGCTACCTCCATCCCTGCACTCCAGGAAATAAACGTGCAGGTTAGAAATGCCATCCCTCTGGCCACAGACACAAGTTCAGCCACCAGATCATGACCCAACCCACACCTTTGCAGCCAGTTAGGTCTAGATCTGACCTGTGGCTTCTGGTAGTTGGGAAGTCCACTGTCTTCCTGAAGGCTGCATCTCTGGACCAGAATGTAAAGCTGGGGCTTCTGAGATTTGCTCCACAGACCTGGTAATGCAGCCGGCTGAGGGGCAAAGGGGCAGGAATATGAGAAACTGCCTGGTATCTCTAACCAACAAATAACTTTTTTCCTTAATTCACTTTGTTTGAGAATCTCCTAGTTTTAGTTTGGCTATTTTAGCTTCTACTCATGCTATGAGTCACTTATATTTGTAATGATTTCCATCATCTCTCATTTGGTACACTGGTTCCTAAGATTAACCCTAGAGGGGAACTCACTTTATGTCCCCTTAGGACAGCGCAGCACGGAGGACTAAGAGGGAAGAACAAGAGGGACACCCTGGGACCCTGACCCTCCTTTCACTGGGGAGAGGGAAATTCTCTGTAGGACAGACAAGGAAATCAGGTGGTCTTTTCATGTCTCCTCCTCGATTTGATTTCTGGGTGGTAATGTAATGCTCTTTGCTAAAAAGAAATAGCTGCTTTTAATGCCTCTAGCTACAGATTGCTTAACAATAATAGAACATGGGACCTATAAAGCCCATTTCCTGCATAATGACCCCCCAGCTGAACCATTCTTTGGAATTATATTCTAAATGAACCTCATTTATAGAACTCATGATTCTGAGCTAGTATCTGGAGAACGACCATTGGTATTACTCTCTGTTTTTCTGAGATGTTTTCTTGATGATATCCTTGTGATTTTTTAGTGAAATGTAGTATCAGGTAAAATCTTTGATTCCTGTAACTCTGATTTAACAATCAGGTCCTGAAAATTAGCTTCATAACCTGAGTGGATTAAGAAGGGTTTGTTTGTATTGTTGAAGGGAAAGCCACAGGATGGCCTACTGGGAATCCTCCTATAAGCCTGTAATTGATTTTCCTGACCTCACGAAAGGTTTCTGTTGGGGTCCTATATTGGTGTAGAATGGGTTTAACTTTCATCTTATAAGAAATTGGCTGGTTAATACACATAGCTTCTAAATCCACTTTTTAGCTATATAGTGTTACGAGGAAGTTTATCAAAATGAAGTTCATGCAGCTCCATTGGCAAATGAGGCCTGATGATCACAAACTACACCATTATGGTGAACACAAACACATTCCAAAGGGCTGTCTGGGATCATTCACGTGACACTCGACAACCAGGTTAAGTAAACAGATTTGGGACCTCTGCGCTTGTCATTTATTTTCAGGATGCAATGAATGATTGGATCTTAAAGGGTCAGTGACATTGGAAACTAAGTCATTCTTTGAAAAATATGACTCTTTGGGATTTTATGAACTCCCAAGGGAAGGCAAGTGCCCTATATCCTCTTCACACCAGCCTCGAGCCAAGAGCGTCACAAAGACTTGTCAGCATCGGGGAATCTGGTGAAAGACGTCTACCACCTTACTAACCAGTGGTTCCCTGATAGATCCACCTCCACTATGTCCCTCACATTACCAGCAGGAAAGGTCAGAAGTCACAGACATCAGGGGCAGGTGGTGACAAAGCTGTCCAGGTGGGGGAAACCATCAAAAATTCCTTTCCTGTAGGCACCTGGTCCAAAAGGAGCTAAAAGCTTGGGAAGGGGAGATTTTGAACTCTAAGCTGAATTCGGGCTTTTTAAGGAAAATGGCCAGGGTTTTAACTGATTAATGTAAGGAAATTGATCTGAAACAGATCCTGGGAGTGTGTAGAGGGGGCTTTACTTTTTTGAAGAGAGGGAGTTCCTATGCAGCTTTCCTGGTTGTGCTTGTGGCCCAAGGGAGAGTCCATACTTCTGCCCGGATTCAGATTCGAAGCAGCAGTGGGCCAGGAAAGCGAAGAAGCACGCTTAGGAACACAGCAGCCTTCTCGTGAGAAGCAGGCTTCCTTCCTCCTAGTCCCTATCAGCACACGTAAGCCTTGTACTGTTCTTCCTACAGTGTTAGTCAGTGCAGCTGTGCTCAGAGATGAAAGGGAGACAGATGCAAAGGAATGAATTGGGAAGAGAGACAGATACATTTTATTGATTGTTTCACTTTGTGGAGTCTAAGAATGCAACCCCTTCTTGGAATCACATTTCTAGTGTTAGCTGTAGGCTGTAAACACTGGGGGTTCTGCCCTGGCAGGGAAACTCTGGAGACCTGGGCTTCAGGGCCCCCTGGGGCTGGTGCAGGTCTTCGCTGAGTCTATCCCCCTGCTGGCCTTTGCTTCCCTCCCTCTGCACATCTTCCGCCCTCCACTTTCCTCCCTGTCTCAGATCTTCAGCACACTGAGCACATCATGGGGTGGTTTCCCAGGGAGTCCAGGCTCCAGCTGGAGCCACAGTGACTGCCAATCTTCAAGTTTGTCTCAAGCAAAACTGCACAGGCACTTCGCTGACTTTCGGATACGAGAGTAACAGTTTGAGAAGACCAAATTTAAGGGCTGTGTTTGCATCTTAAATATCCAAATACACTTTCTTTAAATGCATGGAAGCTATGTTTCAACATGCAATTTATTTTACATGGAAGTTTCAGAGGAAATCAAGTTACGACTCATGTGAAATAAAATCATTCCTACCTTTGCTGCCTTACAAAAGACATAACAGAAAGTGAGCCTAATTAAACTGTTTTACTGATTGTCAGCATGTAATTCACCATATTCTAATTTATGCTGCTTTAAATGTAGTTTTTCATTTTGGAGGCATCACATGCTTGTGACAGGAATATCGAGATATTTTTGAGAATACAAACATAGGCATCTTCTCTTGCTTTTGAGAGAAAAATAATTTATCTTCTTTTTCTTTGGATTTATTTATTGTTGGCTGAATATATTTGCTCATTTAAACTATTTAAGTTCTTGCTATGGTAATGGAAAATTTGAAACCGATGATGTTTTAAACACAAGATTACTAAGATATTTTCTAGGGGTTTCCAAGTAGAAAGCAAAGTAACATTTTCTATGTATTCTTCAGACTTGTGGCAGTAGGTGTGTGCAAGGTGGGGAAAAGGAAAAAAATAAAGAGATGAAAAATAATTCTGAAGAAGAACAGCATTTTACAATGCTTTCTGTGTCCAGAGCATACCACGTAAAAAAGATAATGCGGAAAAACCGTCATTATACTTATGCATATCATTTTTCAAATTAATTACGTTGATTATGCATTTCCCTCAAGCCAGTAAGAATCACACAAATATCAGAGTAAAATATAGGTTCCTTGAATAAAACACATGCATAAAAAGAATAGAAGAAATAAAAATTTCCCTAATAATGCCAGGCAGACCAGGTTGGGCTTTATTGATCTCTGGAACAGTAGCTCACCAGAGAGAGAGTCATAGCAGCATTAAGAAATGGCATTTCCAACCCCGACACCAGACACTTGGAGGGCTGCCCCCAGGAGCAGAGACGTGGCTCCAGCCAGCTGCTTTAATCCTCTTTGGATTCGTGACTGTTTCTGACTTTCATCATTTACTGAGTGATGACGGATGGTGCTCGTATGCATCTGAGGTAGTGGATTCTGAGAGAGATTTCTCCAGGCACCTGACAGCTCTCTTCTGATGCAGGGGAACATTCTGCCAGTCCCAGAGGCTATTGAGATGGAGATGGAGAACCCCACAGTACAGAGCTACAATTTCATATTGCCATTCCAAGGACATAAATTGGTTCCAGGTCAGCAGAGAAGGGAGAAAAGCCTGGACTGGGTGTCTCAAATCATTCCAGAATTGCACTGGAATGCACACTTTTATTTTTGGAAGCTTTGGAAAAGCAGGGTGGAATTATGCAAAACACACAGGATGGGACTTCGTCTCAGCGGGTGTGGTGCTCAGTGCTTGCCTGGCATAATTTTGGACAAGTAACAAATTCTATATGGTAGTTTCTCTTTTACTAAATTAGAGAAATAATCTAAATGTTTGTTGCCAGTTTTGGTGAACATTTCAAGCATAGATAGGTTTTTATACTAAGTCACATATGAAATTTAAATGCTTTATTAAATTTTGTATTTTAATTTTATATAAGCCAAAGCAAAGCAAAACAAAACAAAACACACTGGAAGAGATTTCTTCAGGACAAACCAAGCATTTTTCCACTTTTGGTCTTGGCCTCCCCTGCTCAGCTTCTCAAAAATGTTGTCTGCTTTCAATTCCTTTTCCTCTCTGTTTTTCATCTCTCATACCCCGCACTCTGATGTGGCCCCTTTTTCTTCATGCTGTGAAAAAGAGCTCTGTGATAAAAACAGTCCTCAGGACTCCAAATCATTAAGCAGGATGGACATATTTCTGTCCAAATCTAACCTAAATTGCATGTGGAAATCTCCCTCTTGAATCCTCTTTCGTTTCTTTGATACCTAACTCTGCTTTCCTCTTGTCTTTCTAGATGTTCTCTTTCATCATGCTTTCAGAATTCTTTCTGTCCTTCAGATATCACATTAAAAACGTGCTCAGGATAAAAGTGAGAGAAATATTTTTCTTGTGTATTCAAATAACTACATAGATGAGACGTATTGACACCACTTTAAATCTGCCGCACATCAGTTTTGATCTTTATAGTATTTTGATTTTAACAATAGAGAGAAGGTGAGGCGCTGAGTAGAACCTGCACCTTCCCAGGTGAGCAGGGCTGGTGCTGGAAAGCAGCGGCTCCCAGGAAACCACGGACAATGAAAGTCAACAATCTGCAGTCTGTAGTGGGAGTGGTGCAAGCTTCCAGGCTCCCTAGAGTAGACTGTATTACATGCACTTTCAATGCGCAGTATTTCATTTTAGGGTGTATGTATTTGGAATTATGCCATCATAAATCTAGGAGTAAGTGCATTGCCCATGCCAAGGATTTGTAGACTGTGACGTGGAGAAGCAGGACCCTCTGGTACGGGTGTCGGGGATACCAAGATCCCCTTACGGGTTCTGCAGGCCAGAGGTGCAGGCAGAAGCACCCGAGGTTGCGTTAGTGAGTAGAATCTGTGTGCTCTCTCCTTTCCCCATCCCAGTTGTCTTTCCCTCCCAAGCAGTCTCCTCCCTCCTCAGTCTCACAATATCTATTGTATATTTTGGATCTTACACGAGGGAGATAATATGGTGTTTACACGTGCAAGTCTGTTTTATTTCACTTATGAGTATGGTCTCAAGTTGCACCCATTTACCTATGAAAGCCTTGAGTGTATCCTTCAGTATGGCTGAGTAGTACTCCACTGTATAAAAATACCACATCTTTCATATCCATTCTTTGGTTGATGGGCATTTGGATTGTTTCCAAGATTTAGCTATAAACATGAGTGCATGTATATTACTGTGGTATGATGTTTTTAATTCTTTTGGAAGACACCCAGAAGGAGAATAGCTGCATCATATGGGACCTCAGATCCCAGCTTTTTGAGGAATCTCCACACTGATTTCCCCACTGGTTGCACCAATCTACACTCCTACCAGCAGTAGAGAAGAGTTCCTTTTACCCCAGAGCTCCTCAAGCATTTGTTGATTTACTTCTAAAATGAAAATAAATGGCAAATAAATGTATGAAAAAGTCTTTGACATCATTGGTCATTGGAGAAATGCAAATTAAAACAATGCTGAGATTTTACCTCACTCCAGAAAGAATGGCTGTCATCAAAAAATCAACCAATAGCAAGCATTTCTTACATTATATCTCATTCTTTCATAAGATGAAGGCCACTAATTCAGTCCCCACTGCTGGCTGTCTTTACTGCAGAGCAGGCATGTTACCTGACCCAGGATCCTGCAGACTTCAGTGTGGAGACTAATGATCCATATAAAGAGCTGATATATGGAGTCTGTCTTAATAAGGAGGACAGAAGAAGCATGGGTCTCCCCAAATCTCAGGAGTTTTACTGCTCATGTCCCATGCTCAGCACCCCAAATGAGAGCAGCAGTTTTCTGTAGCTGACCCTTGTGATAGAGGCACTGTGGTATCCAAGGAAAGTTTTCTAAGAGATCAACTTGAACTTGATTTCTTGTAGCATGCACTGTATTTCTAATGATCCATCCCTCCTGGAGAAATTATGAACTGTTTAATATAATTTCATTTAATGAGGTTTTCCCTTGCTTGTTATGCATTTTGCTTGCATGCTAGAGCCCTGATTGATGCACCCTCCTGCAACGTCACAGCTACCAGCTTTCGTGATATAACTATCCAGACTTGAAACTTCATGTCTGTAAGGCGCAATACTTGTAGCACACTATTCTGGAGCAAGTGTTTTTACCAGCTTTCTCTGGGCTCATTTATGCACTTTCAGTCACCTGGCTCCTCAGCTGGCAACTGGGGGTTACTGGTGGCCTCAGTCTCACCACAGGCAGTTGATGCCTACTGTCAGAAGATGTGAGTTGTGACTCAGGAGAGTGTCACCAAGAGCCTCTCATGGGCTCATAACTGTGTGCACACAGGCACATTTGAAACCTGTGCTTGTGCCATGCTTGATAGTGTTTCACTGGGAACAGTGAAGGTCACTTGTCTGCGCCCGCATTTAATGTGTAACGAAATGGAGCACAACTGTTTCAAAGTCACATTGCAGACAGGCTCTCAAACAGGAATGGAGGTATTCACAGCCTGTTTTGCAATCTGCTTATGGACAGAACTGGTTGTTTTGTTCATTTCATTTGACTCAGAATCTTGACTATGCCCCCTCTGAGGCATTTACTTTTCTGGGTATGCTACTTTCCCTTGGAGGCCACTGTTTCTGTCCATGGCATCTTGTTCTCATAGTTCAGCACTCCGTTTCTGGAGGAATTTATAGATTATGAATTGCCTTTTCATCCAAATTCTTGCAAGGTGATCTGAATCTGCCACGGGGCTTACTATCCTGCACTTTAACGCTGAATTTCCACTAGACAATGATTTCCAAGGAATGGAGAGTTCCTAGGGTCTGCTGGCTGCTCTGCGAATTACTACCGAATAAGGCCAGTATCTGGCTCTCCTCTTGGAGCAGGTTCACCGAGGTGTTGTCTCACGTCCCTCTCCACATCCCTCAGGGATCTCCAGATTCTTGAGAAGTCTTTATGCTGTGCCTATGTGAGGTCTAGACCTTACTCACACCACTCACAGTGCCGAGGCAGGTTCCACGTGGTGGGTGGCCAAACCCAGGAACCCGAGATTTTAACTCTACAATACTGTTTTGCATGTTTTGACTTCTGTACTTTCTACCCTTCCTTCTTGACAATAAAATAACAACGCTGTAGAGTCATGCATGTTTTCACACCATTCTGGATTATTTGAGTAGTCATGGCTTCCAATTTAGTCTGTTTTGGGCCAAGGTGAATTTCAATGCTCATGTTTTTCTCCTTCTTTTAAAAATGTGGGAAATAAATCATCCATTCCATCCTACTTCTTTCTTTCAGTAAGCAGAACAGCATGCTAATAAACCACATATTTACTCTTTAACCTTTCAACGAACTTGTTGAAGTTGATGCAATTCAATTCTTTTCAAGGGATTAAACTAAAAATAAGACTGCATAGATTCTGGCATCTCTGTAAACCCCAGGCAAACATGAGAAAGCTTTTAGAATGCACAGGGCTATTTAGGGACTTTCTCCTTATCCTAGAGTGGCCAAAATATTTCAGTTTTATTCCTCTCCCCCTCCCCAAACTTTCCTCCAAGTCTGAGCCAAATCAGATAGCTGTGGAGAAAGAAGGGTTCCCTTGCTCTCCTCTTTGTAGTACGATCATGGAAAATGCTCTCTTCGTCAGATCTGAGCTCCTGGCAGCTGCTGTGCTGGCAAGGAGTAGGGAAGATTTTGAACTAAATGTCTGGCTGCTGAAAGTTTTTGGATTTGGGGTTTGATATTATCAAAAAAATTCATCTGGTCTGCTGCAGAAACATATTGTTTAATCCAGCAAGAATGTGAGCAGGTTGTTCCTCACGGCCAGTGCTGGAGTTCTCTGTCTTTCTTGTGGTAAAGTCTACAGCAGTTGCTCTGTGTAATCGGAGACAGGTTTGTCTGGGAGCAGAGGACTCCGCCACGTTTTAGTTTAGTCTGTTTAGATCCTGGTCTGACTGTGAAGAGATGCCTCCCATGAATGAAACAGTGGTTCAATGTCTTGGTTCCTTTGCAAAGTTTGATTTGTTTATGAACCTTAGCCTAATTCTGTTCCCGAATACGATTTTGTATACTTAGTCTGGGAATCACTTTCAAACACCCACACAGAAAATGCCCTTACTATGGGGACTTATTAATTTGATACAGGCAAAATATGTTTTTGACTTAGAAAAATAGGATCTCTAACAATACATGTTGACTCAAGCTGATCAATTTCTTTATATCTATTTTGCTAATTACACTGTTTTCACTGTACATAAATCCATAATATAGAGGTCACCATTGTAAAGCATAATCTTTAACTTTTTTAAAACATAAACATTAAGAGCAGGACAAGTGTTTCTAAAACACACAAATACAGCTTAATTTTAGAATACTTGTTAAAGAAGGAAAGTGGTAATATTATATGTAGAAGAAACATCTTGCCTACATTAAGACAATGTCCTAATCCATTCGGACTGCTATGCTATAATGATCTACAATACAGCAGCGTGATTTAAAGAACAAACATTTACTTCTTGAAGTTCTGAAAATTGGGATTTCAAGGTCAAGGCATCCTGGGTCAGCTGTGTGGCATGGGTCCATTCCCGGGTTTGTGGAGCTCTTTCTCATGTGGTGTCATCACCGAGGGGACGGGGAAATGAGTTCAGGGGTGATGTGTATAAGGGCACTAGTCCTAGGCATGAGAGCACCTCTCTGGTGAGCTCCTCTCGGGCCCCATCTCCTAAAACTATCCCGCTGGGAGTTAGGGTTTCCACGTATCAGTTTCAAAGGGAAGAGCATTTAGCCCATAAAAGATGCTTTTGTACATGAGTTGTGATTACTAGGGCCATTGGACAACTCACTGGAGTGTGAACGCGTGTCTATGGAAAAGAAATACACTTGAGTCTTAATTTTTTTTGAAGATAGACTCTCAAGACCTCATTCCCTTTTACCTATTTTATGTTAGTTACCTTATCACTGAGATAATTGTTTCTTTGTAGTTATCTAAGAGCAAATTCTTTTGTTGGAAAGAATCAGCTTTCTTTTGGAGCTTTTGGGAAAGGTTAGATAATATCTTATAGATTTCTTCAGATTGTAGCTCCAGAATCAGATTAGGCTAATAAAAAAATTCTGCAGAAAAGCTGTCTGCCATTTACACAAAGCTTTGTGCCATTTATCTTTTCATTTTTCTATCACACTGCTGTTGGATCACTTCGTGTGGTTAACTCACTTACAATCTGAGTTGGTCTTCCCTCGATCTGACTGACTGCACTGGTTCACATCCCTGAAACAGGAGGATCACAGCCACCTGAGGGTTGCAGTTGGAATCCTAAGCAACTTTTAAATGATCCAGATGTTACTGGGTTTATTATTCCTGTATCCTCATACCAACAGGCCAGTGGTACAGAAGAATGACTGTAGAATCCATTCCTTGACTCTAAGTTCTGATTCTGATGCAACCAAAGAATGAAATCTCAGGAAAACTAGAACTCTTTGATCTCTCCACTGCTGGTAAAGTGCTATGCAACAAAACTGAGAACATCAGCTAGTAGCGCTTTAAAATATTGTAGGGCAGTCAAAAAACTGGAGGATTTCTGGAAGCCGAAGTTCTGAAATGGGAGATGAGGTGTACTCTTACATACATGTGCCCCTGGACTTAGGATGGGATTATTCCTTCCCAAATCCTTCATAAGCTGAAAATAGGATATGGAAAATGCATTTAATACACCAAACTGCCAAGCGTCTTTGCTTAGCAATTCGGCCTCTGTGTGGGACCAGTTGTTTGCCCCTCTGATCTTGGAGGACTGAGGGGATTCCCTGCCTCTCAGAACAGAGCAGTACCATGTGTCATTGGGCTGGGAACCGGCAGAACTCAAATTCTGGAGTACCATCTCTGGAATGTGTATTGCTTTTGCACCATTGTAAAATAAGAAAACCACTGAAGTCAGACTATGAGATGGCCCTGGGATGAACTTGAAAAAGAAAGCATTTGCCTGGAAAAGGAATTTTAGGAATGCTTGGTAGAGGCTTCCAAATGGGGCTCCTGAATTTGAATTTAACTTTTTCCCATTTCAAAACAAATGTTCCTTTTCATTTTCCTGTCCTTATGGGTGAACTATAAATGTCTCCAGCTTAAACCCCAGGAGAGGAGGGATGATTCCTTCCCATCCTCTGTGCATTAAACTCCATCACGATGATATCACAATTCCTGTTTTGAAACCTGTGTTAGACGCCTCTTTTCCTATTCCCAGCTCTTCCCAAGTCATGTGCAAAGGTCTTTCCACTAACATAGATCTCTGCTCTTCTCATCCTTAATTTCTTTCTGATTATCTTGTCTGCACCTTGTGCCCAATTTAAAACTCTACTAGTAGAAGACGGCTGGAGTACTGGAGTAATGTGTGCCTCTTTTCTCCTGGCTGATGAATTCACTTCCCTGTTGAGTGCCCATCCACTCTTCTTTATTCAGGGGAAGCTTTTCTCAAGCCCTCAGGTCTATTTCATCTCAAGGGTGCCATCAGCTTGATCATTTTTACCGCAACTGTGGTGCCAGGATCTCCAGCCAAGAACCATATCTCACCTCCTCTGTCCGCAGTATGGGGAGGGCCGTGAAGGAGATGCTGTCCTGGGCTTGGATCTCTGGCTCACGGTTCACTCAGCTCTGTGGAGACTCATACTCTTCTCAAGCAGAACAGTTCATCTGCACCCCAGATTTCCTCCTGCAGGGGTTGCTCATCTCTTTCTTTCACTCAAGTGAACTTTATTCATATTCCTATTATTAATTTCCATATATGTGACCTTCATAAGTGCTTTCCTAATCTTTAAAGCTCTATTATGAAGTCCTGTGAGGTCTATTTTTATAGTCATCCTGTTCTATCTTCTACTGTGAACATGTGTCATTAAAGTTTTCTACCCTATTAGCTCCTGGTTCTTAAGATTTAAATGTTTTAAACTGAACCCTTTCCAAAGTCCTTATTGTGGGACCTTAAATATTACAGCTGTAAAATAGATTTGATTTTACTTTTTGGATTAATCCACAATTCCTGCCCACTGCCAGTAAGATCATTAGTCATAATGAGTTTTCATGGCACATCTTCAGCCCTCCTTTTCTTCAAGAGAGATGGTTTGCTGCCGTTACTGAAGTCTATGCATTGCTATCTGTGTTTCTCAGTCTTACATCTGCTTGAGAGCTGTGTATAACATTCATGAAGAGCTGGATTCCTTGATTCTCTTTGGAAGTCTTTAGTGATGGTGAAAAGCAAGCTTCTTAGCATCCAGGTGCCACTTTCCATTTCAGCCCTGTACTTGGAACTGGGGAACCACCACAAGACTTCCCCAAGACATCTTCTCTTTTGTTGGGAACTGACTAGTGCCCATGCTATAAGGAAAACCCATTGAGGTCTGTACCTGGCAGATGGTAATAAAAACTAAATGCTATTTATTCATCTTTGATTCTCCTCTGTTTCCTATTATAATGAAAAATTATAAGAATATTGATGAGTTTTTATCCTGTTTTATCGCTAGGCCCCACAAATGTGAGTAGCCACGCTTTCTGCGTTCATCCCCCTGCACACTTTGGAGAGCATGTAGCCTTTGTAAAAGTCAGACCCCAAGACCACTCGTAAAGGAGAAGCTTGACTACAGAGATTACATGGGAATGTATGTGCGAAGGTAGGAAATTGTAAGTGTTTCTACTCTCATTGCATTGTGGGAAACTCATAAAGTCTGTGCATGTGCTGGGAGTATTAGAGCTCATTTTGATAGAAGTGATGAAGAAAATTGGGTTGCCATTGGCTGTTAGAATGAGGTTTACGCTGTAACGAAGGACCAGGAAGAATAGCAGCCCCTTGACACCACCAGAGAGGAGTGGGAGATGCCCATATCAGTTTGTGTGTGCAGTACTGGGAGGGGGGAAAAGCTACAGTTTGAATCTGAAAGATCCCACAGAGGCCCAAGTGTTAAAGGTTTGACCCTCGCTCAAGGCACAGTCAGGAAGCGTGGAGCCCTGAAGAGCTGAGAGCCAGCAGGGGTACTCAGGTCTTTGAGGCTGTGTCCTCGAAGCAGACCACAGGGCTCCTGTCTTCCTGTGCTGTCCTTTGTGTCCTGGCCTTGAGGTGAACAGATTTGCTCCCTGTCATGAGATGCTGCCTCACCCCAGACCCAAAAGCATCAAGCCCACTCGATTTATAGAAAACTTGCAAAGCCAGGAGCAAAAATAAATCTCTCATCTTAA
This sequence comes from Cavia porcellus, assembly GCF_034190915.1. NCBI lineage: Eukaryota > Metazoa > Chordata > Mammalia > Rodentia > Caviidae > Cavia > Cavia porcellus. The sequence continues at coordinate 49,477,817 of NW_026947497.1, forward strand.
TGAATTGATTATATTAGATATTGTATTACAACGATAGAAAGCTAAAGAATATAAAGAGAATAGTAATGTACCTTAAAATATGTGTGCCAAGTAAGAAGACATTACCAAAGGGATGATCTAGATGAAAGGATAAGTGCTGGAGACCGAGTACAGATGAGAATACTGACATCAAAGGCAGGGCAGATTAGATGTTAAATCAGCAGGGCTGGAGTCACCACCATGTTCCTGACACTGTGCATAACTAAGTGGGAATAGATGGACCGTTGCAAATGTCTGTGCTGGTGTGAGACATGTTGGAGAAGAGAAACCATCCTGGAAGAGATGGGCCTAGAGCTCAGAGCTACACACAGAGACAAGAGGATAAGGTTCACACTGTGGTGCCAGGGCAGCCCTCACAATGGCAATGATGTCCATTGTCGACCATCATCGGACATTCTTTTTGTTGTTGTTGTTGTTGTTTTTTAGCCCTGGTGACCGAACCCAGGTCTGACTAAGTTGCTGGGTTGCCCAAGCTAGACTCCAGCTTGTGATCCTTTTGCCTCAGCCTCCCAGTGACAGGACTACAGACTTGTACTACTGTGCCTGGTGGTACGAATTTCCTTTACGGTAGAGATTATTACAGTCAGAGAGGATTACACATCAAGTAACAGACTGTACCACAGATGTCGATGTATTTTAGTTGTGGTAAGATGTACTTTATGAGTCAGATGACAAAGTTGCCTTTGTGCTAATCCACTTTCTTGTTCTTGGGGCAAAATGCCTGACATGTGCAATTTATGAGAGGAGAGATTTACACTGCATCATAGTTTCAGTGGAGTCAGGCAATTTTGGGCTGGCCCCAAGTCGGAAGTGGAATGGCAGAAGGGTTCTGTGGGGAAAACTACTCAAGCCATGGCAGAACGAAGGGAGAAGCCAGACAAAAACACTCTTCCAAGTCCCAGAACTGGCGACCACCTCGCCAACCAGGTGCCCCCCTCAACACGAGACTGTTGGAGGACATTTTAATCTCAGCCATAGCATTCTGCCCTGGCCCCCAGAAGGCTCCCATCCAGCTCATTATGCAAAATGTATTAGTCTATCTCTAAGAGTCACCAAATGCTTAACAGTTATAGCATTTCTGAAAGACCATCTTCAAATTCTCCTCTGAGACTAGGGCAAACTTATCTGTGAGGCAGTATAAAAAAAAAAAAAAAAAAAAAAGAAAGTTAAACATTTGCAACATACAGTGATGCAGTGAGAACCATTCCAAAAGAGATGAGGGGGAACACACGGAAACTGGACCAAAGCAAAACTGAAACCTGACAGGGCAATCATTAACTTCTCTGGCTCCATCACAGCACTCTGGCACTTAGTAGTGGGATATGAATTTCAAAGCCTATGGGTGGCCCTCTCCCTAGGGCTTTGTGGACTGCAGTGTACATGATGTCCCTCTGGGACTGGTTCTGCTCTCTATGGCTTTCTTGAACAGATGTTCCACGTTGCAAACATCACCAATACCCTGAGGTCTCCACTGCACTGTTGGCTTCACTCTCACAGCTCATGTACTGTGCTCCCAGGGGTTCCTCAGGAACTGTGACCCTTCCCTACATTTTTGCCTGGTATCCAAGTCCTTCTTCTGAAACCTGGGAGAAGGCGTCTGTGGTCCCCTAACTCTCATATTCTGCATGCCTGAAAAAACAGCATTGTTTGAATGATTCTGGGTCAGCTGTCGACTTGAGCAGTTACTGGTCCTTTTGGAACAGGGCTGAAGTGGTCACTCAGAGCCTGGCTTTTTGGACTCTGGCATATACATCCCCAAGAAGCTTTGATTGGGCAGATATTTCAAATGGGCTCTTATTTCAAATGAATTATTTACAGTTTTGCACAGTTGAACCTACAAAGGGATGGGCTCTGGTCATTTCCCAGGACATCTTCCATCCTTCTTTCTTATTGTCCTGGTATGAAGTGCTTGGCATCTTTCTAGCTCTAGTCTTCTTACAAATAATACTCCCCTTTGCTACCACTTCACAGGTTCTCCCTTTCTGGACACATCATTTGAGCTTGCTTTTTTGATTCTGATTCTCGCTGTAAACCTGAATGAAAGCAGCCAGCAGTATCCATGTCACATCCTACACAGTGTCATACTTTGAAATTCTCTCCACTGGACTAGACCACCACTTTTAATCTCAGTCTCCAACAAATTCTCAGGACATGGGGAAAATGTAAGTAGTTTCTCAAAAAATGTGTTCTTCAAATGTGAATTTTGGGGCAACAGTTTAGATTGAAACCATAAGGAAAAACTCAGAATGTGAGAGTGAAGAAGAGTAGATAACAAAATACGTCACGACTCTCAGAAGAATCTATTGCTCTGTGAAGGACTTTGGAGCTATGCATTAATGTTTCCTGCTCAGATTGATTATTTCCTTTTTAATTAAAGAGTTTGGCATGGCAGTTTTGCTTTGGAAAACTACTTCCTCCAAATCTTCAGGCTTTTTGTTGCTGGTGGGATTTGCTTCGGGTCAGATTCTGAGGGTGCACACTGGATTCAGGTCCAGTTAAGTTTGTCTGTTTGGGTCCTCTGAACATTGTAGTCTTTCCCAGACATGTTGGCTTTGATTACATTGAATTTTTAATTTGCTCCAGCAAGCTTCTACCATACATCTGTTCATTCAAAAAGGAACCGGGCAAACAATCAGTAAATGAAGGGTTTGAAAATAAAGACAAGTTAGGAGCAGAGAAAATGGAATTAACTAAAAATTATGTGGAAGAACAGGTGGAATAAAGGGGAAGTTTAAATTGCAGGAGAGATTTAGAGAATTACACAGAAGAAAGAGGAGCAGGGGAGTTTTCTTTCAAAGTGATGTTATAGCATCAATTTCAGGTTTGGATTGTAGGATATTCAATTACTGACAGGAAATACGACAAGAATATTTAGCATTTTGTCCTACATAGTTGGCTCTTTAGGCTGATAATAGAGAATCATAAAGTTGCCTTTCACAGATACATGTGGGGTTTTAATGGATATGTATCAGATTAGTTTCACATTGTTAAGAAATAACCTACATTTTTCTTGTGAGTCCATTAGCAACATGGGATTTTATTACGAATAAATATATGACAAGAGGATTTATGATTCATATTACTGTCCCTATGTGATCCAAAGGTTTTTCTATCCTTTTATTTTCTCAGTAATCCCATTAAATAATTTAATGGCTTCTATTGATGACTGATCCTTTTGAAATTGTAGCAGATTGTTCTTTAAAATATGTGGGTCCTCATAATTCTTCCGCAAAGTATACAAAGTAATCTGCTTCACTAGTTTGGCCATTATAGTGCACCCAGTTGTATTCTAGTGGCCAACACATGAACTTCATTTTTCAAAGGATGCCTTTGACTCATTTTTCCTTCTCTTTGGAACTTCTTAGACATCAGCTTATGTCATCATCTCTCACTGATGAAGGGGAAATCCTTATTTTTAACTGCTTTCACTAGCTCTGAGCTAACAGTTCTTGCCACCTCACTGTTCCCCAGATCAAAATCTAATTTCTAATGCTTTCAAGAATCATACAGGGTTTACTGTCTCGTGGACAGGAAAGAGGTTTATATTTCACACTGCTGACTAAACTGTCCTCCCCTTTCAATCACCTTTGAACATTTCTGTTCTTTCTCCATTGAGAAAGTCCAGAGACCTCTTCTTCCTGTAAGACTTTGCTACTATTTTAGTGTAAATTTCTAGAATTTCAGCAATAAAACAGTCATATTGAAATGTCCTGAACTTGGTTGCATCACCCAATAAAAGGCAAATGCTCCTTGTTTTTGCTTAAGTGGGTTACAGGAAGGTGTCATTAGTTTTAAAAAGTTGTATGTATCTCAAAAGACAGTTCTTCACTTTGTGTTTACTGTGTATTGCTACATGGCAATCTCACCAGAACCTACTGCCTTCGTCGCTGACTAGTTCAGAGTGCCTGTGGGTTGACACTCTGGCCATGGTTAGATGTGACTCACACTGTGTCACAAAGCAGAATAAAGATGCTCATCTGGGTGGCAAGTCATCTCAGGACCCCAGTAGGGGAGGAGAGGCCTCCTCGATTTGCCATGTGGTGTTGAAGAGATTCCGTTCCTCTTAGCTCCTGGACTGAAGACTCTAGATCCTCCCTGATTTTGGTCAGGAGTCTCTTTCCTAACTGACCCTGCCCATTGGGGCAGCTCACAGCATGGCAGTTTCCTCATCAGAGAAATAGAGTACAAATGAGACAGAAGTCAGACTTTATGACCAGCCTTAGAAGTGAAAGCTCATGGATTTTCCTGTATCCTCTTTCTTGGAAGGAACTCGTTAGGTCTGGCCTCAAACAAGCTGTCAATAGGAGGTGGGGATCACCAGGAGCTATTGGAGGGCACTCTCACCCCAAACGTTCCTTCTAGACACCCCAAGTCCCCGTTTATAATTAACTTACAGCATTCATGTACAGTAAAGCTTTGTCTGTGAGTACTTACTGTGGCAGTGGTCTCCAGGACAAGCAAACATTTCTAGTAAACTTCAACTCTAAACAAGTGATGTCTTATAGTGCGACAAGTATATGATGTTGAACATTACATGGTCAAAACTGAGCCAATAGTTCTGTCTCTGTCTCTGTCTCTGTCTTTGTCTCTGTGTCTTTCTCTGTCTGTTGGTCTGTCTGTCTGTCTTTCTCCCTTCCTCCCTTTTCCCTTTCTCTTGCTACACATTCATGGGCGATCATTTCTCAAGAGGAAGTTATAGAGATCTCCTTTCAGAGGAGGAGAAGAAAAAGGTGGAAGAATCCTTCGCTTCACGTGAAGTTAGGGAGGTAGATACGATGTAAGGACAGTGCATGATCTATGAAAAGTACCACCTGACTAAAACTGTGGTGGTACGGTGCTAAGTCTTTTCACTCTTATGCAATGCCACATTTCCTCGACAGGAGAAAGCAGCAAGTGTGATTGGGTGGGTCCTTTGTTGGAGTTACATGAAAAGAAAAATATTCCATTGAGCAACAGACAGCAGAGACTCTGTGATAGTGCAAGTCATTTTACACAGTAACTCTGTCTCTCTCATGCCAGGCACGAAGGTTTTCAAAGGTAAGTGCAGGTTATTATTTGTATTTTATTGTTTTGCATTACACTACAGTATTTTAGCCATTTTTATATGGATATTTTGGTTTGTTGAAGGAATATTTGAGTTTGTACTGTTTCTTATGGGAATATTTGCTTTGACTTACAAGTGCTTTGGATTACAGTCATGTTTCCAGAACCACTGATGCCCCCAAACCAACGGTTTACTGAGTCCTCATATTGCTTGTTTAATGGTCATTGTTCTTTGGTCATTATGTCCCGTGTCATTATAACCAAGAGACAAATAATAATAGTTTTGCTTTCTGCAACTCTGCCGAAGGTAGAAAGTGAGGCTTTCTTCTCTTGTCACCATTAATATGAGTTTTGCAAATATGACTCAGAAGCTCTATCCAGAATAAGGAAATAGAAAAAAAAAAAAGGTCTATTTCCCTAGTTCCTAATATCTATCTTATTTTCTCTTTATTTATATTTTGGGTTTTTATACAAATGAAGCCAAGCCTGGGGAATAGTAGTGATTAAAGTACTCAATTCCAAACAGTAGACCAAGTCACACCCATCACACTGCAGAGTTTTAAATGAAAGCTTCTTCGCTGTTTCCATGAGAACTTCTCCTGGAGAGCAGACCACTGCTTTCACAATCTATGGAGAACAGGGCATCTCCAAAACAGTGTATGGAAGTGGAGCATCCCTAAAGATTTCCTTCCTGAATCTACCTGTCACCTGGGCGAATCTGATGCGTAGGACTTGGTTATGGGCTGGAAAGAAGCCCAAAAGAGCAAGCTTTGGTTTTACCCTAGCACGGTAGGACTCAGTTACAAAGAATCCAACATGTAAGAGTCTTTTATTTCAGAGATGTTGGCCAACTTCAGATGAAGAATGTGCTTCCTATCACATGAGGTGGGAAGTGGTAAAACGGCTTACAGATACGCAACTGAAAATGTCATTCCTGGGGTGCCTGTGACCTTCCGGGAGTGCTGAGTGCTGTCTCCCCTCACTGTGGTCATCACTCATGACAGACCCACCTGCCATCTGTCTTAGTTCCTTCATGTGTGTTCTGGTTTGAAGCCTGATGAGGTTTCTCTTGGGAAACAGCTCTAACAACAGATAAGAGTAAAAGTGCTGCCTTCGTGGAAAGAATGAAAGTGCTTTTGCTCCAACAGAAACTTTAGAACATAAACACTACATTTTTTTAACTTGCCTTTTTCAGCTTTTAAAGACTTTTATTAGTATCTCTATTGGCCCACATTCACATTGCATAGTGATTACACTCCTCATGAGGAGTGTGTACCTGTACATGATGCATCTGGATTCTTTCTCATCCTCTTTCTCCCCACTTTCTTTCCTCTCTGCCCACCTCTTGATTTCTTTCCCATTTGAAAAAGATCTATTTCCTTACTTCCTATTATTTCTTTTATTTTGCTCTTTATTTATATTTTGGGGTTTTCATATAAGAGAAACCATGCTATGTTTAAGCTTGTGTGTCTGATTTATTTGGCTTAACATTTAGTCTCATGGTGCATGTATTTTCCTAAACACAACACAAATTTATCCTTTTTTATGACACAGTAATTCTCCACTGGGTACAAACAAAGTGCTCTTAGAATTCACATAAATAAAACATATGTGAAGTGAGGTGGAATGTTTCTTCTTACTCTGGAGATGAAAACAGTCAGTTAACTCAGAATCTAATGAATTGCTTTGAATTCCAAGGCTTAGAATGACTCTTGGTCTCTGCCTAAATGATGGACTTAATTAGGAGGAGGAGACCACAAAGGAGCTGAAAGACCTGTTGGAAAAATTTTAAACATTGCATCAGATCCAATGCATTCCCTATACCTCCTTTTATTTTCTTCTCTTTTGCAGGGGGCGGTGAGACTTGGTTGAGCATCATTCAGCGTGTCTTGAACTTTGCAGAATTCCCACTGGCATGCTAAATTTTTCATCCGGCTACATTCATTACTGTTTTATCTCCTACATCTTCAAGATGAGCTAGGGAAATTCCTGCTACTCATCCCTCATAGCCTATTAATTTTCCAAACTAGTACATCAAATGTATCATGAGCTACAGCAGACATTTTTTTCTGAGAAAGGAATGATTTAACTGAGAATAACTGTATTACATGAAAAATTTTACTGTGCTCTTAATGAATGAAAAATGACTCTTCTGTGACTCCGGACTCCTAATATGGTTAGGAATATGGGGAGAGAAACTGTAACTCACTGTAATATCACATTATCAGCGCTCTTTTTCCAGGAGACTGGAAAGTCCAAAGTGGACTTTGCTGAAGCTATGATGACTCACAAAGGAGCAATAGGAAAGGAGCAGTTACATTTGAGAGTAAGCAGTTTAGGCCTGGAGACCGAGGAGGGAGAAGATAAACAGTAGAAACAACATGGGAACCATTGATCATCATGGGCAGACTGCTCTCCCAGAGCAGCCATTCGGTCTGTGGCAGGCTTAGTTCCGCCCCTCCACCCTTTCAGCTTCATGCAGGATTGGAGTTTCCAGCATAGCTGATCTGTGGGAGAGATCTGGGTTACTCCAGGAAGGAAAATTGATAAGTGGCTCCTGGGCCACTCCCTTCAATTTGCTGGAACTGTGAAAAGATCATTAAACAAACAGCCCATCCCTGAACTGCTGTTACTTGAGCTACTGTAGCAGATGGACAGGTGAGCTGTCTTGGTAGAGTGGATCTTTCGTGGCACACTTGTCACACCTCATAGCAAGACTTGCTCTATGACTTGACATAGACAGCAGGACATAGGTCATAAAACAATGCTATAAGAAATCATGCAAGCAACCCAAAGACAGGCTTAATTCTAAGACTTGTAGTTATGTGAAAGAGAGTTGACGGCGGTGATTTGGAGAAATTGTTCTTTGCTGAGTAGTCAAATCATTGATGCTCTGTGGTAGTCAGTTTCTTAGCCTGTGACAAAATACTGGAGAAAGTCAGTTTAAGAGAGGAAAGATTTATTTTGCTCCTGGTTCAGAGGGCTAACTCCATTGGCAGCTAGATTCATTATTTTTAGGTTTGCTATAGGGCTGTACATCAGGATGGAAGGGTGCAGCAGAGGCAAGCTGCTCATATTTGGGTATCCAAGAAGCATAAAGACAAGCACAAACAAACAAAAACAGCGGGGCAGGAACGGCCAGAGAGGCCAGAGAGCAGATATTGCCCTCAGAGTCACTCCAATACTCCATTTTCCTTTCTATGGGCTCCAGCTCCCATTTCAGTTACCTGCAATTTACATCATTCAATTGTGATATCATGAGCAGATTCAGGTACTGATGAAATTTGAGCCATTGTGATCCAAGCACGCTGCAGAAAATATCAACCGAACTCTTAGCACATGAACTTTGAGGAGACATTTCAAAGTCAAGCCTTAACATTCTGACCATGAACATCAAGGACTGAATTTCCTCTCTTCTGCCATGTGATTTGTTTCAGTTCTTGTTTAAGTAGAATATTTCTTAATAGCGAGCAATGGTTGAAAACTGGAAATGATCTTCAGTGAACTCAGTGAGCCTATGAATAGTCAAGGAGAGGTAGCTTGGTTGAAGTCAGATTAATGTTCACACTTTCCTCTACTTAGTGTCTTCCTACAATGCTTCTGTTCCATCGAAGTTTTGCATCATTTCCACCAGTTGGGGGTTCTAAAATCAGAAGAGGTGAGCAGGAGTGCAGGAGGAAAATGTATTTATTTTTTGGAAGGGGCTTCTTATGAATATCTACTAGTTATGATGGGATAAGGGAAAGTAAAGTAGTTCATGCACGACACTGTAACACTTCACAGGGAATTTCATTCTGTGTAATCTGGTATTGCATTATCGACCTTCAGAAGAAGAATATAGATAGATGGCTTCCAAATTTCACTCCTTCCTAACATTTTGATGGATTGCAGCTCTTGGCTCATTCTCCAGGATGCATCTTGGACACAGTATCCATCCCCAACCCTCTGTAGTCAGAAAACCATCACCAGCCTAGACAGGATGTGTGAGTCAGAGTGTCTAAAGGAGACAGAGCATGCAGCACCCAGCACGGCAGGGTGGCCCACACTGTGGGTGGGTGTACACTGGAAGGAAAGGCAAACAGCTGAAATTGAGTTGCAGAGCTAACAACTCCAATGTGACTTTCTGGAAAGATGCGAGCTGAAACCATCACGAACCCCAGGGAGTCCCAAGTCTGCTGGGTCAGGGCACCACAGAGATATTCTTAGCACTGTTGAGCAGAGCCTGGGACACAGCCACACCTTGACCAGAGGTGAAACTTTAAAGAGAAATCTCTGTGAAGCCAAAACTAGTGCTGCCCAGACAGCAGCATGGAATTCCATTCGGGGCCAAAGCCTGTTTATCTGGTTTGGTTTTGAAGTGACCACAGGAATCAAGAAGTTTCCAGACCTGGGTCATTTCTGAACAGTTGTGCTTTCTTGTGGCTTTTTCCCATTTTAAGAGCAGTTCCACTTACAGTTTGCGGGGGGGGGGGGGAGTATGGTAGGAAAGCATTTGTTAATACAGGAAATGGGAAGGCAGTCCAGAAATCCTCCATATTGATTGTACATTTGGATCTTTTAAAAAATCACTCTATGGAAAATACTCATATAAAAAGCAAATATCACTTATAGTCAGATGTGATACCTCCAAGCCTGTTTAGAGACATCTCCTTATGTTATTCTCCTGTGATCTGGTGGCATTAATGTGACTTTTGGTATTAGGAAATCTACTTGCATGGGAAGGGAACGAATTAATAAGGCCCTGATTTGCAAGGATGAATCTATTTACACGGATTGTATTACAACTAGTCCTTTTGGAAAACCTGATGTGTCAGTTATCTACTGTTTACATTTCACAAAAGGACACTACTTCTTAAATGATCTAATGCCAGCCTTGGAAAGAGTTATTTAAAGGTAGTAGTAGTTTTGGAAATTTAATTTCTGTATAGCTTGTGTTTAGATGTCTCTATAGAGCCTTATGTCATAGGAAGGCTTTTCCAGAGAACGTAGATCTAGAGTGTATAATTGATTCCTGGTGCAATGCTACACTGAAGAGTGCTGGGTTTAAGGGTGTGTGATTACTAAATGGCTTACTGTTCTGGCACAGTCCTAATCCTGGTAGCATGGTACCATATAAGGACAAAAGAGGCTTGTCTTGTCCATTGCTTGCTTTCTTTTGCTACCTTCTGCTGCTATCAACTGTTACTCCTCTGGCATGCCAACCTGACTTGGAGCCAGCTGACAATGGACTGAAACCTCTACAAACTGCGAGCTAAATAAACCTTTCGTCTTTTAACTTTGCATGTCAAGTATTTTGTCTCAGCAGCAAGAAAAGTAGCTAAACAATTGCCAGCAGTTTCTGGACAGATTTGTGGTCTACTTTCTACAGTTTTTTTTAGTATGTTTTTCTCTCTAGCTCATTTTATTTCTGTTGAAAGTGCCTTGGCCATTCAAGTACTCATGATAAATAGTTGCCAAAAGAAAAAGCAATGGTTGTGGATGTAGCTCAGTGGATGTATACAGTGCCTGTCTGGCAACCATGAGGTTGTGAGTTGCCTGATGACACACTGGGGCTGGGGTGGGGGGACCCTCCTGAGCTCCCAGGTGTAATTGCTGTGGCCTCTTCTTCTCAAAGACCTGTCCCACCACCACAGATCCTCGCTGTTCACCAGGTGTGTCCTTCTGATGCTTGCCTGTGCCTTCCCACTCACCAGCTGGCACCAAGTGAGGTTTAGCACAACACAGCTGCAATGTTTGTTGTTGACTGTTTCACTGAAAACAACAGATTTGTGTTCCATGACCTCCACTCTTTTGAAGAGAATTTGTGTATTTTAAGGTCTCCTGAAATCAACTACTGTATTTGGTACAGTAAAGATGTTAGAAGGTAGAGTTTAGTGGTAACACACACTTAGAAAGTCTTGTTAGTCTTTGAATACTGTGGGCCAAACAAATTTGTTAACTAATTGAATTTTTGAATCCAATCCACTCTAACAGAATGCTGTGTGTTTCAGAGAATAAATTATACTCCCTAAGAATAAAGGTTGTTTCTTTGCTTGCATAGGTATATGGGTTAAATACCAAGGGCAAAGATATGCTTAAAGTACTCTTTGACCTGATATATTTTAGCTGAAGACAGTGTGGTGTACTTGTACCAACTGCCCATGATAAGTGTGATCAGTATGTGCTGTGATATATTCTAATAAAAATGGATATTTCAGGGAATACGGATAACAGGTAGTAGATTTGTAAAGTCAGACGGTGTTAAACAAAACAGTTGTCTTCTCTCAGTTGTGGATTTCTAAGCCCGATGATTGATACGTAGCTCTGGAGAATTCAAAAGGAAGCAAGTCTCTGCCTCCACAGAAAGAGATGGATCTGTGAAGTCAGAGAAACCAAGCGTGATATCTCTCCAAGTCTCAGTTTTCTCATCAATGTCATAAAAATAGTATCAATACTAAAATATTTATAGAAGACTTCAGTTCCCCACGGTGTGCGATGTGTCTGGAGATCCATGAAGGCTTCACATACACTGCTCTTTATCTTTCATTCCCCGCCGTGCTCTGCCTGGCCCTGCGGAGTGAGTGTGGGAGACAGGGGCTCTATTAAAGGAGATCCGAGGTAGGAAGTGACAGTGCAAGCCGACAAGCAGGTGACGTCCCTGGGGTTTAGAAGATGAAAATGTGCCTCTGGTAATTAGGACCAGATGACTGATTGAGCATATTACGCAGGACATAGCTCTTCTAGGAGCCTCTTGCTAAGCACGGAAGTCATTGTTTGTGAGAAATTCAGTTCAGTTTGCTTAAAATAATTGGAATAATCAGGGAGGAGTGAATGTTTTCTCTACTCTTGGATTTTGCAGATTTTGTCCCTCCGCTAGTGGGAAGTCTTCATATCATTGGGTTTTTGTTCCCACCCTGGATGACTTTTATTTCTCCCTGCTCTGTAAAAAAAAGCACAGTCTGGAGGCACTTATTAGAGAAATGAGACAACAGAAACAAGAACACAAAAATGCAATGCAAATATAGAACAATTAAAATCAAGATACAGTTTAACTAGAATTGCACCTACCAACCTCTGAAGACAGAATGCTGGGATTACAAGGCCCTTGCCAGTCTGACGAGAGGTAACACTGAAAGCAGCGAAGAAACTCAAAGACTCAACAGCAAAAAAACAACACAGTCAAAAATAGGCAAAGCACTGCACCTCAATAGGCACCCCTTCTGTGTGTATTCACAGTGTAGTACCTTCAGCCTTAAGAAGGGGGAAAGTCTTCACTTACAGCAGGCTGGGTGCACCAGCAGGGACCTGCTGAGTGGAAAGAGCCAGGAGCAGAAAGACACTGTCACGTGCCATCTGTCTCTCCTGTGTGAGATCCCCACAAGCTGAATTCACAGAAGGAGGGAGTCGAGCAGTGGTGACCAGAGGCTGGGGAGAGCAACGGATGGGGAAATGTGAGGTGCTGATCAAAAGATACAAAGAAAATAAGGTTTAATGATGTGTTGCATGGAATGGTGACCATATTGCTAACAATAATTTATTACATACTTAAAACCTCTGAACTCTGAAATGCATCACTTTCACCTGCAATTATATAATGAATATAAACCTTTGAAGTATGAAAAATAAAACAAACTTTTGAATGATAACTTCAATCCATGTCTTAAGAATAAGCATCAGACCTATACATGTCTCTTGACTGATACTTCCTTTGTGACACTGTTGAGCACAACTGGAGTATGAGCAGAGAGCTGGAAGTGTTGGTTCTCAAAACTCAAAATGGAAAAGGCAGTCAGACTTCTCTGTAGCTATCACATCTCAGGAAGAAAGAAGCTGAGTACTTCAGCTGATTGCATCTGTAAATATTTGGTCCCTTTGTTCAGATGTATTGTTCAACTCTAAGATTTCCTTGTTGACTTTCTCTCCAGTTGATCCGCCCACCTAAGACAGTGGGATACTGTGTTTGTGCACTAAAATTATATTGATGTTCATCTAACCTTTTACTTTCAGTAGGGTCTGTTTTATGGAAGTTGGGTGTGCTGGGGTTTGGTACATCTATTTTTGTAATCGTTATTTATGCTTGTTGTATTGCTTTCATAACCAGTATGCAGTGGTTTTCTGATCAGTTTTGGTTTGAAGCCTCCTGTGTCTGAAAACATAACAGCTACTCCTGTTGTTTTGGGGGTTCTAGTTGCATAGATTATTGTCTTCCATCCTTTGAGTTTTTGTCTATGAAATTCTTTTTCAATTAAATGTTTTTTATGCATGCAATATGTTGAGTTTGAGTTCAGTTTTTATTCTAGTCAGATAATGCCTGTCATTAAATTAAGGAACTGAAGTCATTTACATGGAAAGTTCTTACTGAGAGGCACTGACTTCCTTGCTCATCGCATTTTTTTTTTCTATTTCTGATTCTGTTTTCCGCCTCCTGCTCACACTGGGTGGCATATTCCTGGGTGGCTGGTGTATTCATTCCATTAGGCTTTTTGGCATTTTTGACTATTTCTATCTAGGATATTCTTCAGATGTTTTTGAAATTCTCTGATGGTCATAAATTTCCTTAATTTGCTCTTCTTCATAGAGTTTCATAAATTTTGAAAGAGAGTTCTGCAGCATACATCAGTTTGAGTCCAAAGCTGTTCTCTTTCATGGCTCTCCCGGTCTGTAATGTTTGTGTTGAGAAATTCATTGTAATTCTAATGGGCTTAACTTTATAAGTGGTTTGTTCCTTTTCTCTAACAGCTATTAAGATTCTGTCTTGTACTGGGCTTCTGGGATTTTCATTATTTTTTAAGGACTTATTTTCTGATTGTGGCTATTTAGGTTTCTGTAGGCACTGATTAAAAAATATTCCTCCATATTTGGAAATTATTTTGCTATTGTTTCTGAATAATACTACCAGGATATAACACTCAGGGTGAGCAGAAGGCAGAAAATGGAATCAGAAACAGAAAAATAAAGCAGTGAGTGTGGTAGCCAATGCCTTTCAGTAAGAACTCTCCATGTTTTTATGTCTTTGTTCTACTTTCTGGTGTTTCAGTAATTCTAGTTAATCAGTTTTTTGTCATCTAACAGGATCAGACCCACTTCTCATGTTCTCTCTCTCTCTCTCTCTCTCTCTCTCTCTCTCTCTCTCTCTCTCATGTGTATCTCCAAGTATATGATCACCTCCACAAATCTAGCTACTAGTTCTGATAATCTGCCATCATATTTTTCATTTCTGGTGTCCATATTTTCAGAAGGATTTTTATTTCCTAAATTTAATTGGGAATTTTTCATAAACGTCCATTTTTTGCTAACCTGTTCATTCATGTTTTGTATCAGGTTTTTCAGCTCAGCTAGACTTTTACTAGTGTTACATTGAACTCACTGATCGTTTCATTCACGTAGTCCATTTTTGTTTAGTTACGTCATCTTTGAGCTTACTGAGCATCTTATCGGTGTGTTTATTTAGTCTCCTCTTTTATCATTTTGCATGACTCACCTGTTCGGCTTTTGATTTCCTTCTCATTGATAGTCTATACATTGGGTTTTGCAGAACTGGAAGATCTTGATGGCATTTTCTTGCCTTATGTTTTCATGTCTCTGTTGGTGTGGTGGTATACATGTGTGTGTGCTGATATATGCAGGTTTACTGTAGTCAAAAAATTTGTTGCTAGTGTGGAGACCCCTTTAGCTCATGTCTGCATTTTAAATGGTTCAATCTGGGCATGCCTAACTATAGGCAGTTGCCTCTGTTCCAAATTCTAAGCATCTCCATGAATTTGGAAGGTGTGGATACCATGTAATTGATCCAACACCCTCTTCTCAGAAATGAAATACAGTATTGCCAATAACACAAAGACAGTCAAGATACTGGCATGCAGAAGAAATTGATTAACAGTAACAAGTGTACCACCCTGACATCACCAACAAAATAAGCAACAGCAATAGAGTGAAAGACAGAAGATGTACAAAGGGATACAAATAGTGTCCCCTCCAGTACCCTATGTTTTTCAACAGGGTGTACTATTGCTTAAGAGTTGTAACACCCACGTGTACAATCCATCCTCTATCCCGATGGTGGCAAAGCTATGGCACGCCTGCCCTACTGTGTTGTTTGCTATTACTGAAAGTTCTAAAAGGTTTGACATATCTGTTCACAGTGCCTGTGTTGCTCTGAGATTTGGCTTGGTATAGAGATGTAAATATTTAGGATTTGAAAACTTAAAGCAACTGAAAAATGGGGAAACAATAAGTAAATTTCAATCGCATACCCAAACTGAGGACTA
The DNA here is from genome assembly GCF_034190915.1 of Cavia porcellus. NCBI lineage: Eukaryota > Metazoa > Chordata > Mammalia > Rodentia > Caviidae > Cavia > Cavia porcellus. Next base: position 49,493,146 of record NW_026947497.1, read on the forward strand.
AGGGGGGACTTGGAGGCATTTGGTCAGAGGGAGCCCTAAAGAAGTCGGGTGTCTTTTGCAAGAACACACAGCTCACAAGTAGCAGAAGAGGGAAGAGAAACAGACTCATTCTAGGGGTCGTTAGTCTGCAACAGACTCAGCTTTTAAGCATTATGTTCTCTTCACTTCCCCCTATGTCATGGCTTTTGCCTGCTCCAGGCAGGGTTCTGGAAAAACATGAAGAGCAATGAACAATTTCTTTTTCTCCTGAGGTTCCTATGACAAAGTGAAAATTTACAGATTAACCTGATCACAATATCAGGCCTTAAATATCCTGTTTGTCCCAAGTTTTCATACAATGGGTCTTTCATAATTTTCAAGTGGTATGTGGAAATCGCAGAGAGCTATGCCAGCCAGTTTCAGAGGAATGTTTTTTCTTAGAGAGATAAGGATCAGGTTAGTATTCATGGTGCCAGAAAGAAGATAAAATTTCACTTCAAAACTTGAGCTATGTTGATCCCCTGTCCTCGGGTTCCATAGATCTTTATAGCAGGTATGGCCAGCACACAGAGCTGTGTGGGGCTGCTTTTCTGCCATCTGGAGCATGTGCTGGTCTCTGGGGGTGAGGGTGCCCCTCAAGGGCATCCCCAAAAAGCTGGTCACACTAGCAATGCATGATGCCCTTTCATGGCACAGTGATGTGTATTTTTCAAAGGAAATAAGACAATTCTTGGGCTTCTTTTATGAAGTCAGGTATTTTCAGCCAAAAAAGTTTTTGACCTAAGGTGAAATCTCTATATTTAGAGTATAGAAACTTTTTGTCTTTCCCCTTTGCCTTTATTTTTTTAAGGCGTCCATGGCAGAAATTTTATATTTCAAACAGCAGAATCACCTTGTTCTAACCTCTCACTTTTCTCACAGTTAAGTATACTAATAACCATTCCAAGTTTTTGCAAAGTACTACATTTGGTCTTTGATCAGCACTGACATTTATTTGGAGAGAAAAAACAGGTTAATTTATGTGCATGCGTAAAGTGTAAAGTCCATTTTGTTAAAACTTTCTCAAAGAGGACATTTTGCTTAGCACCACATTCCTTTCCAACATGTCTCAAATCACGTAAGTTCACTTTCTCCAAATTAAAGTGCAAAAACTGGATTTTCAGATAAAGTCTTTTCCCGCAAGTCAGTATTCCGTCCCTGTAACCAGACTGAAGCTCTTGGGTTGCCCGCCATTCAGTGCCCTCATAAAACAGATCTGAAACCTGAAGCCTGATGCAGGTATGAACTCCTGGAAGACTTTGGCAAAGACAGACCACACCTGGTACAGCTCTCGCACAATAAATCACAGCTGTAGAAAGAGTTGACCATTAACAGTAAGAGAATACCCTGCCGGTACTTACAGTTGTTCAAAGTAAAATCAACATGCCAGCTCCCTCTGGATGTTTTCACTCAAGTTGCTCCACATTTTTGAAAGCCTTTTAAAAAATCTGATACACAAACTAACCCTGCATATCTAGTAGACTTAGCAATATCAATTAATGTACTTAAGCCATGTCAGTAATACCAAAAATGTTTAGCTATCCCTAGATCCAATGCCTTATAAATTTAAAGCATTATATAGTGGTGTGAGATCCATGCTCTCCTGACATAAATCTCTCATTACCCTTTTCAGTATTCTGTATGACAGATTTTAAGAATGGAATGCCAGAGTGTGAACTGGAAAAGTGCTTTTTAAATCTCAGTTCTGCCACCTGTTGTATTTTACAGTGATCACTAGTGAAATCTTCCTTTGGAGGGATGGTGGAGGCCAGAAATATTGCCCAAACCACAGAACGCTGAATTTCATTCAAACTGTTCTTATACTACAGCATTAAAAATCATTTCAAGGTACATTTTCTCACTCCAGAGAAAAATTTCCTGAAAGAGAGAAAACAGAGAGACAGAGAAAGAGAAAAGGAGGAGGGGAAATAGATGAAAGGGGAAGAAAGAGAGAAGAGGAAATAAGGAAGAAAGACCATATTGCTCCTATAAACAAGTCTACTGCAGTTATCGTTCAGCTCCTACATCTCAAATGCATGTGTTAATAAAGTCATATCATAAAAATAAATTACAAAATATCATGCTATTTTCAGTATGTTCCTGATTGAGCATTTACATGAGTGCTGCACGATCCCTTTTGCTACATCTCCTATGACAGCTGGTACAGTAAAGCTCTGTAAGTTGGACCTGATGGGACAGGCCTGGAATCCCAGCATCCTGAGAGGCTGAGAGAGTAAGGTCTCAATTGTGAGCCTGGCTAAAGCCATTTAAGATGACACTATCTCAAACTGAACAAAATTAGAAGTGGGCTGGGGATGTAGCTCTTTGGGAAGACCTTGGGTTCAATCCTAGTATTCAATTTTTATATATTATAGTATGTGTAAATAAAATCCCAGTACATGGCCTACTCAGGTCCTAAATCGCAGAACATAAATATAGAATGCTAACATCATCATCAACAAGAAACAATTAGAAAGCAAAAATAGTACACTTAGGTTTCAAAAGTCTTCAGGCCCTTCAGCCGTGTGATTAATAGGCACAAGTGAAGTACACTGTAGACCACTTTTCTGAGAGTTTCTTCATCCTACAAATCCTTCTTTAACCTTGCTCTCTTGTTTAAGCTGTCTTAATTCCTAATCATTCTGTCTGATTTCCTCACTGTCGCAAGCCATTGTGAGCTTTATCACAGGATTAAAATCATTCCTTGGAGTTCTTCAAGCAGCCTCGCTGGTTATGCAGACAGCCTGTTACCTAGCAGAGTATCTTTCCCCAGCAGTGTCTCCCCATGGTCTCTCTGCAAGTGGTCAGTTACGGGTGCTTCCCAGATGGCATCATTCTCTTTACTAAAAATACACTCGCTCATCTACCAGCTCGTGGCTCTGGCATTTTGGGAAGGTTGAGTCAAAGGAAGGAAGTCAATCTATTTCTTAACCAAAGGGCAACCACCTACTATTTATGTACTATTTTCCTTGGCTGTAAGGAATTCAGTGTGCTTTTTGGATTGTTTTTAAAATTTGTTATACAAAAGCCATTCTGAAACAAAATGAATTATGTAGGATATAAGATTCTTAATGCTTGCTCAAAATATTGGATCATGATGGATTTTTTTTTCCCACCAACCATAAGTAAAATTCTGGGCTCACTCTCAGGAGTTCTCTGTTGAGTAACCTAGATTCTTGGTTAAACCGCAGCTGATTTTGCTACACTTCCTGGTGACCTAAGTGTTTAGGGACATAATTGAAGGCATGCGGTCTTTGCTTTTGCCTGAACTTTCCTAAATGGCACTTCAAAAACACAGCCACAACTTTCTTCCTCTGCTCCTTCTCTTTCTCTGTTTTTGAAATTAAATAACCAGGCATTATTGCTACTAAGGTAGTAATTAGTGTGGCACTGTATTAGGCAGCAGCAGGCACACAGCAGTGGACAGGCCTGTCCCAGTTTCTACACCTACGATTTGGGAAATAGAGAATTCGTCAGTCATTACAAGAAAGTGATTGCTTTGAAAATGATGATGATATAAGAACCTCAAGTATAAATAATTTAAGGAGAAAAATAAAAGAAGATGAAACAGAGAGACATCCTTCCTGGAGATAGAGAGGGGCCTGGGGACTGGGGGACACCAGGAGGAGGGGAGCAGAAAGGGAAGTAGCTCACAAAGGACCAAGAAGTGATCTGCTATCCACCTAAAGCCCACTGTGAGAACAATCACTATGCTTTGCAAACAGCTACTGATAAAATGCTGTTCAAAGAGAGTGCAAGCAAGGAATATTCTCAGATAATGTCTGTGTGGTAAGCAGCAGAAGCAGCGCAGCCTACTGGCATCTCAGAGTCCACCGAAGGACAGAGGCTGCCGTCATTTGAAGGGAAACCAAGGAGGAGAAGAAGCCAGGAAAAAGGGGGAAGGAGCTGTGAAAAGGGGAAAGGGTGCTGTGGGCAGAGAGTGCTGAGTCCCAAGAAGGAGGATTGAACTGGGCAATTCCTGGGGTGCTGAGGTTGTCTGGAGAGCAAGTCCAGATAAGGTTATGAGATGCTAGTGTAGAAAGATCTGGAAACTTGCATTAAAGATGGCAGGAAGCCACAAGAGGGTAAGACAGAACCAATCAGTGACAAAATGTTTTGGTTCTTCTTCCTTGTAAGGAACTTGAGTGCTCTGCTCCAGCTCATTTTTACTTGTTGATTGGTAAATTACCGAGATATATGTTATTGGCCAGTATCTCAGAATACCCCAGGCTGAAGCTCATTGGTAATGACAGGATTTCAAAGTTTTTCCAATTTCTTCTTAAATGTGATTTGTTGTGTTTGCATCATAATACACCTTTTTTAAAAAAGAGGCCAGGTTTAGAATTTTCAGCTGTGCTGCTTTTCTTTGTATTGTTTAGTGATAGTACAGTATGCCTGTGCTTCAAATTTTTGTTTTGGAGAGATTTTTAACTTTAATTATCCATTTTTGGAAGGCCAGAAGTTCATGATGCAAATTGTACACCCACACAACCCAGCAAAGGTCATCTGAGACTCAGGGTCACACACTTAGGGGCCCCGGTTAGGCTGTCTGTCCCGGAGAATCTCCAGCCCTGCCTCGGGACTCCTCAGCGTCACAGAACATTCATCGGAATGACTTGGGGATTTGGATTATCATTAGCAAAATCAATTCCAAGTGGAAGTAGTAATAGTGAGGCTTTATTTATTTGCTTTAGGGTAAAGTAAATAAAATAAAAAGATGTAATACTGTCTTCCGAAGGTCCTCTCAATCATCTTGGGCACCTGAGATCATGTGATCTCTGCTTTAAAGATAATTTGCACAAGACATTGAACGAGAAAGTGGTACCTGCCATGGGGCGTCACCAGACAAACTGCTGCCTCTCTGCAAGTTGTGAGGGTGCACCTGGGCCTGCGGACAGAGCAGGTCAAGGGAATAGAGATTCTGCAACATGAAACAGGCAGGACAAATCCTATGTCATCAAGAGAACCAACCGGGAGACGTTCTGGGCTCCAGTTCCTATTTTACATAATTCCAATACTTTTGAATTTTCACATTTCAAAGTGCTGTCCATGAAGCAGCTTCGATGCAGTCACAGGAGGCCCTTAAAAAGCAGATTTCTGCATGAGCCTTTGTTTATTTAATGAAAGGGAAATGTAGGATACTGCACATGAAGGTGAATTTTACACAAGTAACCGAGATGAGCCTGGTGACCGTGGCATTTCACAGCAACCGTCTGGACTGCAGTTGCATCCACCACACAGCCAGTGTGGGCTGAGACCTTTGGAGGCCACTTGCCTATCACACATTAAGCAAGAATTGCTTAATGAAATCACCAGTTTTGTAATTTATGACACAGAGTCTTCATGCTCTTCTCCTTAAAACTCCAGAGAACTGGGGAGCATTTGCCTCATGTAACTTTTCAACATCCAAATAAGGCAAAAGAAGAGAAAATTTAGGTATTGCTTGGTGTTACTACTGCTATTTTTGATAACATTATCATGGTGCAGTTTTGTGCAAGTGATATGGGGTTTTGATCAATGAATATCCCCCAAGCATATGTGTTGGAAGCCAATGCCTTAAGAGATGGGGGATGTTGGGGAGCTGCTAGGTCATTGGGGCTGTGCCCTTGATAGGGGTGTTGGTGTCCTGGCCCTTCACCTGTGATCACTCCTACATACTTGTGACCTTTCTGTTTCCTGATAAAGAACACTTCATTCTTGGTAGCCTTCACTTAGTTTGAGCTTTCTAAATTACCTCAAAGATAAACTATGTCCAGCCTCTATCAATACAGAAAATAAAAATCAGATGAAAAGATCTGACTATCCCAGACATGCTTAAACTTTATAGAAAGAAACTTTAGTTTTAATGTACTTTCACTTATTTGTGCCTACTTGCTCTGTGTTGAAATATCTATTTTTGTGTAAATGGTGTAGTTTCTGAGAAAGGTAAAAAGAACTGGGTCATATTTTAAAGGAATTGCAGTTTGCTATCACTTGATTTTCTTTGCATCACAGGTTGACTGTTCTGGAATTACTGATGAAATATATATATCTAAAGCCTCAAAAGCCAGGCCTATTGAAGAATCTGAATATTCAAAGCTAAATCTCCCATCTCTTAGCTCAGTTCTTGGTCAGAGAATAGCACCTGAAAACACTAAATAATCTCCTGATACTGGCTTTTCATTTCATTCTTGACAAGATTAAAAGGGTTCGCAGTCACAACACAAGCTTCAGACTTTATTTTCAGGCTAAAAGATACAGATTTCAGTGTTTTCATCACCATGTAGTAACACTTGACAGATTTTGTGCAAGTTAACATGCTTACGGTCTTTGAGTCTCAGTGTTACACTTTCACCTGGCCCTGATGTGATTTGCATATCTTTGTTGTGTTTATTAACACGTGTATATTAAGTGCAGCTCAATATGAGGGTTATCAAGTTGTGTGTTCAAATGACCTGGGGTGGTTAGCAATGCTAATGCAGGATACAGATGGCAGTGAAGCCTCACTTCTGGAAGGCTCTCTGGAGAAAAGAGGCCCTGGCTTTCAGACAAGGGTCTGCCCCATGGCAGGGCTGGAAGAGCAAAAGTGTATGTTATTTGTCTTGAGACTAAGAAGAAACAGGAGAAAAGGAAGAAATTGAAAGTCAGATATGGCATGAGAAACCAAGGGGCATAGGGTCCTTTGGGGCAAGTTTTCCTAGTAGGACAGTAAGTGAAATTCCAGCACAGACTGCCGTGAGGGGCTGTGGGTCTCTGAGCCCGGGTGCTGACTCACGCCTGCGGAACCCTCATGACTCACTTTCTGCACTTGAACTTTCCAGAGCTTCGTCAAGTTTGCTTGTTAAATCAATTCCTCCACTTGCACGGCTATCCATACATTATTTCTTCTTCCTTCCCTCATATTTCATGGACAATGAAGAGGGAACTTGCTTCTAATCATCTTCTTACCTTCTGGCTTGGTCTTTAACTGTTTCTTTTCTATCATCTTCCTTTGTTGGTTTGTTATTCGGTGGTTCTGGGCCCTGGATTCAAGATCTTCACATGGGGCCACATCTACAGGCTTTTTTTGCTACTTTATTGAGACAGGATCTGCCCCAACCTCTAAATTGTTGAGCTGTTCTCTTACCTTGAAAATCCTCCTTGTTCAGCTCCTTTGGCACTGGGATTAGAAACGACTGGCATTCCCATTTTCTTCCTGATGTGTGTGTGTTTTGAGGTGCAGTCTCACTGTATTGTCCAGGCTGCCCTCAAACTGGTTCAAGCCATCCTCCTGCGTCAGCCTCCCCGATACCTGGGACTACAGCTGTGCATCACCTGCCTGGCTAGAGATTCCTCCTTTAAATGCAAATTCTATTCGGCCTAGCATTATACTTTTGCTCTTCTATTTCTGAAAACCAATATTGTTCACTGTGTGTTTGCAAATGCATATGGCATTTCTTTTTCTTTTCTCAAAGTGTGCAACCAGGGTAGGAATCCTAGAGTTAAGATGGTGGTTTCCTGCTCTGCTTGACTCCATCTCACTTGACTATTAATTCTAGCTTCCCCGCTCAGCCCACCAACCCCACTTCCTCCTGCCGATTCCAAGGTCTCCCTCTCACTTCTCATCCCACAGGACTTCTCTGTGGTGTTTTGTCCCTCTCATTACCCTTTGGGCAGAGACTCTGTTACCTTGATTTTCAGATTGTTACAACAGGTTAATTACTTACTTCCCTTCTACTGTTTTTCATTTGTTAATTAGATGAATATTTTTTAGAATTCCTTGTCTTTTTATTTTTATTAAAATTTATGTTGTACATGTTTAGTGTGCCGTTTATACTGTTGCAGTCAGGGTAAGTACACCCATCTCCTCAAGAACTTAACACTTACTAATGGTAAAACATTCAAAAATATCTCCTTGCTTTTTAAAAAATTACAGTGTATAATTGTTATCTCCAGTGACACAGTCTCACAGCAGCACCCCAGGGCTTCTTGCTCCATTGTAACTGAAATTCGGTGCCCAGTGGCCCACCTCTTCCCAGCCCCCCTCTCTGTGCTGTTCTGGAAACCACCATTCTACTCTCTCCTCTCAAATCGCTTTGTTTTGTTTTGATACCACCTTTGAAGGCAAGCGCGCAGTGTTCCTCCTTCTGTACCTGGATTATTGCCCTGAGCACCGTGCTCTCCTGTCCCTCAGATGCTGTTGCAGGTGACAGGACTTCAGTCTCTCTATGGAGCAATTTCTTGGCGGCTGTGAATAGGGTGGCCAGGAAAAGGATAGTGCAGGTGCCTCCTTTTCTTTCACTGGATAATCAGTTAATAGGGCTACCAGCTTAAAGGACACTTTTAGCTTCAGTGTTTTGCAGAGACACAGCACCTGCCTTTTTTCCACCTACCTCTCCTCCACAGTTCTCCCTTTGCGGTCAGTTCTATTCCCGTGTCCCACTCTCTGCCCTCAGAGCTTTATTTTATGCTAAGTCCCTAGTTCCCTGTCATCCATGTTAAAGTTTCATTTAATGTTCCAGAGCTAAACTTTCCAGCTAATTTCCATCACGTCTTTCTATTCTTCTTCCTCTGTCACCTGGACTAAATTATGCCTCCACCCCATCTTCAGCAAGCATGAGAGTGTCTCGTGATTTGCATGTCTTCTACTTTTTTTGAGTTTTCATTCATTCATGAACTGTCCTTCCCTGGCTGCTGCTTGGTGAACCCAGGCTTTCTTGAAAGGAAGCATCCTGTGGGCCGTGGAAGGGAGCCTTTGCTTTGCTAGGAAAGAATGCAGTATCTTTGCTCTCTTTGCTTTCACATATTACTTGCGTAGAGCTCATACTGGATTATAGTGATTGGCACAAATATGTTTCCTATGTGGTCGTTGAAGCTCTTTAGTAAAAATAAAAGACTATTCCAATAACCTTTTTTTATCCCTGGAAACTGGAATAGTGATTAATATATAGTGGCTTTCCCAAAATTTGTATCTACTTGTACATGAAATGAAAAATACGTTAGTGAGGCATGTCATTATTCCCAGATGCAGGACAAAGTATACTGTTAGTGTTTGTGGTCCTCTTCCACTTTGAAAGGACACTGTCCAAGGATTCATCCTCTGATGAGTTCAGGAGCTAAATGCGCTGTTAGGCAATCAGGTCTGGTTGGAAGTGCTCACTGGAAAGATGACCCTAATGGGTGTATCTTTTCTAGGTTCCTTTCTTCTCTGTGTGCTTCCTGGCCATTTCTGTTTCCCCGTTACCCTCCCTGTTACCTTCCGCCATCTTATTCCTACCTCAGAGCAGTTGATAAGGGGACAGAAACCTGTGAGCCAAAATAACCTTCTCCTCCATTATGATGTGTACATCAGATATTTTGCCTGACAGTGACTGAGACAGGGGTCATCAATTCATACTTTTAAAAATATGAAGTTGAGGTAGAACAATGAAATTGCTTCAGGAAAGACAAATATACCATAAGATGCAGAGTAGATTCAGGCTATGTCTGAGCAGTGTTGTGCCTTTATCCTGGGTCTTGTTCTGTGTGCGTCCAGTAAGCCGAGGTCCACTGCAGGCAGACATACCACTCTCCACCTCACCCTGCTGGTTACTGTAAGATGAACTGAGCTTAGTGCTCGTCCCAGGGTCTGCATCGCTGACCACATCCATGCTGCCAGGTAGCCACTGCATCCTCTGACACCATCACCGGAAGGGGAAGTGCAGTGCCATAGGTATTGTGTGAGAGAGAAGAAAAAAGAGAGATGGAGGGAGCGAGACAGAGAGAGAAAAACAGAGACAGAGAACTTCCATTCCAGTGTTACGCTATTTGTTATGATTTGCTGTTTTTATGCCTTGTTGTCCTAAGTTTATAGTATGTAGAGTAGAAAGCACAGTTTATATAGGATTGACCACTGTCCACTCATAGACAGGCTTTGCGAACTTATGTCTATAGATAAAGAGGAGTATTCATACTCCAAATGATATTAAAGTGTATATTTTTGTAGACATTAGATTTAACTCATGGGGCCTCGATATCACAGTCACCAGGATGTTTACCTGCCTGTCCTGACAGTGCAGTAGAAGTTGCTGCCATGTGTCAAGCTTCCCTAAGAGCTGTCTGTCTGTCTGTCTGAGCATGTACTTACCCATCTACCTGTGGATACAATGTTCTATATCTTCCCACCACTCACTTTTCTTTTAAAATATCATTGGTTTACATCTTCATTAATGCAAGTTTCTTTAATGCTTCTTTTAATGAAATAAGCATACACCCCAAAATGAGCAAATCATGAAGGGCATAGCCCAATGAAGCACTATAAAACAAGAATACCTACATACCCTGCAGTTAGGGTAAGAACCAAGCATTACCGGGACCACAGAGGCCACGGCCAAGACCTGCTCCACCACTAATGTCTTTCAGTTTTCCCAAGATAACCACCGTCTGCCATCTCATATCCTAGGGTACTTTTGAAATTTATGTAATTTCAGCCTCATAGGCTGAAAACCACGGAGATTCACTGCTTAAATACCCCTTCCAGAAAGTGCTCTGCCTACTGCAGGAATGTGGCTAGTGGCCACCTCCCCCTGTGAGCTTTGGCCTGGCTCATCTCAGCTCCTGGCCACACTATTTTGGGAAACCCTTAGTCACTAAGTCAGGTGGCAGAAGTCTAAGGACAGGTTCTCCTTGGAGAATCCCCCAGGCAATTACTGAGCAGCTGGCTGAACAGGGGCCCAGGCTTTTTTACCCAGAGCGAGATGCACTAACTACCAATCTGTGCTCCAGATGTTTCCACTGAGCTGGCAGAATCTTTGTCAGAGTTTCATCAGACTTGGAGGACTCTCTTTGCTCAATCATGATTCAGCTTCTCTTTCATTTTTCAAATAAAGAGCTTCTGCTACATGTAATCTTTTGTTTGCTTTCTTATTTTGTTCAGTATACATTAATCATACTTACATCACTGATGGTAGACATTAGATCATTTCTACTTTGGAGTATAAGGAACAAAGTTGCAATGAAAATTCATAAAGAGTTTTTATTCAATTTCAAAGGGGAAAAGCAGAGCAATAAAAGAAATCAAAACAGCAATAAGACAGCAGGAAATCTAGGATAGTTGCTATATTGCACATTGCTCCTCTAAATAGTTGCTTGGCTCTAGGTTGGCAGAGTCAGTCAAACAATACAGTTCCTCCCAATCAGCTGATTGCTCACTGGGGAGGGGGGTTCTTCTTCTCTCCCCAGCCTGTGCTCCGGCTGACTCACATGCAAAGGCTTAGCCTCCTTCCTTGCTCTCCCTGATCTGCACTCTGATTTGTTTTGTTTTGGCCATGTGTCTCTGTTGCCCAGGCTGCTCTCAAACCTCTGGGCTCAAGTGATCTTTCTGCCTCCTTCCTCTGAGTAACCAGACCACTGTGAGTAAAAGCACACTTCCAGAGCAGATTGCGTCTCCATCCCTTCTCTCTCTCTCTTCCTGGCCACCATGAAATGAAGGCACTTCCTGCAGCACCCACTTCCTCTGTGCCGTTCCGCATTGCCGTAGGCCCAGAGGAGCAGACCTGAGAAAACATGGACTGAAGCCGCAGAAAATGGGAGCAAAAGTGAACCTGTCCTTAGAACTCCCCAGGGTCCCATTTCCAAATACCATTGCCTTCATAGTAAAGAGATCAACATATAAATTTTGAGGAGACAAAACATTTAGTTCACAACAATATTTGTGAGTTTTTCCAACAAATTATTAGTATACATAATTGTTTTCATGAAATGACTTTATCAGATTCCTATAACAGACTATAGGGCCTTAGTTATGGATTAAAAATTGGTGGTCAACTTAATGCCAGCTGAATTAAATCATTATGGTGCTGAATGTAGATGGCCATGCAAGGAAAGTTACCAGCATAAATAGAGGTGTGGAGCAGAGCTAGGCACTGGGGGTTCTCCTAAGTGTTGCTGTTTGAGCCATTCTAACCATTTGTTCTCCTACAGGAGCTCCTCATGTCTAGCCTCCCCAGTATGAGTACGACCATTGTCATTAGAGGACCTCGGGACCTAATTGGTGAGAGTGGTTGAAGCTCTGCTCCTTACATTGACCATTGTTTCTTGACTTTGGAGAAGAAGATGTGTGCCATTTAATCTCCAGGACAAACTCATCACGTTGGCTTCCTGGCATGTACTCAACTGTTCTTATCATTGGAGGAACTCAGGATCTCTGTGTCTCTCAGGGTGGCTGTGGTGCTTTTCAGGGAAACCCTGGTCCTTATTTTGAGCATGACTTCTCAGCTCCAGTGTTGACCCCTTAACCTACTAGCACAGCCCTTTTACCCCACTGGCACAGGCTTTCTGGCTTTCACTGCTGACCTTTGGGCCTTCCCAGCACAGATCTGTAAAAGAGACTAGTGTGAGTCCTTCTCATGGGCTCTAGACCTCCAGGAAGACTTGTGAGAGGCATTGTCATGGGCTCTAGGTCCTCATCTGGACTCATGCAGGACATTGCTGTGGGATCCAGGCACTTAGCTGAATATTCTGTGTCTTTAGTATTGTGGACAGCTTTCTTGCACTTACTGTGTTTAACACTGAGTGACCATCATAAAATAATATTATAAATTCTGTGTGCTAATTGCAATTTTCTCCTCACAAACCCTGACTTACAACAACCTTTTTCATGTGTTGGGAATTGTTCTTCCTTATATTTTCTCTTACAGGGCTTCTGTAGAATAATATCATTTTTTCTAAGTTTGTTAGAATCTACTGGAATTATTTCATGCTGAAATATTTGATAGAATATTTTTGTGAGGCAATCTGAACTTTAGTGAGGTCATCTGACTGAACTAATACTTGTCTTTAAACTCATTTAGATTTAACTGATTATATATGAGTATAACTCTTGCTTCATTGTTTAATCTTTACTTTTCTGCATTTTTTTAACTTTCCCCTTTTTACCTTTAATTTAGCTGTTACTGACCTTTCAGTTCCATTATGCTCATTACTTTGTCATACATTCCCCTTTTTGCTAATCTCTTAGTAATTATCCCCTAGAGATGAGCACGTAATTTTGGCTTGTCAGTGATCAAGATGGATTAGTATTTTCACTACATAGTAAAATACTCTATGCTAAATTTGAACTTTGGCACCCCCAAATCTGTGAGTTGAAGGCTGGATCCCAAAGTGTAGTTATCACTTTAAGAGTGGGAGCCTCAGGGAAACCACTGGTTCAGGGGCGGGGCACACTCTTAGAACTGTGGAAAGTCCACAGTCCTCCCCTTTTGTCCGGGTCAGGAGGTAGAGGGCTCTGCCACCATGAGTTCTCAGCACATCATTGATTCAAAGGAAATTCATGGAGCCAATCAGTTGTAGGCTGGAACTTCCAAAACTGTGAGACAATATAAATATTTTCTTTATATACACTGATTATGTTCAGTGTTTCCTTCTCATGATGGAAAGCTAATGTATTCATTAACTTTAGAATATTTCCATCCTTTTAAATTCCATCCAGCTTTTGTGCACTTTCATTGTGTGTATTTAAAGCTGTGTATATTAAGGTCTCACAGGATATTTCTTTTATGAATCCTAATTTTACCCACTATTTTTCATTGTTCTTCTCTCTTCATTTTACTCACCAATTCAAAGAAATAGAAATTCTTTCCTCTATACCTGAAGAGCACACTTGTAATTGTTCTTTCCTTGTGTTTGGCAGTGATAAATTAATGTGAATTTCATGTTTTGAGGAATGTTCAATTGTACATTACTCTGGGTTGGTACATTATTTCACTGCTTTAAAGCTACCCATCCAGATTTCAAAGGCTTTTATTTCTGATGATGTTACGTCTCCTTCTTTTTTTGTCTTAAGGTTTTGAAGATAATATCCTTTCTTTAGTGACATTGCATATTCAGTTTCTT